>NC_058103.1:1262500-1887500 GCF_020171115.1 Neogale vison | reverse complement strand
CACCCAGCTGGAGCAGGAGCCCGCCCCGGGGCTGTCGCTGACGCCGGGAGCAGAGAGAACAGTTGGGGACAAGGCTTCGCGGCAGGCTAAGCGGCTTGTAATCTCCCCTCCGGTGGCCCTGACACTCTGCGACAGACACAGAGCAGGGCTGGGGACGCAGGCTCGTGCCGCGAGGCTCCGGGTGGAGCACGAACGTGGCTGAGGCGCAACGGAGGCGCCGGGAACAAAGACCCAGAGCAGAGACACCCCCCCCACCCCCCCGACAGTTCCCCGTCAGAGTCAGCGCCCGGGCCGGCCCGAGCCTCCAGGTGCGGGCCCAGGCCCCGGACCTCCCCTCTGTTCCGGACGCAGGGGTGCAGCCCACCCGGTCCAGGACACGGGGACACGCGAGAGGGAAGGCGGAGGCCCTCGTCGCCCCGTGTGCGGCCCCAGCAGCCCTGGCTCCCGCGGCAAGGCTCGCCACCCTGCCAGACGCAGAGGGACCTCCCTGGAGCAGCCGGACAGCTGAGAAGCTGGAGAGACAAGGCGGGTGAGACAGGCCACCACCCGGCCCTCCGGGAGGGCCGCACTGAGCCCCTGGGGGCCAGGCCCCAGCAGCCAGCCGACCCCACACAAGCCTTCCCTGCCTCGCCCCCAGCACCCTGGATGCTGCTGGGCTCGCCGCCAGAGGAGGCTCCGGAAGATCCAGCCTGTGAGGGGGGCGGGGAGGCGGGCCTCCTTCAGCAGCAGCGCCCTGACCCACCGCCCTGGGCAAAACTGGACAAAATGGCCTTGATGACCGCTGGGTCCTGGAAAACCGGTGTTCCTTTCCGGCCCGGGTTCCCTGGCAAAATCCCCTCAGCCGGCTCCCTCCCCAGGCCTCCCCAGGCCACCCTCCTGCCCAGGGGGGCTGGCTGCCCTCCTGGACCTTGGGGCTCCCTGCTGCTCAGCCCCCAGTGCTCTGCAGAGAGGAGTTTCCTGCCCCCTGGGAGTCAGTGACCAAGTAGCCAGGACACGGTGATCAGGGTTCTGGAATCCCCAAAGCCCCATCCACACGGTCCACAGCTCCCTGGCAACCGGAGGGCCTGTTTCTGCTGAGGAGGAGGGAGTCTGAGCCAGGGGCTGGGGCCCCGTGTGCTGGGCGTCAGGATCCGGGAATGTCAGCGTGAAGCAGGTGCTGAGACTCCCCCACGCCTGGGGACGCGGCGGACGCTGACGGCCACATGCGGGGGGACCCAGGGACCAGGATGCCTGGGGGTCGGGGGAGGGAAACGCTGGTAGGGAGACGTCAGAGCCGCTGGTGTCCTGGATGCCCGGATGACCCTTAAGACCCAGCCCCACCCCCGCACTTGCTGCTGAAAACAAGCATGTCGGATCGGGACATGGGTCGGGGACCATCATGTCTCCCTCGGGGATGCTCAGCCCCCCTCCTCCAGGCCACGAGAGTGGGTGCCCTCAGCTGCAGGAGGGGGAGACCGATGGAGAAGCAGGGGACTCTGTGACGGCCATCTGTGCCCTCTCTGTCCCCGGCACCCAGCAAGAACAGTGTCCTTCTTCCAGGAAACAGGCAGCAAGCCAACGCCACCTGGGTGTCCTGGGTGCACGGTACATCGTAGGGACTGAGACGCCCTCGCTGGACTGCAGAGCCGACCAGGAGAAGCACTAGTCTGGGGAGAAGCCTGTGTGAAGGGGGAGCAGGGACGGTGGGGGGCGGCCAGCCTGGCTGGAGTGGACGACCCAGCAGGACGCTGTGCGAGACGGTTTCAGAAGCGCCGGGGCTTGGCACTGCCAGGCTGCACTCTGGGTGGGACTCGTGGGGCCCGGGAGCCACGGAAGGTTCAACGCGGACTCCGTCGGCAGGGGGCATCCGCCACAGGGGTCCTCCCTCCTTGCAGGGGCTTGGCACGTCCCGACCACGGCCCCCGCGTTCCTGCCTGTTTGGGAGGAATCCCTGCTATCCCTTTATTGCCTGAACACCTGCTCCGGGGGGCTCCGGTTCGGGACGATGGGCCGCCTTCACCAACAGGCCACAGAGACAGTGAAATCGGGCCGTCCGGACACCCAGGTTCTGGAGAAAGGGCCCCGTGCCTCCAGGAGCACGCAGCAAGGTCAAGGCAGGGTGTGGGGAGAAAGGCAGGCCCTGGGGCCATTCCCGGGGTCCGTGATTGCTGAGCTAGGGCCAGATTGGTCCAGTGGAACCCCCAGAGGAAGGTTCTGGTCAGCCCCGTGGGGGTCTTCTCTAACAGGCCCCCAGGGCAGGCCCTGGCCCCGGGGAGACTGTAGGGAGGCAGATTCGAAACGGCCATTTGCTTGGGGCTGTGCTCGCGCGACGGGTGGGGAAGGGTCCTTGGATGGCCCCCAGGCCACAAGGCCACGCTCTGCACAAGCCCCCACTTGGTGAGCTGCGGCAAGTGGACAGGAGAAGGCGGTCAGAGAGGTCGTGTGGGCATCGTGTCGCGGTGGTCACAGCGGCTCCCGCCCTGGTGGTCACAGCTTCCCCGCGGTGGGCCCACAGCCCTGCCACGTCTCACCTCAGACTTCAGACGTGTGGTTTACCCAAAAAATCCCCCAAACTTCTAGGTTCCTCCTGCTTTTCTAGGCCTGGTTCTGCAAACTCCCTCGGATTCTGTGAGGCACACGCTCTCCCCACACTAAGTCCCTTCCCGCTTCAGTTATCTGCGGTTGGATCTGATTCCTGCAGCCAAGAAACTGAGTAACTGAGACACGGGTTCCAGGAGCGGGTGAGGTTACAAGTCGCCGCGGAAGGCGGGGACCGGCCACGCACACCGCACAGGTGCTCGCGGAGGAACGACCCCGCCTGGCGCGTGTGGCGTCCACGTGTCTGGGCCACCACCCGGGATGGCCGCGAGGAAGCTGGCACGGACCACCGGGTGGGGGGCGCCGAGCAGACCCTGGCGGGGGCCGTCCAAGACACTACGACTCCAGTTGCTGGGCGGCCGCTGCCAGAACCCGGGCTTCCAAGAGAGAAACACGCTCCCACCCCAGTTCCTAGTTTAGAGACTGAGCCCTGGGTCCTCACTGGGACTGCCTTAGCTCCGGCAGACACAGGGGCGGGGGCCACTGCCCCTTTGAAGTGACTCCTGCCAGTTCCAGGGTCCGCTTTGGGGCACACAGGCCCCGAGGGGAGCCAGGGCAGCCATCCACGAACGATGGGTTAGGGACTGGAAGGTACTTTGAATGCCCCTGCGGTCCCCCATCAGAGAGGGAGCCCAGGGGACCTGGGGATAAAAGGTCTGACCTGTCCCCACTCAGGCACATCAAGGGTGCCCCCCCCAGCCCGCCCGTGGCGCTCTCCGCGTCCTGAGAGCATCGTGGAAAAGCACCGAGTGGAACAGTTGGCCTGACCCTGGACTGAGGCGGAGCCTGCGGGGACCCAGCACTCGGCCGGCCGCCGAACTCCCATTTCTCCACGTTCCTGGAGGAATCCAGACGGAGGGCCGCCATCCCCTGAGCTAGGAACGCCCTTCCTGCCTGAGCGCGTCTGGGGCAGGTTGGAGACGGATGCGGGCCGCAGCGTCACCCTGGCTGGATTGGCCGGTGGGGGAAGGCGACCGTGCACCTGTGGCCCTCGGCGCAGGCAGATTTGGGCAGAAGCTTCTCCCACTCTCATCTCAGGCACGTACCCCAGTGGGGGCCACAGAACTCTGGGTGGTTCCACGGGAACCCAGGCCACGTGGGTTCCTCACGCTGCAGGACATGGGCCCTGGCCCGCCCGAGGGTGGGAGGCAAGCCCACGAGGAGGTGTGACCTCCCAGCGGAGCTGTGTGTCGACGGTCTGGTGGCCTGGGACTTGCCAGGATGCCCCTCCTCCTTCCCCAGCTGCTAAGGAAGAAGCAGCAGGAGCAGGAACTTTGAGAGCGCAGAGGAAAGAGCTCACCGGGCAGGGCCCGCAGCTCCACGTGGGCCGGAGCCAAAGCAGACCCCACGGATGGTCTCTGAGGAGCGGGACGGCTGCAGGTGGGCAGACAGGAGCTCTGCGGAGGCCGCCACCTGGAGCCCCGGCGGAAGGACCCTGTGCCGCAGGGACCACCCTCCCCGGGAGAACAGCGTCTGGCTCAGGCCGAAGGGGCTGTGGTCCCTTGACACCGGATGTCCGGGTGGCCCGAGCTGCCCACGGTGGGGGCTCTGTGCCCACTCTGCTCCATCACCAAGCAGGCGCACCGCCGTCAGGTGCCTGCTGCCGGGGGGTCACGGGGGGTGGGGGACGGTCCGCCCAGCAGGGCCCGGTGCACAGACGGCGACACCCACTGCTGGTTACCAGTGCGGACCCAGCACGCATCACCCCGGCCACGCCCTGCGCATCCCTCAGGCCCGTGGGCCCCCAAGAGGCCCAAGCAGCCCCCAACGAGACTGTAAGATTGTCGAAAGCCCATTTAAAGCGCATGGTAATTACTTCCAGGGGTTTATAGCCCCGGAGAGCCGCCAGCCACGCCCCCCCGGCCAGGAAGGCAACATTTCACCATCAAGGACACGACCCTGGGTATTTACAGACGGTAATGAGACTGTCCACCGCTCGGTATTGCCATAAATAAGCAGCAAAACTGCTGAGTTTCATGCAATTCTCCCTGATTGCCTGGAAGGCGCCATTATTTTAATAAAAAAACTAATCAGCCGGCGTCCCCAGCATCTCCGGCTCCGCGTTAATTACAGAGCGGGCGGCGGGCCGGCAGCAGCGCGGCGACGGCCTTCCCGCGTGGGGGCTCTTCTGTGGTAAAAGGAGTGAATTAAAAGAAAGAGGAAGAATGTGGTCGCCTTAAAAATAACGGTGATCACGCAGGACGTCCTTCCGGCCCACGGGACGGACACCGCTACCTCCACGGGCCTCCCCTAGTCGGGGCCGCCGCCAGCCTCCTCCGAGGTTCCCCTGGGAGGGGGAGAGGGAGAGCCCCACAGCACCTCCAGGCCGCCGCCAGGGAAGGAGCCGAGCCGGGCTGGGCTGGGCGTCCCCGAAAGTACGGGGATGGGAAAAACCCAGGTGTCCCTCCCTCTTTCACCCGCTGGGACCTCTGTCCTGTGCCCTCCTCCTGCCTGGAGACAGATGTGATGCTGGAGGTGTAGCAGCCGTCTTGTGACCATGAGTCCACAAGCAGAAGGACAAAAGCTTCACTGGTGCCGGCTGGCCAGAAAGACAGGAAGCGCCGGGGCCCCATGAGCAGAGTTTGGAGGCTCCCTGCTCTGGTCCACAGCACTTGTCACACAAGGAACCGAAGTCTATTCAGTCAAGAACCGCTGTGAGTGGATTTTACTTAATCCCTAAGCAGTGCTTCCAAGAATAAGCGTGACTAATTTAAAAACCAAATAAGGTCAGGAGAGAAATTTTAAGTGGCCTCTTTTGTAACCGTGGACTCCCCAATATCTGGACCCACGTGCCCTGGACGCACGAGACGAAACCGCCCACCCCAGGACGTCGGGTGGGGCCCTCTGACATCACCCACCTGTGAGGCCGTCCAGAAGGGATGTGTCCCTTCCTTCTGGACTCTGTTCGGGGGTCAGTCACTGTCCCTGTTTTGACAAAGGTGAGAACACGTGGCATGTGGATGTCACCCACACCCCTGCCAGGAGGGCGGCTGCCCCGGGACCCTCTGCAGGAGGTCAGCTGGGGAAGTCACCAGGGCTTGGGGACGGCTTGTCAGCCTCTCCTGAACCGTACAAGCAGGGGTCCATGTGCCCGAGAAAATAGTGGAGAAAAGTGAAGCCAGGGAAAAAAATTTTTTTTTCTATTGCATTGAACAGAGATTTAGGCCTTAATTGCAAATCTACCCTGATTTCCAGAAGGAAGGAAGAATGCATCGATTTCTGTTCATTTTCCCAATACGGTCATTTGGTGGCACGCCCTGTGGCCCACGGGCCCACACCACAGGCCTGTCCCACCCACACCCCCACCCCCGAAAGCGGCTTCCCTCACGCCGCCCTTGGGCACCACCTTGGGTTCCACACAGCTGGTGTTCGGGGCTCCTCGGGGCGTCTGGGCGGTCCCTGCTTACTGTATCGTCAGCTCCAGCAAGATGGGCACGTCCCTGTGGCCGGGGTCACACCACATGTTAATGGGATCCCCAGACTGGCCCTTGTTGGGAGACTGGCCAGGAAGTGTGGGGGAGCGGGACGGGCCAGCTGCCTCCCCGAAGCCCCAACTTTGCAGGGCCAGGCCTGTGTGCCGCCGCCTGGAACCTGTCCTTCCCCGGGGATCCCGGGGCCCCAACTTCCCCCTCCCCTCCCACTTCCACCCTCCAAGCCCCCTCTCCCAGGCCCCTCCCCTCCCGTTCACTGGGACACAACACCAGGCCCTGTCACCTGTCCTCTGGCAGATGTGGAGGCCCTGGGGTTCTCAGCCTGTCACCAGCTGCCTGGTGAGGCTGAATCCCGAGGCCACTGTGGGGTACGGAGGGCGGTGGTGGGGAGGGTCCGGGCTTCTGGCTTCACGCTCGGGACAACAGTGAGATCCACCACCCTCCCCGGAGAAATCATCATACTCCGCCCCTGTGCAGTCAGGGAGGGGTCCCTCATGTGCCCCAGGGTCTTGGGACAGTGGGAGCTGAACAGCCGTGGGGACGCTTCTCCCAGCACCGAGCAGAACCTTCCAGACAAGTCCGCAGACACGTCAGTCAGAGCTGGGAGGGGCAGGCGGATGGTGCCCTTGCTTCCCTGCAGCGTGGTGCTCCCGAGGGGCCCCCATCTTTCCTGCCCACATCCAAGAGTCTGCCCCAGACTGGGTCCTTGAAGCCACACACAGAAGCATCTGTTGGAGTGAGCCCAAACAACAGTCTAGGAGGCCGGGGCCAGCAGGTCCTCTGAGGTCCTATAGGTCCAGACCAGGGGAGGCCACCCCGATGTCCCTTCAACCTGTCCTGGCAAGGGTGACCAGGCCAGGCCCCGACAGTCAGCCTGCAGACACAAGACAGTGCAGTGGGGAGCGCTAGCTGCCGGAAACCCCGGGCCCATCACCGATGTCCCTACTGCCCCCACTGTCCCAGTCAGCAGGCCCCACATGGGCAGCAGGGCCCTGCGGGCCACCGGATAGAGTCTCCGAGGGGTTGGAGGGCAGAACTGGAGGGAGAAATCCGTTTGGTGACTAAACTGTCTATAAATGTGAAAGGCCGTTCAGAGCTCTGTTTCCGCAGGGAAGCAGGCTTTCCGTCCCTGTGTGTCTTGGAGAAGCAGGCACCTCCGCTTCCCAGCCCGGCCGGGCCCAGCATGGGGCACGGGGCCCCGGGCTTCGCAGGGGCCGTGCCCAGTGGGACTCTCTGTGAAGCTCCGTTTAAAGGGAAACCATATGCATCTGCTCCCCCTGCCCTCGGCCCCAGCGTGGGCACCAGCACCACGGGACCCCGAGAACGGCTGGGGCAGGCGAGGGGCTCCCGCGGGGCCGAGGGGCAGCCGTCTCCTGGCTCACCCAGGATGGAAGCAGGATCGAAGCCCCTCGCGCCCCTCACAGCCCCCAGACCCCTCCTCACTCAGCTCGGGCCGTGTCCGAGCCGCTGACTGCAGAGTCGGGCAGTGAGATGGACACTGGCCTTGTCCCACAGGGACGGCGGCTGAGCCAGAGCCGGCAGGTGGCCGTGGGGCTGGACGAGCCGGGTCTGCGGCCCGAAGGCTAATGGCTGCATCTGGACATGGAGGGGTCTGATGGCAGCAGGTATGGGCAGAAGCTGTGGGTAAGGGGTCACCCCTGTGGCTGCCTCGATGGTGCCCAAAGCTGGAGACGTCACAGGGCTTCCTAAGCCACATGGTCGGGACACCGAGCGGCCTCCGTGTGGCCTGGGCTTCCCTAGGGCTTGGGAGCCGGGCTCCAGGGTGCTCCCCTCCAGGGCCGGGACGTCCCACAGCATCTCCCTGGACACATTCTGTTCACCTGCCGAGACCCACCGAGATCCACAGAGACAAGCCCTACTCAGGACGGGCACGAAGGCTGCCCGGTGTGTGAGCCCCTGCACGGGCAAGACAGAATCACCCAGCTGTGTCTCTCTCTGCATGTCTCTCCATGTGTCTTCCTCTGTCTCTCTGCATGTCTCTCAGTCTCTGTCTCTCTGTCTCTGTCTGTGTCTCTTGCCCCCTCCTCAGCCCCGGGGCACCAGCTGTCATGGCGCAAGGCCGCCCTGTGGGAAGGCCCATGTGACCAGGAACCGAGGTCTCCGGCCAGCAGTCAGGGGGACCTGGGACCACCAGAAAGCTGGTGATGGGGCCTGGAAGTGGGCGCCCCGCCGAGCCCTCCGCCGCCGCAGCCCTGGGGACACAGGGCTGCAGCCCAAGTGGCCCTGGGCGGGGGGGCACATGGCCACCCCCTGGGGCCTGAGTGTGGACACAGTGAGACAGGAGCGGTTCCCAGCGGCACGGCGCAGGGTAACGGGGACCCAACAGCAGCAAAGGAGACACCCTTGTGGCCCGAGGGCAGCAGGGACCACTGGACTTTGTTCTCGCGAGTGTCTGCGTCATTTAGAGACCCAGACGGATGCACAGGGGAGCTGTACTGGGGCTTGGCTCCAAACCGCCCGGGCCGGGGACGGGGCTGCAGGGAGGGCTGAGTGTGGAGGGTCCTCTGCCTGGACTCCAAGAGCTCACAGCTGGGGGCACAGGTGGGGCCCGTGCTGGTGCTGGCCAAAAACGCCCCTGCCTCCCTCCCTCCCTCTCTCACACAGCGTCTCCCACCTCCCCGTGGGCCCTGCAGCCAGGACGCGCCGTGGGGCGGAAGGCCTGGCCGCAGAGGAGCTGACCCACCAGCAGGCTGTGAGAAGCCAGCGCACGGCCTCTAGTGGGCCAGAAGGGCGGGGGGGTGGGAGCCAGAGCTCACTGGGCGGGGTTCAGGAGTTTGGAGGTGGGTGGGCCCACAGTCCCCTGTCCTCCACACTGCCATCCCTTGGTGAGGCGAGAGCCCGGAGGAGGGGGCCGCGTCTGTCCTGCTTCCCTGCATCCTTCCTGCTGATTCTCCCCACGGTCCTGGCCGGGCCTCCGGCCGTCCAGCAGCCCCTGCCTTCCTCCCTCCTAAAGGGCCCTCTGCTGGGGGAGCTGGCAGCCTTGACCCAGGGCCAGGACATCGAACTGGACATTCAGGTCGACCTCCCAGCCCAGCCCCAGTGGCCACACTGCACCCCCACCACTCCACCCCTGCAGGCCAAGCCCTGGACTCCAGGCCAGGACCGGCAGAGGCCCCTCGGCCCCGGGACTTCATTCCTGCCCTGCCGTGGCCAGGGTGGGGCGTCCTGTCCCTGCCCAATGGGCCCGACAGGACTTTCCCCGGGAAGAAGAGCCCAGGGACTCCTCGGCCAGACTGTGAGCGTGGAGGGCCATGTCCCACTCCAGCATGGGGCGACTCTGAGACACTGGCCCACCTCGCCAGCCGAGAAACCCGCCCAGGGGGCACGGATGCCCTTCAGGTCCACACAGCACTGAGTGTCCGGCCCACGCACCCTAGGAGTCCCTTCCCACCTGCCCTTCTCACAGGATTTGCCCTCCACCCGCTGGGCAGACCACACGGGGGTTTCCGTGCTTCCTGCCTGGCCTTGACCCCCCAGCCCGCATGCACGGGCTTCCTACTGCCCAGCTCTCTCCTCAAAGGGGAGAGGTCTGCCGAGATGGCTGCGAGAGGGAAGCAGCCGTGGGCCGGCAAGCAGAGGGCCGGGGCTCCCAAGGACGCTGAGCCCCCTGCGCCGGGCCCATCTGGCTCCGCGCTGGGCCGGGGACCTCATGCCGGCAACAGAACCAGATCCCTGTCCCCTCCTGGCCTCACCAGATTGCGCGGGTGCCCTGCCCGCCCCCGGCCCAGCAGCGAGGAGCCGACCTGCCCCGGCTCCATGTGACTCCTCCTGGCTCTCCAGCTGGGGACTCCCGACCTCACTGCAATTTACAAGGCAGCTGGAGCGCAGGATATTTTTAATAAAAATTAGGTACAAGCAGATACAGGGGATTAATAGTTGTATTATGATTTTATAGTTCTCCATATACAGCGGCGTGGAGAAGACAATCAGAGAGCAGAGCCATTTCAGGCAGATAAAATGGGGCATTTATTTTTAATGGAAAGAGAATTTCAGGACCCACCCAGCCGTGGAGAGAGAGCTGCAGACGGCCCTCACCGGCTGGAACAAAGAGGGGGCTGGAGGGGTGGCCGCCTCCCCAGAGAGCCCCCTCTGGGCCTGGGGACAGGGCCATGGGTTTGCTGAGCACGAGAGGGAGCCACCAGGCGGGACTCCAGCCCAAGCTCAGAGGGACCAGGGACGGAGCCTTGCAGGCCCGGCTGAGTCTCTGTGAGCCTCTGCGTCCCCACCTGCTCAGGGAGGACAGATGGCCCTCGGAGCCCATGGGAGGTGCCATCGAAGCTGGGACCCCCAGTCACCTCTGCTCTCGGCTGGGGCAGTGGACACTGGGCAGCCACTGTCCTCCCTGAAACCTCGGCTGGGCCTTCAGGTGAACCCAACCCTGCGGGCCACGGCCCCCGGGCCTGCGGCAGCTGAGCTCCTGCCCCAGCTCAGGCCCGGGGACAGCTTTCCCCGAGCTCCCGAGCAGAAGCCACGTCTCTCGGGGAACCACCTGGAGGCTTCGAAGCTCAGAACTTGGGAAAGGCGTGGTGGGTTGGAAGGGGCCAGCGGGAGCCACAGCAGCCGGGAGCCTCGGCCTCCCGAAGGTGGGAGCCGGCCTGTGCGGGGCCGTGAGAGGACGGAGCTTCAGAGACCTGGGGTGGGAACGGGTGGGGCAAGGGCACTCGGGGCACCAACCCGCCTGGTCCAGCCTGCGGCCCCAGGGAAGGAGCCTTCCAGAAAGAGGCCGTCTGGCTACGGACTGCCTCTCCGGCCACAAGGTTGCCCAGAGAGCCACCTCTTCCCATTACCTGGCCTCCCGCAGGACCGGCGACCCACCGAAAACCTCCCTTCAGGTCCACAAGGTGAGCGACGGGGGGCGGGGCCTCACAGGACACACGGGCCAAGTCCCGCCCCTACGCTCGCTCCTCCCGCCCCTACGCTCGCTCCTGTAGCCAGGTAGGACTGGGGCGGCCTCTGAAGATGGGCTTGGCTGCGGTTCTCTGTGCTCTGCGGATTCAGGGCTGGGAAGGAGCAGGACCCCTCCCATAGTTATCCCGCCTCACCCCGAGGACCCTCCTGTCTGGTCCTGAAGCCAGGTGGCCGCCAGCCTCAAAGCCAGGCGAGGACATGCCCGCAGCCGAGGAGCACTCCGGGGCCTTCCAGGTGGCCTCCCGCTGCTGGCCAGAGCAGGCTGAGCCCATCAGAGGACCAGCCTCGGACGACGAGGATGAAACGGAGCCTGTGTGCTCTGACCATGTCAACTAACTCGCCTTGGGTGCAGGGGGCGGTGGGCGGAGCTGAGACCCGCCCACGGAACCTCCCCCCGGCACACAGGTGGAGGGCAGCGGCCCGCCCCAGGCACAGACGCGGACGCGCCATCCAGGCATCAGTGCCGGGACATGCAACACACGTCGGAGGTGGCGCCCACGGAAGCCCCCGGCGCCGGGGCCCCCAGAACAGGGAGGCCCACTTTCTAAATCACACAAATTAATTTAGAAATAGACTGCAGATTTCAAAACAGCTTAACAGATTACAAAACCCCCTTTAAGGAGACAGATTATGCCGCTCCTTCCCGCAGGCCGGTGAATTATGCATGCGCTCCTGGGAGGCCTCCTGAAGCTCGCTAGCTGGGTTCGCGCTCCCACCGCCCTCCGCGGCCTCACGTCTGTGCAGCCGCACCAGGGGACCGCCGGGCTTGGGACCTCAAGACCCACAGACACCCCCCCACCATGGCCCGTCGCCTCCACCCCGGAGGCCCGAGGCCTGCCTCGCCCCCCTCCTCGCCGGGTCCACCCAAGCACACCCCCACAGACCTCCCGCCGGGCCCAGCCGTGCCACAGCCCAAGACCCATGAGCCGGCACACCCCGTGCCTCGGCCCGGCTCCAGGTCGCCCCCGTCCCAGCCGGACCCTCCACGTCTCCCCCATAACCGGTGTCTGCGTCCCCCAAAAAGGAGACAAGGCCACCCACCTCCAGGGGTGTGTTCCTCCTCCTGAGTGTTCAGGGGATAGAGCGGAAGGAGGGCCCAGCCAGCGAGTGAGGGCTTCGCTAGCGAGGGCTGCGGCCCTGACTCCGGGGCAGCCGGAGGGCCGGGTCCCGGGGTCCTGGCCTGTCCCCCAGCTCACACTGGGCACCACAGCCCTCGCACAGGAAGACAGGCGTCCCTGGACAGACTAAGGGAGGACTGCAGGGGATCACTGTCTGAGGGACTCAGCATCGCCCGCGACAACAAGCGCCCACGGTCCCCAGAGCCCATCCACTCCCCCAGGCGGCCGCCTCTCCCTCGTGGCCACCCGGTGTCCCAAACTCCTTCCTTCCCTCGCACTCACTGGGCACCAGCCCCTCCGGGCCCCACGCAGGGGTCTTACGTCTCTCAGCCCCTGATCCGGGGCACTGTCCTCAGCAGGGGACACTCAGGCCCAGAGGGTGCCAGGCTGGTGTGGGCCGCTGGCTGCGAGGGAAGGGACGGCGTAACCAGGCCAGAGCTGGGGCAGCCCCACGGCTCTTGGAGGAAGCCCCGCCCGCTGCTGGGTGGCGTCCCCAGGCCCAAGCCCCCACGTGAGGCGCTTACACTCCCAGAGCCTCAGACCCTCAGCCGCCACCAAACCAGCCTGCCCTTGATGGATGCGACAGCAGAGACCTGGGCTCTGGGAAGCCACTTTCCCTGTGGGGCACCTGGGCCACCCATCTGAGGACGGGACGTCCCAGTCCTGGGCCCTCAGGCACCTGCTCCATCTGCCCCTGTGCCCCAGCCCTGCCCCGCTGGGCCCCCGTGACTCTGACAGAGAGATCAACCCCCGGGGGTCCTTCACCGGTGTTCGGCCCCATTAAGTCCACACTAACCAGACAGAATGGACAGGTCCACGGGCTCCCACACGTCCCCACTCAACTTGGGGAGATGCACTGCTGGCCCCATGCCCACAGAGGGGGCTGCTGTGCACATGTCCACACGCGTGTGCACGCACACAGACTGTGCTCCAGTGTATGCACACGACCGTGGACACACACCCAGGTCCACAGGCACACACGCGTGTGTGCACGCCTGCTCCTAAATATGGCCACACGGAAATGCCGGAAGCCTCCACGGGGCCCAGACGGGAAGCCACTGACCAGTGGGGCTCATTGGCTCAAGTCCTTCTCTGTGCAGAGCACCAGAGGCCCAGAGAGGGACGGGGCCTTGTTCAGGGTCTCCCAGAGAACAGGCAGCCAGCCTGGACCAGAACAGCCCTCGGGGCCGGGCCAAGCAAGCAAGGCAGGTGCAGGAGCTTAGGGCTGCGAGGGTCTCACCAGTGTCTATGCCCGTGCCCTGGGGGCCCACAGCAGCACGGCCTGTCCTCATTGTGGTCAGGCCCAGGCCCGTCTGCCCTTCCTGGTCAGCAGCCCAGCCCCGACGCTTCTCTTACGGTGGTGGTATGGACGGCGCGTGGAGTCAACCGTGTCCTCACCAGGAGCCTCGTGTGAAGACTCAGGAGACCCCTTATTCATGTCCCAATGTCCAGCCCCACCAGGAAGCAGGAATGTTGGGCGGCAGGCCCCTCGCGTCCCAGCCTGGGACTGTGGGGGAATGGGGTGCTACTCCCCTCTGACTGGGCATGCCCCCATCCTGAGGATTGGGGCGCACAGTGGTGCGCAGCTCTGGGGGTGGGCTTGAGACTGAGCTGCCGACCCTCCACCCCTGTCCCGGCCGTCTGGTCCCACCCACGTCCTGGGCAGCACCCAGATGCAGATCAAGAAAATTTCCCTCCCAGCTTCCCCAGGTCACCTGTGTGCTTTCTCTCGGTTCACCCCAAGGGGAAGGTGACAGCCCGGATCCCGCTTCCGGCTCGCAGCCAGCCGCAGCCTCTGCGCCTGTGCTCCGCCCCCCCTCGATGGCACCAGCAAGCCCACCGAGGCCCCTCCCCCGGCCTGTCACCCCTTCCCAGGGCACCTCTGGGACCCCAGAGCCGCCCGTGGTTGGCTAGGACACACTTGACTTTCTCGGCAAGGAAAAGACACAGTCAGTCCCTTCAGAGACAGGCCTTGGGCCCCACGTGGGGGTGCCGGGGAGCTGGCCGCGGGCTCCCCCAGGCCGGGCGCGTGCCTTTGCGCTCACTTTGGAAACTGTCAGTTCAGCAGTCTGCTAACTACCTGCTCGGCAGTGGCCTTAAAACTGTCCACACTCATGAATCACACCGAGATTTAAATAAGCGCAGGTGGCAGGTAATTTTTCAGAGCTCCCCCACGCTAGCGCACAGGCTCGTGGCTGGAGTGGACAGAAAGCGAATTAAGACAGGGCTGAGAACAGAGCAGCAGCCCGGCCCCCCAGGAGTTCTCAGAGGAAGGTGGGGCGCCTTGCATGGACAGCGCTGGGGCCGTGAGGGCACGGGGAGGCTCCCTGGACCCGTCCCTTGGCGAGGCCCCACCCGCCTGGGAGGCGCAGCCAGCTTGCGGCCTTCCCACAAAGAGCGCCACACCTGGTCTGCTGCACCGGCCGGGGCTTCCCTCCCTCGGGCTTCTCTGGCCGACTGCAGGAAGCCTCGGCTTTAGGAGGCCGGACCGATGGGGCATCAGGCACTGAGCAGAGCAGCGGGCCACAAAGGGCTGTGTCTAGGGCTCCCCAAGGACGTCTTTTCCCGCCCACACAAGTCACAGGGCCCTGGCCGCACCAACATAGCTAGGAGGGGAAGAAGAGAATCCCACGCCTCCTTGGGATATTTTCCCAGTCCACGCCCCACCCCGAAGCAGGAGCGTGGCCCTCCACATCTGCCCTCCCGCTCCCACGCTCCCATGCATTCAGCAGCCGCTCAGAGTCCTGCCGGCGGTCCGAGTCTACACTCTGTGGTCTGAGGTCGGGGCTCCACGGATGCTGGGGTCAGATCAGGGCCTCAGTGTGTAGTGGGACCAGGGCTCAGTGTGGGCTGGGATTGGGGCTCAGTGTGGGGCAGAGTCGAAAGTCTGTGGCACAGGCTCAGAGACATGGTCTGATGTGCTCATGGTCACAGCTGTGACAGAAATGCTGAGGGACCCGCCTGTGCTGCTCTTCCCCGACCTGCAGGCAGCGGAACCTGGCCCAGCTGCCTGTCCTGAGACCCCAGGCATCCCATCCCCTTTTCAGCCCTAAGGGTTTGCAGACCACGAGGAGGGCAAAAACCACCCACCGCCCTGGAGCCCGGTCTGGACTGGGGGTCCTTCTGAGCTCCCTGGACCTTGGCCAATGACAAGACAGCCACCGACCACATAGGAGGGTCTGGTGGACACTGAGTCTGTGGGCCCCACTCACTCCTCCAAGGAGGACCCCTCCTCACCGCCCAGAAAGAGAAGGTCCCCTGTCAGGCCCAGAGTGGGAAGACGTCGGGGGTCCTCCTGAGCACCCCCCCAGCCTGGAGCATATTCCCAGAGCAGCCGCAGCAGACCTCCGTCCCCCTTCCTGCTCCCTGGTAAGACTCCCAGCAGGGGACCCCCAAACCAGCAGGAGCACATGGTCATCAGCTCCCCATGCTTCCTGTCTGCTGCCAGACATGCTCAGGAGGATGGCCTTTGACCCCTGACGCAGCAACCACCCTGACCCCCAGGGTGACCGCTGGGAGGGGGCCAGGCCTTTTCCCAGAGTGCATCTGGCTCCTGGCCCAGCAAAGGAAGATGGGGGAGGTGTGGCCCTGAGGTCAGTCGTCATGGGAAACACACAGTGTGCAGCCCTCTCTGGGCACCAGGACCGATGGCCAGGCCCCTACAGCCTGGGACGCACTCCCCTTGCCCACGAGTCTCCTGGCGGGGGGGCCTGCCTACACCTGATTCCCTCCAGGCCCGGCCAGGTGGAGCCTGGACGGCGGGGCCAGCCAGAGCGCAGGGGTGCTCCTGGGGCGGGCACGCTGCCTCAACGAGGCTGCCCTTCCGCAGGGCCTCCCGAAACCCCGGGCCGCGGTCGGAGCCTGTGAGCGCAGGGTGTCCTCTCCGGCCCTCCCGCAATGGCACTCTGGGGGGTCCTGCGCTGCCCTCCTCGGCTCCCCGCGGCTACCAGGCTACCACGGGCAAGGCCCGCTAGCCAGGAGCCCCGTCCGCCACCTGCCCCCCCCCCCCGCATCCCTCCCCGCCACCGGGCCACCCGAGACACCCCGTGCCTCCTGGCCAGTCCTCCGGCGCCACCTGGCGGCCCGTCTACTGTCGCCCGCGGCCACCGCCGGCCTGGGCCTCTGGCCTCGGCTGCATCTGGGCCGCACTGGACAGGCAGCCTGGGCCTTATCGGGCCGGACTCGCTGAACACAGGCCTGTGTCCCCGAGGTCTCCTGGCCCTGGTCCCGGCTGGGGAGGCGCCCATCTGCGCAGTTTGCTGGAGCAGCAGCGCCCTTGGTCTGGGACAGGAGTCGAACTCGTCAGGAGCCCCGTCCCCCGAGGGCAGAGGCAATGAAAAGCTCATAAATGGAAGAAATCAGAGCTGGCCCAGGCGGAGAGGGCCCGTCCCGATTGCTAATCAAACTCCCATTCCTGCAGGTCTTTAAAATCCTTCCTGTGCCTTGTTATCGTCTCGAAAGAGCTGTTATCCCTCGTATAAAAAAACTTATAAAAAATTCTAATCAACACGGGTCTTAAAGCGCAGCGCCTGTGTCCAGCACCGAGCGGGGCACGGGCGTTTACGAGCGCTTCCCGCCCCGGGCTGTGCCCTCAGCCCCAGCGCCTCCACCGCCCATCAAAGTGATAAAGACGGTGTTTTGTGGCTCAAAAGTTATTTATTAACGCGGTATTTTCCACACAAGCCTCTCAGGCAGCGGGGCAGGCCTCCCGGACAGGCAGGGGAGCCGTCTCCGCCGACAGGGCCGTCCCCAGGTCCTGCGACAATGCGTCCGCACCAGCCTACCCAGCGCAGCGGCCAAGGCGGGCAGACCCGTTGGCAAGACGGGGTGGCAGGTCCCCACCCCCCAGCAGCCCCTGCCCCGAGAGCCCACGTGGCCGTCATACACCCAGGCCATGGCTGTGACCTCCAAGGCCAGGGCCACCTCCAAGTGAGCCGAGAGCCCCCAGCTGGACCCAGTGCCCTGTGGGGTCCCGTCCGCTCACCCCGCCTGGAGCCTTGGTTTCCCCATCTGTGCTGACTCACAGCACAGGGCTCCAGCCCTCCCTGCCTGGACCCAGGCCTGGAGCCGTCCACCCACCCAAGGGTGCTCATGGCCATGATGGTGGGGCTGGGCCCAGGCTCCCGCCCCTCTGCTCTCTGACTCCTCTGCCGGCAGGCCCCTGTCTCGCCAGGTGCTGGGGGCCCGGCCGTGACGGAAGGCCCCTCCCTGGGGCACGCAGCTGGCAGCGGTCCACCCCCGTGGTAGCTGTGCACAGCCTGAAGGGACAGGCTGGGGACCAAGGGACCAGCGTCCCACACCCCTGCGGCTTCCACCCTCCGCAGCCCTCCACTCCAAGCTCTTCTGCCCCCCTGGGTCCACGCAGGCCTGCAGGTCCACCAACCTGAGTGGGATGGGGCCATGGGACATTCCCGTCCCAGACCCAAGTGGGGAAGAGGGCCTGGGGGCAGCAGAGGCAGGTACGAGGTACCCCCAGAGCAAGAGACATCAGAGGGAAGCTACATGCTACTCAGGAAGCATGCCCCGGAGTGCTGGCAGGACAACCGTGCAGGGGCCTCTGCGGGTCCCCCAGGGGAGCCTCCCATACAGCCTTCTTGCCCCTCAAGCCACGAACGCCCCCCAAGGAGGGCTCGGGCCATCAGGCCGTGCATGTGGGAGTCTGCGCAAGGCTGCACGGTACAGGACCAGCTCGTGGGTGGGCACTGCCCCCGGGGCCCCAGGAGATAATCCCGCTTCTAACCCTCTGATTACCCGTGCATGAACGCAGCGTGGGCCCCCAGACCAGGGCAGAAAGGAAATCTCTCCACGGGGCCGGCTCTGGGACCTTGCCCGAGAGGCCACGCGCTCTTCAGGGACAGGCTGGAGGCTGGTTTCCCGGGTACAGCCCGGCGTCCCGAGGCTCGGGCTGCTTCCCAAGTCAGAGAGGGCCAGAGGCCAACTGGGGCTGATCCCAAGTGACCCTTATGCTGGGGGATGGGAGCTGTCTCTGCTCCTCCTACACCCGCTGGAAAGTCTGTGTCTGCAGTGGTGGGAGGGGGTCCCTCAAAACATGGGGCTCAGGGCTTGAGGCCAGTGACTCTCCCCAGGGAGGCGCGGAGGCCATTCGTTGTGTTCCGGGGCCTCCAGGTTGCCTGCTCTGCCTCCCCAGCTGCGGGCAGACGGGCCCCCAC
The DNA here is from genome assembly GCF_020171115.1 of Neogale vison. Lineage (NCBI taxonomy): Eukaryota > Metazoa > Chordata > Mammalia > Carnivora > Mustelidae > Neogale > Neogale vison. Next base: position 1,869,275 of record NC_058103.1, on the reverse strand, counting down.
ACAGGAGCATTTGCTTCTAAGACCCCTTCGCGGTCCCCAAGCCCCAGTCCCGCCCGGGAGCAGGGCTGGTGGCTGGTACTCAGGGGGGCCATGGCCCTGCCCCAGGCTGGAGGACGCCCACAGAGGCACCTGTGGGCAGGCGCTGGGGCCCGGGGCTCAGCCTGGGGACTGAGCCGAGGGCGGTGAGGGAAAGGCCTGGAGGGGAAGTTGGTGGAGAGCAGCCGGGAGCAGCCCAGGGAGGAGCAGCCCGGTGCCGGCTCAGCCGCTGGGGTCCCCGCTCTGCCAGGCTCACCACGTTGTCTGGATCCGAGCACAGGTCCCGGAAAGCCCCTCGGGAGGCAGACTGTGGGGCGAAGTGTGCAGAGAGCTCTCCGAGAACTCCGTCCCTCGGGCTCCCGGACCCCCCGCCTCCCTCGGCCTCTGTCAAGATCAGAAGACTCCATCCGTTGACCGGGCCTGGGGCTGCGAGGGAGCTCTCGCGCGGCTGCAGGAAGCCCACCATCGCCCAGCCGGCACGCCCCCAGATCACCGCGCGGAGGGCTGCGGGGTCCCCCCGGTCCCAGCCCTGCAGCAGCCCACAGCCCCTGATGCAGACCCCCACCCCTACCGTGCACGGGGGATCCTGGCCTCAGCGTGACCCCGGGGCCTTTATCAGACTGTCTACAGGAGGAAGGTCAGCCAGGGTCAGGGCCCGACGCGCTTCACCACCCCCCGCTGTGGACGGGACCCGGGGCGCCCTGACACCCCAGCGCCCGGTCTAGAGTGTCCCCCAGACGCTCTAGACACGCAGGATCGGGCCTGCCCAGACCTCGGGAATCAGAGCCCCGTTTGCACACGAATCCCAGGCAATTCCCCCAGGCAGCCACGGCCACAGAGCACCTCCGTGTCTTCAGTCTGGCGTCCCCTGAGGGTGGGGGCGGGCGCACTGGGTCCTGGAGGCTGTGAGGCCTCCTCCCCGAGAGTTCCCTGCGGTGGGAGCCTCTGCCAGCCCCGCCCCCCACGTCTCGGCTCCAGCCTCTCCCCCCGCAGGGCCCCGCAGGCCTCTGTGGAAGGCTTGCCCAACCTGCCGCCCCTCGCCGCCACCCCCCCCACCTGGGCCCCGGTGCCCCGCAGAGTCGGCCAATACCGTGGCCGGCAGTAGCCCGGAGGCGGCCTTGGGCACTTCAGCCTCAACGACCGTTTTCGGCCCCCGTGGCTGTTCCCATGGACCTGGGGGCCACGCGGCTGTTCCGCAGCGTGACTCCGCCGCCCCCGGCCCAGGTCAGTTTGTGTGGCTCGGGTCTCCTTGAGGTGAAGCCCATGTGGTCACCAAGATGCCCAGCCTGCGGCTGCCTTCAGAGGGGGGGACGCGGCAGTCCTCTCTTCAGAGTGATAGAACACGTGGTCGCGGGGGCTCGGCTCCTAGGAGACCCCGCGAGCGGCCGGGAGGAGCTGGGGGTGCCCGCTGGCTATGCCACCAGCGACCACGCCACCAGCGACCACGCAGTGCAGGGGCTTCCTGCCAGGGTTTCCTGACTCAGGGCTTCCAGACGCTGCCGCCGGAGTGACGGGGAGACTCACCCACGCAGGCCCACGTTCCACTGGTCCCACAAAGACCTCACGCCTCCATCCACACTGTAAACACCTGGATGCAAGTCGGGGCCTTTCTCCCAGCGTCCACTGTGCCCGCTGCCCTTCGGTCCAACCCTGACGCGGTCCCTCCTCCTGGCTGCCCCCTCACATCCCCTGCGTCCCCACAATACTCTCTTGGAGCCCCTGGGAGAGCGGAGTGACCCCTGCAGCCAGCAGCAGAGAGGCCTGACCATCCGTCCCGGGGCCGGCCGTGTGCGCCCCCCGACGCACTGCTCCCTGTGCCCATGCCACACACACCCCCGTGAGCCCGGCATTGTCGTCCCCGGGGCCCACCAGGGCCTGGATCCAGACGGCGATTTTTGAAAGGCTACTTGTTAAATTACCTTTTCACTGAAACTTTGTGGCTGGTTTCATCAGGTCCATGCAGAAAAGCCCAGAAGCACAGGGACGCCGTCATTGAAATGCAAACGGCAGGGCCCGGGGCACATCCAGTCAATTTTGTTACTAATAAGAAATGGAGAGAGGAGCCCCAAGGACGAGCAGGACGCCAGCATCAGGCTCCCCGATCCCTGGGCCAGGGCACCGCCGGCTTCCTGTCTGGCTGCCGGGGACGGGGAACCCTCCTCAAGGGCCTGGGCCTGTGCCTTCCGCTGGCCCCCCGCAGACTCTGGCGGGGAGCACGGGCGGGGTGAGGCAGAGAGGCAGGCACGGCCCCCAAGGGGAGCCCTGCCCTTGTCTCCTGTGACCCGCATCCACTCCCCACCCAGCCCGTCTGCGTGAGTCTCTCCGAATCCCCACACCAGTTGCCTGCCCTGTGGACCTGTCCCCCTTGCCCTCGGGCTCCCGCCTGCGCCTCCCAGGCCCCTCCCAGGCCCCTGACCACCTATCACGGCCATTTCCACCGTCCAGGAGCCTCTGGCCGCCTCTCCCCGTGCAGAGCGGACACAGGGCCGCGCTTACAGCTCTGCCCGGAACGTTCCGCATGTCTGTCAGGCGACGACGGCCCGTCCGCTGTTAGTGTCCCTGCTGCGCCGCACCGTGGGCAGCCCCTGGGACCAGGCAGGACTTACCCATCCTGAGGCCCTAGAACGAGTTGAGGGAGGGAGCGCAGTTGGGGTAGGAAGCGAAGGGGTCTGCGCGACCTACAGACGCTGCCGGCTCACGGGGGCCGCCGGGTGACCGTTCCTGGCCTCCGTGGTGGAGGGGGCTTCTGGGGACATGGCCACCACAGCGGCTTGGCCAACAGTGGCGCTCCCCTGCCCGGCAGTGTGTGGAGCCTGCCGGGGACCCCACTCCCGTCAGTTTCTGCCGTGGGTCCCCTGGCAGCTCCGGCTCAGCCACACGGTGCCGGTGCTGGCGGCACAGCGGCCGTGACCTCACAGGAGGTCTCCAGGTCTGTCTGGGTTTTGAATGGGCCACACAGTGAGTTGAGTGGGGACAGGGCGGAGGCCACCAACCCTGTATCTTTTCGGTCTTCAGGGACCGCTGGGATTTCCATAACCACACAGGGGTGTGGAATGACTCTCCTGGCCAGACGGGTGGCTTCAAAGTTCCTTTGACTGCCCGAGCCAGGGAAGCGGTGAGGGGCTCTGCCCACGCTGGTGTGTGACCCAGGTGTGCGCTGGGGGCTGGGGCTCTGACAGCAGGAGGGGACCCACGTGCCGGGTCTTCCATACTGGGAAGCCATCCGGAACGAGGGCTGGAGCCCAGAGGCACGTGTCCCGGCCCCCATCAGCCCTCACTCTGACCATGGCAATGGCTCGGTTCCCCGATACCAGGGCCAGCCCAGGCTCTTTATCCAACAGATAGATTTTCAAACCAGCCAGCTTGGGGGCCGCCTGCCTGCACGTGGCCGGTGGGTCAGGAGGACCCCAGACCCCTGGGACATTCAGGGACACGCGCACCCGGGCCATGCGGGTGGTGGGCACCAGGTCCCAGGCTGCTCAGCTGCTGCGGGGCCAGCACCGAAGCGGACGGCACCGCTCGCCCGCCCGCCAGCCCCACGTGCTGCTGCAGCAGCCCCCCACCCCCGCCCAGGGGTCAGCCACTCTGGAACGGAGAGTGGCCAGCTCCAGGTCATGGTCAGGAGCAGGGCAGCGGGGCACCCTGGCCCTCTGGCTCCAGTGCCAGCTCTTTCTAACGTCCCGTGCCCCGTGTCCCTGCAGCCACGCGATGCAGGGTGCGAGCGAGGCTGCCCACGGCCCAGCACGACCCTCACTTCTTGTGCCGCCACCGCAGAGCCCCGTGCGGGGCTCCCCCACCCCCACAAAGCCCTAGAACCGGTCAGCGCGTGGGGCCAACACCAGCGCCTGCCCGCGGGGCTCAGCGATGCAAGGGGTCGGCGAGAACACTCAGCGGACACACATCACGTCTGCGGACCTCGTGAGTGACAACATGGGGGCCGATGGCATGCGCACGAGTCCTCAGCCCTGAGGCCAGCCAGAGCCGCGTCCCCATCGTGGGTCCTCGGGGCCCTGAGCTCCAGGATGAGAGACCAGGGGCAGCCCCGCGGCGGAAGCCAGGTCCCCGTCGGATGGCTCTGCCCCCAGAGCCCGGACCGGCGACCGCGCACGTGCTCATCCCGTCCAAGCTCAGACAGACGTCCTGGGCGGGTTGGGCGAGCGTGGAGCTGCCCCAGTCCGCGCCCCGCCACCCCCGGCAGCCAGCCCTGAGACCTGCCGGAAAGCCAGCTGTGGCGGCAGCGCTCCGTGGCCCCTAGCTTGGTTATGGCTTATGTATGGTCCCCCAGGCAGCTGGCTCGCCGGAGGGACCGGCTTTATAAATAAAATTTATCATTGTAATTACGGCTTCTGTAGAGAGCTGAGGACATTTACAGCCTCTTGGAGGTCATGAATAATTTAGGAGATGGGAAAAGGGGCTGCTTTTGTTAACGCACAATGGGGCCCAGCGGTTCCCATTACCGCAGCTGTCGGAGACAGATGACGGGCCCCGCGTCCTGCGGTTCTGACTGGCGTAGGCCAACGGAACGCGGTGACCCAGGGCCCCGCCAGGCTCAGGGTAGGGGACGCCACCCAGGCAGCCCTGCTTCTGAAAGAGGGCCCTGGCAGGGTGGCGGGGGGCCGGGCGAGCCAGCGGCCTGAGGGCACGTGCTTCTGTCCGAGAATGACAAGTTGTGGGCTCCAGAGTGACGGGCACTGGCCAGGCCCAGCTGGCCTGTGACCTCAGGCAGGACCCTCCGCCTGAATCTGCAGAGAAACATCCGTCCCAGCAGCGGAGGGTCAAGACCACCCTGGTGGACACACAGACCGGACAGGACAGGCTCCACATTGCCCGCTTCCCTCCCCCTGCTTCCCCTGCCCCTGGTATTATCCTGGAGCCACACAGAGCCTTGGCAAGACCCCAAAGGCAGGACTCCTCCTTTGCTTACCTCCAGTCATGGCAGACTCACCACCTCCCATTCAGCTGCTCCTCCTGGACATCTCTGCCCGGTAGAAAATCCCACCGTCCCCACCCCACCGGGTCCCATGAGGGGTGGCCTGTGGACCCCAGCCTCAGCTCCCACAGGGGGTCTCACCCAGAGCATGCATCAGCCCCTCCAACGTAAAGCCCCTTCTCTCCCTCCCCCCTTACCCTTCCTTCTTCCCTCCCGAGCCCCCACACCCACAGGCGTCACTCTCCAGTCCACCAAAGGGCTCTGGTCAAGTCCGGGAGGGACTCCCCTCTCCTCATCCCTCTGGCCCTCAGTGGTGGTGAGAGCCCTCTTGCTTCTCCCCATGCTCCGCCAGGGCCCCAGGACCCAGGCCCCGTGCTCGCACTGGAGGGTTGGGGGCCCAGGACCCCACAGGCCCGATGCTCGCACTGGAGGCTCTGGGCCCCTGTCCTTGGCCCCCAGTGTCACTCCTCCAGCCCCACGGTCTTGGTGTCACCACTGAGGCAGCAGGGTCGTTTGTTACCGCTGCCACGATAACGTACCACAGACGGGGTAATTCGAGCATTGAGAAACAACAGAAACTTATCTACGCTCCGCGGGGGACACAGCCCTGTGACCAAGGACACATGGGACCGCACGGGGGAGGGGCAAGTCCCTTCCGGCCAGTCTCCCCTCAAGCCTGGCGGAGTGGCCTGCCCACATGCGACCCGGCCCTGGAGCCAGGCCACGGTGAGGGAGAGGCCACATCGGGCCCTTGGCCGCCCTCCCCGACACGCCACAGGGTTCCTTCCTCCAGCAGGACTCTGGTCCCCGGGTGGCTGGGTGGTCAGGGCCAGTGCTAGGCCACAGGTACAGAGGAACCGTGGCCATGCACTTGACAACCTGGAGGTCACCGTGACGCTCCCAGGCCAGGCTGACTCACGGGGACGGCCCCATTACAGAGCCCCCGGGCCCTCCCCAACCTCACGTTGGCAATCAGCCCTGCAGCGGCTCGCTCTCCCCGTCCACGTGGCTGGGCCGCGGGCGCCCAGGGGTTCGGTGGAACGGACTCCAGTGTCTCCGGATGAGACAGGGGCTGGGGTCCGTGAACCGAGGGGAGCAGACGCCGGCCCGGTGTGGGTGGGCCTCGTCCGATCAGACGCCAGCCCGGTGTGGGTGGGCCTCGTCCGATCAGTTGGGGTGCACACAGGACCTCGGGCAGAGAGAATCCGCTCCCCGTGCCGTCCCGCTGGGTCGCAGGTCTGCTCCGCCTGGGAGATCCGAGTGGAGCCCACGGCGGGCTCTGCGGGGTCTACCACTCGCCGCCCGCCGGCCGTGCCTTCACCGCCTGCACTGGGTGACCCGTCCCTCAGAGTGACTCCCATCCCCGCATGTGTGTGTCTGTCTGCTTCTCCGGAGAACACTTTTGCCTTCTGGGCTTCACAGCTCTTGGGACAACGTAGGGACTGGGATGTCTCCTGCCTTCCCGAGAACCCACAGCCAGGCGAGGGCACAGCTGTGTGACCAGGGCCTGGCACAGGGCAAGGGTCCAGTGGAGACCCGCAGACAAAGGACTGATGGGTGCCAGAGGTCGCTTCCAGCTGACGGGACGGTCGCGTGCTGCCTGGGGTCCCCTCGCTGTACGGCAACGGAGCTGGGAGCACACCCGCGCCCCTGGCCCTCCACAGCACCTCCCCGGGGACACAGGGACCAAAGACCCTCTGAGGCCTCGGGGGCCAGCCTTATCTCGTCCTGCAGACACCAGCGGGTACGAAACCCAATCAATGAGGGCGTGTGCGCGTCTGATCAGACGAGGCCGGGAAGTATTAGCAGGCAGGGAGCAGAGCTGGGGGCCGGTCTCGCGTGGCCGGGCCTTGGGGGTGCCGATAAACCCCCACAGGGCGAGCGGCAACGGAGTCAGTCCCCGTGGGCCCCGGGGGCAGCAGGCGGTCACCCAGCCAGGCACGGCAGCATCAGGGGCGTGGGGATCGTCTGGTCCCAGGACCTCAGGAAGCTAAACAGCCGGCAGGACCCCTGATGTCCCCAGCCCTCCTTGGCGGTGTCCCTAGTAGAGGGACACCACATCGTGTCCCCTTACATATGAAGATGGGAAGGGCTTTTGGGGAACACACGGCTCCGACCACCGTCCACCCAGTCCTCGGCGCCTCCCGCCCCCGGAGGCAGAGCCAAGTGCAGAGAGCCTCATGTCTGCCATCTGACCCGACACGGACTGTCCGTGGCCCCGGCACAGAGACACGCAGGGTGCACCCCCACGTGCCACCTCGTGACCTCGTGTCCAGAGCAGGACGGGGAGGGTGCAGGGGTGGGAAGCAGGTGGGCTCCTCTCGGGGGCGGGGTCAAGCAGGGGCCGGACACTGTGCTCCCCTCCCCTCCGGCAGCCCCCCTCCCCTCCGGCCTTCCCCACCCCGGATCTGCCTCTGATTCCGACCCATGAGCTTTCCAAGGGCTGCAAAGCTCTGGAACCAGAAGCTGGGGGGGCAGGGACGGGGCACTGACCCCTTATCTTGTCTGTGTTCGGGGCCTGGGAAACCGGCAGCTCCCCTCCCACACCAGGGCCAGCAGCCGATCTGTGGGGTCACTGCTATTTCTGCCAAAGGGGAGAGGTAATTATAGCTCAGCGTTTGCCAGTTGGCCAAGTTCTGCCGCCCTGCCGAGGGGCCTGGGGAGGGGACGCCGGCCGGCTGCAGACTCGCCCCACGGACCGGCTGGCGGCAGCTCCAGACCCGGGCGGCAGGAGGCTGCACGGGCCCTGGGCTGCCTCTCCGGGGGGCCCGAGAGCGGGCCAGCAGCACCCTGAACCACTCTCACCGGAGGACGCCGCAGAGCCTGGCTTCTCGGACCCCGGAGGGAGCCAGGTGAGGGCCCAGCTCAGGGCGGTAGGCGGAAGCTCACTTCCCATTTGGGAATGAAGCAGCCAGAGATGCCGGCAGAGAACCTGGCCCAGGAGGAAGACAGGAAGCAGGAGACAGGAGACGGGGACAGGCAGACAGGGGGACAGGGAGACAGGCAGACAGGCAGGCAGACAGACAGACAGACGGACAGGCAAGCAGGTGGGCAGGAGGATAGGCAAGCGGACAGGTGGACAGGTGGACAGCGTCTGGGCAGAGAACTCTGCGTGGCCCTAGGACAAAGACTGAGGGCGGCTGTCCATCCCGTTCACCCGGGACTTGGGCTTTCAGTGCTAAAACGAGCACATTCCCAAGCAAACCAGAGTGGTCAGTGCCCCCAGAAGACCCAGGCCCCTCTGAACCTCATGTCTTGCCTGTAAAGTGGGAGTGGTGGTTCCCAGCACTCTGAGCCCTTCCCCAGTGGCCCAGCCAGACCCAAGGGAGGGCCCTGCAGCCCCTTATCCGTGCTCCTACCCAAGGCCCGGCTGCTGTGGGGTTCCCAACCGCTTGGGCAGTTCCCACCACAAAGCCGGGGCACCCGTCTCTGCGGCCCTCCCCGGCCATGAGCCAAGCGTGGTCCCTTCGGAAGTGGCCAGCAGCCAGGATTCTTGTCGGGACAGCAGTGCTGTGCACGGACACCGGTGAGCCCTCCTCAGAGGCCCTGGGGTCCTGCTGAGGGCAGGTCTATGCGGCCACAGCCCGGTAGAGCAGGAAATGGAGTCACTCCGGGCACTTAGCCCAGACCACAGCACTCAGTTATCCCAGGGAACTGGCCCTTTTGTGAGCTGACCTGATTGGCAGGAATCTCCGTTCTGGCCCCCCATGCACGTGGGTCACCCCTCCGACTCAGAACACTCCGTTCGCTGGGCGCCTACTGTGTGCAGTCCCCTCCAGGAAGGTCGGCACATCACCTCCGTCTTCATGGTGTGCTGGATGGTGGCGTAGACCTCCAGTCTACACGGGGGCTCGGAACTCGGGGCGAGTGACCCCCCAGGTCTCCCTGTGGCCGGGGTCTACCTGCCCCATTCTGCCTGGGGCTCTCGAGGTCAAGATCTCCCACTCCAGGGCATGCCCTGCACCCAGTAGACACCCAGCGTCCTTCTGACCCGCTGTTGCCCCATGTCCAGAGACGTGGGGGACCATCTGTGGAGCCTGCCAGGACAGAGCCTGGTCCCACACCCCGGCCCAGGCAGGCGCGTCAGGGCAAGCCCAGGGAGCAAGCCATCAGCTGGACGCGTGCCCTGAGGTTCTCCTCTTGCTGAGGTCAGAAATGTGTGTTATCTGGGGAGCAGCCAGCCTGTCCTGGGCTATGAGTGGGCTGGCGGCAGCCGGCCCTTCCTGGGGACCCCTGCCCACGGCCCCTCACTCTGCCCCCATTCTCCTGAGGGGAGGCCAGCAAGGGACTGCCCACGGCCTTCTGTCCCCTTCCGCAGCTGGAAGAAAGTGAAGTGTGCGTCCTGGGGCCTCAGCAGCCCCCCGGCTTTCATTCAGACAAGCTGCTCAGGTGAGGGGAGGGAGGGCAAACACCACGCAAGGCCACGAGGCCCCGTGCGGACGGCTTCCTCCGGGGCCAGACTGTCCAGAGGCCACTGCCCCACGGCTGTAATGGAAACTTCTCAGCTGGCCCGGGAGCCACAACAGCTCCGGTTCCCACTCTGCTCAAGGATGCCATCGCCAGCGGACTGGGGGCCGGGCAGGTGGGTGAGGTCATCCCGGGGGTAGGCCCTGCAGGAGCCCGGGTGGGCCAGGACGGGGCCCATGCATGTGTGGGTGTGTGTGTGCAAATGGGGGGGCAGCCATGTGAGTGTGTGTGTGTGTGCGTGGGGTTGGGGGGAGGCTGCGCACGTATGTGGGGCTCACAGCTCCGGCCTCTGCGGGATGAGATCCCGACGTGGTTCTCCTACCTGCACCCGCCCTGCGGCCCCTGGGGGAGTCACCGGACAGTGCGCGGGGCGGGCACAGGCTGCAGCTCCCCTCGTTCCAGCTCCAGACCTGCCGGCTCAGGAGGAGACCCTCGGTCTCCCCAGGGCTCCGGGACCTCCGGGAAGCTCTTCCAGCCCCCGAGCCAGGCTCCTGCGGGCAAACAGGCACCGTGCAGGGGCAACAGGAGCCGGTGTGGCCTCCGAACTGGCTGCCCACCCCTGGTCACAGCGGGGGATGCCCCTCCCCACACAGGCCTGCACTACGCGGGGTGTCCGAGGGACCCCTGGCGAGCACAGAGACGTACCAGCAGGCAGTGGGTGGCCGGCGGTATGGGGTCAGCAGGGCACAGAGACGCGGTCAGCCTGGCCTGGGAGCCGGTGAGAAGCCTCCCAGGCAGCAGCACAGAGCGACGCTGGGACAGATGGCCCAGCCCTGGGGCTTGGTGCAGCTGGACGCGGTGAGCCGGCTGGGCGCCGGTGGGAGCCGCTGGGAGCCGTGTGCGGAGCTGGGGCTCCGGGAACAGTGGGCCTCGGCTGCCGAGCTGGGCTACAGAGGATAAGCCTTGGTGGGCCAAACCCCATAGACGGTCAGGGCTCTTGTGGACGCATGGCCTTGGCCAGACCTTAGGCTCCAGGAGAGCCTATGCTCCTCCTACGGCTCCCCTGGCCCCGGCCTGGGGCAGGCCCTGTGCCTCAGGCAGGCCCAGCCAGGCAGGCCCCCACCTAGAGACAACGGGGAAAGGGGGGATGAGAATGTGCCCTCAGCAGAGGAGAGGCTGTTGACCGAGACGCTTCGCCCTCGGGGTGTGTCCCCTGTGGTGGGAGGGCCGTGGTGACACTCCGCGGCCCCAGGCCTGAGCTATTTTCCGCCCTTTATCACCCATCAGTCCGGAGCGGCCTGAGCGGGGAGGGAGGGCTCTCCTGTTACACACTGTCCGCTGCCACGGGCTCCGAGGCCTCCCCGCTCCCATGCCGGGCCCTGCCCTCGGCAGTCCAGCCTGGGGAGGGGCCCCGGCCAGTGGCTGCAGGGGGGCGGTGGGGGAGCCGGGAGGCGGAGCCGAGAGCGGCCGTCCCCTCCTCCTGTTCCGTGTGTGGGGAGACGACGGCCCGGCCAGTCACGCTGTTGAGAAAGGTCACTGAGCCACAGCAAGACAGAGCCCAGGACTGAAGCCAGTCCTGGGGGTCGGCACAGGCCTTCATCCGTCTCAGAGGAAATGACATTCAAGGGGAAGCCGGAGCCCGAGCCAGACTGACGGCAGAGACTGGGCTAGGCGGGGGGGGGGACACGGACGGGGGGCAGTGGGGCGGGGGGGTACCCGCCGACAGCAGACGACGACCCAGGCAAAGGCACTGGGCTGAAGAAGGCCCGGGGCTCCCATCACTCACTGGCAGACGGGCCCCGGCTCTGCGCCCGAGCAAAGCCACTGTCCCCGAGTGACTGTCCCCGGCCCCCCCCGAGCCCGACACACAGGGTGCCTGCCCCCCCCAGCCCGCGGACGACGTCGCGCTTGTGATCCTATTTTCGGCTGAGTAGACTGAGGCAGCGAGTTAGGGGCCTCCCGAGATCACGCAGGTCACACGGGGCCTGTGCTGAAGTGGGTGGGACCCACCCGGCTGCCTGCACCGGAGCCAGAGACACCCACGGGCACACGCACACGCCACACACACGCATGCGCACGGCCCGTTCACACTCAGACACACTCATGCACACGCACGCACCCACATGCTGTGTGATCACACGCCCTCGCCTTACACACGCGCCCTCACGCTCACATGTACAGACGGCACCTGTGTGCACGCACGCGGACACACGCACACAGCACACACGCACACCCATTCCCACGCGGACACACGCACGCACACACGCACACACAGACATGCTCACAAGCCACGGAGCCACGCTCACAGCCACACGCCCGCACACACGTGCACATTCCTGCACACGCACACGGCTGTGCTCACACACACACACGCGTGCACGCGCGACGCCGTCCCAGTCCCAGGAGGGGGCCGGGCGCTGCAGGGCTCCGGGCAGGGGCCCTCCGCACGCCTCTCCAGGCCTGTCTCCTCACCTGCGGGACCCGCACACCTTCCTGGGAGGCCGCCCTCCCGGCCCTGTCCCCCTCCCTGGGCTCCGGGCTCCTTCCCGGACTCCATTTGCAATAATAACCTGACGCTGAGGAGGAGAAAACGGCTCGCTTTAGAGTAACCGGAGCTGCCTGGTGCGGGCCGCTGCCCCCGTCTCCGGGCTCTGCACGGCTGCAGCGCCCACGCTGCCGGGCGAGGCACACCATGCCCCGCCGTCTCCCCAGGGAAGGCTGCACGGGGCCCGCTCCCCCCTTGAGGCTGCCCGCCCTTTGGGGGACCCTGACGCCTGTGCGGGGACCGTGTGGGACCCTCCACTTCAGCCCCGCTCTCAGCCCTGGACATGGGGTGGGGTCCTTGGACGGCAGAAGACAGGGACGCGCCTCACAAAACCTGCCGTTCGCCGTGTGCAGAGGGGACAGGGCTGACCTCCAAGGACCCAGACCGGGGAGCCAGGGAGGAGCCTGGGCCGGGGATAAAGGGGAGCAGGGGCCCTGTGCCAGCCCCAACTCCTCTCCTTCTCCGGGGCACAGAGACTCCCCTCGTGTCCACGTGGCCTCAATTTCCCCACATGTACGCTGAAGGGGGGGCTCTCGAAGGACTCATGCTCAGGGCCCGGCCTCACCTGCACGGGCCCCGGGCGCGGTCTGTGCCCACAGCAGGGGCAGGGCAGGTCTCAGAAGTCAGGAACCGTCCAGGGGAAGGAGAATCCCCCCGAGAGGGGCCACAGCTGGGAAGGACGATGCTAGGCCGTCACAGGCTCACGGTGGACTTGGGGGGGCACCTCCTTACAGCTAGTAAGGAAGTTAGACCTGGGCAGGGGAGGGACGGACGGACGGAGAGACAGAGACCAGAGTTTCCGGGGGCCCCACCAGCTCCAGCCCCTCCCGGAGCAGGAGACCCTCTGGGGCAGCCTTCCCAGCCCCTCGCAGCCAACAACGCCTGGCCCTGCACCCCTTCCCTCCACCCCAGAGCGTCCCCGACACGCCTCCACACGCTGCGCGCGCTGTGGTCAGCGCACACGTTCGGAGCGCCCCGTGCCGGCGGCTGGCTCTAAGGCACGGCCGGCAGCCGCGTGGAGCCCAGCGCGGCCCCCAGAGCGGATGGGGTGGGGGCACCCGCTCCCGGCGAGGGTGCTCGGAGCACCGGCAGGAGAGCCGCCCCTGCTGCTGGGCCCTCCGTCCGCTCCCACCCGTGCCGCCCGGACAGTGAGCGTGTCTCTGCTTCTCTCAGGGCCATGTTCCAGTAAATGAAGCCCGCAGGGCAAAGCTTGAGCCCCAGCTCCCGGCCAGAGACGCGACATCACACCAGGAAGAATGAAGAGGCCGCTCCAGGCTGGCCAATGCCCAGGGCGGGGAGGGTAAGGCTGGGTCCTGGACAAGCCCTGATGCCGGGACCCCAAGGCCAAGTGCACCAGGGTCAGCCCTCAGGGCTCCCGCTGGGGCTGGGGAAGGGGGAGCAGAGGCAGGAGGCACAGTCCCTGTCCTTGCCTGAGCTGTCCTGGCCCCAGGACTCCCAGGAGAGGAAATCACTTGGGGGGGGGGCTGGTGGCTCTTTAAAGATTCCGTCTGGCAGAGGAGGTTAGAGGCCCCTAGTGGGGGACACTTGTCATACCCAGAGGAGCAAGGCCACGTCCCAGGCAGGCAGGATGGGCCCGGAGAGAGTGCCAGCGAGGCAGAGGAAGCGGGAGCCATGGCAGGCTCTGGAGAAAGGCAGCAACAACTCCAGAGGCTTCCCCAGCGAGGTCACCTTGCAGATCGGGGAGGAGGGCCTGCGAGTGGGGGAGGGGGAGAGAGGACCAGGACGGCCTGTGAGGGGGCCGCTGCAACGGGCCCAGGCCAGGGCAAAAGGGGACCAACTTCAGACCTGAGTCCCCACCTAGCCTCTGTGCTCATGGCCAGGCTGGCGGCAGGCCACGGGCACAGGAGCTCCAGCCGAGGGGAGGGGACAGCCATGAGCTGGGCCCAACCCCAGGACTAGGTGGGTCCCATGTCCCCCAGAAGGCTAGCAGCAAGCTCTGTGTGGCTGGGACCTCCCAGTCAGGAGCCGTTCAAAACGGGAGTACTCAGCTCGGAACAGTCTATTGTCCCCATTTTATAGGTGGGAACACTGAGGCTCAGAGCAGTCTAGCAACTCTACGTTCCAAACTCAGCGTGGGTGGGAGGGCAGCCCCCGCGCAGGCACCTGGGTCCAGGCTCTATCCCTCTCCCGCCCCGGTCTCACGCCCAGACCCCTCCGGTGGCCGCGGTGTGACACAAGCCCGGCACGGAGCTCAGACACACCTGGCTCAGGGCCCGGCCTCCCTGTGGTGCCCGGGCACAGAGGAGACCTGGGGCCCAGCGTTTCAGGACTCAGCGAGGTTTCGTGTAGCGACTCGGGCAGGAAGACGGCCCTTGGTGGACATTCACAGTTGCCGTCATCGTCCCTGGCATCACTGAGGGCCCTGTCGGGGTTGGTACCAGCCCCTGGGGTCAGGCCACCAGGCAGGGGCAACAGGTGGGACCCGTCCATGGGGTCTGCACGCACCCCCCAGCGGGTTCCCCACTCCGGGGCGTCTGTACAAACCTGGCAGTGGCAGCAGGGATCCTGGCCAGGGCACCTTGTCTCCAGCCCCCAGGGGCTCACTTCTGCCTGCTTCCCTCTGCCTCCCACCCCTGTCCCAGGAGGGCGACAGGCAGTGCCCCCCCTCCATCCTGAGGCGGAGCCGGCCACAGCGCCGCGGCCACGGGGCTGAGCCACAGAGGACCTCGAGGCGGGTGCGGTTCCGGGAGCCCCCGGAGGCGGCCGTCCACTGTAAGGACAGAGCGCGGCGAGCAGGCATGGGGCGGGGCGTGGGGAGCCACACGGCCCAGGACCTCACGGGGGGCCATCGGGAGGGACCACTGCCCCCTGTCCTGTCTCCACAGACAGAACCCCAGTAAAACCCAGGCCCACGGCTCAGGCTAGACCCAGAGTAACCGTTGCGAAAACAGGAACCGGCAGGAAAAAACAAATCTGAGCCGCCCGTGGAGGGCCAGTACAGGGAGGGCAGTGGACAGTGCCCCGCCCACTCCTCCCGCCAGCACTGGACGCCTCCCGCTGCCCCGCAGCAACTCCCAAGCCTGCGTCCTTCACTGCCCACCTCCCGGATTCCCCCAGCCCCAGAGCCCTTCCCCGCCACTGGCCCTCTCCTCCCCTGGCCCCTTTGGCCCTGCCGCAGGCTTGCCCGTGGGACCGGCCCCTGTATCCGCTGGCTCCACCGCAGAACAAGTCACCGCAGACTCAGAAGCTTCGAGCGGCCCACGTTTATTATCACAGTGACCCCGTGGGTCAGGGTCTAGGCTTGGTGTAGCTGGTCCTCTGCTCAGGTCTCCCAAGGTGGCCGTCCAGGTGTGGGCCGGGACCACCTCCCAGCGGAGGCCCGGGGCCCTGGTCCAAGCTCACAGAGGTGTTTGCAGACTTCGCTTCCTTGCAGCTACAGAACCCACAGCGCTGCGCCTCCGAGACCAGGAGCGGACGGACACTCCCTCTTGTTTACCCAGTTTCCCTGATGAGGCCAGGCCCACCCAAGCTGCTCTCCGTTTAGATGGACTCAAAGTCAGCTGATTGGGGTTTGCCCTCAGCTGCAGAATCCCTTCCACTTTGCCTTATTCTGCTGAGCAGAAGCAAGGGGAGGAAGCACTAGAGGGCCCGGAATCACGGGGGCAGCCTAGATCCGGCCTGACACTGCCCCCAAGCAAGTGCTTCTTGAGACCTGCCGAGTGGTGGGTAAAACTCACAGGCGGCGCATGCTGATGTCTCCCCGGATGCCCACCCTAAACATCCCATCCGGGTCTCAGCTTGCCTCCCAAGGGCCCTGCGCCGCTCATGGGACTCCTCACACCTGCTCTCTGCGCCCGTCCCTCCGGGGCCCAGCACTCGCCCCCACAAGCTCAGCTCCACACTCCCCGGGAGCTTCCCAGCAGCCCTGCAGACAGAGACTCAGCGGGCGGG
The DNA here is from genome assembly GCF_020171115.1 of Neogale vison. NCBI lineage: Eukaryota > Metazoa > Chordata > Mammalia > Carnivora > Mustelidae > Neogale > Neogale vison. The sequence goes on along the minus strand of NC_058103.1, from coordinate 1,853,445 downwards.
GAATCGGGGCCCAGGTGGACCAGGGGTTGGCCTGGGCCTCCCCAGGGCACTGTGGGGGATGGACAGGAGCGAGAGTCCTGCCTGGCCCTCTCCCAGTGCCAGCCCTACGGTCCCGCCCCAGGACCCCCGCAGCCCCCCTGAGCCACCACGGGGTCACCGCACCCCACACTCGCACAGGCTGAGAGCAGCCTCTCGGGCTCCCGAGTTCGGGCAGCCGGAGCCTGAAGCCGGGAGGCCGGGGGGACCCCTGGCTGACGTGTGGGGGAGCTGGGCGGGGGTGCGTGGACCTTCCACCTGTGACACGAGGTGGCTGTACCTGATTCGGCCCAACTCCGGGAGCTTTGCGGGGTGGCTGTGAGATGCGGGGTCCTGAGGACACTGGGCCGGCGGAGGCAGCGTGCACCCCGGGGAGGCCCTCCCTGCCCGAGCCCACCCTCTGTTCTCCTTCCCAGACATCGCCGGCAGGGAGACCACCACGGCCACCACCACCGCCAGGGGTGAGTCTGAACCCTCGCACACCCCAGGCCCTCCAGCAGGGCCCCACCCCCCACCCTGGCAAGGTCACTCTCTTAGCCAGGACCCGACACACTGTGCCCCTCTGGGGTCACTCCCCTGTACCCTTTCCCCCAGGGAGGGTGCTGGGGCAGAGCCGACGGGAGGCTCTTCGGGACCCACCCAACACTGGCAGAGGCCCAGGCAAGGACGGGGTGTCCCACTGCCCGTGGGATCCATGCGAGACACCCCAGGGATCCCCGCGCCAAGGGAGCCCACACTTGGGGTGAAGCGTGCTCTGTCTGCAGCCTCCCCACCAGTCCTGCAGGGAGGAGGGAGCCCCGTAGGGTCCCCACTGTGGGGCCAGGCCTGCGGGCAGGGGCTCATCGGGTCCCCCTCCGCCCCCACCCCAGCGCCCAGCCGGCTGCAGCCCCGAGGCGGCTCCCTGCTCCTTCGGCTGTCCGTGTGCGTCCTGCTGCTGCTGGTGCTGGCTCTGTGCTGTGGCCGAGCCAAGCCTGTGGCGCTGGCCCTTGACGACCTGCGGGCCCGGCTCCTGTACCTGAGGCACACGGCCCTCTCCTGCTGGCGCGGCCTGCTGCAGCTCTGACGAGGCCGGGCTCCCCTCCAGGCCTGCAACCTGCCGAGTGGGGGCGGGCAGGGGTCCCGACAGGCCGTCCCTCTTGACGCCCACATCGGGCTCCACTGCGTGGTTTTATCATAAAGAGAATCCACACATGCTTTGGTCTCCCAGAGCCCCCCAGGCCCTCCCTCTCCGCACCCTTGGGCCAGGCCCGGATGTGGCCACACAGAAGCCCTCGATAGGGACACCGGCCCTGTATCCGTGGGGTCCCTCAGAGAGGACACGGGCCTTTGCTGCTTGGGGCTTGCGGGGCCTGGACTTCAAAACCCCGTGGAGACAGGTGGGTCTGGCCGCTGGGTGTGTCCTCCCTCCTGACGCTACACACGGGCCGGGGGCCTGGGGTCTCCCCTTGTTGGTGCCGTTGGGGCGCCAACCTCTGAGCCGGCCTGACCACCACTGCTCGGGGCCCCGAGGCCTCAGGAGCCCCTCGTGTTCCAGGGAGACATACGGGCTGTCCCCCTCCTCAGCTGTCTGCCTGGCGGTGGCTGAGAGGGAGCTCGCTCCGCCCGGACCCGCCACCGTCAGAGCACGGCCCCCTGTGCGGGGCCCCCAGGCTGCGCCGTGCGCCCGCCGCAGAAGCTCGGCGTCCCGTGACTGTGCACGCAGCACGCCACCGCGGGCGTTGCGAGGCCGTGGGGAGACAGCGCGACAGACTCCAGGGCCCCTCCAGACTCTGCCGGGGCGGGGTGGGCTGAACAAAGCAGGGAGGCCTGTGGCCAGACACCCGGAGGGACTGCTAGGAAGACGCCGTCTCCCCCCGCCACCTTCACACAGGGGTCCACAGGACAGCCAGTGCGCTGCTGCCCCTTCCCGGGGTTAGGCCCTGAGTGTCCAGCCCCACCGGCTAAGCGGGGACACACGGATTTTCTATTAAAACACACTGCCACCCCTTTTATCAGTCTGGGGGTTTTTACCCAAAGGAGGGGCATGGGGACGGATTTCCTCGGCTAAAGCAGAGGTGGAGCACCAGGCAGCCTTCCCTTCTGGGCCTCAAGGGCAGGGGTGGTGTTTTCCAGGGTCGGGGTTGGGGAGCCCACGGCAGGGGCCCGGTGGGCCTGTCTCCAGGAGCCGTAGCCTCCAGAGGGCCGCAGTGGGGGGGGCAAGCCCCAGCCCTCGCAGACTCTCCAGCTGGTTCTCGGGGAGCCGGGGTGATTGCCGCCAACACCGGCCCTGCCCAGCCCTCCCCCTGGCCCCCCACCTTCTCTCACCCTCACCCCCTGAAGAAGACAGGCAGGTTACTGCCTCATACTCCCGGCAGGGAAACTGAGGCTCAGAGCGGTTGGGTCACGTGCCCGAACCCATGGGGCAGGCACAGGCCTCGGGCCCAGCCCGGTCGAGTCCCGGTCGCATCTTGGGGGAGCCCTGCCCCGGGGCTCTCAGCCGAGGGCCGGTCTCCGGAGGGTCCGCACGGCGTGAGCCGGGGCTCTGGGGAAGACGACCCTGAGACGGCCGCCCTTGCACTGGGGCGCCGCGGCCAGGAGAGCCCCGGGACGTGCGCACGCGTGAGGGTCCGGCCGCAGGAGGGCCCGGCCCTGACCCCGTCGGTTCCTGAAGCTACAGGGACGCGCCGGCAGGTTTCTAAGTGTTAGCGGCGGGCGAGTCGGGAAGCCAGGAGGCGACGGCGGAGGGGGCAGGACGGGGACCGGCGAGGCTCAGGAACTCTCGTGTTTATTCTGACTTTGAGAAATACATACACTGAACGGGAAGAACCATGACTCTCAATTTCGTCAGAAGTAGAATTAAAACAAAGACGAGGCGTCCGACAGCAGCTGGGAGAAGCAAGGCACCACCGGAGACGCGATCCTGGGGTCCCGTCTCAGGAAGCCTGGGCCCTGCCCGTCCTGCCTGCCCCAGGGCCCCCCAGCCCCTGTCCCCTGCGGGGCACACAGCGCGGTCCCACCACCCGCTCCCAGGGCCCAGCTGTCCCTAAGACCCCAGACACAGACATCGGGAGGTGCCGGGTTCTGCCGGCCCGAGACAGGTCCGTGACGACCGTCCAGCCGTGCGGGTGACACAGGTGAGTGTGGGCGCAGGTCCCTGCCGGCCTGAGACCCAAACCTGCAGTGGGCCCTCAGGTTGCAGGAGCCCATGGCCCGGCGCTGCTCCTCCTTCCCAGAGCCTGGCTGCCCGCCCCACTAGACACCTCCACGCAGACCCAGACCCACGGCCTCTGGAGGCCCTGAGCCCCCCATTTGGGAGACCAAACCAGTCTCCGGCAGCACAAGGCACGGACACGGGGAGTGTGGGGAGCAGCAGGAGGGTCAGCCTGGGGAAAGGGTTGCCCCAGTCCTGGACAGGACTCAGAGGGCTGCGTGCAGGTGCAGAAGCCGGGGAACCCTAGGAGGAGGAGATCCATAGCCAAGCAGCCCCCCAATTAATGAGGCCACTGAGCTCTGGGGTCCCAGGGCCCCCAACTCCTCTTCCTGCCTCTGTGTGGACAGAGTTGTGTCCTCTAGGGGCCTCGGTGCTTTGGACGCCATCGGATGGGAAGGCAGACCATCCACTGGGCGCCCAGGGCATGGGGCAGGGGGTCCCAGTGGGGGAAGGTACCGAGGAGCTGTGGGTCCTCACCCGCCCTGATCTCTGCACATGCCTTCCGGTGCACACACACTCACACACACACACTCACACTCACACTCACACTTGTGCAGGCACACATCCCGCTCACGCTCACACACTCGCACCCCCAGACTGGTGCACGTGCTCCCACACAACACACGCACGTGTGCGCCAACACACGCCCCCACGCAGACGTCCACGCACGTGAACATACCGGCAGTCACACCACCTGCAGACGCCCACAGTGGCTGCTGCCCCATCCCCCCGTCCCCAGGAGGTGGGGCGCCCCCCAGCCCATGTCCCCACCTCCCCACACTGTGAGACGAACATGGGGGTCCAGGGCCTCCCCTGGCAGGGCCACACGGGGCTCCCCCAGCCAGTCCTGGGCACCAGGCGCAGGCTCCCCGCTCTGACACCACGGCTGCTTGCCAGGACGTCCACAGAGCCACCACCGGATGGCGGGCAACACCGCTGCCCCTGTGCTTTCGCTCCTGAGACCGGCCTGGCCACCGGGGGCCGCGGAGCAGGAGCACAGGGAACTCAGCCCTGCAGCGGGGTGGGCCAAGCGCAGGGCCGGAGGCGGGAACACACGGCCGGGGAGCTCCTTCCTGCCCTTGCCCCCCCCCCCGCCAGGTCCCACACACGGCTCAGGAGCAAGAAGGAGGGATGGGTGGTCAGCATGGGTTGGGGTCACTCTGGGGACACTGGCCGCTGCCACAGGGCTGGCACGGAACGACCCCTGGGCAAGCAGGTGGAGACGCCGTGCCGCTGAGGCGCGACCTGCAGGAGGGCCGGAGGCGCCCGAGAGGGTGGACACGCCCCGCCCAGGCTCGCCAGGCCAGTGCCCCGAGACAGGTGTGCTGCACGCGCGGGGCCCGGACGACACCCCGGGGCCTGTGTGTCCCTGTCTGAGGGCTGGCGCCCCCGTCCACAACCACCCTCGCGGTGGGATGGGGTGCTGGGTGAGCGCGGCCACTCCCGTCGCGCAGCGCCGAGGGGAGACATGCAAGGCGAGGGGTAGGTGGGGTGGGCAGAGTCCCCAGCCGCTCCCCTGGGTCGGGCCAGGAGCCCCGGGCAGGGGTGGGGGGCGCCGGGGGCCGGCTCCCCTGCCCACCCCTAGATGACGGCGCTCTTCTCCTCCTGAAAGGAGGTGCGGGGGGTCGGCCTGGCCAGGAGCAGCTCCTTCTCGTGCACCAGGCTGTCCAGCAGGTCCTCCTGGCGGTAGTTGTGGTAGACTTTCAGGAACGCCAGGGTGGCGATGGCCAGCCAGGCCAGCCACGAGGCCCAGAGGCCGAACTGCACAGAGAGGGCAGAGGCAGGGTCAGGAGGCCAGACCCACCCTCCACCTGCCCCAGAGCAAGAGGGGGCCCACGGGGTCGCAGCGCCTCCTCACTCACCCACCCACCCGCCCCGAACCTCGGGTGGTACAACGCATCCGGGGACTCTGGCCACCCAGGCCCCCAGGCAGCCAGGCCCGCCCCGCTCCGCGGAGAGCCCCTCCGTAATGCCGCCTTCTCCAGCTGCTGGAACAAATCGACCTTTAGCTGCGGTTCCCAAACGGTAGAAAGAGAAACCATTTCATCAGAACCAGGCCTGAGCCACAGCAACCAGACTCTCACTGGGCGTTACTTGTCACCAGACCCGGCTCTCGCCTTTCTAATCTAATTGGCGCAAATTAGGGCTGAAGCATTTGCCGCTGAGATGTCGTGCGGGTGTCTTTGGCGGTCTCTGCGCACGTCAGCAGAGACCCTCCAGACAGACTGGACGCCCAGCCCCTGGAGGGTGCCTCTCCTTGGGAAGGGTCCTCAGAGCAGCCCCTGGCCAGCGTGAGCCCTGAGACGCGGGCCTGGGGTCCAGAAGTGGACCTGGGTGCCAGCAAGCCCTGCTCAGAGCTGGGAGGAGCCAGCCCCACCTGGGCACCCCTCGCCGACAGCACCTGCCTGAACACAGATGCAAGTTTTGAGAAAAAGCCCCTACTGACCACTAGCAAATCCTGACACACCAGCATCCTCGCTAAAGGGCTCCCCTGAAATGCACCTGCAGGGCAGGGAACGAAGCTCACACAAGGGCAGGGCCGGGACAGGGCTGTCCCCCCACAGCAATCAGGGGTGGGCTCCTCCAAATTCACAGGCTAGATCCCCCCCACACCCTTCCTCGGACACCACATCGGCTTCCCCTGGCCAGGGAAGAGCCATGAGCCCCCCAGCATTTGTCCAAGCGTGCCCACTTGGCGCCAGGACCAGAACCCAAGGTCCCGGCCCTGGCTCCGCAGACCCAGGATGGGATGCCTAGTTTCCTTTCCACTCCCTCAGCCCCTGGACCTCACTTCTGCACTTAGCTCACCTGTCCCCTCCTCCCAGGATCCCCCAGGCCTCGCCCCTCTCCACCTCCAGCTGCAAGAGCCCCCCCTCAGCCCCGGAAATCCAGGAATACCACTCACTCGGCTACGTCTCTTCGGCCTGGCACCATCCTCAGCCTCCCCTGGAGGAGGGCTTTGGGAGGCAGGCAGTGCACGCAGTGAACGGACCCCCTCCCCAACAATGCATGCCTACCGACCTGCCTGGCAGCCCCTCCCACCGGGTAGACTGCCGCCTACCCAACAGCCCCTCCCACCCGGACAGCCCCGCCTACCCAACAGCCCCTCCCACCAGTACAGCCCCGCCTACCCAACAGCCCCTCCCACCCGGACAGCCCCGCCTACCCAACAGCCCCTCCCACCCGGACAGCCCCGCCTACCCAACAGCCCCTCCCACCCGTACAGCCCCGCCTACCCAACAGCCCCTCCCACCAGGACAGCCCCGCCTACCTGGGCGATGGCGAACTGGTCATAGAAGGCAGAGTTGTCCACGCTCAGCTCCAGATTGATGTCCTGGAGCTCCTCACAGCTGAAACAGCCAGACACAGGGTGGCAGGTGACGTTGGACGCCGGGCACAGGGAGCGGCACGCAGCACCCCTAAACAGTGAGGCAGCTATCCCGACCACAAAGACCTCATCCCTGACTTCTTCCAACCAAAAACTTCTGCTTACGCTCCTCCCCATCCCTAAGGCTGTCTCTTCCAAACCCCCAGGGGAAAGCCAGCTCGGTTCTCCGCAGCCCACCTCCGAAGGCGGCACAGGGTGGGATCTGCGGGGCCTGGCCTATCTGGTCTCCAGGACCCTGAGCACACTGGGCCTCTGTGCCCCAGCCCGGACCCATGCCCGGGGGTGCAGGAGCCTTACTCTCGTGTGAAGAGGGCACCCACATCAAGGGGGCAGGTCCAGGGAAGGTGCTGACCAGGTGTGCACAGGTGGGAGCCCCGGACAGGTTGAGCAAAACCTCGTGCTCAGAATAGGATTCATGCCTCAGGACATCACTGGGGGCAGCAGGGAGGGGCAGGGTTCAGGCCCACCTGTGGGGCACAGTGCCCTTCTCCGTGATGGCGTCACACCACATGCTGAAGCCCACACTCACGATGGTGCTGGCGATGAAGACGAGGAAGACCACAGACGCGCTGACCAGGAGGTTCAGGAAGGCGTAGAGGAAGGAGCTTCAGCAAAGGACAGGAGAGGAAAGTCATTGTGCGCCAGTGCCAGGAGACAGCTGGGGGCTGGGCCCGGCTGGGGCGAGGGGGCCATGCAGGGCCACCAGGGGACACTTGCCTCTCCCTCGCTGTCGCCCACCACAAAGTCCCATCCCAGCCTCCCAACGGCCTGGAGTGGGAGCACTTGCCAACATGGCCTTCCAAAAGAGGCAGAACCAAGATCCAAACCCATTATGGTTTGGAGATCCAAGCCCATTAGGACCAGCACCTCTCCAGGCCACTCCCCTGCTCAGCGGCCCTGAGGCCCTGTGCCCACTTGGTCATCCACACTGGCGGCCTGGAGCTGCGGTGTGACAGAAGCCTGAAAGGCCCAGCTGCGACCGGGGAGGGGGTGTGGGGGAGCACGGGAAGCAGGGCCACACCGACATGGCCCCCCCAGGGGCTCTTCCATCCTCTGCCTGAGGGGCCGTCCCAAGGGGACCACAGCAGTGACCCCTCTCCCGGGCTCCTGGCCGAGCTCAGCCAGCGCAGACCTGGCAGGGAACCGGGGGTGGTGGGAGCCTGTCCCCAGGGGGCTGCTAGGGGACGTCCCTGGTGGGCTGTCCCTCTACCAAAGGTCAGTGCCCCCTCCAGGCGGCCACCAACCCTCCCCTCTGTGGTCCCCATGGCCAGAGTGGGTGACTGGGCCACTGCAGCGCCCACGCCTGGCCCACATCCTCGTCTCTGCCAACCGCCCCCCTCGGGCTAGCCACGCATGGGTGAACCACCCGTTTCTGGCGGGGACCCCGACAGCCAACCCTGAATGACGCAATCCGGTGGGCCCTGGGTGCTCTGAATACAGCATCGGGGCCTAAGGTCATAAAGAGGGGTACATGGTGGCCCACCCCACCTCCAGGCTTGTCACCAGGCAGTGTCAAATCCGGCCCACCTCAGGTCAACTGCGTGACCTTCAGCAAGTTACTCTCCGGGTCTCAATTTCTCCCTCTGTAAATCAGGCAGCCAGAGCCCCCACCCAGTCACTGTGGAAACTGAGGGAGCTTCTGTGGGCAAGGGATACAGAGTGACAACTGCAGGGCGTGCTCCAGAGCACGTGCTCCTTCCCCGGACGGGCTCCAGCCATCACCGGAACCCTGACCTGCTGCCCGGAGCTGCGTGCATGGGGCCGGGCCATAGCCATAGGGGATGGAAGCATGGGGGCATGGTCAGCAGCCAGATCCCTGCAGATGGTGGCTGGGGGCCAGCCATGCCCCCTGCGGTCAGTGTGGGCCCCGGCAGGGCTCAGGGAATCCACTCCCAGAGCTAATGCTCTAAGGAAAGCAGAGGTTCTTTAGAACCTACACCCTGACTTTGGATGGCCCACCACTCCAGCCGAGGGGAACACGGTGGTTCCAGGAGGAGCAAAGAAGCTGCCTGTCCTCAGTACAGAAGGCCAGACCCCCAGAAGGCAGTCTCCTAGGTGCCCTCCACCTGCCAACAGCCTTCTGCCATCCCACCAGGTGCCCTGCCCAGCAGGTGCCCAGCATCCTGGATGAGAAGCCGCTGCCCCCAGGAGGCCCTCCTAGCCAGAGGAAGAATGGCCAGGGTGCAGAGGACATGCTGGCCAGGTCACCACCTGACCTCAAGTCCTGCTCCCTGTCATAGGAGGGGGAAGCAGGCCCCACGTTCTGTGCCGAATTCTAGAGATGCACACCAGCAGCTTGCTGTTCCCTGTGTAGCCAGAACACCCCTCGGGGAGCCCCCAGCACAGCCTGAGACACACAGCCCCACTCCCATCGGAGACCTGCCCCACCACCCCTCAGCGGGGTTTCCAACACAGCCTCCCAGAGCCAGACGCCCAGACTGTCCGCAGACGTCAGCCGCATCCGTATTGCACAGGAATGACTTGGAGTTCTCCGGCGGCAGGAACACGGCATCCCCATCCCATGAGACAGGGAAGGGGCGGCTGCGGTCATCCCCCCAAGAGCCTCCTGCCGTGTCCATTTCTGGTCTGTTTCCATGGAGCCGGCCTGGGCTTCCCAGAGCTTTGAAGAACTGGGTGTGCCCAGAGCCTACCTGGGCCCGGCCCCGCAGATTTCACAACGTGACCCAGCTCCGCTCCCCAAAGACCCACAGGACAGCAGCCAAACAACCAGGAGGGCCGGCACAGCCTGGGTTAACTTCTTCTTCCTCACTGCCTCTCAGGGTGCCGGCCTGGATGTGCCGTCTCCATGGTGACCGGATCCCGGGAAGCCCTGGGAGCATCTGCGGGCTGGGGGACATGTGTGGGCCAGCAGATGGGTGGTTTTGACCCGGAGTGCTCCCCAGCCGTCAATCACAGACTGCCGCCACCTGCACACTTCGAGGGCTCAGCACACTCGGACAAAGCTGCCCCAGACCGCCAGGCCTGCGGCCCACCCTCAGGTCGCCCACGCCCAGCCGGAAGCACCCCGGGAAGCCACGGGTGCCACTGAGTCACGCACCCGTTCCTTTCACCCTGTCCGCTCCTGGACACAAGCTGTCTGGGCCCCCATTTGCCCAGGGACACACCCTACGTGAGGAGGGAGCTGGCGCCAGGGCCAAGGTCTGACCCAGGCTCTGGGGTCCCAGCTGTGAGCCCGCCCCACAGACCAAAGTGTAGGGTTCTACCCTCGCTCTCGGCGGGGCTCCTGGCTGGTCTCTGCAGCCGGACTCCGGAAAATTATCGGGTAGGGCCCTCTAGGACTACGAACAGGACAGCGGCGCTGAGGTCCCTGATAGGCTACACACCTGAGGGCCCTTGCCATCCCACGAGCTTGCTCTGATGGCCCTTCTGAGCCTCCTCTCCGTCCCAAGTCCCCACTGACCCAGCACTTGTCTGCCTGCTTTAGGAGGCCTGCCCAGCAGCTGAGCTGGGATTGGCTTCTCTGGGTTCCCGCCTTGCCTGCGGTTACAGGAGGCAGGCCCAACCTTTCCGGGGGCCCAGGACTCGCCGACACAGGCAGCCTGCAGGGTTGACCCCTCGGCCAGACTGTGGGCCTGCAGACCTCCATGCTGGGGAGGGGTGGGCGGCCCAGGGAGGGTGGGCTGTGGGGCAGCCGACTCACAGGCAGGCATGTTTCTGTCTTCAGTCAACAAACACTAATTTGTGACTCACAAGCTCAGCCCTACGCACGCAGAGAGAAATGAGGTCCACGCCTGCCTTGGGCTCATCCAGCCCAGGGCACCCCCACCAGATGGAGGGCCAGCTCTTGAGGCCACTGGTCTTACACGGACAAGGGGGGGGTGGGCATGAGCTGAGGCCCAAGCACAGCCCCCGCACGGCTGTGCCCACTGCTCTCGGCTTCCCAGATGGAAGGGACCCCAGCTACTCTCTCCTACCGCTGTCCGTCCTCTTCCTCAGACCCTGTCTCATACTGAAGGGGCTTCCCCACCCTGATCTGCACAGAGACACTGACTAGGGTAACACCCAGGCGTGACAACGTGCAGGCAGATGGCATCTCAAACGCCTCCTGGGGACACCAGCCACCGCTGTGGCAGAAGGAGGCCCGTGGCAGGGCAGGGTGGCCCCCTGACCGGCCCAGGCTCACCCTAGGCTGAGCCCCAGCCCCACAGCACCTGGAGGACCCCCAGACTGACACGTGGCTTCCTGTAGACCCTCCATCCAGAACCTTCGTGTAGTGTGCTGAACTGTGACCCTAACAACATGCGTCTGGTACCCCAGTACCGTTGTGTGTGACCTTAACTGGGGGTGGGGTCTCTGCAGGCGTCACTCAGCTAACGATCTCGGGATGAGGTCGTCCTGGATTGAGGCTGGGCCTTAAGTCCAGCGGTACGTGTCTCTAAGAAGACGGGAAGAAGCGGAAGCGGAGAGGCCCCGTGAAGACAGAGGCTGTGCTCGGACACACAAAGCCCAAGCCAGGGAAGGCTCAGGGTTGCAGGCAGCCACCAGAAGCGAGCCTAGAAAGGATTCTCCCTCCTGAGGGAACCCACCCTGCCAGCACCTTGACCCCCGGCCTCTGGCCTCCAGGGCTGCAGCAGAGCAAATTGTTGGCGGTGCGTTGGGAGAGCTGCCCGAAACTCACACACGTGGGCTGCTCGACTTTGCCCCTCTGGGTGTTTCTGTCCCCACGCTGGGCTGTTCCAGGCCTCTTCACCCACCACTCCTGTGAATCCTCTCCAGCCCCTCTGTCCGTGCCCAAGCCAAGCGGAGAGCCCTCAACACTGCCCACCTGACCCTCGGACTCACTGGCACCCTCAGAGCTGTGGCTTGTCTCTCGTGCTCCCAGAAGAAAACCCCCTAAGATCTGCCAACGAGGGCTCGATGGGGCCAGGGTGGGGCGGGGTTTGGGAGCCCAGGTTTCCCCTGTGGATGTGAGGCCCATGAGGGGCAGGGCTGGGTGTGGCTGGGTCCCCAGGAGGCCCCAGCGGTGGAGGCACAGGGGAGGCTATGGGCTGAGCACCCGGGGTTGGGGGCCCGCATCCCGCCCTCACAGCATGGTGCCAGGGTGGGGAAAGGTGAAGAGGAACACGGAGACCAGGAGGCGGGAAGGCCTCGTGGTCACGCTGCTCCCTGTCCTGCGGCCCTAGGCAAGCCTGTGGGCCTAGAGATGTGCCCTCTGGCCTTCGTCGCACGATCATCCTTCTTACCCCGAGAAGGGGCGTGGGGATGAGGAGAGGGCTCCCCAGTTTGCTCGTCAGCCGGCTGCCCGGCCTGGTCCCTCCCCTGCACCTGGGGGAGCTCCGAGGAGCTGTCCACAGCCCGGAGGCCTGCGCTGAGCCCGCAAGCCAGGGAGGGCCCAGGGCCCCTCAGAGATGACAATGCAACATTTGCCTCCTGGGCCGGGCTGGTTAATGCCCAAAGCCGGGGGACGGGGGGGTTGCACGTTTAAAGGGGAAAGTACTGGCCTTGTACGCAGCGCGGGGGCCCCTCATGGTCCCCGGGTTCGCGCAGACAAAGGGCAGTTTGCACGGAGGCCGTGAGCGCCCAGGGTTGATTTTCTGGGGCCTCCGAGCGCCCCCTCCGCTCTGGGCCCGGAAGGGGCGCGGCGCCCGGCCCGCGGGCTGCGTCTGACGGGGCAGGGCGGCCGCCGGGCCCCCACTTACCCCTCGTGTCCCTTGCAGAGGAAGAAGAGCGTGCGCCAGGCGTGCGCGGCGGCGAGCAGCAGCGAGAGGAGGCCGGCGAGCAGGCTGAAGCGGCAGGCGGCCGGCGGGCCCCACTCCTGCACCGTGAAGCGCTCGCGCTCCTGCACCGTCAGGTTGGCGCTCAGCCACAGGCCCTCGGCGAAGAGCAGGCAGCGGCCGCGGAAGTCGTGGCCGTTCTCGGACAGCGGCACCACCACCACGAAGCTGAAGACGAAGGCCAGGAAGTAGCAGACGCACTGCGCGAAGAGGAAGTGGTTGAGCGCCATGGCCGGCCGGGGCGCGCCGGGGAAGCGGCCGGCGGAGGCCGCGGGGCCGCGGAGGAGGCGCGGGGCGCGGGGCGCGGGCCGGGCCGGGGCCGCGCGGGAGGCTGCGCAGTGGCGGCGCCGGCGGGTCCTGCGCGCCCCGCCCGGGACGCGTGCGCAGCGGCCGAGCGCGGGCGGCGCCTGCGGTCAGCACCGCGGACAGCTCCCGGGGGCCGGGTCGGGCCGCGGGGGGCCGCACGGGGGGGACAGGGACGCGCCCCGGGGACGCGGGATGGGAAGGCCCCCGGGAAGGGCGGTGAGGCGAGGTCGGCGCGTGAGAGCGACTCTGCCGTGGCGACCCGCGCGGCTTTACGGGGGCGGCCCCCGCCCCAGCCCCCCGTGCCCGGGAAGGAAAGGAGAATGAGAGGTCCAGGGGCGACGTGTCCAGGAGGCCCAGAGTGCTGGGCGGGAGGGAGGTTGCAGGCCGGGCCGCAGAGACTCTTCCGCAGGGCTCTGGGGTGCGCGGGGTAGGGGGAAAGGATGGAGAGTGGGGGCGTCGGGTCCGTGGGAACCCTTGGGGTCATGGGGGGGGGTGCGCGCAGGGAGGAGGGAGCGGCCTGCGCGCTCCGTGCGCTTCTCTCCAGTCCAGCGCCGCTCCCTCAGAGGGCACATCCGTTACCCAGCCTGACGCGAGCAGGGCCCTGAGTTGGTATTTGTAAGATAAATAATGGATGCCCCGAGCACCTCATTAAGACAGCCTTCGCGGAGACGGAATCTGCTGATGCATTAATTAATAGAATTAATGCCTTGTCTGGTTCCCTTAAAGACTAAGTCACGTTTAGTCCAATTCCCAGTGAGGAAGCTCTAGCCCTGGTCCTTCTAGAAGAAATTGCCCACTGGTTTCAAATTACATCAGCATTTCTGTTGCAAGCACTGAAAGACCTTTGCATTTTATTGCCAAAGTAATATATGCTATTTCTTAAGTCAAGCAGTACAGATACAAATTAAGTGAACAGATAACGGGGCCTCCTCATTCCCCACACCACCCTGTCTCACTATCGGGGTAACCACGTTTCTAGACATTGTGCTAAGCGCCTCAACACACTCACACAATGGACACAGGGGCTCCGTACTACAGGTACCCTCCGCAGGCTGATCCTCGTATTCAACAACACACAATGGGGTTACTCCCTGCCTGCGCACTCAGATCTATTTTATTCTTCTTAATAACTGCATAAGCTTCGTAATAACCATGGTGCCGCGTTTGCTTAACTCTTCCTCTTTGGTTAATTCTTCAATATTTGTGGTTTCAAGTACCGTGGAGTGAACATCCTTATGTCTGTCTGCTTGCCCACCTGTGTGGTGCTTCTTAGAAGAGGAATTTCTACATCCCAGGTTTATACACACCTGAAGTGTTGACAGAAGGCGCCAGACTGGTGTCTAACCGTGTTGCACAAACTCACTCCCGTATCCGTGTCACAGACACCGTCTCCTGAACTGAGACAGGTCCGTTGTACAGTTCTGTCAGTCTTGCATGGAAGACAGTATCTCACTGATCCTAAGGATTCTCCTTACCACCCTGAGTTCCAACGTCCTTTCCTGTGCTTGATGCCACGTGCTGAGTCTCTGTGACTTGCATCACAGCTTGTAGTCACTTCAAAGCATACACTGAAGACCACCCCCAAGTCTGGGACAGCAGCCCTTTTCTCGGATAGTTCACTTGGAGTTTCTCCTACTGCTGAGGACCCCAGTCCAACCAAAGGAAGCCCACGTGGGCTTCAGCATCCACACCCCTCCACACATCTTGGGCAAGAGTGGGCATCCCATCCATCCGTGATCCAGGGGGCTGACAAGTTAGAACACGTCTGGAGGTGTTAACTTCAGGGTTTGGTCAAAACTATGGAGACCATGTCAGTGAAGAAGGAAGTGACCAACAGGAAAACTACAGGATAAGCCAGAAAGATTATTAAACTTCTCCCATCTTAAAAGGCACAAGACCCTGGCATTTTTAAAGATGAGTTCTATTTAACCTCCGTAAGTCAGGGAATTCCTTTGTTATTGAAATCACTCTGATCTATTAAAAAAACACTAAAACTCTAAAATTCATTTTTTAAAAGTCAGCATCACATTAATGCTAATCCCTCATTAGAAGAATGAGGCAAAGAAAGTAGGAAGGAATTTTTAAATACTGACATGTGGAATACAACTCCATGTAAAGGATAATCAAAAACATGAGCAGGGGGGCGCCTGGGTGGCTCAGTAGGTTAAAGCCTCTGCCTTTGGCTCAGGTCATGATCCCAGGGTCGTGGGATTGAGTCCCAGATCAGGCTCTCTGCTCAGCAGGGAGCCTGCTTCCCCCCCCTTCTCTGCCTCTCTGCCTACTTGTGATCTCTGTCTGTCAAATAAAAAATATAAAAAATAAAAAAACCATGAACTAGTAGCATTTGTTACAAAACCAAGAACCGTTAAGCTTTATGAAACTGGTCAACAATTTATTACACCAGCAGATAAAGGAGAAAAACGCAGTGTTTTTGTCAAGAGATACCCAAAAGGCATTTCATACAACTGAATGGCCATGCATTTAAAAAAAAAATGTGCAAGAGCAGAAGAAATTTATGTAGATATGATTAAAAAAAACACCTCAAAAATCTGCACGTATTAAATCAGGTAAAGAGATGAAAATTCTCAGCATTACAGCTATAACTGCAATTAGTTTGAGAATTCCAACCAATGAAACAAGTCAAGAAATTGAAATATACATTAGAATTTGCAATTTTGTACAAAGACTAGATACAGGATAAACATAAAACACTCAGTGCCCTTTCTCCGGTATCTCAGGTCAGGTTCTCCGGGAAACAGACTCTGAGACTCTGAAATCTACGTCCAACAACACACGTGGCGAAGCCGGACCAGAACCCGGTGCCGGGAGAAGCTTAACAGAGGCCCCAGCCACCAGCACGGGAACGTCTGAGAGTCACTTGGAGACGTCCAAGCTAAGACACGAAGCCACGCCTATTCTCCCACATTCTCCCGTCAAGGGATGTGGTCCTGGGGAGGATGAAAGACCTCGGGTGAGGCAGCCTCCTGGGGCAGAGGCAGTTTCTAGAGAGAGACGTGGCTATGGGCAGACAGCGGGCACCACTTTGAGGAGCAGGAGGAGGACGCGCTTCTGTCCTGGAGGGGACGGGAGCAACGCACCACAGCATCCACGGCGGCCCCGGGAGCGGCCCAGACCTGCTGCAGCAGACAGAAGTCCCCCGGCTTGGGAACAGCTTCTCTAAAGCTCTACTCTCTGGGAAGATTTCCTGTCACCGCTCCCCTCAGGGCCAGAGTCCGCGGTGGGGCTCTAAAAGTCTACTCTGCCGCACAGACCTTGCCTTTGTGGGTGTTCTCAGCTGAAGTCCCGCTCCTGCCGCTTACCTGTGACTGGGCTGTGACTGGTCCTGATCTAGACAGACCACTCCCCTGCTCTGGTGGACGGCTGCTGCGTGGGCAGGACCTTCTGCCCTCAGGGGTCAGAGAGAATCCAGCTCCTGCGGGTCAGTTCTGCCCGCGGGGTCAACTAACGCCCGCAGGAGCTGTCGCGTACGTGGCTTCCCTTCTCCTCCGCAGACGGCAGGACCTTGCTCCGGAACCTCCGCGTCCACACTGCGTGATCCTATCGGGCTTTACCATGAACTCCACACGGCTTCTCCCCCCGCCGCCCGTCAATGCCTCTAATACCACCAGCATAAGATCGGCCCGTGTGTGCGTCCCAAGGGCTGTCTGTACCGCTGTAGCGTCTCTAATGCTTTCCCAGGCCTTTCCCGGCTCTGGGACCCAATCAGAGACGGCAGCCTTCCAAAACTCAGCATGGGTGTCACGCGGAGGCTCCCGTGTGGGGTAAGTGAGCTTCAGAACCCAAGAGGCCTCCAGGGTTGGACGTCCTTCGCGGTGATGGGAGGTGCAGAATGCAGCAATCTGTTCTTTCCTGCACGAAGGATGTCCCAGCTCGCTCCAGACCACCGAGCCCCTAAGCAGACGCCAGTGCAGGGGCTCCTGAGCCCTGCAGACCTCACGCACCTTGACGAGGCCCCACATACTTGCCACTTCTTGTTCCTTCGAATCAGATTAGCATGTTGTCACTGATACAGTGGGCCGTGTGACAGCACGAAGTGTGTCCAGATGGCTCGGTCCTCTGAGCTACATTACGACAGAGGACAAGAGAGTGAACGCGGCTGTTCCTCCCGCAGGAATGCAAACCGTTTCGGGGGGGGAGGGGCAAGGGCATCTGCCAGACCGACAGCTGTGTGTCGTGTGCTGGAGGGACACATTCCTCGGCTCGGCAAAGACAGCGGATCTAGGAAGGACACTGCGGTTCAGGCTTCTACTTGGTAGTGTTTGTGGACACTCCCGGTCACCCTGTAGGACGCGTCCAGGTCACATAGGCTCCAGGCTGGTGACCCAGGTGGCGATGGTGGGGACCACCCTCTACACCCTCTACGTCCTCAAATGGCTCTTCCTGCCGCTTCCTCCAGGACGGGAGACGGGCTTTGGTTTACTCTCCTGGCGGATGCGGGGGTCCCTTCCAGAGGCTTTGACTGGCCGCTCCCCCCATGGAAACAAAGTACAGATTCTTCCAGCCGTATATGTTTCCAACGGTTCATACACTCAAGAACCCAGTAAATGACAACAGGTGACCACGGGGAGCCCGGAACTCTGTTTATTACCTGAGCGAGGAGGCCAAGGTGACCTGGGCCCCCGGGGTATTCCTTTCGACTCAAACTCTGTGTCCAACCATCCTTGAGCTGTGTGGGTATCTCCCTTCCCCCATGAAGGTGCCTGGACAAAGGACCAAAATCCTGTCAGGGAAGGGCAGGGGTCCGAGCCCAACACGCGCCTCCGTGGGGCCAGATTTCCTCTTTCCGCCGGGCCTGCCCTACAGCCAGTGGGTTCTGAGTCTGTAACCTGGCTCGGGTCTGGAAAAGGGACCATGACATCACGTGACCTCGGGCTCATCCACTGCTCGCCTCCTTCGGTGCTCTGGGGTGTGGAGTGGGTAACGCAGCTGTCTGTCCCCTGGAATACAAGCCCATCACCTGTGTCATGCGGGGGAGGGGGGGCCTGCAGGCCCCCAGGGCACACTCACTCCCGTCAGCAGTAGCCCGACTGTGACGTGACGTGTCGTTGGTCCCACTGCCAGCAGGGGACCCTTCCCAGAGGATGTGTTGTCTCGCAAGGCAGGGACCCCTGCATCACATCCAAGCGAGATGTTAAGGATTAAACAAACAAACAAAAAAAATGTGTATATATATGTATGTATGTATGCATGTAGTGGTCATAGCCCCTGGCACCTCTGGCTGTGGCCTCGTGTGGAGACAGGGATGGCCTTCGCAGAGGTCCTGAGGGCGGGTCCTAACCAAACCCACGGGCGTCCTCATCCAAGGGAGGGACGGCAGGCAGACCGCATGCCCAGAGCACGCCCTGGGAAGACGGGTGGGGGTCACCAAGGCCCACCAGAGCCCCAGGACCTATGAGGGTCTGCGAGTCTCCCCCGCAGACTCAGAAGGAGCCAGCGCTGCCCACACCCTGACCTCAGGCGTCCAGCCTCCGGAAGAGGGGGCCAGTGAGCGTCTGTCTTTCACCCCCTCCCCGGTGTGGGGGTTTGTTTGTGCAGCCCCAGCACACTGATCCCCAAGGGAGCACCTGTCTTAGCCGGCAGCATGGGGTGGGGGAGAGTGGGCCACTTCTGTGGGCCCGGGGGTCACGAAGAGCTGTGACCGCGGTTTCTGAGCTGCCCCCAGGTCTGGTTCCCTGGAAAGTGTGAGCCCAGCCCCCACGGGGAGGGCTCCTGGGAGGGGCATTGCTACCACAGTGGGGAAAGGAAAATAGGAAAGCCAGATGGGGTAGCGGGTCAGCGTGCAGTCTCAGGGATGGCCTCCACTGGCCCCGTGGGCCTCCGGCCTTCATAGCCACAGGCTGACCAGTCATGGAAACAGCGGCCTTGGGACAGGGACTTGACCTCAGCAAGGAGCCTGGGAAGAGGACAGCGCTCCGTGGCTGCTGGGGGAGCAGGTACTTCCCCTCTGAGGCAGAGCTGCCATGGGACCGAATGCTGGAGGGTCAACTTGCTAAGGTCGAGAGCACCGTCTCCTCCAGAGCTCGGCTGCCCTCAAAACCAAGGCCTGGGTCTGCATCCTGCTGTCTGCCGTCCGCTCATAGGCTGCCAAGGAGGCGAGGCCCTCTGCCTGTCACACCCGGCCCTAAACTGGAGGTGAGTCGTGCAAGTCTTTCTCTGGCAGCACCTGCCCCCATGCCGGCACCCGATCCCACACTGCCACACCTTCCCTCCACCTGTCAAGCTCTCGAGATGGGCCACCAACCAGTGTGTTTCCTTCCCCTGGTGTCCCACCCCAGGCGAGGTGTCCCTGATGTGGCCAGGGCTGTCACCTCTCCACCAGCCACCAATGTGGAGGACACTGCCAACCAGCACCCTGGTGGTGGGTCCCTCCAGAATCCCGTGTTAGCCTCTGCTTCCTGAGCCCGCCGCCAGGTCAGGTTCCTGGGAAACAGACACACTGAGCTTTGAGCTCTGTTGGGCAGGAGGATTTGGAAGGCGGCGGGGAGGGTCCTCTTGGGAACAATACCCATGAAGTGACCAAGAGCAACAGGACTGGGCCCAGGGACAAAGGAATCAACCCCTGCCAAAGAAAGGGTGGGCCGCTGAGAGCCTGGATGGACGGAGACACGGCTGGGGGAGGGGAGCCCTGGAGACACGGCTGGGGGAAGTGGCTGGGGGAGGGGAGACACGTGGGTGAGGAAATGAACAGGTGCGTCCATCGGGCGATTTGACAAATGCATCAGAGGGTGGGTCGGTCGGTTAGTGGATGACAGACGGACGGTGGGTAGATGATTCGGGGGGACAGACGGATCCATCGATCCACCGATGGTTGGAGAATGGGTGGGCGGACGGGCGGACGCAGGTGGATGGCAGGACGGACGCAGGACGAACGAACGGCAGGAAGGGGCAGCGGCAGCGGACGGGGATGGACGTGTGCGGGGCCTGTGACGAGACGGCAGACGAGGGACGAGTGAGAGCTTGTTGTGGGCCCACGTGGGTGCTGGTGGGTTCTCTCAGAACGATCAGGACGCCGTTTGAGCTATTTTGGGACGTCAGCGCTGCCAGCGCAGAAACACGTTATTTCTGGGCCCACCACGGATGGACCCCGTAAGCACGCTCTAGTGTCAGGCACAGACAGACCCGGACAGGCGGCCGGCGGCAGGATGAGAAGAGCCGCGTCCGCCCGCCCAGTGCGGCGGCTCCGTAGCAGCCCGAGGGAAGGCGTCCTCGCACGGCATCGTGCGGAACGTGGGAGGTCACGGGCGTGGTAACGGGCTCCGGCTGAGGGAGCTGATGCCTGCGTCTCCCAGGAGCATCCCCTGCCCGGATGACTGACGGGAAGCATGTGAGCTCCACCTGGGAACATGGGGGCCCTCCCTCCCCCTCGACCGTGCCGGGAAGGGTACTGCCGACGCGAACCTCTGGGTCCGTCCCTGTGGTTCCACGACACTTCGCTTCTCTGAGCCTGTTCCTGTTCTTGCTTCTTCAGCTGAAAATCGTCATCTATCAACTTCCAATTTTAGTAAGTGACGTGTCTGTCCGTTCACCTCCTGGGATCACTTCCATAGTTCATTCTCCTCTTGGATTGCGGGGGCCGTGTCCTCCCAGGACGACAGACGTCTGCGCTCCCTTGCTTCACACTCGACGTCAGCGGACGGCCCTCCGGTATTCTCTAGGAGCTGGTCATTTGCCAAGTGGAAATGCCCCCCTTTTTGTCCCTTCTTAACACTTTGCCTTGAACTTTATTCCATATGATGTAAATATGACAAGGACTGCTGACTTTGCTTTGGCATTTTTTTAAAGATTTTTATTTGTTTATTTGACAGAGACAGCGAGAGAACACAAGCAGGGGCAGTGGGAGAGGGAGAAGCAGGCTCCCCGCCAAGCAGGGAGCCTGATGCAGGACTCCATCCCAGGACCCAGGATCATAACCTGAGCTGAAGGCAGAGGCTTAGCGCCTGAGCCGCCCCGGCATCCCTGTGTTGGCGTTTTCAGCAGATTTCCTTCAGTGTTCTCGGCTTCCCGTCCTGGCGCACAGTAAGCATGTGTTCCGTAAGCAACATGCTAGTTCAAATTCATTATTTCTGTTCAATCCAGAAGTCTACCCCCGGCACACACCACCATTCCTGGTGAAATGACACCTTCCTCTTCATTTTCCACCTGTTCCCTTTCCCCCTTTCTGCCTTATTTTAGAGAAAAGGTTTATCTTGCTCCATGCCCGGCTGACCCGGCTCTGAAACACTCACCGCCCGTCTCCAGTCGGCTCTTGGCTTCCTACCGACCCACCCAACGCGGACTGAAGCTCGAGTTTTGCCGAGAGCATCAAGCATTAGGCAGGGTCCCGGTGTCCGTTCACCTCGACGATCCCGTACGTCGCTTTCCTCCGAGCCTAGAACAACCCCCAGGCCCCTGCTGCCCGCCGGGGACTGCGGTCGCTGAATGTCTTCATTTCCCGCTCACACCCTCGTCACGGGTCGTCCGAGGAGGTCGTCTCTGAACTGAGAAGACCCTGCGGTCCTCATGGGTCACCCCGACACGGAGAAGGCAGGCCTCGGTCAGTCTGGCCCCTGTTCCTTTTCCACAGACTGGGCATCCCCTTGCCACCCGCCCAACCTCGGAGGCCCTCGGGGTTTTCTCCATATCGGGAATGACACGGTGCTCTGCGGGTCAGGGGCAAGGCCGGGGTTTGCTTGTTTAAGTGTGTCCTATCGGCTCCTGGAGGGGCCGCGTCTGCCTCCGGCTCTGGAAAGGCCCATAAAGCCTGCTGGCCCGTCACCCCCTGCCTTCCCCTAGGGACTCCCCCAACCATCCCAGCACAGGGGTGCGGGGCCTGGGGGTCTGTCCGCACACCTCCGCCGTGCCCTCCCCACGGCACGTCCCTCGTCCACAAGCCCGTCTCGGGAGACGTGTTTGATCTGTTCTTTCTGTCCGTTCGTTTTCTTTCCAGGAAGACTTCTCCTTGTTTCTCGGAGATGCCGGGCGTCTCTCCAGTCAGGGGCCAGCGCCACGCCGCCGGGTCCTTCCTGCAGGACCTTCCGTTCCGGCGGAACTTCTCTTCTCGGGGCCTCACGTTGCGCGCGGTGGGCCTCCCTGGAAACGGGGGGACGCTTGGCTGTGACCCCAGCCTTGCAGGGGCGCTTCCCCGGGGAGGGCACCTGCTGTATCTGTTTGCCACGACCCTTGGCGGTGACAAGGCCCCTCCTTGACCAAACCTCCGTCAGCCTCAGCCTTGGCCAGCTGAGTCCAGTGTGAGCAAAGAATCCGGCTAAGCCCATTTCTCAAGGTCCTCACCGTCCACGGACAGTCCGCGCCTCCTCCCGCTGGTGATGCTCCGATCATCTGCTCCCCCTGCACACTGGCGACAAGTGGGCACCCGGCACCGTCCGTTGCCGAGTCAAGCCCCCTCCCCTCTACTGCAATGGCCTTGCATGAAGTCCTCCTCGCCGTTTTTGAGAGAGTCCAGGGCAAAGTTTTCTTCTTTTACAAGGGGAGGCCAAGGCTTTGGCTAAGACTTATCTTGGTCGGGTCCTTCCTCGGTAAGCGCAGGGGGGCAGGCCAGGCCTCGCTGGCGTTCTCTGCTACAGGCTGGGCACAGGGGCTCCACATGCCCCCGGAGCCTCCAGATGCCAGGACGTGCCCCGCCTCTCTGAACGAAGACCCCACCACTGGGGATGCCGGTTCAGGCAGACCGACCCGCGCTGCGCCTGACCCAAGATGGGGGTCCCCATCGCTGCACAGGCGAGAGAGCTCCCTGGGCTGCGCGCACCGATTCGAGAAGTCATGAGCACGGTGTGCCCAGGAATGGGGGAGGCCTCCAGGGAGGTGTGGAAGCCCCAGCGGAGTCAGGAGGAGGCGCTGCTCGCTGGGAGAGCCAGGGGCAGGCTGGTGTGCAGAGGCTGCCCCACATGCCCTGCACCACGGGGACGCTGGGTCCCAAGAGCCCGGCACCCCAGGGAGCGCTCTCGCCCAGACCCCGGGGCCAGACGACCCTGCTCACTCCCCTTTCTGCCCCCTTGGGGAATGGGAATGTGGAAGCTCCTCCAATGGGGCCATCTGGCCGGGGGTGGGGAGGGGTGGGCAGGGGATGCAGGTTCGCAGGCTGCTGCCTTTAATGGAGCAACTTCCTTTTGAAAATGCAAAATTGTATTATTTCAGGAAACCGAGAGAAGAACCAAAAATACAACATTATCACGCCCCACTATTAGAAGGCCAGTTGCAAGGCATCAGATTTGTGCACACAGGCAAAGAACTCGTTCCAGGGGAAAAAAGTGCAAATTGCTACTTGGCTGCATGTAAATGAACCGCTAATTGCTTTTCTCAAACAATATTTATGCAAATGGCCCCACATTCTGCAAACTGGCAGATTACGCATTCACATTTACGTTTGTCATCAGCCTCCTTTTATCCAAGAGCCCCCACCGCACACCCTCAGGCTTCCTGCCTCCCTGTGTCCCCGCAGGCCCCGCGCTGCCCGGCAGAGAGCCCAGTGTCCCTGAGTCCCGCCTTCCACTCCGAAGGCCCCCATTCCCAAGAGCACAGTAAGGCCTCACCACCCTCCCTGCACTCCAAGTGTGCGACGCGTCCTCCATCAGCACGCTCGGCAGACAGCCTGCGAACGTGGGGACGGGGCGGCACGTCCCGATTCTTCGGACGTGGAGAGACTTCCCGGGGATCCGTGAGGGAAGGGCCCACAGTGGAGGAGAATTTACAAGCAAGACGAGCGCTCCCAGAAAATGAACCGGACTGGTCCTCCAGCGTGTGAGAAAGACCCTCCCGGCCCTCACCGTCCCACAGATGTCTGGGCACCAGAGAGAATGGAATGGAATCCGCCCAGGCCTGCGTCACCGTGTGCAGCCGCGGGAACCTGGGGGGGAACAAGCAGAACCGTGTGGCAGCCCCTCCCTGGGCGGCTTGATCGGAGCACGAGGAATGCCCAACTGCAGAACGGCGAACAAGCGAAGCAGGAAAAGAAAGAAGGGGTCCCAGCGGGGGCTTCACACGCTCTTTGCAGAGAAGAGCCCGGGAATAATCGCGAATCATGAATCATGAATCACCAGGAAGGGGAAGACGAGGGCGCGGGCTGGGCGCGGGACAGGACCGCGGCCCCCACCCTGTGCCCCCGTCCGCAGCGACCCGGCCTCGGAGTGTGGCCCAGCATGCGGGGCTTCAGGGCTCCTGGAGGGCTCCCGGGTCTGCGAAAGGCGACGCTTCCAGAGACGCGAGGAGCTGGAAGGCCTCCGGGTGTGGCTCCGGGACGGGCGGCAGAGGCAGGATGGAGCAGAGGGGCGCTTCGGGTCCTGTCAGAACACGAGGAACCCCGGGTTTGGAGGAGCAGCTCCTCCTGCTCCCGCTGCCCGAGCGAAGATCCACTGAAGAAACCGGACTGGGTCGCGGCGATGGGAGAGCCGCCGCCGAATCCCGGATCCCACCAGGCCCCCCAGAGCCATGGAAGGAACAGGAGGAAATGACGCCTCTTCTAAGTCAACACAAAGCCCAGACCGTGAAAACCAGCACACGGACAACAAGCCCCTTCCTCGGCGACAGCAACAATGAGGCACAAAGACCTTGAGCTCCTGCCCCGAACCGGGCTCCATGCCCTCCCTGAGGCGGCTGAGATCTGAAATCCGTCCACAGAGGAAGGGCAGGAACAGCCCCGTCTGCCGTGCAGACTGATCTGAGGACGCCCAAGAAGGAGCAGACGTCAAGGTTGAAGCAGGGGCCCCTGGCGGACCCCATCCCTGAGCGTCCGACTCTCGTCGGTCCCGATCTCCGGGTCATGGGATGGAGCCCTGCGGCAGGCACGGTCCGCGCTGAGCGGCGAGTCCCAGAGCCCGTCTCTCCGCTGCCCTCCTCCACTCTCCTGCACTCTCTCTCTGTATATATATAAAAACAACTGAATAATGGCCTTAACACAAAGTAGGAAAGCACCCAAGCGCATGAAAATGAGACAACGATGGAAGCGAACAGAGCCAGAGAGACAGAGGTGGAGAGCCCAGGAGGAAGGCGCCCAGCGGCAGCCCCGGGCGACGGAGAGCAGACGCACGGCCCGACGCGGGCCGACACGTGACCCCGAAAGGACAGGCGCGAGCCCACGCCGGGAACGCCCATCCCCGTGGACCTCTGGCAGCCCGAGATGATCCAGCCTGACACACCCCCAAGGACACACAGGTCCCACGAGGAAAGGAACGAGCTGGCGACTTCTCGAGAATAACCACAGAGTGAAGCGGCCGTGTGGCCCCACCCGGGGTGTCGGGGACAGAGTCCGCACGGAGCGCGCGTATCGGCGGAGAACACGTCCGTGTCTGCAGCCCCGTGGCTTTCGGAGCAGCCGCGCCTGCCGCCCGCGTTAGGGCGCCTGAGAGCAGACAAGCCTTGGAGGCCAAGACGGCGAAGCGCCCAGGACCGGGGACCCCAGCCCGGTCTCCCTTCGCCGCACTCAGATGCCAGAGCCCTTGCCTCACATCCGGAAGGGGCGGAAGCCAGAGCCCTCCAACCTCCCAGACAGACTGCGTTTGTTCTAGAACGACCTCCCCTGGCCGGGTGGGGCGGGGTGGGGCGGCAGCTCCTGTCCGAGCCCAGGGCCCTCCAGCACCGCAAAACCCCCATTTCACAGGAATTTTGCACCATGTTGCTCGAGTGAACATGGGCCGTAGGGACTGACACGGAGGCCTTCGGTGACGAAATCACGGGCAGGGCCTCCTCTTCCCCGGACAGCTTCCTTCCAGGATGAAGGAGCTCAGCGGGGCAAGGAAGCACCGGTGTCCAACCAGCGTGTCCTCCAAGCCCCGGGCCACGGCCAGCAGCTGCGAACTACAGGAACTCGGGAAACTCCGCGCCGTGAGCCCTTCCTGAAGACTAACTTCATTCATCTGGAAAGACTGTAGCAGAACAGTGAACGGTGGAGGGGACACTCGCCTACTCACATCCGGGTGAGACGCGTCGGAAACAGAAGCCGGAGAGGCAGTCGGCAGGAGCTGGTTTCCACTGAAAACCGGCCAGCCAACGCTGAAATGTTAAAGAAGAAAATGGGGAAAACGGAAACAGGAGCATTTAGAAAGGGTAAGAAGAGAGGGAATCATAAGACTAAACATACAAATCTTTTAAGAAAAACAGCAAGAATAAAAGAACAAAGAACAAACCGGGAAGTATTACAGCGCGTGTAATTGCAAAGTATCGCAGCGAACACGTACGCCACGTCCGTCAGTGACCATGGGCTCGGCTCCCCGGTGAAAGGGAAAGATGTGCCCTGGGTCGCAAGCAGCCCCCGGCCGCAGGCCGTGAGCGGGAAGACACGCAAAATCCAGCGAGGCAGGAAGGTACCGCTAGAGGCACTGACTGTATTAAAGACACATTAGACGTGGAGAAGGCTCCAGAAGCAGTCAGAGTAGAATTGAAGACAAAAAACACTAAATATGACAAAGAAGAACCTTTAACACAAAAAGACACTATTCCCAGCGAAAGTAAAAAGTTGTACAACAAGTAACACAGCAATCACGTTTGTGAGGCGACCGCTCGGAACTCGCGAGGGGCCCTGGGAGCTGAGCTCGCGGACGGCGCCCCGGGGCGGGACAGCCCGCGTGAGCCGCGAGGAAGGTGTCGGCGCAGGCCCTCCCGGGGCAGCAGGAGATGGAGTCGGACCACAGGAGGCTTACCGGGGGACACCTGTCCAGGATGAAGCTGGGGACTCGGGATCCGTCAGGAAGAGCCTCAGACTGGGAGACCCACGCCAGGCACAGTCTCGGCCAGCCCGGAGGACGCCGCAGATGCGCCGCAGGAGCCCCACGTGAGGCGAACCTGGCGGGGGGCCGCCACCTCCCCCAACCCTGCCAGCCCCGGCGCCGCCAGCAGGGAGGCCCGGGAGCGAGGCGGCCTGGGTGCAAACGTGCCGCGGCCCTGGGGGCGCTGGAGCCGGGGGACACCAGCCACCTGCTGTCCTCACAGCCGGGTTCTAGGTTCTTCCTGGAGGGGGGCTTCGAGGGACGCTGAGGGCAGAGGAGAGCTGCGCACCGAAGCGGTGCGGGCGGCGAACGTCTGCGCACACAGCCTGCAGCCTGGAGGACTCGGACGCGCTGCTCACGGGCGCTCCCGGACACAGACCCTGCATGACCTCATAAAATCCGGTGAGCTCCGGACGGCAACCGGCCGTCTCCGTCGCCGAACGGTAAAGCGAGACATTCCCGGCAAAACGAAAAATTCTGGAAAACATTTTTAATCTGTAAAAACTTCTTGGGCGAAAGTGAAAATGCGCCCTGAAAATACTTTTGGAAAGAACGGCGGCGGTGGAGATACGTAATCTCGACTCCACGGGTGCACTTAGAGCAGGGATCAGAGGAAAGTTCAGAACTGTGGCCGCGTCCATCGATTAACGTGAAAGAGTGACAGAAGCGAGAGAATTCACCGCCCGTGCAGCTGGAAATCGAACCGTGGGATCATCCGAAAGAAAGCTCCAGGAATGAAATAATAAAGATGAAAGTAGAAATTAATGAGGTGGAGGAACAGAAAAACACTCGACCTAATTAATAAATCAAAAGCCTAATTTTTTTTAATTAACTAAATGGGCAGACTGGTAAGTGGCCCGATCGTGAAACATAGAAAGCTCAGATACACGAAATAAGACATAACAAGAGAAAGCAACTATTGGAGAAAAGGAAAGCTTAAAGTCGTGGGGTGAGTTTGCAGACATCTCAGCAAATAAATCTGAAAACACTGCTGTCACAGGTTACATGGCCTGTCCCCTGTCCAAAAACAGATACGCTGAGGTCCTAAGCTCCCGTGCCTTCGAACGTGACCTTCTCTGGAGACGGTCAGTGCGAGTGTCACGCAGAGGTCCCGTGGCCTCACTCTAATTCCGTGGCAAGAGTGAGCCCTGATCTGCCTGCTGTTTGGGGAAGAAGAGGGGCATGTGAGGCCCGAGCACAGAGGGAAGATGCCGGCGGGAGGGCAGCGGAGACGGGAGCGACGTCCCCCCAAGCCAAGGAGGAGCAGAGGTCGCCAGAACCTGGGCAGCTAGGAAGAGGCCGGGAAGGGCTCCCTGCGGGTTTCGGGTTTCAGAGGGAACGGCTGACATCTTGTTCCTGACTCCTGCCTCCAGAATGGGAGACAATGTCCATTGTTTTAAGTCCCTCCGGTTTGTAGCACTTTGTTATGAAAATCCCGGGAAGCCAATGCATGTAATAAAAAGGATAAATTCCTAAAGAAATACCTACTACTAAAATTGACCGACTAGAGATAAAAACCATAAACAGAATAATTTCCTAAGAAGAAATCAAGAACGGCCCCTGAAGAAAAGGCCCCGGGCCCAGATGATTTCCCAGGAAAGTGCTACCGGATTTCCAAAGATCAAAGAGTGCCAGTATCTCAGAACGGATCGAGATCGCCGAGAGAGAAGGACAATCTTGTGTGGGATAAAAACGGAAACTGCAGCGCAGTCTCGCTTATGAACATTAAGGCAGAAGCATGAAGGAAAGCCTCACGGAAGGACACGCACGACCACGCAGAGAACAAGACGCCACGGCCAAGAGGGGTCGCCCCGGGAATGCAAAGCCGGTTCGGTGTTGACTCACACGGACGGCACAGCACGCGTGTCCGCACACGCGCGGCAAAGGCCCTGCGCGCAGGCTCTGTGCTCAGACCTTGTTCCAAAGCCTGCGTCCCACCACGTGCGGACACAGTGAGGAATTTCCTCCGAGATTAGGAACAAGGTAAGGATGTTGAGCATCTCGGTGGATTCGGTACCGACCCATTAGCCAACGCAGTTAGACAACTAAGCGGCCAGAGAACGTCGGGCCGTTCCTGATTGGGAGGACGGCTGTGAGCATTCACCGGCAGGTTTCGGCACGAGTTCAAGTTCTCACTTCTCCGACGTAAAAGCCGAAGAGTACAATTGTTGGGCCAGACTAAGAGCACTCTTCATTTTTAAAGAAACAGCCAAAAAATTGATTAACGGGGCTTCATCAAAATGTAAGCCTTCTTCTCTGCAAGAGACCTTGTTAAGAGGTTGGCAAGACAAGGCCGAGGGGGAAAAACCTGGCCACCACATATCCGACTAAAGGCTTGTGTCTAGAATCTGTGGGAGAACGCTCGAGACAACACAAAGATGATAGAAATGGTCCACGAGAAAACGGGCAAGAGTCACCTCACTGAGGAAGATAGCCTGATGGTCACCCACCATGAGAAGATGCTCGGTACAACCCGGCCTCGGAAAATGCAGGTCCAAGCCACAAGGAGCGGCCACGGCGCCCCCGTCAAAGTGGCCTCATGAAAATTCGAGAACACCAAATGCTGACAGCCGTGGGCCACGGAGAACCGACCCTCACACAGGCGTCTGGTGGGGATGGAGAGCAGCGGGCCACTCCGGAAGCTCGGCGGTCAGTTCTGAAAGACCGTGAGGCCACGGGGCGGCCACGTGGGAAATATGATGAGATCCCTACCTCACACCACACACACGACCGAGGTCCCGATGGCCCCAAGACCCAGAGGTCAACCCGGACCGGAGCCGGAAGCAGACGGGGGAATCCTCGTAATGCTGGCACGGGGGAAGTGTTCCTCACAGGACTCAAAACCCAGATGCGGTAAGCGAGGGATGAATTCTACAGGGAAACCACCCCGAAGCCAAGAGATGACTGACAAACCTACCAACGGTTCCTGAACGTTGGAGAACGAGAACCCGCTGGAGAAACGGACGAAGATGCCATCAGACAAGCCCCAAAAAAGGAAGCGAAGATGGTCCCAACGGTCAATCCCACACGGGACTCAAATGACAGAACTGGGACGCGGTTCACCGGAGAGCACAGGGGAGAACAGCCTCGAGGTCCGCGGATCCAAACAGGAAGGACCTCGGGACACGGGCTCCCACGTGGAGGGCACAGGAGGACGCGCTGCTCCGTGACGTCAGCCTGTCACAAAGGGACAAGGACTGTGTGACACTCACACGAGGGCCTGGGGGAGTCACATCCACAGGCACAGAAAGCAGACGGGAGCGCCGGGGTGGGGGGGGCCGAGCTTCCGCTCGCGGAAGGGGAGAAGGTTCTGGAGACCGACGGTGGCCACGGCTGTAGGACGGTGGGAAGGTGCTTCACGCCCCTGAGCTCGGCTCTCGGAAGGGGCTACCATCGTCGAGTGTGTGTTACGAGGATTTCAGCACAGTAAAAGCAAGAACACGACCCACCGTTTCACCGGGCGGAATCAGAAAGACCCGACCACGTGCTGCGGGTGCGGCTGGAGGACTCGAGGCCGGTGCCCTGGAGGGGACCCGAGCAGCATCTCGCAGAACGGAACGACGCACTTGCCTCCGCACCGAGCCGCCCCTCCAGGGCTCCAGCCCCAAACACACAGGCACACGGCGACTCGGTGCGGCGGCGGTGGTGGCCGCCGGGTCCCACGGGCCACCCCAGCTGGCCACGGGAGAGCGCTGGATAAAGTGTGACTCACCGTGGGGGTTCGGCAGCCCCCCATGGAGGGGCAAAGACCCCCATGAACCCGGGCTGCGGCCTGACTTCCGGGTATAAAAGCAGACAGCCGAAGAGCGTCGGGCACGCTACCGTCTGGCCGAGGAGGGGAGAGAAACCCCACAGGGCTCCGCAGCCTGCTCCTTTGTGCAAACAGAGACAAGGAAGGGTAAGTCAGAGAGGCTGAGGTCATCCGCTGTGGGGCTCGGGGCTCAGGAGGAATGGGAGTAAAACGGGGTGGGGGAAGCGGGGAGACAGTCCTCCAGGCAAACCTTCCCGGGCGTGGTTCGGACTTTGAGATTGACGTCCACGTCCACATACGCAAACACAAATAATGAATTAAAAATCAACAAAAGGAACCGAGCTTCTTGGAGAAACCGCCAGGGAGGGAAAGAACGGAACAGTCCTGAAATCCAGAAGCGGCCAAAGAACGAGAGCACCCCAGCGAGAGCATAGCAAAGGATTGAGCTAAAATGGATAAAATAAGAACTCGGGACTTGATTCTGATGTACATATGCGATATTTACAAACTACGAGTTATAATACTGGTGCAAATAATTTGATGGACACACATATAAATTATTAAAATATTATTTCAAAAACCATTCAAGTTAACATTTTTTAAATCCGTGCACAGATGCGCCAGAAGCTGGGACACCGCTGGCGAGAAAGCCGCCGTGGGCGCAGGTTCAAGGAGTCGCCCAGAAGACAACCGGGACGGAGGGAGGGAGGGTGTTTGCACCCCAAGGAGTCAGGAAGAAGAGGAGGGCAGGTCTGCGGCGCTCTGACCAGGGCTCCAACGGAGGGAGAGACTGTATCGGGGCCCCCGGGACCCCCAGGGTCCGTGACACCGGGAGGCTCGCAGGGCTGGGGGTCTGGTGGTACTCACGGCCGTGTTCGACCTCAGTGAGGGACGCAGGACGAGCTCAGCCAAGCGCCAAGGGACGTGGGGTCAGGTCTGAGGACAGCAGACACCGGCTTCCCTCGCGAGGCCTCGGCAGCAGAGGCTGCAGGGGAGCCCCACGTGGGATCCGACGTCTGCCGGGTCCGGCCAGCCGCACGGCGTGACGCTCACGCAGCGCCTCCCGCGGGTCCGAGGGAGCCGCTCCCGGGCCCGTGGACACGTTTTCTCTGCTGCTCACGCTTCGCCCCGTGAGGATGAACTCGTGAGAAGCGGTTTTTCATGTTGAAACTGTGGCTTTTGTGACTCTTGATTGCCACGCGCCGCTGGGCTGGGGCACGCAGCACGCAGGACCAGGGCTGGGCACTCCGAGCGGCGTGTCTGCGGCGGTCGGGGGCCCTCGGGGAGGCCTGGCCCCTCCTTGCGCGCCCTCGTCGGCACCCGGGCCCCTAAACCACTTCCCTGCGTCCTCCCCACCGCTCCCGTCCTGCCTCATTTTCACGGTCGCTTGCCGGCCACACGCGACTGCTGAGCCTTTGAAATAGCACCAGCCCAGCTGGACTTCTCTCACATTCCGCTTTTACATTTCATTCGTGTGAATTAGCTTAAACTGAAAAAGCTGCACAGGGTCAGGGGCCACGTGCTGTACCACGTGCGGTGAACGCCGGTTTAACAAGCGAGGCCAGAAGGACTCGGTTCCCTAACACCCGGGCGCGGACTCCCAGGTGCGCGGAGGGCCGGAGGGCGACCAGCCCCGCGGCGAAGCTTTTAGGAGAAAACAGAACATCTGCCTCGAACAGTGGCGGAGCGACAGATTTCTTACCGCACAAAATAACAAGCAGTAAAGGAGCTCATTGATAAGTTTGTCCCTCTTAAAAGTAAAACCTCTGAACGTCGAAAGCATGCAGGAAAGCGAGCACGGGCCTGGGGAAGTCTTGGCTGTGCACATGAATTATCAGAATCCAGAATACATAAAGAACTCCTATAAAAAGCAACTTAAAAAGAAAAAAGACGTGCGTCCCAGTTGAAAGAGCGAGCGGAGGACGCAGGGAAGGGGGCCACTGGCTATCTGTCGCCTTTTGACTCTGCAGGTGACCCTGGCTGGTCACAGGAGCCCCGGCCTGAGCCGTGACCCGTCGGAGGCCAGCCGCGTCCCTCACTGGGCACTTAAATCCTCCGCCTGGTTCTCCACAAAGTCAGGCCCATCCATCTTCCTCCCGGCGGCCGGGCTAGAGGCGCCCGGGATGCCGGCGCTGATGGAGGGTCTGTAAGAGCAAACATCCATCTTCCCCTCCCGCCGGGCTCAGCCGGCACAGAGGGGCCGGGGACCGGCTGTCCACCAGCCTGGACGAGACCCCAGCCTGAGGCCGACAGATGGAGACAGATGAGCAAGGCCAGCTCTGAGCCCGCACACGGAGCCACGGAGCCACGCTGAGGGGACAGGCTTGGCCGCGCAGGAGGGTGGGGCCCTCCCTTCCCATCCTCGCCTGCGCCTGGCCCCGCGCAAGCCAGCCTACCACGGCCAGGACGGGGCGTCTGGCCGGGACCCTCCTGTGAGTAGACGGAGGGCAGAGCCCTTCTGACCTCATTTAACCTTAATTACTTCTCTTCTCCAAAGGCAGCCGCGCCGGAGCTCAGGCTGCAGCAGAGGAACTTGGGGCAACCCCATTCAGCCCGGAGCGCCGCGCCAGCCGTCTGCCAGTGCCTCCATGGGGCTCCCCACCAGCCCTGGGGTGGCTCAGCCGCCCAGGCCCACCGGCAGGAAAGCAGGGGAGCACATCCCTCCTGTGAGCAGACCCACCGGGGCAGCTCGCAGCCCGGGGCCTGGGACAGGAAGGAGCTGAGACACACGGGCTACAGCACCCCGGGATCTGCACGGAGGGGGCCACGCAGGCAGCAAGGTGGGCAGCCAGGTGCCTCCAGGTGGGGTTTCTGCCCCTGCGACCCTGGGGAGGAGGCAGGAGGGCCCAGGCAGCACCCTGCCAGCGTAGGGGAGGCCCTCTCCCCTTGAGCCCCCCACAGGGCCCCGTCCACCCAGTTCTGGCTGCTGCCTTCTGGGGTGCCCTGGGCTCCCCGGCCAGCGCCCAGGCAGTTCCCCAGGACAGGGGCCTGTGGTCCTAGTGCACCGGGGGGGGGGGGCGGGAAAACTGAGGCCACTGGGGATGCTCACCCCCACCCCCGCCTCTGTGCCTCTTTCCCCGCCCCCACAGGACAAGCAGAGGCAACACTTCCCACGGCTGCTGACCTCCTGCCTCTTATTTATGGGACCTTAACATTGCATACGCTGAGCACAGTCCCGCTGCGGAGCAGGAGTGATGGCCGGGTGGGGGTGTAAATCGCCGGGCGCATCTCCGGGCCATGGCCGCGTGTCCCCCCTCCCGCTGACCTCTATTCCCTGGTGCACAGAGCTCCGGACACGGAGATGCCCGCCTTCAGGACAGATTGGAAATCATGGCTTTTCTATGCAAATCCATAGAAAGCCTTTGCTATCTCATTTAAATCACTGAATAATTAACGAGGCTGGGCCCCACCGCCATTCTCTGCACAGCCTGCGGAGCCGGGGCGGGGGCGTGGGGAGGGGGTGCTGGGCGCTGGCGGTCAGCAGCGGTCAGGCCAGCGGCCCCACGTCCACGGAGCCGGCAGCCCCACCGACGGCTGGGGTCGCGTGGGGATGGGTGGTGGTTCTGCCAGGCCAGGGCTGGGGTCCAGGGAGCTCCGCCTCCCCCGAAGGGGGGCCCAGCACGGACTGAGC
This sequence comes from Neogale vison, assembly GCF_020171115.1. Taxonomy (NCBI): domain Eukaryota; kingdom Metazoa; phylum Chordata; class Mammalia; order Carnivora; family Mustelidae; genus Neogale; species Neogale vison. The sequence goes on along the minus strand of NC_058103.1, from coordinate 1,819,690 downwards.
CAGCCCCACGGCCACGCCTGACCTTGCCCCAGAATGACGCTCCCTTGGGGCTCCGAGAGAACAGACAGAACGGAGGGGTGCGGCAGGGGGCCTGCGCGTGAGCAAAGACCTCTGCAAGGCCCACTGGCGTGCCACCCCTCCACCCTCCACCCTCCTCCCTTCACCCCTCCACCCTCCACCCCTCCGTCCTCTGTTCCCCCTTTCCTCCCTCCCTCTAGCTCTCTCTCCTCCATGACCCTCACCCACCCCTGCACCCCACCGCTCCTTCCCTACACTGCTTTCTCCCTCCACCCTCGCATCCCCCACCCCTGCACCCCGCCTTCCATCCATCCCCCACCAGCTGCCCCGATGCCCACCGTGTGCTGGGCCCTTTGCAGAGCGTGGGGCGGGGTACGCAGGCAGCCCCAGCTGAGGGAGGACAACCTGCTCCACAGGCACTTCCGTCCACCGGGAACTTGCTGCTGTGGCCCTCAGGTCGGGGCCAGGACCCCACGCCAGAGGCCTGGCTGCAGCCCGGCGCCCTCTTTACCCCTGCCACACAGGAGGGTGGAGACTGTGCCAAGGACCAGAAGAAGGGCTTTGCCTCAGTGCACTCCAGCGGCCCCAACACCACAGGCTAAATGCCTAAACCCGGACACGCCTTCCTCACAGTCCCAGAGGTCACAAGTCTGAGGTCAAGCCCCTGCAGATCCCTGGCCCCCTCTCAGGAGGACACGGACCCCACGCAGGGGCCCCATCCTCCAGACCCACCTACCCCTGACCATCCCCACGGGCCCTCCCGCAAATGTCATCCCATGGTGGGTGCAGGGCCCTCGTGTGACTCTGGGGGACACACACCTCAGGCCACGACTGGCCTCCAACAGCTTCCCGCAGACCCCTGACTCACGCCTGCCCTGACGCACCACGGAGCGACCCACAGAGGGACCCACACAGCGACCTCCTCACAACCCCAACTCAAGCCAAGGAGGAGCGCAAGCCTCGCTTACGGGACCGGCCCTGCGTGTCTAAGGTGTTTCCCTAAGGGGCATGCGCGCCTCTCCGCCCGCCTCCGCCTGCGATGACAAGGCCCCCCTTTCTGAGTCCTCATCCTAACCGTAAATAAAGGGAACCCACCCAGGCCTGCTCGGAAGTCACGGCTTTGGGAGTCAGTCCCCTGATCTCCACACCCGCTGCCGATCACGTTTCCTTTCCGAGGACTCGCCCGGTGGCGTCTCTGTCCGGGACTCACCGAGAAGCGACTCACGTTGGTCCCCTCACACGTGCAGCGCCCACCCTGCTTCTGCTGGGGGCACAGGGCCTGGGGGCTCGCTGGGGAACCCCCAGGCCTGTGAGGTGCCTTGCCCTCAGGACAGTGCACACAGAGCCCGGGTTCCCCCTTTCCCCGGGTGATTCTGGGTGCAGCCCACACAGCATCCCACACGGCTGTCCGCCCCGTCCCCCGGGGTCGCTCCCCGCCGCACACACCTCGTCCCACGGCACTGCGGTCCTCACCGCTGCTCCAGGCCAGCCCCCAGGGCCCAGCTCTCCTTGTCAGCTTGTCCAGAACCAAACGGGGAGAGCTGATCCCCCCACCTGGCTTTGAGCGGCGCGGGTGCCCTGAATAAAGGGGGTCCTGGAACCCCTCCACGTCCCAGCTGCCCGCGGGGCCCAGGTCTGACGGCACTGAAGCAGGCTGCATGGAGTCAGTCTGTCTGCTGGTGGCCAAGCTCCCGGCAGAGCTTCTAAACCCCTGGGCTCCCAGCGGGCAGGGCTGTCTTGACTATCCAGGAAGCCGCCGACCTCCCCTGAGCTCCCGGGAGGGGCTGGTCACCAGAGAGACCACGCGGGGCAGGGGGCGGCCCACTGAGGGGAGGGCTGGGGACAGCGATCCAATCCATCACGCCCACGTAATAGGACCCCGGAACAAGCTGGACACCAGGGCCTGGGCTCGCTGCCCAAGGGGAACGCAGGAATGTTCTAGACAAATGACTCCTTGAGTCCACGGGGCAGTCCAGGAAGCTCAGGCCTGGCACACGTCTCTCCTCCCTGGCCCGCTCCTGATCTCTGTCCTTTCTGTGAGTGCTTCCGTCCTGAGTGCCCGGCCTTCTGTCTACTGAGTTATGGAACCAGGGGGTGGGGGGCCCACGGAAACCCTGAGTTCCAGCCAAACAGTCAGAAGTGTGATGAGTCAGCGTCCCTAACAGGTGGCTAGTGCCAGAGGTGGGGACCGTGCCCCTTCACCCGCGGGGTCAGGACAGAACTGAGCTCAGCCCCGCGCAGGGTGGGACAAGACACAGCGGCTGTGGACGATCGGTGTCGCCCAGCGGACACAGCGGCTTCCATCCCAGGCCGTGGGCAGCCGCGTGGGGGGCAGCCGCGTGGGGCAGCCGGCACGTTCCCTTGTGGCCGGGACAGCCTGCACGGCGTGTCAACAAGATGCCAAAAGGCCACGTGGGGAAGAAGCGTGTGCGGACGCCTCCCCTGACGCGCTCTGGAGCGAGGAGGGAAGCACCAGCGTCCACGTCCAGCGGCCAGGAAGGAAACCGGAGCCACGGCGCCGTGTGTCCGAAGCGCACACCCCCCACGCTCCTGACGGCACAGGGGACCCTCAGGGGACACGTCCATGCAGAAAAGGAGGACGGGGTGAGGCACATCCGGGAGTGATGTGGGGGGCTCCTTCCTGACCGTGCGGGCCCTTGGGGACGGCCTGACTCATCTCTTATTTTCAGTTTTATGCCGGCATCGAGGGCGCTCTGATGAAACTCGACGATTAAAGAAAGCTGGAAAGAGCGGTCGCAAGTGTGCTCGGGTGAGTGTGAACAGAACTCACGCTCGGGAAGCTCTAGGCCAGGGTCACAGACAGCCCCGGCACGCTCAGAGGCGTGCGAGATAACGTGCACCTGTGATCGGCGGCGTTCCACCAAACTGGGCAAAACTGGGGAGGACACTCAGCCCGGAGGAAGACTCACCCCGGATCTGGGCACGGCTGTGGCTCGCGGGTCCCCTGAAAGGACGAGGAACAGCCTGGGGAGCGTCTCTGCAGACACGGCAAGGGACTGGGCGTAGTTCAGCACCTACTTAGAATTTCTGGAAACCCACAGACAGCATCTCTCCCTCTATCTGGGAAATAGATAAAGTCAGTTTCCCAGACAACCCCTTGAAATACAGGCTTGAGAGAGGAACCCAAGACACGGTCTCTTGGAGAGCCGCAAGGAGTCAGGATGTCCCTTGTCACCCTGCGTAACGTGATTCTGGAAGCGCCAGAGACCCACCCCGAGGTCTGGGAAGGCAGGGTCTCCGGCTGCCGCCGCTTGTGGCTGATGCGACGGCCTGAACCAACGGCCGGAACTAACGAGAGCTGCAGCATGAATCGAAAGCGCGACTCGGAGCCGTGAAAATCACCCAGAAAATAGGATCGCGCTCACAGCAGCCCCCGCGGCCTCTGAGCCGCGGGAACTCAATCACGGAGGACGGCGGGCGGCGCACGGGGAGCGCCGGGAACTCGGGTGCCACAGCCAGACCGCGTGACGCAGCACAGACGGCCGTCCCCGTCACGCAAACCGCGGTTCTGGCTTTTTAAGGAAACTTGGAAATCCGGTTGTAAAGTCGCGAGGAGGGACCAAGGCCCGGGAGCAGGCGTGCCGACGGCGGCGGCCCCGGCGTGAGGACAGACCCTGCCGGTACCACCACCTCGGCAGCGGCCCGCAGTGCCCACCAGGGAGCAAGCTGGCCCGTGGACTCCCGGACTCCTAAAGGGAAAGGGGGCTGCGGGGCAGGGCCTGCTCCTTCCACGGGGGTGCATCTGGGTTCCCACGTTACGTCCTATAAAAAGCCGGTTCCAGATGGACCGGAGGCAGAAACGTAGAGGAGAAAGTGAAAGCAGCCGTGGGGGCTGGCCCGCGTGTGCGGAAGGATTCCAGCCACCCACGGAGCACAGACGCGGGCGGCTCGCCAGCCAGCCAGCCGCAGAGATGCCCTTGAACGCCACGGCTGCGGCTCCTGCCCCCGGCCTGCCCAACCGAGGGGGTCCGACCCTGGGGAGGGTCTACAAGCACGCCACAGGGGGGGACCATGGCTCATGGCTGGGGGTCACGAGGCATCACCACTTGAGAGCAAGGGCACATGTGCCCCATGGCCCGGGGCCCCAGAAAGCCTCGGCCATCCAGAAGGGCAGAGCCGGGAGGGTCCGCAACCCCCAGACTTATAAATGGCCGAGCCTTACAGGCCCCCACTGTGGTAAGTGCAGTCCCGGGCCTGCGGGCTGGGGCCCCACCCGGAGCCCTGCCGCTGGGCCTGGAGGGAACACACACAGAGCCCTCCCCCGCCTGTGGACAGGGTCCGACCTGGGGCTGGGGAGGGACGCGGACGAGGACAGGCTGCTGGAGCATGGGCACTGAGGACCGCCAGTGACCACCCCACCAAACAGACACCCGAAACCCAGTAAGGACAAACAAGATAGCCCAGAGTGGAGGACGACCCGAGGGCAGGCCGGAGACCCCCACCCCTGGCCCCTGGGGGATCCCTGCAGATCCTCCGCCTCAGCCAACTTCAGACCTTCTGCCAAACCCTCCCCCATGGCCGTGGCCAGGTAAATCGCACGAACGTGTACGTGGCTGATGGATTTCTCGGGGGAGCAGCTTACAGTGTGGCATTCGCAGCCGGGCACAGTCCTGACCGTGGGACGTTTGCGACGGTCCGGACGGGTCCGCACAGACCGCTCTGGGCAGCTGGGCCCCCCAGGGACAGGTGCAGGCCAGCTCCCGGCAGGGGTCTCCGCTGCAAGCCCAGGTCAACGCTTCCAGCCCCCAGGCCCTCCCTGCAGACCCCGTTCCCACACCGACCCCCAGCCCCAGCTTCAAACAGGTTCCTGGAGGGGGAGGAGAAGCAACCGCCTTCATATAAATGTTTAATTGGGAATTAATATTTATGAGGCTCTTGAATGACGGGGCCGAGGTCTTCATAAATATTAACAAGGGATGAGCTCCCCCGCCCCAACCCGGACGGATATGTCTGTTTGTGCAGCATCCATTACTCACGTGGCCTCCTCCTGGGCCGCTGGGGGCGGGGCCTCCGTGCGAGGCCACAGGAGGAGGCCACAGACCAGCGCCCCGTGGGCGGGTTGAGCACTGAACAAGCGGCCGTCCACAGGTGTGGCCCTCGTCAGCACCACAGAAACCACATCTCAGCCCTGACCCCAGCTCCAGGTGGGCCGCTGCCGGAGACGCTGCCTCCCCCAGGAAGCCCTCCTGGCTTGCCTGCATGGCGGAGGGGCTCCTGCCCTCCTCCCTTGGGCTGACTGTCCTCCTCCCCACAGGCCCTCATCCGTGGGCCGGGCGATCAGGCCGGCACCGCATGCCCGGCCGGTGGGGGTGGGCGGCCCCGGGGACAGGAGCAGGCGCTCCCCAGCCCTTGGGAGCGCCAGAGCCCTGGGTTTTGTGTCTGGAAGCGGCCGGGGGGAGGGCGTGGAGCTCGGGCGCCCTCGCGTGGCCAGTGTGGGCACGACCTCGCGCGGGGACAGGAGACCAGGGGGTCGCGGCCGACGTTGAAGTAGACCCCCAGGGCCGCCCCAGGTGCTGACCCCTCGCCCTGCCCTGGCTTGAGGCCCCTGCCCTGCCTGCAGACCCGCTCCTCTAGCTGCCGCAGATGTCCTGCAGGGACGAGATGCAGCCCAGATCTCAGCCTCCTGGGCCCGGACGCACCTGGCGGCCAGGCCTGCCCTCCTCCACGCACCCAGGTCTGCGGGGCCACTGCACCGGGGCCGCTTCCAGCATGCCTGGGGCTCCAGGCCCTCTGGGGAGTCAGCAAGGGCAGGGTCCCCCAGGCCTGGAACCTGACTTGCAGCCCTCCTCACCCCAGGGCTCAGGGGCCTGTGGACTCCCACGGGAGACGCAGGACAGAGGACAGAGCCCCCCCGGCCCTGTGCCCACCCCACCCCTCCACCCACCCCCACTTCCCGTGGGCCTCCAGTGCCTGAGACGAGGCAGGGAAACAGCCCGTGGGAAGGCCGGAGTGGGGCACAGACAGGCCTCGCCGTCTTCCCGGCTTGAGCGGGGTCTGGGGGCTGAGAGGCGCAGCCCCCTGGGCAGGTCAGCACCAGTTATGCCTCATCCCACTCGTCCCAGCACCCTGACTGCCTCCCCCATCTACCCGCCATCTCCTCTCCCCTGAACCCCCCCAGGGCACACCTGCCCCGCCCTGCAACACAGACCGCCAGAGGGATCGTCCTAAATGAACCAGGACACCCCGGCACCACCCTGCTTATAACCCTCCGCGGCCGTCTGTTCTCTGGAGAAAGCCCTGCCCAGCCCGGCCCCCTACAGCCTCCCCACCCCACGGGCAGCCCCTCAAAGCAAGCTCATCGGGCCTCAGAGCTTCCTGACATGCTGTTCCCTGCCTGGAACCAGCTTCTCCTCCCTTCCCTGAGCCTTCATTTGCTTCTGTTTTCGAGCTGAGTCAGGTCCTCCGGGTGAGGAGGTCCCAGGGGAGGCCAGAGCCTGCTGTCCTCCCTGTCACGGTCATTAGCACAGTCCAGTGACACAGGACACTTGGGCCGCGGGGCATAGGAGGGAGTGCTTTGGGCAGCTGGGCGCCGGGTGTAGGGCAGAGCACAGGCAGGCAGCGTCACGCTTCCAGCCCAGCCGCAAGCCGTACAGACGTGACACACACGAGGGTCTGCCACCACCCTCCCTGCGCGCGGCCAGGGCCCAGGCCGGGATGCCAGGAGGGCAGGGAAGACCGCACCTGCCAGCCACACGAGCGAGGCACTGACTGTGCGGCGGGTGACAAATTCTGATCGAGCTAGTCCTTTAGTTACTGGTACAAACACGCAGCGGAGAACCCGGGTCGTCCAGGAAAGGCAGCAGGTGGAAGTGAGGGCACCATAACGCGAGAAGCAGAAGCAACGCTGGAAAAGCCCCCACGGGCCGTGCAGCCCACACGGCCGCCCCTGGAAAGGAACAACCTCGGACCCCGGGAGAGCTCCCGGGAATTAGAAGTGCGGTCGGCAGGAAGGCTCCCCAGAAGGAGCACAACAGCCGGAGGGAGCTCCGTGAGCAGCCTGGATGGGGCACTGACGTCCATCTCGGCCTGAGCTGTAGCATCAGAGGCCGACGCGAAGACGGGCGGCAGGCACTGTCCCTTTCTCCTGCCTGGCCCCCACTCTGGAGCCTGAGAACGTCAGCAGTTCATTTTCCCAGTCTCCCCGGGAGCAAGGGCTGCCCTGTGACCAGCCGGACATCTGCTGAGGGGCTCCCGAGCGAGAACTCTCCTCTCCTACGAAAGAGGACAGGCTAGCGAGGAACCTTCTACACCTCACGGGTGTCCCCTGCTTCCTGCCTTTAAACATGGCGTGCGTGACCGATGGCTGGAGCCCTGGCAGCCAGCTCGTGATCAAGAGGCAGCAAGTCTGCACACTGAGGACGGCAGGGCGGAAGGAGGGTACGAAAGCCATGCACAAGCTACTGAACCCACTCTGGGACCACCGTCCTCCGGCTTCTTGATGAATAAGTGGAAACATCCACGAGGTAATACGGCCAATGTTCATATGGTTTAGGCCGCTTACTCCGGGTTCATTACGTGTAACTGAGCAGACCATTCTGGAAAGGGTCAGATCTCATGTAACAAGAGCAGGTCCGGTCCTAGGAGGACAAAATAGGGAAGACGAGACCAAGAAATGGGGAAGAAACGTGCTTAGAACCAGTTTTCCTGATAGGATGATTCAGTCCCAAGATCGCCTACAGCCCGGTGACTACACTGACCGAGCCTGTACTGAGAACGGGGAATGTTCTAGAAGAGGTTTCGGGTGTCCTGGCTGTAACTCCGCGCGGAGCCCGACCGCAGTCGTCACTTCCTGTGTGACGCGCATCCTGTCACCGTGTTGCACACCTTACCTACGATTACAGGTAAAACCATACCTGTGTCGCTCTATTTTGAAATAAAATACATTTTACACCTTTCAGTAAAAATGTTTAGTTAAAAAGAGAGAGAGAACATCGTTCTGACCGGAACAAAGACTTGAGGTCTGGCTGGAGCGACCGTCCGTCACGCAGGACTGACAGTAAAAGAAGCAAGACGTCACGCACCTGACACGTGCAGTGGCCATGCTGAACCCCGGAGTTGAGAGGGACAAACTGCTGATGGGAAAGAGCCGGTGGCCTGCGGAGGGACGGACGTCGGGGGGAGCTTTCCCCGTCATAGGCCGTGGAGTGCCATCTGCCAGAGGGAAGTGGCTCACAGAGGAGAACTTTGGGGCCCTAGAGAGCTAGGCCCAAGCCAGCCATCGTTGGAACGTGAAGGGGAAACTGTTGTCGTCCGACCCTCTCTGGGAAAGCAAAACCATTCAAGTGTGCGCACCAGCCGAAACAGAATGCGGACTGGAGCAAGGGGGAAATGCAAATGAAGAAATGATGATGAACAAAGGAACCATGAGACATAAACTATGTTTTCTTCTAAAGGTTATTTTTTCCCCAAAGATTTTATTTATCGAGAGAGTGAGCGAGCACAGGCAGAGGGAGATGCAGACCCCCCGCCGAGCAGAGAGCCCGATGCGGGGCTCGATCTCAGCACCCTGGGATCATGACCTGAGCCGAAGGCAGGCGCTTAACCCACTGAGCCACCAGGTGCCCCCAACATAAACTATTGTTAATAATTACCAACCACACTGTTGTAAGGCCTAATGTGGCCACTGAGAAATGATTCCTCGAGCAGTACATGGTTCAGGTAGAAGCACTTACGGCAGCTAGAAACAAATTCTGGGAGGAGCACTCAGGCGGAAGAGACAGTTACTCCACAGGGTGGGTCTGAAACAGGCTGCGGGGTTTCCATTTTCAAAGTGCAGGGCTGCTCACAATAAAATACCCAGGGAATGTCAGACTCCTGCCTCTCCCATTCACCCGCCCCGTGACCTCGGGCACTCACGTCCTTTCTGCAAGCCACAGGAATGTGCACCTGCAGGACGTCAGCAGAGGGACACACACCCGGTGGCACTCGCCAGAGTGTCGGGACAGACAGCGAGGCCCGGGGAGCCCCAGGACCAGATCAGATAGCCACGCTGAGACCAAGCACACGTCAGCCCAATAAATGTAAATGCAATAAATTCCCCAGGAAGACAAAAGCTCTCAACGTGGGTCGTTTTCTATATCCAGCTGTGTTGCTCACAAGAGACACACCAAACACGAAATGACGCAGGTTGGCGATATTATGAACAAAGTTATACCAGGTGAGTCTTTTTTTTTTTAAAGAAGGCAGAACCAGGGCAACAGGATTCTCAGACAAGGTAGATTTCAAGGCAAAAGCACTGGATGAAATAAAGAGAGCCCTCTATTCGGATAAAGAAGGCCCTCTACCCCATCGGCAAGCCCTGGAGGAGGCTGACCTCTGAGGGGACGGAAAGCCCTCTGCGCCCCTGCGCACTGAGCCGCCATGGCCTGCACACATGCCATCAAGAACGCCGTGTCCGGAGGGAAGGTCTGCCTGCCGCAAAGCCAGGCTGTGCGTCTCAGAACATACAGACAAGCTGAGTGGGGCCAGCAGGACTGAAGGCCAGTAGCACCTGTAGGTGGAGTGGAAGTGGCTCTCTGGAGAATCCTCCAGTACGGGGGTTTGAGTGCGTACAGTGACTTATAAGGGACTGGCCCACACAGAGAGCCCCAAGTTCGGCCGTCAGCAAACTGGGGGTCCAGGAGAGCCAACAGTGAAGCTCCAGTCTGTGTCCAAGTGCAGAGGCAGGAGAAGACCTAGGTCCCAGATCAAAGACAGGCAGGCAGAGGGAGGATGCCTTCCTTCCCTTTGTGTTTCCTTCGGTCCTTCCACTGCTTGGGTGAGGCCCACCACGTGGGGAGACCATCTGCATAGTCCGTCTAGCAGTCTCGTCCAGAATCACCTCCATGTCCACAATACCACCGACCCCCGCGCCCAGCCCAGCCGCTCACAGAACTAACTACCACCCTTGGCCAGCCTGCCGTCCATCCCAGGACACAGCTGGGGTCTGCTCGGCAGGTACTGGCCCCGGAAATCTCATCCCGGTGCCTGTCATCCCTCTGCGGGACCAGGAGGCCAAGCTCCACATCACCGCCGCCGCTGGTGGGTGTCTCATCCCGAGGTCGGAGCCACCTGGCAGACACCGGCCGGTCTGAGAGGCTTCCCGGGCCCAGCCCGCAGCAGCGCCTCCCAGGGGACGCCCCACCGCCGCCTGCCAGCTCGGTGGGGACACGTGCGACCCGGCATGGCCACAGAGAGCTCTGCAGTCATCAGACCAAGAGTTCAGCTCCATGGGACCCGGGAGCTGAGCGTCACTTACGAACCAGAGCCTTCCTGTCTCTGCCCCCGACGTGGCTCCTGGATGGGGCTGGAGGACAGCCGGCGTCCGAGCGAGGGGACCCCCGCGTCGGCTCAGACGTCACTCTGTGCTTCCTGCTTCCCGGTCCCTGAGTTTCTGTGTGCTCGGAGTCTGCAATGGTTGATTCGGTTTCCCAGGCGCCTTCGGGAGCCAGGACCCGCAGTCTTGCTGGAAATTAAATTTGGAAATTAGGCACTAGGAGTGGCAGAGGGCATGGCGGAGCCCCAGCAGAGCCAGACTGACACGTCCACGGAGCCACATCACAGTTATTAACCTTCTGCTCCCAAACAGACGGAGACGAGCTGCCAGCACCCCGGGGGAGTTTGCCCGCACAGCAGTCACGGCGGGAGAGGAAGACACCTTGCCCACCGACTGCCAGACCCAAACAAGGCGTGAGGGAAAGAGAAGACGGACGATCACGCACCGTGAGCTAGCAGACGGCGGGCCTCGGCAGTCGACACAGACAGGCAGCGCGCTCCTTGGAAATACCAAACAAGCAACAAGAGCTCCTGCGGGGACCCCCAGAAATCTCGGTGGGTTCCTGGGGGCGGGGGCGGCGCAGGCAGCGGTCCAGGAACACTCGAGGCCGACAACAGACGGGCCTGCTGTAAGGTCATCTCCCGCCTGCTTGGAACGGCAGCGTACACCCCGCGGTCCGCCCGTCCGGTCCAGTCCAGGTGGCCCTGCTGCCGCGGGGGAGGGGCCTCCCTGTCGCCGCACCTGGGACCCGGAGTTAAGGCCGCGAGCATCCCCAGATGCTGCACCCCGACGGCACGGCCGACGGCCCGTGCCCCACACAGCCCACGCCGTCGTCTGAGTTGAAGGGGACACGTCCCAACACGGACCCTCCTGACATTCGGTGACGGGACGGGCGAGCCAGAGACCACGACGCAGCCAAAGCCGCGAGGGCAGCCGTTCGCCGTTCTGGCCCAAGTAAGAAGGCGTCAGTCTGCGCTTTCCCGTGCGAGGCTGGGCCTCGGAGGAACACGACACAGCCGGGCCTGGCCCCCCACACCACACCCCTGCGGGCGGACATGCGTTCCAGCGACGCTGGTTCCCGTGGTCGGAGCTTTCATAGGGAGCCCGGGGCCTTCTAGCCCACGAAGGAGCGGAAGCGCACTTCCCGCGCTGGCAGCCAGTGCCCGGCCTCCACAGCCCGAGGGTCCGGCCACATCGCTGCCCATCCAGGGCCCAGGTGGGGAAGCAGGTCGTCAAGGTCAGGGGCGCGGAGGGAGAGCCCCAGCCCCGCCCCACATGCCCCACACCGCAACGACGCTCGCTCCCCGGTGGACCCCCTCTCGCTGCTGGCCCGTCGCGGCCCCCAGTGTGCTCTCAGCTGCAGACGCTGCCCACCGGGAACTCTCCAGCGGGCGGACGGTTAACCGCTGGAGCCAGATCCCTTCACGCTTCTCCCGTCCTTCTGAGGAAAGCCGGGCGCTGCTCGCCACGGAAGGGCGCTCAGCCCGTGCAGCAGGAGGAGAACGCGACGCGCAGGGACAGGCGCCCGTCAGCAAGGACCACCTGCCGTGTGACCCTCTTCACAGGAAACGTCCAGAACCAGGAAGTCTGCGGGGACGGCAGCTGGGGGTGGGGCACGGGCCAGGCAGGCGGCGGTGGGGACATCATCGGCCGAACCTCCTGCGGGCTCCTGCGGGCTCCTGCGGGCTCCTGCGGGAGCCAGACCCACACGCTGGCACACAGCGTCATCACTGCAGAACGTTCCCTCCTGCCGGGCAGGCCCTCACCCCGCCCCGTGGGGGACAACGCTGATGCTCTCCCCGCACGGCGTCCTAGAACTCCTGCCAAAGCGGACAGGCGGCCCTGCGGCCTTCGTCGAGGCTCTGACACCCACCCAACTCGCCCCACGTGCCTGACGGTCGCGTCGAGGACATTTGGAAAGCGGCGTTGGATCCGTCTTCGGAGCCGAGCCCGCCGCCACCAGCTGAGGAAAGACGATTCTTAACGGGCACGATTTTCTCCTCCTGGGCCGGATCCTCGGCGCACGCCGCCCGCACGCAGGCCGTCACCTAGCCGGGGGCCTGCCCTGGGACGCCGCCACCCTTCCCCGCGGGGAAAGCGCCCGTGGGGCCTGCAGGGGCGCGTCTGGGTCTTCTGGACCCCAGCGCCCCCCCCGACCTCCGGATGCAGTGGTGCCGACGCCCGCGGGCTCCCGAACCACAGACCAGAAACAAGCATGTCACACTCTTGGACAGAAAGCTTTTCGGCAGCAGAAGTGCCCTTGAACTGGGAAGTCGTCTCTGGAGGAGATGGCCGGGGGTCCCTGTGTCCACCACGAGTGTTGCTTCCTGGGAGCCTGCAGCGTCCGGAGCCGGACTTCGGCTGCGGGCCTCAGACGTGTTAGCTCTGAGCAGCTTGGTTCGCCGGAGCGCGCTGGGAGCAAAAGGGTTTGTTGCTGCGATGAGCTCATTGTTCGGTGATGGGGTGCAGGCGGCCGGCCTGGCCTCGCCCTCCCGCACAAAGGCGGGCAGGGGACAAGCTGCCCCTCCATCGGGCGCCTGTGCAAGTTGGGGCGCTGGACCTCACCCTTCCAAGACTGCGAGCCCCAGCTGGGCCCTCAGAGGTCTTTGGGGACCGACCGGGTCTCCCCGCCCCGCCCCGCCCTGATTTGAGACCACCCGTAAGGAAGACAAAGGAATGTGATGCCGCCTTTTGCCACCAGAGGGCGCCCTTGCCCCCAAAGGACGGGGTGCGCGGCAGGTGGCTCCTTGCACCTGCCCTGTGAGGCCAGGGGCGGAGGGCTCTGTGCTCTTGCAGGGGTGGGGGGGTCCCTGGAGCCCCCATCCTGGGTCCCAGCTCAGCCCCGCCCCTCTGCCAGCTCCCCATTCCCTGGTTGAGGGGTGTGGCTGAGCCACCCCCCCCTCCGCCCCGTCTGCTGGCCTCCCCCGGGGCAGAGGCACTGGGTCTGGGAGCCCTGGAGGCATGAGGGTGCCGTGAGCTCCGGCACAATGTGAAGACTGCCCTTGGCTGGGCGGACCCCCAGCCCCACAAAGGAGGGGGCCCTACTGCAACCCAGCTTGGCCAGAACGGCCCTTCTCTCTTCCGGCCCTGCAGAGCAGCTGCCGAGGCCCCTGGGAGGGAGTCCTGGGTGCCTCCAGAGAATGCCCAGGCTGCCCAGAGTGCGGAGGGAGGACCTGGAGCCGGGCCTGATCCAGCCAGCCGAGAGCCGTGTGACCGACCCGTGGGCCTGCATTTGGCACGTCCTGCGTCTCCTTGGGCAGCCGCCGCCCTCCCACCTCAGGCTGACAGACGGAAACTCAGCCTCGAAGCCCAGAAAGAGCAAGGCACACATGGGGTCCTAGAGTCCATGGCCAAGGCCCCAGCCACCCCGTGCAGCCCTGGGACCATCAGGCGGCGTGGGCTGCTCGGGCCAGGGCGGGTGTCCCTCCCTTCCACGGCCCTCACCTCCCGGCCCAGCCTGCCAGCCCCAGCTGGTCCCAGAGCCGCCTCATCTCCTGGGCCTCAGTCCCCCGTCGGCAAAGCAAGGCACCGACGGCTCCTGGTTGGAAGGCAAACGGGCTGTGCGCTGGACGTGACCTCAGGTGCCGGCACGGAGTAGGGGCTCAGGATGGGATGTTCCCCCGGCCCCGCCCACCCTCCACGAGCCCAGGACACCGACCGGCAGGGCCACCAGCACTGTTGGCTGCCCCTGGCGGTCACGGCACTGGGAGGCAGTTGACGGTCACTGGACCAGACCAGACCCACACAAGATGCCGCAGCGTGGCCTCTCCCATGGGGGCAAAGGCCTCACTCAGGTCTGCAGGGGCTAACCCCCAGGACTCCCTCCGGCCCCCGAGACTGTGCAAAACAGGCCCAGACTCCCTCCCTTCCTGGTTGCGTTGGGGAACCAGCAGAGCAGTGCCTCCAGCAGGACTGGGCAGACCCCTTAGGAAGGGCCTGGCCTGGAAATCAGAACTGATCTGGGAGCTGGGGGCGGGCTCTGGGGCTGTCCCGGGTGGGAGGGGCCCCGGGGACCGGCCTGGGGACTGGGAGCAGTGATGGGACAGAGCTCACTTGGGCAAGAGGCGGAGCTTCTGATGAGCCATGGGGTGAGGAATGAGCTCCCCGTCACTGGCATGTGAGCAGAGCTGGAAGAGGGACCACAAGCTGAAGAGGGACCCCGGTCCTGGACGGGGCCTACCCGAGCCCCCAGAGAGGAGGTTCCTGGTCCCCAGAGGCCTCTCCCAGGGGTCCGGGACCTTGACCACGGGAGCAGCCCTCAGGAGAGCCACCCAGCTCTGCCTCCAGCAGACACCAGCCTCCCCTCCTCCCCCTCCCTCCTGGGAGCACAGGTGCCCGTCGTCAGTGACCTGACCCTCAGCGGGCTCCTTCCCTGCCTCACCTGCTCCTCTGGGCAGGGACCGTGTGCGACATTGTGCTGTGCTCTGTGGAACGGCGTGATGCCGTGCTGTGTGCTGTCGGCAGGGACAGGAGAAGGAATCCCTACAGCTCCCCGGAGCTCGGCAGCGTCCCTGACCCTCACCCGTGGGCTCCTCCGCCCACCCGCACCGCGGTCCCACCCGCCTGGACGGCCGCTTTCCAGCATTTCCCATAGATCTTTTAAGGCCTTAGAGTCCCAGGATCTAGTCATTCTATAAAACTCTGTCCCAGTATTAGTCATTCTGGGTCAGTTTTCCCAAGTATGGGGTACCCCTTTCCGTATCTAGGTTTCAGATCTTCTTGTGCTGGGTAAGTGGTCTTGGACTTAGTTTTTCGTGTCTTCTCTGATCCAGTGCTTTGGGGTTTCCCCCACGAAATCCTACTCTATGTATGTTGGCTCCTTTTCTTTCTTTCGAAACACCTCGATTGGGATAGAATCTACATATTATGAAATTCACCCGGAAATTATGAATTTCCGACGTACCGTTCAGTGGGTTTTAGTGTCAGTACAACACTGTGCACCAGAACTATAACCGTAAGGTACAAAGAGGCCGCACACCTGTCAGCGGGCCCAGCGCCGGCCCCACGGGTCCACCTCTGTGTCTGCAGAGTCCCTGCTCGGGACATCCCGTGTGAGTGAAGTTCGTACATGGCCTTGTCTGACGGGTTCCTGTCGACCAGCAGAGCGGGTTACGACTCTCTTTTTTAAAGACTTTATTTATTTGAGAGAAAGAGAGCATGGAGGGAGGGGCAGAGGGGGTGGGGGAGAGACTCTCAAGCAGACCCCCCACTGAGCACAGAGTCCCCCTCGGGGCGCGACCCCATCACCCGGAGACCATGACCAGCTGAAATCAAGAGCAGCCTGTCCGGTCCCCAGCCCCGCGCCCTTGCCGAGGCTCAGTCGCGGCAGGACCGTCCTCCTGGGCGCAAGGTGGTGTCTCCTGCCGTCCTCCCTGCCTCCCCACGTGCTGGGCGTGTGTCATTCCCCCACCGCTTCCCCCCCAAATGCCCACCGAACCCTCGTGACTTGTTCTCGGGATTTGCGGCTCTCTGATCCTTTCCGTGGGTGTGTACCCCTTCTCTAGCCTTCGCAAAATATTTTCTTTTGCGTTTACCGACCTTTGTGTCCCTCTGGGTTCATGTGAATTTCCAAAACGATTTTCAGTTCAGCTCTAACTCCGAGGATGTCTCATTTCCTGCTGTCCTTCAGCTTTGTCGTGGCCTGGCAGCCAACCCCCTGGAGGGCCTGTGTGTCCCTGGGGCCCAGGACTCCTGCCGCTGTGTGTTCCCACCCACGTCGGATCAGGCCTGGGGGCTGCCCGGCCGCACGTGGGGCAGGGTGCAGAGCTGATTTCTGGGGCGCGGTCATAAGCGGGATCGCAGCCTCCGCCTTGATTCCTCGGAGCACTGGCCCGGGGAGCGAGCCGCCATGTGGTGAGCATGCTTGAGCAGCAGGCGCGGAGGGGCGCGTCCGGGGAAGGGCGCGTCCGGGGGAGGGGAGGGGGTGCGCACGGAGGGTTGGCAACGGAGGGAGGGGTCACAGTTTGCTCCCTGTGTGATCGGTCACCTTGGAGACAGACCCTGAGCCCCAGCCGCACCTTCAGATGACAGCCCCCCAAGCCGCATCTGGCCCGAGGGAAAGCCAAGCACGGGCTCACGGGGAGCTGTCAGGCGGAACCGACCGCTGCATCTGCCCTACTAAGTGTTGCGGTACTCAGCCGCGCGGCCTCCAGTAACTGACAGCGGGGGTTTTGTGAGCCTCCTCGCCCGCGGAGTCAGTCTCCGCACCCCTCACGCTCTCCCTCCCAGCGTCCTTGTAAGGGTCCGACTGCCACTCAGCCTCCGGCTCCCGTGTGGCTGTGCTCACCCCTTCTAGCCGTGCCCAGCGTCCCCGGCCCCTCGACCTGCCCCTGCTGTCTGCGGGGCTGTTCCTGCCACTCTGCTGACCCTGCCCTTCCTGGTGGGGCTCTAACCCCCCACCAGAGCTCACCGCGACCCTCCGACTCCTGCGGAGTGTGGCGCCCGCCCTCCTGGCCTCCGGCTCAGCCAGGGTTCACGGGCTCTTCCCCTGCCCTCCGGGGCTCCTGTGTCCCAGGGCACCTCCTCTTGGTCCTCTGTGTCCTTCGGCTTCTCTCCTCCGTCGTCAGTGCCATCTCGCTGGCTTCCTGCTGCCCTTCCGGCGCTCCCTCTGCCCCTACATCTTGCCCCGGGCTGGGCCGTCCCGTCCTGCCCTGTGTCATTGGCCAGCGAGCTTGTCAAACCTAATCTTTCCCCTAGCTAGGTTCCCTTCCTTGTGATTTCTTTTCTTGCTTCTTATTTTTTTTTTAAAGACTTTTATTTATTACTTTGAGTGAGCGCTCGAGAGCACACGAGCAGGGAGAGGGGCAGAGGGACAAGCAGGTTCCCGCTGAGCGGGGAGCACAGGGCAGGGCTGGATCCCGGGCTCCCGGGACGGGACCAGCCGGCGCCGCACGGACAAGGTGCTCCTCTGCCACGTCCACACAGGCGCCCGCGGGCTGTGCTTGGTTCTGCGTCTTCCTGCTCGTACCTCCGCGGCCCGTCTGCACCCGGTCCACACAGCGCGCGGCGGAGGTCTTTCCTGCCCGGGCCGTGGTCCCGGAGCCTCTGCGAACCTGCCTCTCGTCCTGGCCAGCTGCCCGGCCTCGTGGTACTTCCCCAGAACCTGGGGAGGCCCGGCGATGTGCCCCCCCCCCTCTGTCTGTCACAGGAAGCGCAGGTCGGCTTAGTGGGGGGGCCTCCGCGTGTCTGCTGTACCATGACGAGGTGATGTTGGAAAGCCCCTGGGATGAGGCTGGCGGCCAGGGACCCCACCCCGTGATCAGAGGGCTGGAACATCCGGTCCCACCCCCTGACCTCTGGGAGGGGAGACGGGCGGGGGTTCAATCCATCACCCATGGCCAATGATGTAATCAATCGTGACTGCCTAAGGAAGCATTTGTAAAAAGCCAAAAAGGACGGGGTTGGGGTCCAAGAGCTTCCCGCTGTTGAACTGTTGAAGATTTGGGGAGAGCGCGGAGCTCAGGGCACGGGCACTCCAGCCCTTCCCCGCCCTCGTCCTACGCACCTCTGCGGGCTGTGTTCACAGTTGAGTTGTAGTGTTTCCTGAGTCGCGTCCGTAGTCAGTGGGTCAGAAGCACAGGGGATCGGGGCCGCGGCCACCGGCACCTTCAGTCGGGGAGGAGCCGTCGAGAGGGACCGAGTGCTCGCCTGCCGGGTCTTAATGTAGTAGGGAATGCGGCTGAGGGCCGGAGCCCACGGCCAAGAAAGAATTCTGGAGACATCTTTGGTGCAAGAAGGTGATTTTATGCAAGCACAGGACAGGCCCCGTGGGCAGAGAGGGCAAGGGCGCGGGGGCTGTGAGCGGCGGCTGATGATCCACGTGGGCGCTGGGGGAGGTCCGGGCACGGGAGCCGTCCGAAAGGACTTTGATCCGCTCAAGAGGACTCTGGGGAGACGGGAGGCCCGGCCGCGGTGCCCTGGAGCAAAGCACGACATTGAGTCAGAGGGAGCTTCCTGCAGGGGTGGGGCGTCGGGGCTCCAGGAAACTGAGCTGTGGGTCTCTGGGTCGTAGGCTATTGCTAAGGAGGCTTTTCCCGTGGAAGCCGGTGAGACAATGGTGAAGTGAGGGAGACTCCGGTCCTGGGGGGCTGAGGTCTCTGTCTGGGAACCATTCGCAGCAGGAGCGCCTGGGGACGTCCCACTGTCCCGTCTGCCGGCGGGTGGAAGGGGGTCCTGGGGCGGGAGGGGGTCCACTGCTGCTTTGTCCTCCGCTGGCCTTCTGCTCCCTCGCCGGTCTGAGGCCAGCTCCTGTGGGCGTGTCAGAACTGGGGGCCTTGTAGGACGCCCAGCTGGGGCGCGGGACCTGCTGTCAGAAGCGTCTCCCCCTGTAGGTGCTCCTAGCGAGCCCCCTGGCGGGCGTGTCCCCTTCAGCCTCCGTCCCACCCACCACGGCCCCGAACTGCTGACCCTGGGCCTGGAGGCGGCGGGTGGGGTGCCGGAGCCGCTGCTGACCTGCTCCCAGCAGCCCTCACCCGCAGGTGCGTCCAGCCCTCCAGCCTCGCCCTGGGGCCAGCCTCCCTCCTGTCCCCTCCCTGCCTCCCTGCGGCCCCGCTCCTCCCACAAGCCACCCTGTTCAAGAACCTCAGTGCCCCAGGTTTCCCACGGGCTCTTGCTGCGTTTTTCTGGTTCCCCAAATCCGTCCTTGCCGCGGTGCCCTCCCCAGGTTGAGTGGGGAAGAGCCCGTATTCAGCATGAATCAGAACAGGACCGAGGAGACAGGCGCTGGGGGTGCCCTGGTGGGGAAGACGGCCCCCGAAAGCTCTGCCCCCCTCTTCGGCTTTCCCAAAGGTCACTGGATAATGAGGTCTTAGCCCCGGCAGAGTGGGCACTTGTGCCTGGTTAGAGGCCCTGGGAGACGGGCCCATATGCAGATGAGGCCATTCCTTCATCTTGGGGCAGGGTCTGGGGGGCGGGGAAGTGGGGGTGCTGGGGAGGCTGGGACCACACACCCCCCGTGTGCGTGCACGGACACACACACACGCGCGCGCGCACACACGCACATACACACACGCACATACACACACGCACACATGCGCGCGCGCACATACACACACGCGCACACACGCACATACACACACATGCACACGCACACATGCACGCACACGCACGCACACGCACATACACACGCGCGCACACGCGCACGCACACACGCACACACACTCGCACGCACCACCACCATCTTCTCAGGTGGCTTTATTTTTTTTTTTAGATTTTATTTATTTTTGCGAGGGAGGGAGAGAGCGAGCACAAGGACAAGCGGGGGGTGGGGGCGCTGCGGAGGGAGACGCTCCCTGATGAGCCACTAAGCCGCGGCCTGTGCTGCCGCTAGAGCAGCTGCGCGGACCGAGGCCCACGGCGGCCCCAGGGCCCGGGAACCACCCTTGGCCCCACACGGAGCCCCTCTAGGCCCCGCAGCACTGACCCCACCCCCCGCCACAGTCCGTGAAGCCGGTCGGACGTGTCACCCACAGCCACGGAGCCCCGGCTGGGTCCGAGAATGCCCAACACCGTGTGTCCCCACCTGGAGTGCGGCCCTTCTCCCTCCCACCGCACTGCGGGCAGGGACATCCCAGGACAGGGGCCTCTGCTAGAGGAACGGGCAGCCGAGCCCTCCCCACGGCGGCGGGGCTGCTGCGGAGCTCCTGGAGCAGGGCCTGGATTTCCACCTGGGCCCCCTCCCCTGGCCCCCTCCCCTGGGCCCCCTCCCCTGGCCCCCTCCCCTGGGCCCCCTCCCCTGGCCCCCTCCCCTGGGCCCCGCTCTGCGACTGAGGGAGCCGGGCTCGCCTCTTAGAACCCTGCGTCTGTCTGTTCACCTGGAAACGTTCCTCTGACGGATTTGTCATCCCCGACACCCTGGAGACCAGAGAGCGGCCCGGAGGAGGCTGTGAAGAGGTGGACGTTCTCCCGTCTTGTTCTGGGTGTGGGTCCCACACTCTGTCTGTCAGCCTCCTCGTCCTGCCCGCTTCGGGCACACACTTCACTGCACGCACGTCGCACCTCCGAAACCCAGTCCACGGAAGAGTGAGGAAGTAGGAAACCCGACTGGCTCCGCTCGGGTCCCGGGATCGAGCCCCGCGTGGGGCTCCCTGCTCCGTGGGAGCCTGCCCTCTCCCACTCCCCCTGCTTGTGGTCCGTCTCTCGCTATGTCTCTGTCAAAGAAATAAATAAAAATCTTAAAAAGAAAAAAAAAAGCAAAGACAGGAAATAGGGGCAGCCAGGCCATCGCGAACACGGGGAGGGCGACGTGGACAGAAAGGCACCGCCGTGGCTTTTGCTGACTTCTGTCAGCCACAGAACATGACCCTGTTTCCACCAACTCTCACCCGATACTCTTAAGTGACCATGTGACTTATTACTGTGTGCATAAACCGAATGCTTCTTCAACAAATTCCCTACCATAGAGAATTCACTGTTTCTAGGGTTTTCCTTCCGACGTTGTAAACTGCCATCCACACCAGGAGCTCGAAGCCTGTGTATATGCTAAATCTTCCTCTTGACCTAAGTCCCAGGATTGGTATCCCTGGGGCAAAATGCACTCATGTTTTTAAAATTTGAAATTGTTTTTTAATGCCATGTGGAAAGCAGTGATTTCAATAGACTTTCTGGTCCCGCCTCTCATTGGGTCTTTATTCCTGGGGAGGCTGGCAGTGCTGGGCCTGGAGGGGCCGGAAGGGGTGGGTCCCCCGTGGGAGACATCACTCCTGTTGGCGACCAAGGGGGGCCGCACACTAGGGCCTCACAGCTACGTCTCAGAGAGCTGCGGGGCTGTGGAGACCCAGGCCCAAGAGGGGACACCCACACAGCCAACAAGCGTGGCCATCCTGCTGCCCAGGGTGTTCGTCAGTGCCAGCACTGGGCCAAAGACCGGACTGTCCAGATGGGGAGCCACAGTGACAGGAACAGAACCCAGAGGAGCTTCCCACAGCCACAGGGACAGTGGTGACAAAATCGGAGGCTTCAGGATCCTCGGACGCACTGTTGGTTCCACCCACCCCAAAACATGTGGTGCCGGGAAATCTTGGTGCGGTATCCAGTGAGAGGCTGGGCCTTGCCAGCTCTCTCTGGTGAGACCAGACCCCGAACCACGGCTAGCCAGAGCAAGACCGAGTCACACCAAATAACACTGCAATCCAGCTCATTCTTCCTGACTGGGCTGTGGGACCCAGCTCTCCTCCATCCCAGCTGCCCGAGGGCTGCTCCCAGCAATGGCCAAGTGGCTCCAACTGGACCAGCTCCAGTATGGGGACATCCACAGTCACTGGACGTAAGGACAACTGTCCAACAGAGTGGAGGAGAGCCAAACCCAGACCGACACTGGAGGACACAGACACTCAGGAGTCCGTGCTCGCTGGGTGAGCGTCCCATGTTTGTGCCTCTGTGTCCGAGGGCAGGCTTGCCTGCTTGAAGAATCAGAGGACGGAGTTGGGGGTGACCGCCACAACTGGAAAGGGAGGGACGACCCCAGGAAGGGAGCCCTGAATGTTCGTGATGGCTTCTGCTCAACTCCTGGCTGATCTGTGAGCTGTGTTTGCACAGGACAGACTCCGAGCAGCTCTGTTGACGGCACAGAGATTTTACACAAAGGGGAGACTGTTCACGGTTAGAGTCCAGTTCCGCTAACCCCTCAATGAAACAAACAAACAAACAAATGTATGCTCTGAAAGTGAACACAACAGAGCCCCAAGCCCCTACAACGTACCAGTCACAATGTGCAGGACACAACCACAAATCACTAGACACACAAAGTGGCAGGACATGGGACAACACCCAGCAGAAGCCAGAAGACAAAGGAAGAGCTCCTCAGCGGGCACACAGTGGGGCCAGATCAGCCAAAAACACCATCCCCAGAAGAAGGTGAGACACAGAGAACCTGTCTTCCCTGGCCCTGCGCTAAGAGGAATACCGGAAGAGACGCTCAAGGAACTGATCCAGGCGTGGATGGGAAACTGTCGGAAGACGTGAAGAAGTCCGGAAAGGACGACGTCTGTGCACACACTGAAGCAAAGACACACGTGCACGACAGCGCTCTCAACTCTTCCCCCAGCTTGAAACACGAGGAAAACCACGGACATCACAACCAGAGCAGAAAGAGCAGGCGGGAGGCGTTTGCAATACAAACGTGCAACAAAGCATCCAAGACTTACGTCCGGAAAGTACAAATATATAAAGAACTCCTACAGATCAAACAGAAAAAGACAGACAACTCCACAGGAAATGGTCAAACAGACTCGAACATCACAAAGGAGGAGCGTCCAGAGATCCGTAAACGTGTAAGAGGTGCCCGTTTCACTAACCAGCATGGAAAAGCAGATTAAAAGCCGAACATCATACCACAAACCCACAGAAGGGCCAACACGGAAAACACGAAACCTTCCTGTTCTCAGCAAGGATGCAGAGTAGTTGGAGCTCGCGCGCTTGGCTGGTGGCCGTGAACGCTGGCACAGCCGCTTTGGAAACGTGTCTGGCAGCGTCTGTGAAAGTCGGACACACGCAGACACACACCTAGGACTTATCCAGCAGAAACGAGTGTGTGCGTGTCCCCAAACACGTACTAGAATGCTCGGGGCAACACCGAAGCCGAAAGCCGAAGCCCTTCCATCAGTAGTAACTCGGGAGAATACAGGAGGGACGTCCGCCCGCGGGAATGACGCAGACAAGACAGGAGCCCCTCTCGGACCTCTCACCGCACTGAGTACGCCGAAGCCAGGGACCTCACATGGGAGGCTCCACGCCCAGAAATACCAAAGCCCAAGAGACACATCTCCGGTGTCCTCGGGTAGGAGTGTGGGAGGGAGGAGGAATGAGGGCAGCTCGGGGACAGCACCTGAGGACGGTCACCTCCATCTGCGTGTCGGGTCTCAGGGCGGCGGCAGAGGCGCTTGTCTGCGCACATTCTCCTTCGGGGAACACGTGCTGGGCCAAAGCCCCGACCTGCGCACATTCGGGAAGCAGAGCGAGGAAGAAGAGGGGAGGGTGCCCGACCCTGTGTGCGTGCGGACGCGGTGGGCCTCCGCCACAGCGGCAGGGGCAGGACCCCCATCCCTGTGCGCTCCCGTACCTGCGTCTCGCGGTCTGGAGAGCCCCGTTCAGAACCAGGCGCCTTCGTAGGGAAGAAATCGTTCCTGAAACTTACCAATTCCTTCTGTTTAAACCCAAATGAGATAAATTTGATGCTTGGTGTTAGAGCGAAGCCTGGCAGGCTTACCCCGTCGGCTTTCCAGTGACTTGCTCCGACCTCTGTACGCCGCACCTGCCGAGCAGGACGTCCGGATCAAGGGTTAACAACTTAACAATGCTCGTCTCTTAGAGGTCGGACTTAAAGTGACTTCTACAGACTCTTCTGTAAATCATTTACCTTACTTGATGTTTTTAATACCAAACATTGGAAAAAACCTTTATTTTCCGCTTCTAGTTTAGCCATCACTAGCTGAGCGACCTTGAGCAAGTCTCTTAACCTCTCTGAGTTTCTGTATTTACAATTTTAAAACAGAGATAATATCCCCAATTCATAGATTTTGAT
The DNA here is from genome assembly GCF_020171115.1 of Neogale vison. Lineage (NCBI taxonomy): Eukaryota > Metazoa > Chordata > Mammalia > Carnivora > Mustelidae > Neogale > Neogale vison. The sequence goes on along the minus strand of NC_058103.1, from coordinate 1,795,877 downwards.
AAGGATTAAGTTAGATCTTTCGGGTGGAGTGTGGATGTGTCTATCACCCCATTGTCTCACCAGCTGAGCAGGGCAGGGTTACCAGATAACGCAGAATAAACTCTGTGTTTAATTCAGAATAAGTCGGATGAATCTGAATAATTCAGATAAATATGAATTTCAGACAAGTAAGTTTCTGCCTAAGTGTGCCCCATGCAGTATCTGGGACATACTTGTACCAAATATTGCATACTTACATAGTTATACCAAAACAGGATTCACTTCTTTTTTTTTTTTTAAGATTTTATTTATTTATTTGACAGACAGAGATCACAAGTAGGCAGAGAGAGGAGGAAGCAGGCTCCCTGCTGAGCAGAGACCCCGATGCGGGACTCGATCCCAGGACCCTGAGATCATGACCTGAGCCGAAGGCAGCGGCTTAACCCACTGAGCCACCCAGGCGCCCCGGGATTCACTTCTTATCTGAACTTCAAATTTATTAGATACCCTGTATTTATATTTGCTAAATTTGACAACCCTGCTCAAGCGCATTGCTGTGCCTTTGCCTACTTGGTTTAACAAGTACCAACCCTGCACCCAGCACAAGGCAGGCTTTCAGGAAATATCGGATGGATGGATGGGTGGGTGGGTACTGGATACCGTAATGGTTTGAACACCAAACAGCCTTAAGTATCCGTGACAGAGCCAGGGTGAAGCAAAGGAAGTGCCTGCTGCTAGGAAGACCCCAGTTCAGACACATCTTACCGTGTCTGGGATTAATCTGCTCAGCTTCTGTGTCCATTAAATGGAAATGCTCTGCTGTGCCCCAGCAGGAGGAAGCCCAGTGTGCTGGGGCAGGGGTCATATGTCCTTGACATGAGAAGGAGGGAATCTGCCTCCAGGCTTCAAAACCTTCCCAGCCCACACCCGATTTCACCTAAAAGGTAGCCTCTCCATTCCTAGCACCAAGGAGCGGTTCCCAGACAGCTGACCGCCCCCCTGTCCACAGCCACGCGTGCCAGCCTCTGCCGGCTGCCATCCAGAGCCTTCTTCAGTGAGGACGTCCAGTCGGAGAGACCCCCACCCACCCAGGAGTCCTGAGCCGCGGGAACCACATCTTTCTAGAGAGGCCCACCTGCTTCTATAGGAAAGGGGCTCCGATCGGCGGGCCCACAACACGCGCAGAGATCCGGCTGGCAGCTCTTCTCTTGTGGAGAGCCACCCCCTTGTTGAACCAGGCCTCGAGGGAAGCAGCCCACACTCCTGGCGCCCCCTCCTCTCGTCACAGAGAATGTCTGGGGGGGGGCATCTCCGGGGTGGGGAGCCCGGCATCGTCAACACGGCCCTTCCTGCAAGGCCCCTGGATAAGGAGCCGCGAGCTGTTGGCAGGAACGTCAGGGTAGGGGATTGTGGACCAGGGACGGGGCAACACCGACACAGGAGCTGGGGAGAGCCCCCTCCCACCTCCGTGGGACTTTGGGGAGACAATCCCCTTCTCTCCTTGCCTCCCTCAGGTTGGGTTTCTTGCAACGAAAAGTCTCCCGCTTACGTCCGCATCTCTGAACCACACCACACAGGGCGGCAGGGCTGGCCCTCGCCCGGACTGGGCCTGGCACCATGGGCACCCGCACCAGCGCCCAGGGGCCAGAGCGCCATGCCCCTCCGTCCGGTGGCTTCCTGCCGGCTCTGATGTGCGGGGGGCAGAGCGCGATGACCCAGCACACTCCCTGCCTTGCCAGCCCCATCTTAGACAAGGAGCCCGAAACCCAGAAAGAAATACAGCACAGCTGGGAAGCCAGGGCGCAGTGTGGGGGCGGGGGGGCACCCACCGCACATCGGCTCGAGGCGGCATGCAGGGGAGGGCAGGCCGAGGTCAGCTCCCCATGCTTCACGTTGGTACAAACGTTCATCCCAGCACAAGACGTCACTGCCGGGGTGGAGCCTCCGTTCCATACTCCAGAGCCCAGCTGGGAGGGATCCACAGCGAGACTAGGGGTCCAGGAGCCCCTTCCCCTCCGGGGCCTCAGGTGTCCCACCGCACATAACAAGACGGGGGAGACTGACCTAACTGCAGGCAAGTGGGAAGGCAGGGCAGCCTAGGGGGTGGCCCCAGTCAGAGGGGGCACCCTCTCCACCCACCCCTGCCCCAAGGACCAGGAAGGTAACCGCAGGGGCCAGAGGAGGGCCAGAACCTGTCTGAGCCCCTGCAGAATTCCCCCTGGGGGTGGGGCATCAGCCCGGCCCCTCCCACAGCTGCCCCCAAGGTTCCCAGGGCCCCAGGGGAGAGGAGTCTGCAGCACTACAATACTTGGGGGGGGGGCCTGGTACCGGGCTCCCCTGTGCTGTGCTAAGCTCAGGCAGTCCTGCAGATTCTGGGGTTCCTGGACTGGGGTAGGGGAGTCCCCAGTGGGAATCCCGGAGAAGCCCCTTGGCAAGGCCCCCCCACCCCAGAGGTGGCCTGTTTGGCGATGCGAGCATCGGACACTCCTCCCCACTGATCAGAGGGCCCTGTGGGGGCTGAGGTGAGAGCCGTTTTGGGAAAGACCCACCCCCAATGCAGGCCCAGGAAAGGCCGAGGTGAGGCGTGCCCCCTCCTCCCCCAGCGGCTCCTCCTCCTCCTCTTCGCAAGGAGACAGATGGTGACGGAAACAGCCTCCTTCGTTTTCCGGAGGGTGACTCAGAGTGCAGCTGCTTCCTCAGCCCCACACAGCAGCCCGCAGCCTGCCCTCCCCCGCCCGGGAGCCCCGGGCCCCCCACCAGGCCACTCCTCCAGGGAAGACGCTGGGCAGAGGGTCTGCAGGATCTCGGCCCCCCCACACCCGCTCCCCAGGCCTGGGTGGGGAAGGGCTGCCCGTCCCCCAACCTGGGCTGACCCCTTACAGCCCCAGCTGCGAAGCCTCTCGCTTCCCACCCCCCCCCCTGACGTCAGCACCCCTGGGCAGCAGGAGGACCGTGTGTTCTGGGCTCCCCCGGTGTCCCAGGGTGGGGAGATGTGGGGAGGAGCCCAGGGGAGGGGCGGGGGCTGGGCGGCCCTGGTTCTCAGGGACTGGGGAGAGAGCAGCGTGCCCGGGGAGGGGAGGGCTAGGAGGGAGCCCGGAGGGAGAAGAAGCAGAGAAGTTTCCAGGAGCCGGAGCAGAGGTCAGTGTGGAATGCGGCAGGAACCAGACAGACCAGCCTCCTCCAAGGAAAACGCCAGCTGGATCCCGGCACGGCAGACCTGCCCCAGGATTGCCCCTGGGGACACAAGCCCCAGACCCCTCAACTCAGAGCCCATTCCTCGCTCAGAGCTCAGGGGCAGCTCTCCCCCTGCGGAAGCCCCGGGACCGGTGGGCGTGCCTTCTCCCGGTCACCCCAACGTCGCTTCCTCTCCGCATCCTGCCAGGCCGCGGTGCGGACCCACCCCCGGACAAGGGTGCACATGGACCCGCACTCACCCGGGGTGTGGAAATGAGGAGCCTGCGTTAGCGTCTCTGTTCCCTGCCCCGTGGGAGAGAGCGAGGACGGTCACCCTACTCCCTCCGGCCACCCCACTGACTGCGGCAGACACTGAGCTCAGGGAGTTTCTGTCCCTTTGCCCAGGGCCATGCGCTGGGGCCGGTCCAGGGCCCGAAATCCCAGACGCAGCGGGCACTTCCTTCTGTGGGAGCAACCGGGCCTGGCTCGGCAGCCGGGACTCAGACCAGGGGCCTCCACCTTCCGGCCCGGGACATCGAGTAGGTCCTTGGCTCTGGCGGAAGGTCCCCTGAGAGCTGAGCAGGCTCGGGCCCTCCTAGGTTTCCTCCCTGTGTGCTGCCCCCCCCCCATTTGGGGCTTCAGGTTCCCTAAGTCAAGAACAACCTAGACCCCCTCACCTGCCTACCAGATCGACGGGAGGGAGGGTGGGAGCCGTGCCTGGGAGGGGCGGGGGCCAACCGCAGGGTGGGGACGCAGGTGTGAGCTTCCAGCTGGGCCATGGCACCTGCCTTCTGTGTGGCCTCGAGCGAGCTCTTAGCGCCTTAAATGCCGGGTGTCCATCTGTGGGCAGAGGGCGACACGGGCCAGGCAGGGCCCCGCGACCACGGACGGGACAGAGCCCGCACCGGACGCCCCGAGGCTCCGAGCACCCTTCCCGGGAGGGGCCTGGGCTCCTCCCCACACTGCGCACTGGGCGTCCCACGCCCCACACAGACCCACGTCCCCACGCTGGGGCCAACCACAAGGCCAGGCCCTGGCTGAGCTGCCCACGAGGGACCAGAGGCACAAGCAAGCCCCTGTCTCCCGGGCCTTCCTGACAGACCGTGGGGTGACGGCCCCGCCTCCCCGCGGCAAGAACAGAAGCTGACCTCTGATCCGCCCTCACCCACGTGCACACACACACCCTCAGCTCGAACCACACCAGCTCCGGCCAGCTTGGCCCTGCCTCCTTGCCCCCCCAACCCAGGGGATCTTTCCCCATAAGGCAGGTCCCCCCCCATCCCTGCCCCTTCCCCAGCCTCCTTGCCCTGCTCCTTGGCTTGTCCAGAAGAGGCTTCCGGGACTCCCCAGCCCCAGCCCCTCAGCCCTCCGTCTACAGTGGCCAGCCGGTCCCCACCACGTCACCGGAGGGCTGCTTCCCCCCGGTCTCCTCTCCTACCCCGGTCCACAACACACTCTCCTTTCGTAGTAGAGGGCACCGCTCAGAGGAGTTCACACCACTCACGCCCGGTGGCCCTCCCGCAGCCCTGGGCTCCTCTCTCATGGGGCCCCAAGCGGCCAGGGTTCCTGACCAGGACCGGGCAGCGTAGAGCGCAGAGCCTGCATCCGGGCCCCGGGCGCGACGGCTCGGTGCTCCCCGGCTGTACCACGGGGCCGCACTGCCGCCGTCCACAGGGCCCTAGGGCAGGCCGACGTCCGGAATGCGGCCTGTGGGCGTACACTCGTCTGCATGGGGTCGTGCCGTCACGCCCGCTGTCAGAGGGCAATCCTGCCCCACCGGGACCTCCGCACCCCCCCACACACCCAGCCTGCCCCTCCCCCTACTCGCCCCGCCCTTCCTCCAAGAGGCGGGGGACAATTCAGGCCTGAGCACTTTGGGAGAAGGACTTGGCCACCTCTTAGCCAGTACAAGGGGGAAGGGGGACAGAAGAGTCCAGGCTCTGCTAGCTGGGGTCAGCAGGGTCCCCCAACCAGCACTGAATCCGCCCAGGAGCCCAGAGACGCTCTCCTGCGGGGGCCTGACCCTCACAGGGCCCAGCACGCGGAAGACGGGTCTGGACCACGGGGAACCCGCGGAGAGAGACTGCATGTGGGGAGGGGAGGGCTCCTGGCTGGAGGACGGAGCCACAGCCTTCGGGGTTCCCTCAGACAGCAGCCGACCCACGAGCCCCCCACCCTGTGGAAATGGAGCTACAGGCTGACGCACTCACTCAGCAAACATCCCCTGGCAGGCGTCCCAGCCAGGCCCTGTGCCCGGAGAGCAAACATGGGGGGCTGGGCAGGGCCCACGCCAGGCCATCCAGAGCCCGGAATGCACAAAGAAAAGGCTCTAGCTGCTGGCAGGGAGGGTGTGAAGGGCTCCCGCGAAGCTAAAGTAGGAAGGAACCCCCCCGGCCCCCCTGCGCAGGCTTTGAATCAGGATCTCATGAAGTCATCTGTGCTCAGTAAGTGAACGACGATTTAAAATGGGAAAAAGACAAAGGACAGCCTCGTGACAGCCATGGCAGGACGTCTGGTGCCACGCGCGTCCCTCGTCTCCGTGGACTCATTGTGGTGTTGGCTGCTCCCGGCTGGGCCGGGGTGGGCTGGGGACACGTCTGGAAGGCCCAGCTACAGAAGGGCTCTGGCAGGCGCTCCCCCAACAGCCGGCTGCCCCGACTTGGCAGAGGGCACGGCTGTGCCCCCCGAGACCACCTGCCAGGGGCCGACCTCTGCCAGCGCTCGGCCCATCCAGTCAGAGTTAGATTTCCAACTGATTTTAAAAAAACATGGCCAAAGCAGTAAGGAATGGGTAGATTAAAGGAAACGGGGTGCCGCCTGAGGAGGCCCAAAAGGGCTTCCTGGAGAGGGATGCACACTGAGCCGGGAGGGCCCGGAGTACACATCACATCACCGGGACAGCCCGCGTGAGGCACCCCTGCAGAGCTAGGACAGGGCAAGCCCACCCAGACCCTCCCCCCCCCCCCCGAACCCCCTCGGCCACACCTGGTCTGGAAGCCACAGATTAATCCCACACAAGCCTGAGCCGGAAAGAGTGGTCCAAGCTCAGCGGGAGAGCAGGAAGGACAGTGACCCTCCCTGGGACGGGACGTGTGGGGAGAAGCAGAGCGGGGGCAGCCCACGAAGGGCCAGAGGGAGTGGGGAGGGAGGGGCACCAGGGCAGTCCGGGGTGGGGGCCACCCCTGCAGAGCCAGCACCCTAGAAACTGGCGAGGCCGGGGTCTGCAGGAGGGCCACACTGCGGTTTGAGCTTTTGGGTTATTTTTGGCCGTTAAACCTCCGCCTGCTGTACTGGGTACATGCTGGGCCCTGCTGGGCGCTCAGGAAGGTACAGGGGGCTGGGGCAGGGGCCGGGAAGGAGCCCCTTCCCACACCTTGGACTGAATCTGTCAAGTCCATGCATAGGACAGCTTAGGGGCAAGGGGGTTCTTTTCCACAAAGGTGAGGAGGCCCCGTGCCTCACTCAGGGGCGGCGGGAGCAGCCCGGAGCCCGGATCGGAACTCGGGTTGTTCTCGGACGACAGGGGCTGTGGGGCTGGGGGGCCCGGGCAGGGCTGAAAGCCAAGGGGCGGCTCAGAGGGAGGCAGGCGCCGGCCCGATTCCACTCATCAACACTGTGTGACAGCCTCCTTCCCTAAAATAAAACCTTTAAGACCTACGAGGCCCAGGCTTGGCACCGTGTCTCTAAGAAACACAGTTCAGGAGCCAAAAACCACTGGCAAGGAATTCCAGACTGGGTCCCCATCTCTCTAAGAACACCAGGGAGAGCCCAACACAGCAGCCGAGATGCCCCCTCCCCGCCCTCCAGTCCTCCCTGAGACCTCTCCCCTTCTCCCTTGCTCCAGCCCTGCCCCTCTAGACAGAAAAGAAGACCCACCCTTGAATCTGCAGCTTCAAGGCCAAGAGCAGGCCAAGTGGGAAAGGTCCTGCGTGGTGCACACCCCGGGCTTGGGGCCAGAGGCCTCCTCACCCTCAAAGCCCCAAAGATTCCCCACGGGGACTCCAGCTGGTGTGCCCCCCAATTACTCCCTCCCCCCAGTTCCCGGGACCAGGGCTGCCCATCCTGCTTGTGCGTCTAGACCTTCCCTGGCCAGCTGCGGCCCCCGAGGGAGGCAGGGGAGGCCCGGGGCAGCCTGTCCCAGCCGCCGTGCAGCTCAGCACCTCGGCCTGCGGGTGCAGAGGACAGCGGAGAGCAGGTGCCCCTGTGCTGCCCCCAGCAGTGGGGTGGCCACAGTCTCGGCAGCCCGAGGGCATGGCCGTGGTGGTCTCTGGTCACCATAAACCACGAATTCGCCTCCGGGGGACCCAGGGTCAAGGTCGGCCCGCATGTTGCCGGCTGGTCGACACACAGCCTGGAGCCATGTGTGTTTCTGGTTAGAGACGCCGCATTCCGCGCAGAGCTGACCCTGACACCAGTGCTGCCCTGCCCCCCCCGCACAGTCGAAAAACACGTCACTTTTAACTTGACCCCCCAAAACACAAGCCATCCGTTAACACACATTGTGCGCTCTGTGTTACACGCTGTATTTTCGCCACAGAAAGTGTCAGAGAAAAGAACGTGTAACCAAGAAAATCTTAGGGAGAATACGTTTACGGCACCGGACCACATTCACCGGGAGACACTCGGAGACACTCGGCGTCTACGCGGACCCGCCAGTTCAAGCCCGTGCTGTTCAAGGATCCGGCCACACTGACTCGCTCGCGCCGAGCCCCGGCCAGCCGCTCTGCACCCGGGCCCTGGAGGGAGTCTCCTGACACAGGCGTGTTCCCGGGAGGCACGTCCGAGCCACTCCCACAGCAAATCTCCAAAGGAAGGACAAAAATGCGGAAAACACGTCACTGGACAGGCCGAGACGGACCCTTGCTCACGGTGGAATGAAACCGGGGGGCAGGCCGTCACTTCCCTCGACGTCAGCTGGGGACCTGCTAGTCGGGGACTCAAAGTGTTTGCGGCCAGGCACATGCTCCCCAGTGGCCGTGGCCTTAGGGTCATAAACGTGCGTTAACCAGCAGGCACGTTCGCCAACCATGAGACTGTCCTGTGAGTGCGTGTGGGTGTTCACATGAAGGACGGAGAGGCCACTCCTGGCCACTGTCCCCCCCCCCACGAGGATCGTCTGATCCCACTTCCTGGACCGCAATTCCCGAGCGGGGCGGGCCCCCATGGACCCCAGCCTCCCGGAAGCCAGCACCAGCAGCCAGACCCTCGGGGGCTCCCTGCAGTTTGAGCTGGGGACACAGAGGACCGTCAGGGAACCCTGAGAGGCCACCGTGAGCAGGTACTGAGGCCGCGGGGTCACGGCACTGAGGGAGAGATAGGGACACAGGAGGAGCCGCCTCGGAAGGGACGGGAGGTCTGGCGTCCTCAGGGACAAGGACCGAGCAGGAGTGGCTGCCCGGGGTGCCGTGGCTGCTCTGGGCAAAGGCTGGGTACCCTGGCTCTTACTCCCCAGGTAGAACTAGCTGAAGCAGGTGTCTGGACAGACCGCTGGGTGTGTGAGTGGGGGCACCGGCGGGGGGCGGGGGGTAGGGCGGCGGTTGGATCCACGACAGACAGACGGTGTGTGGTGGGTGGGTGGACGGAAGGAGGGCGGACGGTGGCTGAGTGGGTCGGTGGCCGGGCTTGCTTTTGCTAACTCCGTTCTGGAGCAGTGTCCGAGGTCATCTCAGGCCATCCCAGAAAGGAAACAGAAGGAAAAAGGTTTCAAAATGAAAGCAATAAAGATGACTCTGGGTGCCTGTCCGGGGAAGTGAAACCGCAGTCCAGGCTGCTGCCCAGGGTCTCTGGGGGCCCCAGAGGGTCCCCCTGGGCTCACAGCGGCCCACCCACCGTTCTCAGGGCTGTCCTGGTTGTCACCTCCGCATCACGCGTCAGGCAGGGAGACGCTCTCTGAGAGACACCCACGCCTGCCTTCCTGCTCCCAGCAGAGCTCACTCAAGGTCTGCCCATCCAGTCTCTGAGCTCTGCTTCCTGACAAGAGGCGGGGGCTAGCTCTGAGCCGGCCCGGGGTGGGGGGCAGGGCACCCTTGCTCTGCCAGAGCATGGGGGGGGCGCGTGCTCCCCCAGAGTCAGGCGTCGGTGACACAGGGACTCTGGCCAGTGGGTCAGAGGCGGCTGGCCACATGTGGAAGCTCCAACATGTTCCGTGTCCTCGGGCATCAGGTTACCCAGAGCTGGGGGTAGGCACAGATGCACCCGCAGCTCCGAAAAGAGACCCAGGTCCCAGGAAGGGACCTGACAGGTGGACGTAGCTTCCAGAAATAATGTCCGTCATCAGATGGGCCGAGTGTGCTGTCCTGGCTACAGGAAGTCTCTGGGGTGGGACAGGAAATCAGGTCGGAACGAGGTCTGGATGGGGGTGTGCCTGGGGTGCAGAGTCACTGGAAGAAATGGGGACCGGGGTTGGAGGCGTCTTTATATGTCTCTGTGGGTAAGGCAGGACGAGCCCTACCAAGCCGAGGCACGGCGGGTCAGAGCCCAGGGCTGAGGGAAAGCCACTCTCAGGCCAGCGTCTGTACCCCAGAGCCTTCAAGGCCCCGACCTCGGCCACCCACCCCATGGACACAGCCCCCCACACACACTCTCCCCGCTGTCTTCAGCCGGCTCCGGCCAGTTACCTGTTGGCCTGCGGTGAACTGACTCAGCCCTTGGGGGCCAGGGCGCACCAGAGAGAAAGCCCTGGGCAGGAGGCCACACCAACGGTGCCGGCTGGCCCCCAGCAGCCCCCTCCTCTCCACCGAGGCAGGGGGTCTCCCTGCTGAGCGGGCCGCAGGAGGACCGGCCAGATGGCTGGGATGCAGACCCCAGCCATGCCAGGCGTCCACTCCAGTCTCTGGGTGAGGCTCTGGATTCTGCCCACTCCGCGGCCCGGGGGTGGGAGCACGGGTGCCAGGCACAGAAACCCTGCTCAACGCTGAGCTTCTGGCTCGGCCATCCTCCCCAGCCCAGGCCCAGGGCTAGAAGGTCACCCTTTCCTCCACTGCATAGTTCGATCCATTAGGCCAACAAATATACCCACTGACCACAGCCGGAAGCAGCCAGGCGCCAGCTCGGGACGGCAGTGAGTCAGCTGGCCCGTGTCTCCTGCCCCACCTCCAGGTCCTGCCGACGCTGGGCATCTAGGCTCTGGGATCCAGGGATCCAGGAGAGTGAGGAGAGGCCCGAAACCCAGCTCTGGGGAGGGCAGGAAGGCTTCCAGGAGGAGGCCCCAAAGCTCAGAGGGTCAAGCAGAGGGGCAGGGAGCAGGATAGGGGTGTCTGGCCAGCCTTCCAGGCAGAGGCACTCACGCTGAGCAAGGACTCGACGCATTCCAAGAATCGCTGAGTCCCCATCCAGGAGTGGCCCTCATGTGCCTGCGTCTCCAGGTTGGAGAGTGTCCAAGAGTCAGCAAGCACCTTTCTTGGCTGGCTCTCCTGGGGACTCAGGGCCCTCATCCGGCACTGGCCTGTGGCCAGAAGCCACTCTTGTGCTGGGGCTGGCCTGAGATTTCCTGGGCTGGGCAGAGGCTAGCGACGCCCCTGGGAGTCTGCATCGACGGGCCCTCTCCCCACCGGACAGAGGCGCACCGTGAGTCCTGGGGCAGAAGCTGGGGCAAGGCTGGGAAATGCCCTCTGCCCTCTGCCCTTCCGTGGCCAGTCCCACCCACCGGGCCCGCCTCCCCAGGCTCTGAATTCTGCAGACCTCCGTAAAGGTCAGACGAGCCCAGGGACAGGGATGCTCTGTCCCATGTTCTCATCTCGCCCTAATTACAGGCCTTAGAGGCTCTAGTCATTCTCCTTTGCAGGTGGGGAAGCAGAGGCTTGGCAGTTGAAGTCATGTCCAGGCCTGACTCACACCCTGAGCGCTGGAGTGGGGCCCTGGGGGCAGGGGCTGTGTCTCTGTCAACAGGCGGGCTGGACAGAGGACCAGCCTCACCTGCCTCACCTGCCCCTCGCTCACCCACGGTCCCCTGGGCCCTCAGGCCTGGGGCCTTCCGCTCCCTGTGAGCTCCGCCTCAGGGTTACATACCCCAAGGGACTTCCAGAGCTGGGGGCCACCTCTCCCAAGCCGGTCAGCCAGGATTTCTGAGCGTGCAAGGGGCAGGTCCCCCCGCACTCCAGGGAATGTGGGGGTCATGAACCAGGCCCCGCAGTGCTGCAGGATTGATGAGGCAGGGCAAGAAGGAGGGGGTGGCAGAGAACACCGCCCCAGCACTCCCACAGGCGGGGAGCAGGGGCGGCTTCCTCGGCCGTTGCCTGCAGGGCCCGGCTCCTCCAGCCTGCCCCAGACCCCCACCCCCAGCGGACTCTGACGCGGCTGCTGCGAGGCCCGCAGGGGCTGGCGCGGCTGGTGGGGGCTCTGTCCACCGCAGAACGTCCGCGAGGGGCCCTCAGCCGGGGATCCAGGGGCCAGCGCAGGGGTCCCAGGTAGGGGCGCGGCAGCCGAGCGACAGCCCGACTCGGACTCTGCCCCTGAGCCCCACGGCTGAGCGGTCCGACGGCTGCCCGCGGGGGCTGGACCGGAGGAGGGGTCGGGGGCGAGAAGGCCCGGCGCAGGCGACCCCAGGGAGGCGGCCCACCGCGAGGTCCGAGGTGAGGGGACTTTCCCGGGCCCCGGATCCGCGTCTCCCGCCCCCGCCGCCGCCGCCGCCGCCGCGCCCGCCAGGAGCGAGGCCGGCAGGTGCGGAAGGGGCGGCCTCGGGGCGGCGCGGGCGCGGGGGCACCGGCGGGCGCGGAGAGCCTCCCGCCGACCCCTCCCCGACTCCGCCCCGGGCGGGGCCCGCTCCCCACGTGGCCGCCGGGGGCGGGGCGGGGCGGCACCTCCTCTTCCGCGCGCCCCGCGCCGGGGGAGCCCAGCCCGCGCCCAGCCCGGCCCGATCCCTGCGGAGCCCGCGGCCCTGCCCGACCCGAGCGAGCGCCCCCGCGCCCCCGCCCGGTAAGTCCACACCTCTGCGCCCCCCCCCCGGGAGCCGCAGGGGAAACTGAGGCCGAGCGCGGGGGCTCCTGGGCCGGGGAGGGGGGTTGGGGCAGCGCGGCACGGGGCGGGCGGGCTCCCGGGTCCCGGCTCGCGGCTCCCGCGTGGCGCCCCCGGAGGCCCCGGCCCCAGGGCGCAGCCCATCCCGGACGGCCGACCCCTCGCGGGGACGCCGCCCGCACGCCCCGGCCGCGGTTGTGGGCCCAGGGTCAGCCCGCCAACGCCCCGCCCGCTGCCGCCAGAATTTCCCGTCCCCGCGGCGGCCACGTCCTGACCATGAATCAGCCACAGTTGGGAAAATAAACTTCAACTTCGGGTCGGCAGCGGGGGGGAGCCCGGCGAGCTGCGCGCGGGCCTCGGGTCCCGCGGGCGCTGCTGCCTGTAGCTGCCTGGGCGCAGGTGGGCGCACCCGGGGCCCTGGCACCGCCACAGGCAGCCTTGGGGCACGTGCCCCAGTCTGCTCGGGGTTCCTCCTGGCTCGGGCTGGCAAACCTGGGGTTGGGAGGCTGGCTCTGTGCTCCTCCAGCCCCACCCCTGAACCCCCTTCCCAAGGAGGGAAGTGAGGAATGAGCACGACCTCAGGAAGGAACTGGGGTTACCAGCAGTGCCCCCATCAGCCTCCAGCTGCTCCTGGGGGGGTGGGCAGGTGGGTCTAAGTGCCTGGCCTCCTGAGTTTTGGTAACCTAGGGGCTTCCCCCACCCCCTCCACCCCCCTACCTCCTCTACCCCCCCAACCCCCCCTGCAGGGCGGCCAGACTCCTGCTGTGACCACAGCAGCTACTGCCCTGGCCTAGCCAGTCGTGTGGGCAGGCATGGCTGTGACCCCGCCTGGGTCATGCATACCCTCAGGGGGAGCTGGGGTTGGGAACTTCCCTTCCCACCAGCCCCACCTCCTGCTCCCTAGGCAGTCGGACCTAGGCAGGACACTCGCCTGCTCTAGGCCTCAGTGTCCCCATCCGCACCCTGAAGGATGGGGACAATGGTTCAGGTGTGGACTTCCTCCCCGTCACTCTCAGTGGGGAGGAAGAGACCCCAGACCCCTTCACAGCGCCGTCCAGGACAGGAAGCCTTCGGGGAGGGGGTGTCAAGGATCTGGGGTCCGGGCCTTTCACTCCCCACCCCCACTCCCTCACCAGGGCAGCATCCACTCGTGACTTAAAAAGCCAAGTTGGGCACTAGCCCCCAGCTGACCCCTGCCCGGGCCCCACCTTCTGTCTCCCCCGAGGAGCTCGGGGCTGGTGGACAGCTTGTCACGTCTGCGGGCCGAGGGGCCCTGCTGGGGAGAGGACCGCGGTGATCAGGTAGGGCTGCCCTCCTGGGACCCACCCAGGCAGCCTGTCTGCCAGGGCTGCCCTGGTTTCCAGCAGAGTGTAGCTCTCAGGTGAGGCCCCCACTTCGTGGAGGAGCTCGTGGCCTCACGTGCCGGGACCCGGGAGCTCCTGACCTCACAGACACTTCGTTCGCCTCAGCAGAGTGTGGTGGCTTTCCAGGCTGGAGAAGGTAGCAGGTGCCCCAGGGCTGGGGCGGGACAGAAGGCAGCGGCTGGCCGGTGCAGGGCACGATGCGGTCGCCCTCGCTCCAGACCAGGGCAGGGGGTGATCTCCAGGGCACCCCGAGGAGGAACCGGAAGGCAGAGTCCCCCCATAGTCTGAGGGCTGTGGCCTGAATCAGCTGCCCGGCTCCTTCCCGCACTGGTCTTGTACACAGTTGGTGTCTCATAGTTGCATGATTCGAGGCCCAGTGGACACAGTGGATTGGGAAAGGCATGTGCACCTCCATTTTAAGACAGCGGACAGAAGCGGGTCTATGGGAGGTTGAGGCTGAGCCCAGGCAGGAGCCAGTCTCTTCAGGGCTGTTCCCAGACAGCGCCATGCCTGGGGACCCTGGACGTCCAAGACAAGGAGGCTGGTTTCAATCCATTAGGAAGGAGTGCGTGTGAGGGGGGGAGCTCCCCATCACTAGGGGTGACAGCAGGGTCTGACCCTGTGGCGCCTGGTGTGGCCACCCCCTGGTGAGGAGGGTCTCTCGCGCTCCAGCTGGTCCTGAGCAGGAGGGGGGACTGGTGGCACGGCTGCCCCATCTGCCGGGTGGAGAGAGCACTCCGAGATGAAGGGAAGCTCTTTCTCGGTGACCGCCACCCTCCTCCCCTGCCAGGCAGGGAGAGAGGGGCAAGGGTGGGCCTGCACCTTCCCAAGGTGTGATTAAGGAAGGGACTGACTGGGTGGGGGTCTTCCGGGGGCCCCCCCTGCCGGGTGCACTGCAGCCTCCCGAGAGCGGGCCCAGGGGCCAGCCCGCGCACGGCCGCATGCCCTCGGGTCCTGAGCAGGGTCTGGGCGGAAAACGAGAGAATGACAGAAGGAAGGAGTGAGCCAGCCAGCCACGTTCCCACCCCACGGCCTCCGACCCTCGCCATCTACCCAGTGAGGCACGGGTCCTGGGATGATCGTCCGTTTCATGGGACAGGAAACCGAGGCCTGAGGCTGCTGGGTTGTGGAGTCCTGCCATTGCGGCGGGACGCATTTATAAAGCCCCTACTGTGCGCATCAGCATCTATGCTCACCTCACTGCTCCAGTGGACCAGAGTGCAGCATAGAGGGCGTGCTGCCCCGGGGTCAAGGTGAGAACGGGCTGGGCCATGGGGGCACATGGAGGCCAAGGCTGGACCCTCGGGTCCCCGCACCACCACTCTGGGACTAGGAGAGCTTTGTCCCGGCCAAGCAGCAGCCCTGCGGCTCCCTACAGAGGAGGGGCAGGCTCTGGGGCGTCCCCCTGTAGGACTCCAGAGCAGCTCATAGGGATGGGCAGCAGCCACAGGCCTGCTGAGCCGGACCCCGGGAGCCAGTGGGCCCTCCCGGCCATGGGGGCTTGGTCACAGATGCCCGGATGGCTAGACCACACAGAGGCCCCTCCCCCGGGGCTCCCTGAGGACAGAATGCTGTCTTCCGCCTGCCCCCCGCCCCCCAGGGCTACCTTCCCACCCAGCCCCGCCTCATCCCTGCAGTTTTCCCTGGTCAGGGCCCCCCTCCCACCCGTGGGCTGCAGCTCCCTCACGAGAACTCCCCTCCCTGCAAGCTGGGCCCAAGCGGGGGAGGAGGAGCTGGAAGGTGGACGGCCTAGGCCGACCCCCCCCCCCGAAGGCTGAGGCCCACCGAGCAGGCGCGCATGGCCACGGCCACTGAGGGTCATCAGGTGCAGGTGCATGGCTGGGACACCAGTCAGGAGACACACTTTGGGGGGTGGAGGCGGATGGTGCCTCCCATTTAGCAGATGGGGCCACTGAGGCCTAACCTCCAAGCCTCGCCTCGAGGCTGACCCAGGGCGCAGTGGGTCAGGGAGCAGGCCAGCTCCAGACACAACCGCAGGGGCCTGGGCGGCGGCTTCCCTGCCCGCACCCCGTGCCCGTGGTGCCCAGCCAGCGTGGGCCCACACGCACAGCACACTCTCTCTCACACACACACATGGGGCGGGGGGTCCTCTGTTCCCGAGCTCAGTCTTGGCCTTGTTGAGTGCAGACGGACACGAGTGTGGGTGCCAGCGTGGGCCCTGGCCCGCTGTGTCGGAGGGCCTCAGTCTCCCCGTCTGTGCCTGCACCCGGGCCCTCTCGGGCTCCGGCTGTGGCCTCAGTGTGCAGCCTGCTCCCCCGCCGTCCGTGTCCCCATGCGCAGTTCCCCATTTCTGCTCCCCAGTACAGTTGGGCATGCAAGGGCAGGAAGGCCCACGTCTGCTCTTTGGCTGCCCAGAGATGGGGCTGGGCACTCCCTGTCCCCCTCCCCTGTCCCCACCTTCCCACATACGGAGACATGAGAGTCGGAGAAGAGGAGCACCACAGGCCCAGAGGGGAGCCTGCTCTTCTGGAGGCACACACGGCCCTGCTTGGGGCTTCAGGGCTGCTGTGGAGGTAGGGCACAGCCCAGGAGGGACCGTGCAGGCCAGGCAGGCCCAGTGGCCGGCACGGGGGGCGAGGCTCTGCCAACCCAGCATCCCCGGAGAACATCCTGGCCACTTGAGGATGGGAAAACCGAGTCCTCCATGGGCCCGGCCCTCGGCTGCTGGCAAGGAGTGCCTCACGGCATCTGGTGCGGGCCGCCCGGCGTCTTGCTCACTGGCAGAGCCGGGGCGACCCAGGGACCGAGTGGGGCTGCGTCCCAGCTCCATGTTGGCCCCTGGCTGAGGAGGAGGCGGTGGTGGGTGCCGTGGAAGGGCGGGCACTTGGGCACTTCCAGAGCCTGGTTTAGAGAGGGCGTCCCGTGGGTCTGCCGGCAGGCTCCAGGGCTGGCACTGATGTGCTCGGCCCCGTTTGAGGACTGGACCCAGGGCCCTGGCAAATCCTGTGGTTGTTCCAGGGACACAGCCAGGCCACAGCAGAGCCTGATTTCACCCAGAAGCTGAGCCATCCTCTGCCCACGGGGCCCTAGCCAGGGCCCTGGCAGTGCCAGGCAGTGCCAGCGGCCCCTCCCCCACCCTCAATCCGGGGCTTTGTTCTCCCTGCTCCTGCGCGGCCTCGTCTTCAGCCCCTCCTCTACGGCCTGAGGCCTGCGAGCACACACGTCAGGGCCCAAAGCCTGAGGCCCTGAGGGTCCTCCCAGACTGGGTGAGGCCTTTCCTGAGGGCAGCAGGGACACAGGGAGGGACAGGGGACCTCCTGGAGGAGGCATCTCTGAGCTGCCTGCCTCTGAACTTGGGGGGCAGAAGCCAGAAAGAGGGATTCTGGTGGCCAGCCTGAGGTCCTCGTGGGGCCCCGGGAGGCCCTGTGGGTGGAAGGCGCGGTCGGGGGCTGGGCCTGCCATAGAGAGGCCCCAGATTCAAGTGCCGCCCTGCGACCTGAGGCCAGCTTCTTGCGCTCCCTCACACCCAGCCACAAGTCTGTACCCATCACTGCTCTCAAGGAGTCACTGACAGAACTGGCTCAGCCACAGAAGGTGGCAACAGTGGCCTCTGTGGTCCTTGGCCACACCGTGCCGCTCTCCAGTGGCCGCCTTGGGGCGCCAGACTCTAGACCCGAGCCCTGAGCATGTCAGAGGTGGGCAGGCCCTCCAGGGAGCCCCCTGGCCCTGCTCTTCGCGCAGCCAGGGAGATGGAGGCTCGGGGACAGCAGAAGGCCGGGGCCAACCCTGTCCCCGCGAGCCCTTAGCACAGGTGGAAGCGAAAGTTGGGCTTCCTAGCACGGGTGCCTCCGCCCTTCCTGTCCTCCCCTGCGCCGGAGCCATCCCTGGGGGAGGCGGGACTCCCAGACCATCCCCAGCCCTTTCTCAGAAATGCAGACACACAGCGCCCAGCCCAGGGCTGCGCAGCCAGCACCCTCCTCTCAGGGGCCAAGGGCAACGGCAGGCCCAGGACCCCCCCCCCTACTTTCTAGCAGGCGTTTCCTGTTTGCCCAAATCCCTCCTCGACCCCAGGGCAGCCCTCTCTGCAGCTTTCTGTGCTTCCACCCACTTCCAGTCCTAGCCCCGGAGGCCAGGACCCAGGGAGGGCACAAAACAGGCCCGGCCTGGGCACCGTGTGTCTGCTGGCCGTCCCACCTGCCCCCACATCCTGGACCACAGTGGCCCACGTCCAGGCCCGGCCTCCCTGACCAGCAGGGTCGCTGGGCTCTCCGCGCCAGCCCGCCCAGCCCTGCACCCTCGGGCCCCTCTACCCTGCGTAGCTGTAGCCTCACAGAGGAGACCAGCAGAGCCCCACCCTGCCTCCCTGGTGATCCGCGCTGAGCCCACTGCCCTTCAGAGACTGTAGGCCTGTTCTCTCTCTGTGCTCTTCCTCTTTCTAATTATGAAAGTGACCACATTCACCCCAGGATGCAACTTGTGTTAGCATTCAGGCGTGTGTCTGGTGGGACATGCTGGATGGCAGAAATCCTACACGGTACGACTTGATGTCCTACTTCCCGTCTCCGTTTTTAATTCAGCAGCGCCGTGAAGGTCTTGGTGCCCATCCGCCCCCCCAGCAGCCCCCTGTCTTGTTGCTGGGTGGACGGTGGCCCGGCAGGCCTCCTCACACACGGGGGCGAGGCGGTCAGGTGAGGGCTTGGGAGCCACAGGCCCCGTGCTCCGTCCTGGGACTGCTGGCTGCCGGTCCCGGCCCGTGAGGCGGGCCAGGGGCTGGTGAGGACATCACCACATGGCCAGGGTTCTCTGCACTCTGCACCTGTGGATGGGTGGGCGGCGGGTTGGCGCTCGCCTGCTCCTCCTTCCCCAAGGCCTGCTGTGCCCGGGCCCCCGGCCTGGGGTGACCCTGTGGTGGGTGACCCACGCAAGTCCTCTGAGGGCTCACACCCTGGTGGGGAAGGGGCTGCGTGCCCTGGAGGCTCAAAAGGAGCCAAGGTGATGGGGGGGGAGATCCGAGGAGGAACCCGCTCCAGGGGCTTCCCCCAAGCCCGCCGGCCCCGGCTGCCCCCGAGCTCTAGGGAATTTGCTGCAGGAAACGCAATATAAGAGTTGCCAGGCAGTGGAAAAATTTGGAGCTAAAAATACAGCATGGCAGCCCCTGCCTCCCAGTTCCGGAACCCCGCTCCTGCCATTGTACCCGCCTTCCCCAAGGAAGACAAGCTCGCTCTCTGCACCCCGCCCCCGCGCCCTCACTGGCTCTGGGCCCAGAAGCACCCCAGCCCCTGTGCTGATGCTGGCACGGCTGTCCTGAAGCTGCCTCCCCACAGCAGCCAGCCCTCTCCCTGGTGCCCGGTCCCTAGCTGCTGCCCCCCTCACCCTCACTGCCCACCCCGCGGGTCCCCCAGCCCTCACACTGATCTAGGAACAGAAGGCCAAACCCGCTCCTCCAAGGTGCCGAGCTCTGGCACTTAGTCTGGGCTCCCCACCCCGCCACGCTGTCCAAACCTGGGGGGGTCCATGTGGTGGCCTCCCAGCAGCCATGCCCAGGACCTAGCCTGGTGCTCGGTGCCCACCTCAGGAGGCCCTCTCTCTCTGGCTGAGTTTCTCCATCTGCGTGGCAGCCGCTGGACTCTGAGGGCGGCGGGGGGGGGGCAACTTTGACCCTGTCCCCTGTCCCCTCCCCAGGAACACACTGCTTGACAGACGCCTGCCAGGGGCGGTGGCTTCTCGTGAGTCAGCACCGCTGCCCGGGCATGTGGGTGCCCGGTTGGAGGAGCTGGTACTGCTGTTCGGGGCTGGCCGGGCGTGGGCAGAAAGGCACGTGGGTGTCTGTACCCCCTCCAGGTCCTGCGTGGGCTGGGTGAGCTCAGGTGAGCAGCCCACCCGGCTCAGCTGACCCAGGAGAGCACTGAGGGGGAAGGCGTGATCCTGCCCCAGCGGGAACCCCACTTTGTTGGTTGAAAAAGTGGAGCGCTGAAGAAGATTGGGGAACATGCCACTCATGTCAGAGCCCCAGTATCTTCCTCTACAAAGACCCCTGCCCACTGGAGCTCCCCTGGTGCAGGGGGACGGACGGACCTCCTGCGGGACACTTGGGGGTGCTGAAGCGCCCCTCATTTTGCAGCCACCCGACCAACTGGGTGCAGCCTGAACCCGGGAGACCATCATGCTCTTCAGCCGGCAGTGCGGGGGGGAGGGGGGCAGAAAAGGCTCCGTAAATGCAAATTCCTGCTCTGCCCGCGCCCCTCTGTGGGGTGGGAGGGGCCGAGACCACATTCCTGAGCGTGTGGTTCCGCCCCCGGCAGGCCAGCCCCGCCCCCACATGGGGTGGGGAGCCCCATCACATTCCTGAGCATCTGACCGCGCCCTCTTTGGGGGCAGGGCCTGGCTGGTGGCCGCGGGCTGGGCAGGACGGCGGGCGGGGCCGGGCCGCCCACGGGCGGTGTCGGAGGGCTCCCGAGCGCTCCCACGGTGCCCGCCGGGTCCGTTTGCCCCCTGGGAGCCGCACCTGTCCCCGTACAGACCCGCAGCAGAGGGGCAGGGGCCCGTCCCCGGGCGCACAGCCGGCAAGCCCAGCGGCCTGGCCTCTGCCTCCCACGCAGGTCCGGGGCCTGCCAGGAAGGGTGGTTCCCCGCGCTGTTCTCCTGACAGCGGGAAGTGCCCCCGCTGGGGCCCCGGACAGCAACGTTCACCAGCCCCGGACGGGGCCAGACGGAAGCCGCCCCTCCTGAACGGCTCCCGGCGGGGACCGGGTCTCCGCCGCTTGCATCCGGAGGTGGGATCGCTTTCGGGTTGGATCACGCGTCTGCCCGGTCACTGTTACTGTGGGCGTCCGGTGTTCTCTCCGTGTGGACGCTGCGTGCGCATCTGTCCGTCCTCTGCTGCCCTGTGAGATCACGTGCCTGCATGCGAGGCCCTCGTGTGTGCTGCGCTGGTCTAGGCACGTGTAGGACGCACGCGTGGAGGGGCTGGACCAGCTTGTGAAACTCAGCCCCAGGCCACACGACTAGCATCCTTCGTGGGCAGGCCGGTAGTCGAGACTGATCATCCCCTGCAAGGGGGCCGCTGGTCGGTCTCCTGGGGCAGTGAGCGGGTGCACAGGGAGGCCTAGGCAGCGTCAGGTGGGGCTGTCTCTGAGAGATGGTCTCCTGCATCTAGGGACCCCTGGGGCTCCTGGCTGGAGAAGACACTCAGGATGCTGGAGGCCTGGCCTGGGAGGGTTGGTGCTCTAGCCTCTCCGCTGTGCCAAGGAAACAGGGACTGGGGCCAGTGGGGCGGGTGTGGGGGCGGGGAAGGGAGGGTCATTCCTGGCTGCCTCTTTTAAGCTGCAGCACCCACGGTGGGCGGCAGTGTGTGCCAAGGCCACTCTGCCGTGCTCTTCATGGTGCCGGGAGCGGCCCCCTCCCCCAGTCCCGGGAGCAGCCCGGAGGGACCAGAGCCGCAGCGGTCAGCAGGGCTGCTCAGCAGTTCGCAGGGATGAGAAGCCAGCAGAGCGAGAGGGGCAGCCCAAAGCAGGGCTTGGAGTGGGTGGGCAGAGGCAGCCGGAAGGTCCTGCGCATCTGGGTGAGTGGACCATGGGGTACGGGGCAGTCACAAGGGCTAACCACACGCTGCGCCGCACCCTCCCCACAGGGTCCCCCACACCCACGGCCTCCCAGGATGCTCCCAGTGGGCTGCTTCCGGAGGTTTGGGTGAGGACAGTGCGTCTCATGCAGGGTGAGTGGCCCGGTGGGCCCAGAGCCCATGCCCCAGCAGGCCGGAGCCTCTCTTCCCCTCAGCCAGGCCGCCTCCTTGGGGTACCCCATGGGCCTGCGTGGCAGTCAGCCAGGGCCTGGGTGGGGGGCTGCAAATGGAGGAGAGGCTGCTGGAATGCCAGGCCGTCCCTTGCAGGAGAGGGGGCTCAGGGAGCACAAAGGAGGACACCCAAGATGCTCACTGAGGCAGAGGGGGAGCGGGGCCTCCAGGAATGCTCACTGTGAGCCAGGCCAGGGACAGACTTCTGGGCTCCTGTCCCCACTCAGCCTCCAGCTCCTGTAGGGCCTCCGATGGCCCCTGGAGGCCCCCACTAAGGCTCTAGGTCCGGCAGCCCTGAGAGGGAGGCCGGGTTGGACGGCCAGCCTCTCTCCACCCTTGGCCTGGGGTCCAGGCTCACTCGGTTCTGCCCTTTCCAGCTCTGGGGTCCGGGCACGTGACCTGGCTTCTCCAGTACCCCCCTTGCTTATCCTGTAACTTCGGGGGCTGGGGTGCGCAGTGGCGAGCCCAGGCCCTGGGCCTGAGGCACGGCGGTTCTCCCAAGCTCTGCTTCTCGGGCCCTCTCAGCAGCTCCGGGCCGTCCTTCTCACGCACTAAATGCAAGACCCAAGCCATACATGGTTGCAGGAGAGCCTGGCCTGCCCCTGACCTTTGAGGCCAGTCCCCAGGGGCTCTGGCCAAGGACAGAGTCACCACCAAGGGCCCCCAGGAGCGTGGCCTGGTGGATGTGGTAAAGACACAGAGGCACAGCGGGTATGGCCTCCTTTGGGGAAAGGCTGGTGTTGGGGGGCATTCTTGGAGGGGGGTCGCCCTTGTTGAGACTGCATTCAGTAACGTTCACATGCCAAGGGTTTAGGGGGACATCCGGTCCTCTGCCCATACAGCCTGACCACCTGAGGGCCTCGGAGGCCAGGGCCTTGCAGGGCTGCTTCCCCATGGGGCCCTGGCCATGCTCGTGATGGGGGGTGGGCACCGGGCATGACCCTCGAGTCAGCCCCTTCCCCAGCCACACGCCTGAGGCTGTGGTCAGCCCCCAAGTGCCCCGGGTCTGGAACAGCCCCTCCCAGTTCTGCCTATCTGACCCTGTCCCCAGGGGCAGGGGAAGTGCTCTGGGACAAGATAAGGGAGCCCCAGAGAGGCCACTTCTGGTGCATCGTCACCACTGGGTCGGTGGTGTTCCTGCCGGTGTGGCCACCTCGAGATCCTCGGGCGGACGGGGAGGCGGTCCGTCAGGGGGGCGCGTGAGAAGCCCGTGGACGGTGGCGGCCCTGACAGGGCGAGGGCGCAGCTTCCCCCCTCCCAGGCCCGTTTGGCAGGTGGAGGGAGACAGCACCGGGGGAGAACCCGCCTCCCGTCGTGGGTTGGGGGCTCACGGCAGGTCTCCCTCGGGCCCCACAGTTCGGCAAGATGTCGGCGAAGGAGGGTGCGCAGCGCAAGTGGGCGGCACTCAAAGAGAAGCTGGGGCCGCAGGACTCGGACCCCACGGAGGCCAACCTGGAGAGCGCGGACCCCGAGCTGTGCACCCGGCTGCTGCAGATGCCGTCCGTGGTCAACTACTCGGGCCTGCGCAAGCGCCTGGAGGGCAGCGACGGCGGCTGGATGGTGCAGTTCCTGGAGCAGAGCGGCCTGGACCTGCTGCTCGAGGCGCTGGCCCGCCTGTCGGGCCGCGGGGTGGCCCGCATCTCCGACGCCCTGCTGCAGCTCACGTGCGTCAGCTGTGTGCGAGCCGTCATGAACTCGCAGCAGGGCATCGAGTATATCCTCAGCAACCAGGCCTACGTGCGCCAGCTGTCCCTGGGTGAGCCGCGGCCGCGGCCGGGGCCCAGACGGCCTCCCGAGCTCAGGCTGGGGCCCTGCGCCACGGAGGGCAGCGGGAGGGATTCCTGAGGAGGAACCAGGTGCCCGTTCGCCCCAGGTCTGAGACGTCCAGGTCAGCTTGGAGCCATGGTCCACCAGCAGCACCTAGTTGCCCCCTCTGTTCCATGGCTCTGCCTGGCCTTCCCGCCCAGCCCTGTGCCTGTTTGCACCCTGCCCCCTTCCCCACCTCCGGCCTACAGCACCCCCCACCCCCACACCTGCCACCCTAGTCCGTGCCCTGGCAGCCGGACTCACCTGGGCCAAAAACACACGTTGAGCGGCGCGCCCCCGCTTACACTGTACCTGGCCACAAGCCCCTCGGAGCCCCACAGGTCACCGCCGCTCAGTTCTGGCCAGCACTTGCAGCTGGAGGCGTCCTCCACGCCCCCACACACCCCACCCCTGCCCACTCTGCCCCGCTCCCACCTCCTGCTCGGGCTGCTCTGTGCCTTGTGCACCTGCTGACTCCCTTAAGTTCTTACTCTTGATCACCTCCTCCAGGAAGTCTCCCCAGGCTGCACCCAGTGTTAGTCTCCAACCTTTGGGAATGACCTCAGGTGGTCCTTAGTGAGCAGGGGTCCCACTGTGTTCCTGGCCTGCCTGGCTGTCCTGCTCTGTGGCAGCAACCCTGTCCCCCTGATGCTTGGGGCTCTAGGGAGGAATGGGGGAGTGCTGGTGGGTCGGCCCCTGGGAGTGGGCGCATGCCTGTGTAGAGTCCTTTGTGGTCTCTCAGCAGGCCAGCTGAGGGACACCCCCAGAGCTTTCCCAGCCCAGGGGATGAGGTGAGAGGCAGGGGCTCATGAAGACAAGGAAACACCCTAAGCTGCTGGGCAAAGTCATGGGCTTGGCCCGGGAAGCTGTGCCGGTGTGAGCCTTGGGCCCAGAGCCAGCACGGACGACTTTCAGAGCTAAGGCCCAGCTCAAGCAGACTGACCCTGCATGGTCTGCCTCTCCTTTCCTGGAGAGAACAGCGCCCGGGGAGGGGGAGGCCAGCCCCTGATGTGGCCCGTGGGCTGGTGCAGAGTGCCCCCTGGTGTCCAGCTGGAGTGTGGGTTCAGGACAGCGGGGAGCAGGAGCCCAGGCCTGGTATTGATGGGGGGCCCCTGCTGAGACTCCCTGGCCCTCCGCAGCTCTGGACACATCCAACGTGATGGTCAAGAAGCAGGTATTTGAGCTGCTGGCTGCCCTGTGCATCTACTCTCCTGAGGGCCACGGGCTGACCCTGGACGCCCTGGACCACTACAAGGTGAGCCCTGGGGCGCCTGGTGCGGGCCAGGCATGTGCTGACCCCGCCCGGGGCACGTGCTGACCCCGCCCGCCCTGCAGACGGTGCGCAGCCAACAGTACCGCTTCAGCGTCATCATGAACGAGCTCTCCGACAGTGACAATGTGCCCTACGTCGTCACCCTGCTCAGCGTGGTCAACGCCATCATCCTGGGCCCCGAGGACCTCCGCACCCGCACCCAGCTACGCGGGGAGTTCACGGGTAACCGCCCACAGCCCGCCCCGGTGCCCCCTGCGGGACCCCAGAGGAAGGCTCTGGGAAGCAGCCCCCAGCCGAGTCCCCAGTGGTGGACTCGGGGCCCTGGGGCCCCGGACATGAGTCCTGCATGGCTCTCAGTGGGAGGCTGACCCCCAGCTCCAGTCCTGCCAGTGGTGGCCGTGGTGGCCGTGGTGGCCGTGCCATTTGGTGGGACAACGGCGTGTGCCCTCCAGATTGTTCCTGGCACCTGCAGGAATGGCAGGTCCCCCTCCCGCCCCTTGGGCTGGGCGTTCTGGGTGGTGGGAAGGAGCCCAGGGAGAGAGCAGAGGGGAAGGTATCAGAAGATGCAAGCGACCTTGGACAGGGGCTGACCCGAGCAGCCTCCAAAGCCCGCTGACCCCAGTGTCCCTTCCCAGGGTTGCAGCTGCTGGACATTCTGACGCGGCTACGGTGAGTCCCCATCACTGTTCTCCAAAGCCAGGCTCACCCTCCCCTTGGGCCTGGAGCAGCACCTCCCGATGGGCAGAGGGAAATTCCAGGACAGCCCCCGCGGGCCCCGCTAAACCCAGGTCCCGGAGACATCGCGGTTGCCATCCGTCACACTGCGTGACGGGCCACCGTGCAGGGCCACCCTGCAGAACCTCCTGGCCCAGCAGCTTGGGGGGTGCAAGATACAACACCGACCATCCTGTTGGTGTGAGCACGTCCCCGGTAGCGCATACGGCATACTTAGGCTAAACAGCACTTGCCGTTTTCCTGAAACTCAAACTTACTTGGGTTCTGGGAACCCATGCAGGTGAGAACACCCCTCCCGGGCCCCTGTCAGGACCACTGCCCCGGCTACGGGGCCCACGTGCCCAGCACGCCCCGCTCAGGGCTGTCTGTGTGTCTGTCCAGGGTTGGGAGGGAGGCGGGTGGGGCAGCAGCCTCAGCCCATCTGGCCCCTCTCGCCCCAGGGACCTGGAGGACGCCGACCTGCTGATCCAGCTGGAGGCCTTCGAGGAGGCCAAGGCCGAGGATGAGGAGGAGCTCCTGCGCATCTGCGGGGGCGTCAACATGACTAGCCATCAGGAGGTCTTCGCGTCTCTCTTCCACAAGGTGAGCCAGGGAGCAAGCTTGCGGGGAACTGGCTCCAGAGACGGGGGTCCAGGGCTGTGCTGTGGCTGCCTTCCCTGCCCCGGGAGACCCCACCCTGACCAGAGCCGTAGGGCCGGATCTGGTGCCCCAGCAAGGAGCAGCGAGGGGCCGGGGGCGCTGGAGACAGGAGGAGCCCAGAGCCAGCGCAGGCAGCCTGGGGCAAGTCTTCGCTGGCACAGGCCCAGAGCCAAGGCCACAGGACCCTCTAGGACATTGTCCCAAACATCAGAGGTAGCTGAGCTGTCCGAAACTCCAGCCGGCGGATGGCCTCAAATGGCCCCAGGGGCTTCTGGACCAGCAGGAGGCCAGGAGGCCGGGTTCTGTTCCAGTTCAGGCCCTCCCCGGTGGGAGCCCCTGTCCTTCACTGAACTCACGGCTCTCAGCCAGGGGACGAGTGTTGCCAGGAGACATCCAGGACATCTGGACGCATGCGGGGGGTCTCAGTGGGGCAACGGGTCCCACTGGCTTCGGGTGGGTGGAGACCGGGGATGCCGGGCCACCTCCCACCACATGCAGGGCCGCCCCTAGCATGGAGCGGTGTCTAACCCCCAATGTCACCTGTGCACCGGTCTGGGAAGCCAGGCTCCGGCCCATCAGCAGGGCCCTTGCGAGGCACAGAGCAGTGATGGGGCGGACGTCCCTGGTGGTCTGAAGCCGTTGTCAGCCTCCCCCGGGAAGGGCGCGGCTACCAACCTGTCCTTTTCCTCCCCGCCCAGGTGAGCTGCTCCCCCGCATCTGCCCGGCTGCTGTCCGTGCTGCAGGGTCTCCTGTACCTGGAGCCCACCCTGCCCTCCAGCCAACTGCTCTGGGAGGCCCTGGAGAACCTGGTGAACCGGGCCGTGCTCCTGGCCAGTGACGGTGAGCAGGTGGGGCAGTGTGTCCCTGACCCCAGCCCAGCGGACAGACAGTGGGGCGTTAGACCATGTGGGAGGGCATCCCTCCTCGGCCCCTCGCCCCCCCCACCTGCTCGGGCATTCTGCCCTGACCCTGGACACCCCCACACAGTCCAGGAGTGCACCCTGGAGGAGATGGTAGAGCGGCTCCTGTCCGTCAAGGGGCGGCCACGCCCGAGTTCCCTGAACAAGGCCCACAAGAGTGTCCAGGCCGACCTAGACCAGAGCCGGAAGGACGGCGCGCCCCAAAACAGTGGCTCCGTCAAGGCGGGTGTGGAGGAGCAGCAGCCAGAGGCCGGGCTCAGCGGTCTGCACCTCACCGTGCAGAGGGCGAACGGCTCGGTGGCCCCACAGCTGCAGAAACCAGCCCCAGTCCCTCCCGCTCCGCCGCTCCCCGGCTCCTCCTCAGCAGGGCCCCCTCCCCCGCCCCCACCACCCCCACCGCTCCCACCGACCCCACTGCCAGTCCTGGGGACCCAGGTCTCTCCACCCCCTCCCCCACCCCCTCCCCCACCCCCGCTGCCTGTCTCTGGCGGGGTCCCTCCTCCCCCACCTCCCCCACCCCCAGTCCTGGGGTGCCCCCCCCCACCCCCACTACCTGGCCTGGACGGGGCCCTTCCTCCTCCCCCACCCCCGCCCGGTCCCTCCAGCTTCTCTCCGGTGGGTGGGGAGGAGATCATCGTGGCGCACACGATCCCGGCCCAGGGCTCTGCCCCGGTCCCCAGCCACCGGCGAGTCCTCGCTCCCTCCCTGCGCATGAAGAAGCTCAACTGGCAGAAGCTGCCATCCAACGTGGCCCGAGGTGAGGACCCCCGTCTCCCTGAGCGGCCGCCCTCCCGAGGCCCGGACCCCGCCCTGCTGCGCACGTCCCCCCGCCACGTGTGGCATATGTGCCTGGGTCTGGGCCAAGGGTCCCCCCGCCTGCAGGCCGGACTGGTCAATCTCCACCCTGGGCTCCGCTCCCCGGTCGTCCGGGGCGGGGGGCCGGGGCGGGGACAGGGGCGGGGACCGGCCAGGGTCACCCCTGAAGACCCTTCCTCCCGCACGCGCCCTGGTAAGCCGAGATGTCCCTCTGCGGCCACAGCCCCTGCCCTGCCCGGGCACCGGGGTGCTGATGCTCGGTCGGAGAAGGTCAAGGCCCAGGCTTGTGAGACGGCCGGTCCCCCTCCAGCCGGGACACGGGCATGTGTGCGTCCGTCCACGTGCACGCGGCATGACAGCGACCGGAGGGCATCCCTGGCCCCCGGGGCTGGCGTGAGCCTGACCGGGGACCCCGCCCCCCAGAGCAGAGCTCCATGTGGGCCTCACTGAGCAGCCTGGGCGCCGAGGTCGTGGAGCCTGACTTCTCCAGCATTGAGCGGCTCTTCTGCTTCCCCGAGGCCAAGCCCAAGGAACGCATGGCCGCCCCCGCCAGGAAGGAGCCCAAGGAGGTGGGGCCGGCCTGGCCCGGTTGGGGGGGGTACGGGGGTCTCGGTGCAGCCACAGGTACCAACACCAGGGTGGGGTGTTTTCCAGATCACCTTTCTGGACTCCAAGAAGAGCCTGAACCTCAACATCTTCCTGAAGCAGTTTAAATGGTGAGCGGCCCGTCCTGCCCAGCCCCTGCCCTCTCGGGCTGCGCAGTGCCCTGGGTGTGGGGGGCTCCGGGGAAGTGCGACTCCCCCTCCCTGGGGCCAGTCGGTGCCCCAGACCCCCCCCAACTGGGGGCCCTGGAGAGCCCCAGCCTGCTCCTTGAGGAAGCAGAGGCCCAGACAGCAGCGGGCAGTGCTCCCGTCCCCCGGGTCCTTCCCTGCAGCTGCTGAGCGCCGGCTCCTGCCAGGGAGGTCCCTGGGCATGCGTGAGCCCCCTGCCTGGGTCCTGAGCAGCCCCCAGGAAGGAGGAGCAGGGGTGCCCTGACAGGCAGGGAGCACGGGAGTCAGCCTCCAGCCACGTTACTGTGCGCCCCCAGGCAGGTGGATTGCCTTCTCTGTGTCCCGGCAGCTCGGGCCTGAACAGCAAAGAGGTCGTGCGCTGAGGGCAGTCCCTGACCAGCAGGGTCCCCCAGGAGCCCAGAGGAGGGGGCCGGTGCTCCCTCTGTTCCCACTGAGACCACGCCCTCTCTCCCGCAGCTCCAATGAGGACGTCACCGCCATGATCCGAGCTGGGGACACTACCAAATTCGACGTGGAGGTTCTTAAGCAGTTCCTCAAGCTCCTTCCCGAAAAGCACGAGGTGAGTGGGGCAGAGCCTTGCCGGCCCTGCCCAGGTGCTCCCCACAGGGAAAGAGGAGGGGACGCACGGACACACGGACACACGGAGCTGTGCTGGACATGAGTGGGCCCTGGCGGGCAGGCATGGGCAGGTGCCGGGCGGTGCGGGGGCTTCCTGGGAGGGGATGGGGGCCAGGATCCCACGGTGGGCCTCCTCCCTGCAGATCGAAAACCTGCAGTCGTTCACGGAGGACCGCACCAAGCTGGCCAACGCCGACCAATTCTACCTCCTCCTGCTGGGCATTCCCTGGTGAATGGGCTGCCCTCGGACCCCAGGGCCCAGTGGCAGGGATGGGGCCGGGGGACCCGGGCCCAGACTTAGAGGAGGGAGTGTGGCTGTGCGGACCGTTCCCTTGGGGCTCCGTGGGGAGGGCTGCCCGTGTCATTCACGCTCCCCCCTGCTCCGAGAAGGTGGGGAGCCCTGCAGGGGGACAGCTGTCTTCCGGGTCCCCTGTGGGTGTTTGTCTCAAGTGCCCCTTCCCAGGCCCTACTCCAGTCCTGCGGAGTCCCCGTCTGGAACCCGGCCCGGAAATGTGCACACGGACCAGGGCCAGGCCGTGGGCCCCCGTGCTACAGGCCCTGGGTGGGTGGGAGACCTAGGCCCTGATTCCCCGCTCTGTCCCAGCTATCAGCTGCGGGTAGAGTGCATGCTGCTGTGTGAGGGCGCGGCCGTCGCGTTGGACCTGGTGCAGCCCAAGGCCCAGCTGGTGCTCGCGGCCTGCTGCAGTGAGTGGGGGGCACAGCCTGGGGCCGGGGGGGCCCGGAATCCACATGGCGAGTGGTCCCGGGGCACGGACCTTCCCCACCTCACCATAGACACACCCCCTGCCCTAAGGCACACGCCACACACACGCACTCGTGTGTGCGTTCACAGACGCACACAGGCACGGGCACACGCACATCCGTGCACACAGACGCAGGCCCCCGTGCACGCACGGGCTCACATACACAGAGACGGGCGCGCCCATCAAGGGGCGTGCTCAGGGACACCTGTGAATGCTCAGCAGTCTTTCCAGAAGAGGGTCAAGCAGGAGTGTACCCCAGCCCCGGGGCAGGGACGCACGCAGTGGACATCCACTCCCATGTCAGCCACCATCCCTGAAGCCCCAAGGGAAGGTTGGCTGAGAACCAGGGAGGCCGCCGCTCCGACCTTTCGGAAGATTCCTCGCAGAAGCATCATACCCGGACAGGGGCCAGGGGTCATCTGCTCCCGGGGTGGGGAGGGTACAGGAGTGCAGAGTCCTGGGCCTGCTCCCGGGGGGGCTGGAATCCCTGGGGAGGGGAGGGGAGACCCCCACACCGAGCTGCAGACCCCTCGCAGCACCTACCCCTCCCTCAGCCCTGGCGCCCTCCCGCAGGCCTGCTCACCAGCCACCGGCTGCCCGTCTTCTGCCAGCTGATCCTGAAAATTGGAAACTTCCTCAACTACGTAAGCGGGCCCCGCCCCCTACCCCCCATGCCCTCCCCCTCCCACCGGGCTTCAGGGGCCCTCACTCCGCACCCGGACCCTGGCAGGGCAGCCACACGGGGGACGCCGACGGCTTCAAGATCAGCACGCTTCTGAAGCTCACGGAGACCAAGTCGCAGCAGAGCCGCGTGACCCTGCTGCACCATGTGCTGGAGGTGGACCTGGGCTGGCCCCACTCCCCGCTCAGGCACCCCCGGGGCCAGGGTGTGGCCACCACCACGCTCACCCCACTTGTCCTGTTGCAGGAGGCAGAGAAGGGCCACCCAGACCTCCTGCAGCTGCCCCAGGACCTGGAGCAGCCCTCCCAAGCAGCGGGGTAGGTGCCCCCTGCCCCCCCACGGGGCTCGCCCACACCGGCGCCCCCACCAGCAACCCCACCTCTGGTCCTGGCCAGTGAGGTGGCTGGGCCAGGCTGGGTCCCCAGGAACCACTGCCCCCCAGAATGGTCATTTTCACATCTGAATAGGACTTTGGGTCCATCGTGGCCTGTTCCTAGGTGATTGACAGCAAGAAAGTGAGGCCTAGGAGCTGTAGGGAGCGACCTGGTCGTGGTCACACCAGGGATTAGGCTCAGGCCACCTTTTTCCAAGGCTGAGCCTCATAACAGCCCATGAGGAAGCCTGTGCCACTCCCGTTGTACAGATGAGGACACTGAGGCCTAGGCTAGTGGGGCTGCATTCCTAGGGTCACTCGGCCCAGAGGAGCAGCTCAGGGAGGGTGGCCTGGACCTTCCAACTCCAGGTACCCACTGCTACGGGAAGTTCTCAGGCCTGAGAGCCAAAGATGGGCTGAGCTGCTGGGGTCACTGTCCCAGCATTTCACCCCCGGCACCATCTGGCCCTTCCTGGAGCTCTGATGTGCTTCTAGAACCTGAGGGCATGTAGACACTAGAACCAGTGTCCCCCGCTGTCCCTACGGCTGTGCCGTCCACTGTCCCCCACTGTCCTTGCGGGGGTGCTGTCCGCTGTCCACTGCCGTCCCTGTGGGGATGTGCCACCCAGTGTCCTCCGCTCTCCCCACGGGCGTGCTGTCCACTGTCGCCCACTACCCTGAGGGTGTGCCATCCACTACCCGTGGGTGTGCCGTCCAGTGTCCCTGCCATTCCTGCCGGTGTGCAGGCTGAGGGCCCCCACTGGCCCCTCCGCTGACCCTGCAAGACTGGACATCAGCTGTCGCCTGACCCCGCCTGGCTTTGGGGTTTTCAGGATCAACCTTGAGCTCATCCGTTCGGAGTCCAGCACCAACCTGAAGAAGCTTCTGGAGATGGAGCGGAAGGTGTCGTCCTCCATCCCCGAGGTGCAGGAGCAGTATGCCGGGCGTCTCCAGGCAAGCTGGGCCAGGGTCCGGGCCAGGAGGCAGCTGCTGGGGGGTCTCCCGGGTGGTGGAGGAAGACAGGCCAGGGTGAGGGGCCCCGTAGGAGGGCAACATGCTGTCCCTGATCCCAAGGTCGTTCCTGCAAGGGAAGGGCTTCCTCTGAGCCTGGGGCCTGCAGTGCCCAGACCTCTCTGTCCTGCGGCCAACCCCCTTCCGCAGCCGGGCCCCGCCCTGCCCCCAGGGCTACCCCGGGGCCGTGACCCTTTGAGGGCCGGTAGTGCCCTCGGTGGGGCTCTCCCTGGGCCATGACCGCGCCCTCCTGTCCCCAGGCCAGCATTGAGGCCTCCCGGGCGCTGGACGAGGTGTTCCAGGCCATCGAGGAGAAGAAGCTAGAGCTGGCGCGGTACCTGTGCGAGGACGCACAGCGGCTGTCCCTGGAGGACACGTTCAGCACCATGAAGACCTTCCGGGACCTCTTCGTGCGCGCCCTGAAGGTGGGCCGGGTCGGCAACCCCTCCCCGGGCTCAGGCAGAGCTGCTGGAATCACGGGGTGCCGGGCTCGTGCTGTCCTTCGAGGGCTGGGGGTCACGGGCTCCCCGTCCCCCCACGCAGGACAACAAGGACTGGAAGGAGCAGGCAGCAAAGGCCGAGAGGAGAAAGCGGCAGCTGGCAGAGGAGGAGGCCCAGAGGCCATGGGGCGAGGACGGGAAGCCAGGTGAGGCCAGGGGGAGCCGGGGGGGGGCAGGCCTTGGTTGGGGGCCCAGGGGGAGCAGGGGGGGTGGGCCTTGTCTGGGGGTGGGGGGGCAGGGAGGGCGGGGGGGGCCCAGGGGGAGCAGGGGGGCCTCC
Source organism: Neogale vison (assembly GCF_020171115.1). Lineage (NCBI taxonomy): Eukaryota > Metazoa > Chordata > Mammalia > Carnivora > Mustelidae > Neogale > Neogale vison. The sequence goes on along the minus strand of NC_058103.1, from coordinate 1,763,451 downwards.
GAGGGGCCGGGTCTCATCCCCTATCCTCGAAGCTCTGGGGGCACCGCCCACCCCCTCCTGGTCATCGTCTCGGGTCACGTGGGTGGGGTCCAGGGACCCGCAGGCAGCCTCTCTGAGGGTCTGGGGGCCTTTCAGTCAGGAGGGGAGTCGGGAAGCAGGAGGAAGTGTGTGTCATCGACGCCCTGCTGGCGGACATCAGGAAGGGCTTCCAGCTGCGGAAGACGGCCCGGGGCCGGGGGGACGCGGAGGGGGGCGGCAAGGCAGCTGCCATGGACCCACCGAGGGACAAGGCGCCTGGTGAGAGCCTCTCCCACCTTTCGTCACTGTCTCCCTCCTGCTTTCCTTGCTGCCCGCTACCTCCCCTCCTCCAGGAAGCTCTCTCTGACCTCATGGGAGAACCCTCGTGGCTGCTTGGCTGCCGGAGAAACGGCACAGCCATGAAGTGGGGTTAGAGGGTCAGCTCGGCCTTCTGGTCCCCTTGTGGGTGGCAGAGGGCTCCCTGCAGCCCCCTCGGGCAGTGGGCCTTTGACCCGTGTCTTGGGGCTTGGGGCTGCTGAGGTGGTGGGAGAGGTGGGCCGGGGCCTGGGGGAAGGGCGGTCCACTCAGCGTGGCCGCCCGGAGTTGGGGGGCTCTTAGGACGGGCATGAAGTTGGCCCAGTGTCCCCCGCCCAGCCACACCACGGGCCTGCTCTCTGGGAACCCACACTTCGGGGCCACCAGGGCAGGTTCTCGGGGCAGTGGGCTCTGCAGCGCTGGTGGCACTCGGGTAGATGTTGGGATGGACAGAGACCTCTGCTTGGGCACGCCCTCAGGATGGCCTGGGAGTCGGGACCTGCCCTCAGCTGCCGTGTCCTGTGTCCACAGCGGCCACCAGAGTCCCCGCAGGAGGCACCGGCGGCCCAGCCTCCGAGCCCCAGGGCTGGGATCTCTCCGACGCCACTGCCCCTGGCCCGCAGCCCATTGCAGACCCGCCACAGGGGAACGGGCCTGGGTCCCTGGAGAGGCGTTCTTCCTGGTACACAGATGCCAGCGACGTCCTGACCACCGAGGACCCCCAGAACCCCCAGCCTTGTCAGGGCGCCTGGCCGGTGGTGCTGGGCAGTGCACAGGCCCTGAAACCTCTCAGGCTGTCCGGTGACAAGCCCCCTGGGGCCACGGGGTCAGGCCAAGATGCCGAAGACCCCACAGCCCCTCGAGGCGTCCGCCGGGCTGAGGCCGACAGCACCGTGGAGGGGACGCAGGAGGCTGACCTCCCTGCCACCGGCCCTGGCGTGGCTGGGGACGGGGATGGGGACCAGGAGGACACAGCCCCAGATTCTGCACTGGACACGTCCTTGGACAGGTCCTTCTCTGAGGACACAGTCACGGACTCTTCAGGGTCCGGCACTCTCCCCAGGACCCGGGGACAGGCCTCAAAGAGGATGGGCAAGCGGAGGAAGAAGCGTCCCTCGAGGAACCAGGAAGGTAACTTGGGGCTCCCTTTCCATCGTTCCTTGTCCCCCGAAGCAGGGCTCCCGGGTAGGCAAGGCCCATGGAGCATGGGGACTCCAGCGTCTGGTCAGAGCTCGTGCAGCCCCAGCAGGGCCTCCGCCTTTCGCTGCCGCTGGCCGTTCCCTCCTCTTCCTCCCGAGAGTGGGTGATTCCCAGGACACCCCACGTTCTGCAGGAGAGGAGACGGCCACCGTTCTGCGTGGGGGAGGAGCAGCTTTGGTTGGGGCACGCTGCCCTTGTCCCCACAGCCCAAACCCCCTAACTCCTGCTTCGTGCCGTCCCTAGCAGGGAGCGGCAGCTGGGGCGGGTGTAGCCTGGGGCTGCCCGAGGCCCAACGGGTCTGGGTCCGTGTCCACACAGCCCGAGCGCCCGGCAGCCCGGCCCCAGCTCCGAGTTCAGGGCAGGCCAGGAATAAGCCGTTGAGTGCGTTTCTCTTATTTGAAAGCAGAGGTTGTCCCTGACTCTGACGATAATAAAACAAAAAGACTCTGTGTGATCCAGTAAGGTAGGTACTGGTTCTGGTGTCCTGCACTAACGGTGGCCGCAGAGGCCCGGCCCGCGCCCAGCCCCTCCTGGACGCTAACCTGCCTCCCTGCGGCCCGCCTGGGCCTGTCGGCAAGCCCTGTCCTCCTGTGCTGCTGGTGCTGGGACCCGCCTGGCCGTCTGCCTTCTCCTCCCTCTCTGGAAGGGTGGGAGCCGTGCCTCGCTTAGCTGGTGTCCGCTGTGTGCCAGGCGCGACCTCGGAAGGTGCACCGGGTAGAGGGGCCTCAGGAGGGTGGGGGGCCTCCGAGCGGGACACGCAGGCGGGGGTCGCCTCTGCCCCAAGCAGTCTGGCTAACCTGGGGCTTTCCTGACTTCTATCTCCCAGGGTGGTAACCTTTGCTCTGAGACCTTCCACGGGCCACACCCCAGCTCTGGTCTGGCCACAAATGTCCCCAGGGAGGCAGTGAGGGACAGAGGCAGTCCCAAGATCCAGCTGCCAGGAAGAGACGGGCCACGGGCCCTCTCTAAGGAATGGACATGCCTCCCCTCCCTTGTAGCCAGGTCCTGGAGACCGCAGATGGGTCTGAGGGCACATCCCGGGTCCACAGCACTGGGCCTCCCGGGACCCCGAGGACGGGCAGGACCATGGTTGTCTCAGATGTGGCCCGAGAGGCTCACAGGTGCAGACAGACAGGCCTGGGATCCCTGCTGCTTTCTGGGCCGTGCTGATGGCGAACTGATCCACTTCCTCCGGAGCAGGGGGCCGCCTGCACCCAGCTCGGTGCTGACCCAGAGGGCCCGGGGCATGGAGGAGAGGTGTAGTGGTGCCCAGAGGAAGCAAGGGCTGGCGAGAAGCCAGGCGCACCCTCCGGACGGTTTATTCCCCGCTCTTGGTACGGGCGTGAGCCTCAGTCCCCAAGTTTGCTGCCGGGATTACTTTCGAAGCCTGGCTCTCCGGTGAAACCAGCGTGCACTAGCGAGTGGGGCTGTGGGGTCTTTGGGTTTGGGGGTCCGGCAGCCACATGTGGCCACGGTGCAGGGAAAGCCTGGTGTGCCCAGCACAGCTCTGCGCACCCCCGCAGGACCGCCCCCTGTCCTCCGGCACAGCAGTCCACTGCCTCCCCGGGCCCCAACATCCCCTTGGCTGGGAGCAGGAGGGAATCCCACCCTCTCCATCTCAAGCTTTTATCTGGAAAAACGGCCACCAGACAGGGAGTTTGCGAGACCATGACGGCCACCACGCGTCCTGCACCCTGAAACGGCAAGAACTTTCCAAAACTAGCAAAATTATCAGCATTTGTGGCGTTGCTCTTAGCTCACTGAGGGGTTGGAAGGTTCAAGGCATCTTGCCGCCTGGCCCCCAACCTGGCCCCCGGGGTGTCCTAAGTGAGGCTGCTCTCACGGGTTTGGGGCAGGAATTCCACACACGTGACCTGAGTCCACCCCAGAGCAGGTCCAGAGGGGCTCGGGGCCCCTTATCCCACGGGCCGGGGCCTGGAGGCCGACTGCCTGGTTGAGGCGGTGATGTGGGAGCCCCTGCTGTGTGGGGTCCTGGCACCCTGGGGCGCAGGGACAGGAACCCCGCTCTGAGTGACTTTGGACCTTTCTGCCTCTCGTTTGTGTGCCTCATCTTTTTCAAGCACGATCGTCCCTCCCATCTGCTCAGGACCCCAGGGGCCTGGGGTGGGAGAGGGCAGGGCAGGGCGTCTGCGGGGAAGCGCAGAACAGGGGCCCTTGGACCAGAGGGCTCTAGGGGACAGGGGGCCTGCCGGGCCAGGTAGGGGGCGTCCAGGTGGCAGGAACCAAGGAGCTGTGGCCGCTGGTAAAGGACAGGTCTGACGCGTCCGGCGTCAGGGGTCGGGAAGTTCAGGGAGAGGCAGCCAGCGGGACTGATGGGGACGGACAGTGTGGCCTGGCCCTCGGGGGAGTGGTGAAGTCAGGTGGGGGGGTGGGAGTGGAGAAGTGGGAGAGAAGGGCCTTGGTGGGGCACAGGGCCTGGTGGGGGTAAGGCAGGGGGCGGAGAGCAGGGCCTGGTGGGGGTGGGGGTGGGGAGAGCAGGCCCAGGGATCCGGCCTGGGCAGGTGGACAGGAGCCCGCCGGCTGGGGGCTCACCCCGGCGACTTCCACCTGGAAGGGTCTTGCTGCTGGAAAACAAGGGCCGGGGTCAGCGTGGACCGAGGGAGACGCAGTGCAGCCCCCCGGGCTGTGGTGATGCCTGGGGACCCGGAGGCAGGCACCTTGCTTGGCATCGTCCCCAGCAAGTCTTCTCCTAAAGATGCTGTTCCTCTCGCTTCCCACAGGCCTCAGCCTTAAGCCCAAAGCCAAGTGAGAGTGCTGCGGCCCCCACCGGGCGGGCCCCCCGGAGTACTGCTGAGCTGGGCCCTCCAGGGCCAGGCTGGAACCGGGCCCCTGGGAAACCAAAACTCTGTGCCTTACCCTCCGGGGAGGTGGGCCTCCCAGAGCTGCTCGGGGTGCTCTGGCCGAGACCCAGGAGGCCCCAGCGCCCGGCCTCCTGGCCCCCTCCTGGACAGCCTGCACGCCCCCAGCCCCCGTGTGGTCAGCTTTCTGAATGCCGACGCCCACGCCCGCACCCGCATGCCCCACGGCACGGCCCACAGGGGTGAGGAGCCTCGGCTGCGTCCCCAGGGCGCCTCTCAGCCGTGCCCTGCCCTCCAGCCCCGGGCGCTCAGAAGCTTCTGGAGACGGGCCCTCACAGACCTCTCCACAGAGCCACGGGAGCCGGACAGAGCTGGAGCCCCCACACCCCACCCACCGCCTCCTGCCCCAGCCCCTGCGCCCTGCTCCCAGTTCCGCCTCTCAGCCTGCTTACCTGGGCTGGGCCAGAGCGGTTTTTAACGGAGCTGGATTGTTTCCGTAACTGCTCTTCTGCGGTAGCTGAGCTGGGCATAGGTGGGTGGAGGACCCCCGGGCCTGCGGCAGGGCAGGCTGGCCGGCGTGGTCTCTGCCCAGCAAACAGGTGGGGGACCCTGCGGGGCCGGCCCCCCATCCGCCCAGCCTTTGCTGCCACCGGGCCCGGCCACCGAGTCACCAGAACGGTCGTCACTGTGGCTATGGCTGCGGCCGCCTCCAGAGGGACTGGGCTCCACCCCTGCTAGGCTAAGAGGAGGTGAGGACCCAGGCCTGGGGGCGGCCAGCCCCACCCCGCCCCACCCCTGCCCCAGGTCTATGCTCCCGAGGCTGGCGTCCGGAGAGGCTCAGACCAATAAAGAAGCAAGCCGGCCCAGGGAGTGCTGCGTGGTGTTCAGGAGCGGCGGGCAAGCGGGCCGGGACCCTCGCCGCGGCTGTGCTGGCCTGTCCACTGCCCCAGAGTTCCCTGGGCCCAGGCCGGAGCAGGTGCCCGATAGACCCCAGCGTGGGGGCATGGGGAGCCCAGCACCTCTGTACAGAAATCTCGCCCATGGACTCCAGCGGGTTTCCGCAGCCGTCAAGCACAGAGATTCAGTTCTAGAACACTCCATCATCCCCCCGAATTCTCTTAGCAGGCGCGCCCGTGCCGCCTCCCCCGGCCCCCAAGTCTGCTTCCGTCTCCATAGATTTGCTTTCTGTGGACATTTCCTATAAACAGAGGCCGCTACGTGGCCTTCCGTGGCCGGCTTCTCCCACGCAGCGTGTTTGCGGGGTTCACCGCGTGGGAACGTGGGTCGGGACTCCGCACCTTTGCCTGGCAGAGTGGGTGGGCCTCACCGCGTGGACGGCCCTGGGGGTGGGGCTCCTGTGCGAATCAGCCTCGAGTCGGTGGCCGTTCACGGAACCCTGAGGTGCCCGAAGTAGCGGCACTGCTTTGCCCTCAAGGGCGTGAGCGCCTGTGCCCGCGGTGACCATGGGGTCCATGTCTGCGACCACCGAGCATGAGGCTCAGTGGCTGAGCCCACCCCACTCCCACAGGGAGCCCCCCAACCTCGGTGACCTGGGCTGCCATGACCCCAGTGACAGGCCCATGGCGCACAGGCCGCTGCAGGGGGACGTGTTCTAATTCAGGCGAGGCCGTGTGACAGGCCAGGCCCGGCTGCCAGTGGGGACAGGCTGTTTATAGAAAAGCCCGACCCCCCCCCCCCCCCCGCCAGGCCCACTGGCTATTTATAGAGCCAGGCTTGGGGGAGTTGCTGCTGCTGCCTGCCAGCATTTGGCCCTGCGGATCCCGTGTGAACCCCCATAGTGGCCCCCTGAGCCACACGCTCCCCCGAAAGGGCCCCAGCCAGCACCCAGCCCTGCCGGGACTCCAGCCCATCGCGCCTCTGCGGGCGTTCCAGAGGCAGCAGACAGCCCTTCCCACCTTCCTGCTCCCTTCGGCCACCAGGCCACCTTTTTCTCGTCTACATGGCCAGCGTCTGTGCCCCAAGGTCCGCTCCCACCGCCGTCCCCTGGTAACACCCAGGCACCCTGGCCACAGCCCTGCCGGCCACCCGATGCCTGCTCACCCCGGCCTGCCCAGAGTCTCCCGCCGTCCTGTCCCTGTTCAGCCACTTCCCACAGGTGGGCCAGGGGGTGCTGCTGTCCCCCAGGAAGGCCAAGGACGAGAAGCTCACCCCGCACACCCCGCTTGTTGCTTGCATTGCGGCGTTTGCCCCACAGCAATGCCGGGAGAAAGGAACCAGTGGGGTCCCCATGGGAGAGAACAGGGCCCCAGCGGGAGCCCAGGGGACTGTAGGGAGGGAACAGGAGAGGACTAAGGAGGGCGGGCGGACAGCGCCCTCCTCTGCTGGGACTCTCCATCCACGACCTCTGTGTGCCTCTTCTCTTCCTCCGTGGGAACTTCTGCACCCCCTGGGGAAGCCCGCGGAGCCACAGGCTCATTGCTGGGCTCCAGGTCCCTCTGTACTGAAGACCCCCCACCAGAGAGGGAACAGGGTCTTCTGGCCCTGGGGGGAGGGGCCCGTAGTACCCTCCTGCCCACAGGGGTCCATCCCTGGCCCCTTCTCCCAGCGGGGCCAGCCATGTCCAAACCCGAGTCCACACGGGAGATTTGGGGGGCGGGGTGGGCCCCGCAGGAGCCCAGCAGACGTTGCAAATCCTCTCCAGAAGCCCAGGCCCTCCAGAGGTGGGCCAGGAAAGCGTCCGCCGCGGGGTCTCGTGGAGCCTGCCCGCTGCTGCGGACGGCACGGTGGTCGTGCCGCGGCTCCTCGTGGCTGGAACTGAGCCCGAGAGAGTGGGTGGGTGCTGGGGAGGGGCATGCTGTCCTCCCCGCCCAGAGCGTGCGCGTCAGCCCCAGACCGAGCTTCACCACAGGCAAGCGCCCCCTCCAAACCCAGTGGGGCGTGAGGTCGTGGCTCCCCCTCTCACCCTGAAGAGGGCCCCCCCCCCGTTTTCTAAAACCCTGAGGTCCCGGGCCTGGTGAGGACCCAGGGGAGTGGGTACCCAGGTCCCACCCCGGGACAGGGCCGCACAGGTGTCCCCATGAGTGTCCCCACAGGGGGAGCCTGGCCATCTGTCCTTGTGCCCCCGGCTCCAGAAGTGGGTGCCCTCGGCCGGCCGCCGCTCCCCAGTGGTGGCTGGGCAGACAGGGGCGGGACCCGGCAGCCTGGAGGTCACCAAGAGGCGCCACTGCACCAGCCTGGCCCGCCCCCGGCCCGCCCCCTGCCCCGGGCGGCTCCTTTTAATGGCACAGCAGCGGGGGCTCTCCCGTGGCCCAGCGCAGCCGAGGAGCCGGACCAGCATGTCGGGGACCCGCGCCTCCAACGACCGGCCCCCAGGCTCGGGGGGCGTCAAGCGCGGGAGGCTGCAGCAGGAGGCGGCGGCCACCGGCTCCCGGGTGACCGTGGTGCTGGGCGCGCAGTGGGGGGACGAGGGCAAAGGCAAGGTGGTGGACCTGCTGGCCACGGACGCCGACATCATCAGCCGCTGCCAGGTGCGGGCCCTCCCCCCACCCAGCAAGCCCCCTCCTTCCCTCGGGCCTGGGGCCCTGTCCTCACGGTCCCCGACCTGGACACGCCTCTTGGATGCCTCCCCTCCCTGGACGGCCTCCCCTCGGCCACCGGACCCTTCTACACGCACACACTCCCCTCCCCCTCACTCCCCACACTGCCTTCCCTGCCCAGCCCCACCCCTCCAGGCTGTGGGCCAGGGCGGAGCTATAAATGCCTGTGCTGAGCTGGGGACACCCGATCTCAGGGGGTGGGGTGGGGTGCTCCATGGGCGTGCCGCTGGGCCCTCCGGTGCGGGGGGGGGGGGGGGGGGGCAGCTCCTGGCTGGTCTGAGACACCCTCCCTCCTCCCTGTCTGGGCCTGACCACAGGGTGGCCCTGGGGGGCCAGGCAAGAGCAGGCAGAGGCAGGGGCAGGACTATGGCCTAGGACCAGAAGGAAGACAGGCCAGGGGCAAGGAGGGTCCCCGGCCAGACTCGGGGCAGGGGGTGGCCACGGGTGGCTGGCCAGGGCGACCCAGTGTCTGCCGGTGTCACCAGGGAGGCCAGATATGGGCTCTGTCCCCAAGGGCCCAGGGTGAGCACTGCCAGCTGTGGGCTATCCTCGGGGCTGCTCCCTGGGGCCACCACCCCTGTGCCAGGACTGAGAGCTATGCTTGGCGCTGGGACTTAGAGCTCAGAGCACAGAGGGGGCCGGTTTTAAGGTGCATGTTTTGGCTGTGTGGGGTTTGGAGCCATGCCCACAAACGCCACCCCAAATGGGGAAGGGGCACCCCTGAGCTCTTCGTCTGGTGTGGGGTTTCATTCCCAGCTCCTGCCAGGAAGGCTAGGGCGGGGGCCCACTCCCAGGGAAGGACATGGGCCCCACGCTTGGCTCAGAGAACATGCTTGGCTCAGCCGCTCTCTGGGTCACTCCTGTCCCACACAGACAGTGGGTTCTGGAAGCTGCACCCCAGCCTGATAGAGAGACCTCCTACCCTTTCTGCCCCGAGCCAGTGAGCAAGGCCCATCCCGGCCCCAGACAGTCTCCAAGGCAGTCTCCGGGTGCCCTGCTGCTTGAGCTAGGGGCCCTTGTCCCGCTGGGCACACGGTGCCGCCGCCCTCCATGTAACCTGCTGGCTCCAGTGAGCCTCCCAAGTCCGTCTGTGGCCCGTCTCCCTTCTGAAGAGCCCAGAGGGCTTTGCAGGCCATCCTGGCCGCGGAAATGGCTCTGGCGTGGGTCCTCCCTGCTCTGCCACATGGGTCAGCAGGACAGGACCAGCCAAGCACAGAACAGGCGGGAGCCCCGTCACCTGACCTGGGGGCCCACGGGGCACCCTCGCCCCTAGCTGACTTCTCAGACGAGATCAGATGCGTCTCTGCTGCAGGAGCCCTGGGTGACCTCACAGTGGGGACAACTGGGGGCTGTCCTGGGAGCCCAAGGTGCCTTCTTCCCTCTAGCCTCCAGACCGTGTGGTGGAGCAGGGACACGGAGGCCCAGAATAGCGGAGGAATGAGAAGCAGCAGCCCACCTGGGCGCTCACGTGTGCCACCCCCCCACGGAGAGCGCCAGGCTGTCAGGCATGTGCAGTGAGGGCCCCGCGCTGGCCCTGGGGAAGCTGCCACGACGCTCAAAGTCACGGCTGTGGGTGCAGAGAGCCAGACCCAGCCCTGACCCCAGGAGCCGGCAGCACACGGGAGCAGGGGGCTTCCGGAAGCGGGCAGAGGGGCATGTGCGGTGGGCAGGAGTCCTCTCTGGGTGGCTGCCTGGAACGGCTGAAGCCGGCCAGCCTCAGTGACCAGAAGAGTCACCTGGCCTGTTACTTGGGCCCAGGGCCGTCCTGAGTAGCCCCGTGAGTGCCGGCTCCACGCGGCCTCTGCCAGCCCTCACCAGCGGCCGCACCCCCGCCCCTCCCTGCTCCGACTCAGCACCTCTCTGAAGCCCTTCGGGGCCCTCAGTGGTGTACAGCCGGGCTCCCCCACAGCTGGCTTCTTCCCTGTCAGTCACGTGGGGCCTGTGCTCAGCACCCCAGGACTCCCCCACTGCCTTCCCGACTGTCCAGGGTCTCCGGCTTGGGTCCCTCCTGCGGTTTTCTGTGTCCTTTGGGGGGCAGCCTCCCCTTCTCACTGGAAAGATCGCGCACATCCTGCCTCCCTGCCATTCCCGCCGGACCCCCCAGCCGCCTTTTGTCCCACGCTCTGGGCCTGTGGGGGCTGCTGTGGGGCACCTGCGGTCGGGGCATGGCAGGGAAGGCCTCCCTTGGCTCATAGCGGTGCAGGTTCCCTCTGGGCCATGTCACGGCGCCCCTGGGGACCGCTGCTGGCATCCCCGTTCTCCACGGGGGCTTGGGGCCGGCACACCGGCTGTGAGCTCTGCCCTCCCGTCTTAGGAGTCAGCACACCTCCCCTGGGCTCTGTCTTCTTCTTCCCTCCCGCTGCTCCCCCTGTCGCCGGCCTGGAGTCGGCCCCAGGCCCACACAGCCAGCTGCTCACGCCCAGTCCTTCCTCCATTTCCAAAGTTATTTGGTCCAGAAGGCTCTGGGGCACCCTGGCCAGGACTGCCACGGTTGGGATTTAAAATTCTCTCCTTTGCAACGGCAGCATCCACGGTACCGGGGTTCCATGGGTGACCGTGTCCAGTACAAGGGTGCTGTGTTTCTCTCGGTTTCCAGCACAGTCCACGTGCGATCACCCATCTGGGGAGCGCACTTGTCCACCCAGCTCACGCCCCGGGAAGGTCCAGCGACCCCGAGCTGCTGGTGGAGAGCTACGGTTCTGTACATGGCGGTCTCACTCTTTGAGGGGCCATGTCCTGCCGATCGTGGGGGCTGGGGGACCTCTCTCGCCACGTGGGCATCAGGAGATATCGAGCCTCACCACGAACCCCCAGCTGGTCAGGGCCCTCCATGGGACAAGGGGTGGGGAGAGCCTGTTGTCGCTTCCAGAAGCAGGCATCCCTGCATGTCTGCATCCTCTGATGCTTGTGGGGGGGCATCCCCCAGCTAACACTGGCTCTTGGTGGCCATGGAGGCGTCTCTAATGGGCAGCTGTCACCTGCCTGGAGCCCCTGAGCTCTCCCTCCCACTCCTGTGCGGTGCTGAGCCCAGGGCCACTCTGCGTGGGGTTGAGGGAGTGACCGCAGCGGGCAGCAGGCGAGGGAAAGGACTGTGTAGGTGGGTGGACTTCAGGTCAGGTCAGCGTCTCCACCCTGAGAGCAGGCCACTCGCCATGTGTCACTCAGGACCCAGACTCAGCCGGACCCCTGCTGCTCCCGGGGCCGGCCAGGAGCACTAGCTCCCCTCCCCTGCTCAGACCAGGACTGGGATGGACGCAGGCAGAGGAGCTGCTCCCTCTCCGAGAGCTGGACTGAGGAGGCCAGCGGGCTCTGTAGCTGCGGGGGGCAGGCGGGCAGAGCTGTCAGAGAAATGAGATCAGGAATGTTGGGGAGAAGGGGAGTCTGGAGCTCACGGGCCTGGGGCCCCTCGAAGCTGATGGGGCTGGGGGGTGCATCACAGGACAGATGGCCAGGCTAGTGCCTCCCTGGGACTCAGGGCCGAGGGCATGGTGGCCAAAGGAGCCGTCCAGAACAGAGTGGAGACGCATGCTGTTGGGGGTTCAGGGAAAATGGGAGGGGTGGGGCCCCTGGCAGATCAGAGGTCAGCGGAAGGCCATCCACACGGACACCGGCAGGGCGCTCAGGACGAGGGCTGGCGCACCGAAGCAGGAAGGGGACAGATGCTGGCGTGCGAGGGTGCACGGGTGGGAGACGGGGGCTGCAGAATGTGCTCCGCGGGGAGCCCTGAGGAGATGGCGCAGCCCTGGGGAGTGGGGTGGGCGCCCCAGGGGCACCCTTGAACCCCCTGCAGTGTGCCCTCCCCGGACACGCTGCTCACCCTGCCCCGTCGCCTCCAAAGAGGGGCGAGAGCCCCGACCAGCGAGTGGACCCTCTGAGCCGGCTGAGTGGGTGCCTGACCCGACTTGGGGACCGAAGTCCTGCCCTTTGCACAGCCCCACCGCCTGCCCTGTTGCTGCAGGAGCAGGTCCCCCAGACCTGGGGCCCCACAGAAGGCAGCAGAAAAGGGGGGCCGGGAAGATGACTCTCACAGGCTCTCTGTCCACCAGGTCTTGGGGCCCAGTGGGACGTCAGAGCTGGCTCTCAGGGCTGCACAGGCCTCGAGGTGCCCAAGAGAGTGGCTGAGGCCATGCTCTCTCGCTGCCAGGTGGGGACCAGAGAGGGCGTCTGCACTGTGTGGCTCCCGGCCACCGCTTACACTCCCACAACGGGCCTTGTGTGTGTCTCAGCCTGGGCAGGCCCTGGGGAGGGCTTCCTGCGCCTGGGCCCCGCTTTCCCTGGTCCCAAGGAGAGTGGGCCCGCAGGTCTTCTGCAGGGACAGGAAGGTTCAGAGCTGCCCAGGTTTCTGAGTGGGCCGGCCTTGGTCCTATTCCTGGGTCCAGGAGTGAGAGCCCCCTTTTCTGCCTCCAGTGGGGCAGCTGGCTGGGGCTTCCGCAAGGTTTGGGCAGCGTGGCGGGAGTGGCTTCGGAGTCCGTGGTGGGTCCAGAGCTGGGCCTGACCCAAGGTTCTGCCACAGAGGGAGGACCTGGAGGCAGGCAGAGCCCCGGAGGGCCCATCCCGAGCCCTGCCTCTGTGCCCAGCTCCCGCCTGACTTGGCCCGTCCCCCTGGGGTACAAAGGTAAGGGGAGGCCTGCTCCAGGGAGCCATGGGGCAGACAGTGAAACAGATCTGGGAGTCGCCCCAGGCTGCCCTGAGTTCCAGGACGGTCCTCGCTCACTCTCTCGGGCACAGAGCGTGGAACCTCCAGAGCCTGCCTCCTAGGCTGAGCCGCCCAAGAGGGAAAGGGGCCAAGCCAGGTCGGATGTTCACACCTGCTCTCACTGGGACCCTGGACAAGCTCCTCCCTTCACGTGGTTTTCCAAACGGGGCTGGAACTGGGGCAGCTGCACCCCCAGCCCGAAGGCCCCCAGGCCCGGTCCTCTTTGGGCCCAGGGGGCAGGTGGCAGTGGGGCTGAAGCCTAAGAAGGGCGCGTGGGGTGTCCCTGCCCCCATCTCACACCCTGCCCACATGCCACCTGGGGAAGGATGGACGGTGGTCTCTGGGACCATCACCCTGAACCTCGGCAGAGCTGCTGGGAGATGCTCCCCACAGGTCAGCAGGCCCTGGGCTCAGCGTCCTGGGGTGAGCTCCTGCTCCCTGAGAGTGGACTGGGGTCTGAGGCCTGGGCCCTGCCGCTGGCCCGGGTCATCTGATGCCCACTGGGCCACAGTGGCCCGTGCCGTTCCTAGTGCCCGTGTTTACCCCACACAGAGGCGGGGGTGTGCTTCACAGTGCTTCTGGTCTCCGCGTGTGTCCTCAGGCCGGCCGACACTGGCCCCGAGCACCGGGAGAGCAGGCAGCGGGAGGGGGGCTGTCCAGCCCGGCTGTGGCAGGTGCGAAGCCGCTGTGGGGGGAAGGCATCGGCAGGGAGGCAGGGGTGCTGCGTCCCAGAACAGCCTGGATCCTGCCCTGAACGCCCGCTCTTGGGACCGAGGTCCTCCCATTTGCCAATGGAGACCCCGCCCCCAGCACCCCTCGCACGAGACAGATCCTGGCTGGGGCGCCCGTGCGAGGCGAGTCGGCGGACAGATGTCTGGTGAGGGCAGAGCAGGGTGGGGTGGGGTGGGGTGGGGGTCTGCCTCTGAGCCCACCGCCTCCCCTGCCGCGTCTCCCCCACCCCACCAGCGTCCGCCCTCTTCCTCTCCCCACCCCCGCCGCCCCCGGGGTCCCTTCCCACATCTCTTTGCGCAGCCCATCGTCTCACCTGCCGCTACCGGCTCCGTCCTGAGCCCCCGGGGCCTGGAGCTGCCTGTCCGCCCTTGCTCCTGGGGTGGCCCCCGGGCTCCCAGGCCCCCACAGGCCCCTTTGTCCTTCCCCTCTGCTCCCCGCAGCCCACCCGTATCCATCGCTCCCCCAGAGGCTGCGGTGAGTTCCCATAGCCAGTGACCTGGGAGCCCCAGGGCAGCTCGGACCCCACCGGTGACGGGGCGCTGGGGGGGCACGGCCACAGTAGGGTGTCAAGCGCACGCCTGGACTGCGGGACCCCGGGAGTCTGTCAGAGACGCCCTCCACGCCATGTCGGGGGCAGCGGGAGCAGACACACCGGACTGTCCACGTGCACTCCAGACCCGCAGTGCTCGGGCGTCTGGGGCCCTCCGCGGACCCGGCTTCCAGCAGGAGCACCCTGGGCGGAGCTCACAGGGCGGAGACGGGGATCAGGGCGCTGTGGACGTCGGGGAGACGCATTCAGACCCTAACCCCACTGCTTCACGTACTGAGGCCTGACGTGCGGTCCGGGAGTGAAAGCCACTGGGCCTGGGGTCTCTGCTGTCACCCCAAGCGCCCTGCCGCCCCCCACGCGAGCTGTTTGGGTGCAGAAGCTGGGAGACACAAATTTCATCCAGATTCTCTGGGAGGAACAGGGGCTCCCAGCTGGCAGATGGGGGGAGGAGGCCACGGTCACTCAGCCCTGCCTGGAATGGGCAAGACCAAGGCCACCAAGAGCCTGCGGCCCAGGCCCTCCTCTTCGAAGCAGGAGGACGGGGGTGTGTGGCAGGGACTGGGCCTTGGCCTGGAGGGCCCCTGTGGATAAGCCCATGTCTCTGTGGGAACTCAGGACGGGAAGGTGGGACTGGGCTGAGCACAGGGCACAGGCACGGGCCAGCATGCTTCCCCACCCAGGGGCACCACCAAGGGTCCTGTGTGGCACACTGGCGGGGGCACGTGTCCTCTGTTGGTGGGAACAGCAGGCTGGGCACCCCTCCTGGGACTAGATCTCCTTGGGCCCCCCGCAACCCCCTTCAGCCAGCCCCAGGCCCCTACCAGCAAGAGTTCCACAAAGAAAGGACCCTGTCACCCAGGTGTCCCCCAGGACAGAGCTAGACTCAGAGCCGTGTTTCCCTTCTTATTCTTAGATGGCAGGCCAGGTGGAGTGGCCCCTGCTCAGGGGGCTGGGGGCGCCGGTCTTGAGGCCAACGGCTACACCTGTCCCTCACCTCGTCCCAAACAACGGTGCTGTCTAGCCCAACCTCTGCCGCCAGGGAGCTTGGGCTGTGGGGGAGAGGCTGGCCCCTCATTCCTGCATCAGAGGAAGGCCCTCCGGAGGGGCTCGTAGAGGGGGCCTGTGCCAAGCCGGCCTCCTCGGGGCATCAACGTGGGCCCATGGGATGGTCCTGGGCCAGGGGGCGGGGGGCAGGGACCAGCCAGGGTCCCCTCCAAGCCAGTCCCCTGGCCGGGCCTCTGCACCTCCTCTGTGGCGTGGGCCGGTGACTCGGTGCACCCAGACATGCATCAGAGCCAACCAGGGCTCTAGAGGCCCCCAAGTCCAAGTGTGGACAGTGTCCCACACGCCCTGGGGGACAGAACCACTGCCCTCAGCCACCTGTGTTCAGAGCTAGTCCAGAGCAAGGCTGGACGGGCCCTCCCGGGCAGGCCAAGCCCTGAGGCTCCCGCATACTCATCGGGGTTCTGTTCCCAGGGGGGCAACAACGCCGGGCACACCGTGGTGGTGGACGGCAGGGAGTATGACTTCCACCTGCTCCCCAGCGGCATCATCAACACCAAGGCCGTGTCCTTCATCGGTGAGTGCCGGCGGCCCGGGGCCCCTCGTGTGTCGGCAGCACAGGCCAGGGCGTCATCCGGCCCAGGGTGCCCTGCATGTGGGCCTGGACACAGCAGGAGAGCTGGGCTGGTGCACGGGCGGGGATCCTGTCCTGGCGGCCGCCCAGCCTGGGCCAGAGGGACCAAGGGCGGGAGGCCCCACAGAGCTCTGTGTGCGAGCTGTATGCATGTATGGGAGTAATCGTGTGTGGGTGTGAGTCCGTGAGCAGGTGTTGTGTGTGGACAGGTGTGCAGGCCGGTGTGTGTGTGTGTGTGTGTGTGTGTGTGCACGCGCGCACGTGCAAGCATGAACAGGGGCTGGACTCCTGCCGCACGGGCGGATGCCCAGCCTGCTGGCCCCCCTTGCCTCCCCCTCCCCACGGCACTCCTGCCCTGGCTGGGGCCTTCCCTGCCCTTCAGGGTCCCTCCAGCCTCTAGGACTGTGGGGTTTCCTGCTCTCTCGCTCTCTCCCTGTCTCTGCCCCTCTCCCCCTCCCTCCCTCCCCCCTCGGCTCTACACAGAGCCTCCCTGGCCTAGAGCAGCCCCCCCAACCCAGATGCCCTCCTGCAGCGTCCAGGACACGTCCTCTGGCTCCTTCCGGGGCTGACCAAGACCACCACGCGCCTTCTCTGGCCCCAACGCCCTGCGCCGTGTTGGGAAGCCCAGTGAGGGCACCGGGCCGCCGAAGAGAGGGGAGTGTTGGCTGAGGGGCCGCGTGTGGTCAGGCTGCGCAGGGGGACAGACCCGGGCCGCCGTGTGGGCGAGGACAGCACGGTGACACCGGGGTTCACCCAGAGTAGGGCTCGGGGGGGAAGCTCTCCTGCAGCCTTCTCCTGGCCCAGCCTCATCCGCTGGACCCTGCGCCCCAGTTGGTGGGAAGCGAGGCCAGGGAGGCCCTACTTGGAGCTGGGGTGAGTCAGGGTCAGCAGCCGGAGCCCAGGCTGTGTGGTCGAGGGGGCGCCTGGCAGCGTGCTCGGCAGGGGGCGAACATGCCCCAACTCAGCTGCCCCTCGGCTTGCGACACTCCCCGGGCCCCTGCCACGTGGCCACTTCAGGACACCCTGGCATTTCGGTGACCTTTTGTACTTGGCGTGGCTTGCACAGTCTGAGCCACTGCCATCTGGACCCACATCCTGTCTCCCTTGGCAGAGCCTACGCCACCGCCACCGGAGCCCTCGTGGGGACCAGGGGGGCGGGGCAGGGGGAGGGCTCCTCCTGGGAAGACAGCAGGTGGCCCGGCTGGCTGCCTTCCTTCTAAGAGAAAAGGGACGGCATTTCGCTTTGGCCTGGACCCCACGCTAACATGCTGTGTGACCTGGGGCCAGTCGCCTTCCTTCTGCGGGCCTCAGTCCGTCCCTGTGAACGGTGTCCACGGATGGCATTTCAGCGTCCCAAGGAGGGAAGGCACGGCTCCCCAGAGGCCCTGCTTGGGCCGGGAAGGGTCTTTCACACCATTTCGCACCACTCGAGTGAACCATCCCAGCTTCCTGAGGGTCCGCGCTGGTGAAGTTCAGCATGGCTCCGCTCCGGGGCTCGGTCCCCACCTGGCAGTGCCCTCCGCTGTTCACTGGGACGCCTCTGCTCTCGGGCTCTGCACCTGCGTCTGTTGCTTTGGTTTCGGCCGCTTCTTCTCCTGCCGTGACACACTCCTTATAAGCCCACCAGCTTAGCCTCTTCGACACGCAGAGCTCAGTGCCGTGAAGCTCACTCACTCTGCCTGTCTCCAGAACTTTCCATTTCCCCAGCCTGAAACTGTCCCCATTCAACACGAACCCTGTCCACCTCCCCAGTCCCTGGCATCACCCCTCCTGTCCCTGTGAATCGGACTCCTCTAGGGACCCCCATGAGTGGAATCACACAGGGTCTCTGTCCTTTGGACCTGCCTGTGTCACTCGGCACAGTGTCCTCGAGGTCCGTCCATGTTGTCGCAGGCGGCAGAATCCCCTCCAATGCAGGCTGCCACGGCCGCCGTGCGGCTCAGTCCCCTGTGCTGTGTTGCAGGCAACGGGGTGGTCGTCCACTTACCCGGCTTGTTCGAAGAAGCAGAAAAAAATGAGAAGAAAGGTAAATCTGAGTCGGCGCACACGCACCCTGGCCTGGGCCAGTCTCCAGCAGTGCGGTGGCCAAGCGCCTCTCCCACGGGTTCTTGCGGGGGTGGGGTGGGGGTCTCTTTCCCCAGCTCAGCAGACCTGTGCAGAAAGCTGGGTCTGCACTCGGGATGCGAGGCCTGAAGCATGGCTGTGGGCCTCAGTATTTACGGGGAGTTTTCATGACTCTGGGGACAGGGGGCATCCAGAGGATCCCACTCAGGAAGTCTGGAAGGGGCCCTGGGACCTAGAATTTGATGAAGCTACCCAGGACACCCGATGTCCGACCAGGCTGGGGGACCATTGGGCCAACCACGCCTACAGGGAAAGATGTGGTTCCTGGGGGTTCCTGGGGCCAGGAGGCAGGCAGTGACCAAGCCCACGGGCCAGGGTGTCTGGGCAAGTTGTCCTCCGGGAAGACTGTCTAGAGGGGGCAGCCCAGAGACCCTGATGGGGTCCGAGGAGGAAGCAGGACTGGGCCTCTGGGCTTGAGTTCCAGACAGGAGCGGGAAGGGAGAACAGGAACCCGACCCTGGGCCTGAGCACCAGGAAGTTCCAGGCCAGAGGTCCCGCAGGGGGGTGGGGGTGAGACTCCCGGCCCTCAGCAGGTAGAGGCGCCATGAGGGGAGGGCACACCCACATGATCTTTGTGGACTCTTGCCCTGGGTGGGAGCTGGGCTGGCTGCCCAGCCTTGGCCGCGCTGCCCGGGATGGCTGACCGCCTGCCGTGTGACCGCAGGGCTGAAGGACTGGGACAAGAGGCTCATCATCTCCGACCGCGCGCACCTCGGTGAGCACCTGCACCACTGCCTGCCGCGGGAACAGCCGCCCCTCCCCCGCACACTGAGCCCACATAGCCCCATGGGGCCTTCTCGAGAACTGCCAAGTAGGCAGGGGGTTGGAATCACGGTCCCCACTGGCAGATGGGAAAACTGAGGCCCAAAGGAACTCCCGGTCACATGTGAGCATGCGTCGGGCAGAGGCAGATTCTAGTGTGTCCCCTTTCAAACTGGACCACCTGTCCTGGGCAGCCCGGGCACGGGCAGGGGAGCCCCATAACCCGGTGTCTGTCTCTCGCCCGGGCACTCTCACTGGGCCGCGCAGTGTTTGACTTTCACCAGGCCGTCGACGGGCTGCAGGAAGTGCAACGGCAGGCCCAGGAGGGCAAGAAGTGAGTATCTCCAGGGGTTCCTCTCGTCTCAGGGGCTCTCGAGTCTGGGAGCTCTGCAGTGTGCCAGCTGGGGGGACGGGGTCCCCTTGAAGCCACCACGACCATAGACACCCAGTACAGCCTGACCCCATACACAGGCCCCCCACACCCTGGCCCCACAAGCACACACAGCTGTGACTTTGTCCTCCGAAGATATTTATGAGAATGTGCAGGGCGCTGGTTCTCCAACCAGGACAGGGTGAAGCCAGGGGTGTCCTGCCCCACCAAGCGACATGCTCACTGGCCACCTGTGTGCACGCACGCACGCCCACGTGTGTGCACGCTCAGACCACACACACACTCATAGCCACAAGTGCCAGGTGGAAGCTGAGTGGGCCGTTCACAGAGCCCAGGTTGAGGGCAGTGGCCGCCAGCGGGCACAAGGTGGACATGGCCAGCGTGCCCAGCCCCTGGGGAGGCAGCCGCTGGCAGACCCGGACGGCAGCGTCCTCCGCGCCCGGCCAGGGGGAAGCTGGGGCCCAGAGCAGGCAGGACATCAGAAAGCCAAGGCATGGAAGGTGGGGAGGGCTATGCCTGGCCCAGGACCCCTGTGGGGGCCCCAGTCCCCAGATTCCTGACCAACAACGGAGGGACCACTGGGTTTTCACAGCCGTCCCAGACGGCAGGTGCTGCCCTGGGACCATCCCTCCCAGCTCAACCCCGTTTAAAACAGGGGTGCTGCCTGGCAGCCTGAGCGCCCGGGTCCTCCAGGCCCCCGCAGGCCGCGGGACGGGCCCCTCAGGCTCACGGCCACCTGTCTTTCAGTATCGGCACCACCAGGAAGGGCATCGGACCCGCCTACTCTTCCAAGGCCGCCCGCATGGGCCTCCGTGTCTGTGACCTCCTGTCGGACTTCGACGAATTTTCCGCCAGGTACCGGCGCCACGCGCAGCCCGAGGGGGGACTGCGGCTGGAGCTGCGGGCGCGGACACCAGGCGGGGCGCGGGGTCGCAGCCACTGTTGTCCCCGCAGATTCAAGAACCTGGCGCGCCAGCACCAGTCCATGTTCCCCAGCCTGGAAGTGGACGTCGAAGGGCAACTCAAAAGGCTCAAGGTAGAGCAGAGGCTCGGCGGGACGGCGCGCAGGGGGGCTGGGGGCGGGGCCGGGGAGCGGCAGGCCCGCCCCACGGAGGCGCAGCTCGGCTGTCAGACGCCCTTGGAACGCGCAGGGACACATTGTCCCAGGTACTGGCTGGCCCTCTTGGCGACCACAGGCCTCCTGTGCAAACCCAGGCCACTGAGGGCAGGAGGGTTCCCCCCGCCGGAGGCCAGGGGATCAGGGGACCAGGGGAGGGGACATTTCCCGGGATGTGCTGGGGAAAGACGCTGTCCCTGTCCTATTTGGGGTAGCGGATAGAGGTGGCCTTGCTAACACAGAGCGGCAGCACAGGGTGAGGAGAACACAAAGCCCTTCCTCAGTTTAATCCCCTCTTTGAAGGCATGTCTCCACATAGGGTCACCTTCTGAGCTGCTGGGGGTCAGGACTTCCAACAGATGAACCATGGACGGAGTTGGGGGTGGGGGACAATTCAGCCCGTGGATGCAGGAGGAGGCCACTGCGAGCCTTGCAGACAAGACCCAGACGGGCTGGGGGCTGGGGGCCGTTTTACATCTTGGGACAGGCTTGCAGGGCAGGTCCCTTTCGGGAAAGGAATGCCCTAGAACTTCAGGCTGTCCGGAGGGGCCTGGCTCCCACCCCCAGCCTCCTCTGCCTGCCCCCACAGGGCTTTGCTGAACGGATCCGACCCATGGTGCGAGACGGCGTCTACTTTATGTACGAGGCGCTCCATGGTACCCCCAAAAAAATCCTCGTGGAGGGTGCCAATGCAGCCCTCCTTGATATTGACTTCGGTAGGTCCCCAGCCTGGCTGATCTCAATGAAACCCCCTTTCCTGCCTGCTGGGACCAGGCTGGCCACTGCCCTCTGCCAAGCCAGAGCCCAGGGCCAGCATGGTCTGCAGGGGGGGCAGGCAGCCCCTGACTGGCTGTCTTGCAGGGACCTACCCCTTTGTGACGTCCTCCAATTGCACGGTGGGCGGCGTGTGCACGGGCCTGGGCATTCCCCCACAGAACATAGGCGAGGTCTACGGCGTGGTGAAGGCCTACACCACACGCGTGGGCATTGGGGCGTTCCCCACCGAGCAGATCAATGTGAGTCTCCATCCCAGCAGGACCACAGCAGGGGGACACAGAGCCATGCGGGTGCCCAGGGGCGGGGTGTGCAGAGACACACAGGGCAAGTGCAGCAGCAGGCGGCCACAGGTGCGCACAAGGTGCGCGTTCCAACAGCCCTGCACCAGGCAAGCTCCCGGGGACCCGCTTTCCCCAGGAAGCACCGCAGGCAAGCCGCGTGCCTCATGGCCCCTCAGAGCACTCCAGGTGGTGTGGCTCAGGGGCCGTCTCGGGAGTCCCCTGGGCACGGAGAGCCCAAGGCTCTGGTCCTGAGCAGGGGTGTGTGAGGCCAGTGTGGGAAGGAGGTGGGAGGCAGTGGAGAGAAGCGCTGAGCTCAGAAGCGAGGCGCAGACTCCCCCCTTCACGCGCCGTGGACCTGCTCTGCTGTCACGCAGGAAATCGGAGACCTGCTTCAGAGCCGTGGCCATGAGTGGGGGGTGACCACGGGCAGGAAGAGGCGCTGCGGCTGGCTAGACCTGATGATTCTCAGATACGCGCACATGGTCAACGGCTTCACCGCGTAAGCAGCCCTTCCCACATGTGCGATGTTGGGGTGCTGGCCACAGACTCCCCCACCCACCCCACAGCGGGGCCACAACGGCGGGTGACATGCAAGCCGGCCATCAGCTCCTGAGCTTGAGCAGGGAAGGGGGCGGCCCAAGGGCATCCTGGCACCCAGAGGCTAAGGTCGATCGTCTAGAGAGGGAGTGTGAGCCTGGCACCAAGGGCCTCCACCATGGCCCTCGGGGACACACCACCTTCTCCGTGGGCCCTGGCCAGGCCTGACTGTCAAGAACTCCGTTAGGTCTGCTGGGGTGTGGGGCTGGGCGGTGGGAGGGCAACACTGTCCCCACACTGGGGCCAGGTGGCGAAGAGATTGCACACTCAGCACTGAGGCGCCTGCCGTGGCTGCAGCAGAGCAGAGGACCGGGACGGCCACCGTGGGTGCAGGACGCGCAGAGACCCGCCCACGAGGGCCTTCGAGGGAGAAAGGAGAGGGAAGGTGGAAGGGGGGGGCTGAGCCAGTTAAGAACGGTGGCTCCACACAGTCCCTGGGGCTGCTGGCCACAGAGGAGACCCCACACGCAGCCCTGTCAGAGGGCCACTAGGGCCAGGGCCACGGGAACGGGGGCTCATGGGGAGGAGACCTCAGCCAGGCAGAAGCCATGCCCCCAAGCCCGGCCACGTGTTTCTGGGCTCACCGTGTCTACACTCGCTGGCAACCGTCAGTAGAGGGGACACGCGGGGGTGCAGGCTTCTGCAGTGCAGCTCCATCTGCTGGCTTGGGGACAGGCTGGCCTTGACAAAACTAGACATCCTGGATGCCCTGGACGAGGTGAAGGTCGGCGTCTCATACAAGCTGAACGGAAAAAGGATCCCCTATTTCCCAGGTACGGGGAGGTGGTGGCTTTTCTGTCTGTGGCATGGGAAGAGAAGGGGTGGTCTGCAGACTGGGGGGGCCCGTGGGAGCCAGCCCCCTCTCACTCCAGACCCTGGGGTCGCTCAGGCACTGCCGAGGCCCAGCTCCTGGGGGCCCTGGAAGCTCCTTGGGCAGGCATGGACTGCTTCGTGCAAACGTAAAGAGGACGGTCTTACCAAAGAAAACATGGTTTTCAGTTATTTAAGACCTAATGGTTTTGTTACTATGCGCCCCTTCTTTTAGAAAGCACAAAAGTGTTTTGTTTTCTTGGATCTCAGTTCCCGTTCTGACCGCACCCCCCTAGCAGCCCTCTCTCCTCGGAGTCCTCTTGGCCTGCATCCCCTGACCCTACTGACCCCTGACCTTGGCAGAAGGCCCAGGGATCCAGTGCCCTGGGGAGCGTGCAGGAAGACCCTGCAACAGACAACGTGTTCCGGCACCTTCCATCAGTGAGGGATGGCTGGCATCCACAGACTCCCGGCTAGAGCCGGGTCCTTGCCCTGGGAAAAGGACAGAGATCTTTAGGATCTCTTCATGCTTCAGGACCCTTTAGTTTCCAAGTTACGGGGAAGGGGGCGCCTGGCAGGGCTCAGTCTGTTAAGCATCTCTTGATTTTGGCTCGGGGCATGATCTTGGGATTGTGAGATCGAGCCCCGAGTCAGGCTCTGTGCTCAGGGCAGAGCCTGCTGGAGATTCTCTTCCTCTGCCCCAGCCCCTTGTACGCGCTCTAAATAAATGGGTAAATAAAATCTTAATAGAATTTCCAAGTGGGGGCCATGGAATTCCTCAGCTGAGTCGCCTGCGGGCGTTCTAGCAGACCCCTTATCAAGTCCATGTGCAGGGGGGTCTGGAAGGGGTGCAGCCCATGTCCGAGGGCCATTTCCCCCCCCACCCCCGCACAGCAAACAGGGCCACATGCCTTCCCCTGGCTGACCACGGTGGCGAGCAGGCCCCCCAGTGGACGACCCGAGCACCAGCACCTTGGGAACGTGGGTCACCTCCCCCCCCCCCCACCCCGTCTCCCCAGCGAACCAGGAGATACTGCAGAAGGTTGAAGTTGAGTATGAGACGCTGCCCGGGTGGAAGGCGGACACCACGGGCGCCAGGAAGTGGGAGGACCTGCCCCCGCAGGCCCAGAACTACGTGCGGTTCGTGGAGAATCACGTTGGAGTGGCAGGTAGGTGCCCGTGTCCCGGCCACCGCCCTGCCCTCTGCCCCCCACCTCCGGGGCTGAGCGACCCTGTTCCCTTCCAGTGAAATGGGTTGGTGTTGGCAAATCAAGGGACTCGATGATCCAGCTGTTTTAGACAGCGCTGGCCGAGCGGTCCCCAGCGGTCCCGTCCCATCTCGACGGCCAGAGTCAGCGCCTGGAAGGAAGAAGTAGGAAAACTGTTTTCTGTACTTGGGTATTTCTCGCTAAGCCTTCAGCTGACCACAGGCTTCTGCAGTGATCCGAACGTCTGACAGCCAGCGTCACGTCCATTTTTTCCTTTTAAACCTGCTACTGAAAACAAGCAGGAGCCCTCCAAACCGAGAACTCTGATGGCACGTTAGTAGTCACATGGTTGTACGGCCAGCGGGAGCCACTTAGTAATAAACATAGCCAGGAGCCACTGAACGGTGGTCATCAGTCTGTGTCTGCTTCTGACTGTCCTTTCCTTTTGACTTTACGGGGGACAGTGGTCTGGGTGATGCACGTTTCTGGGATCACAAAGCCAAGCTGTTTGGTTGCTCAGACAGGAACGGACCCAGGCAGGCGAGACCACGGGCCTTCAGTGCGTCCCAAAAGGGAACCATTACAGAAATGCCCCCTTGAACTCTAAGCCTCGTGCACGGGCCGGGGGCAGCCCCAGCAGCCCCTCTTCACCTCGGCTGCACACACCTGCCCTCATCCCTCCGGAGGCCACTGGACTGAATAAGCGACTTAAGTGGCCACAGCTGCACGAGCTTACTGTGTTCTCCACTAGAAGCTGAGTGACCTCCTTGAACAAGTCTTCCAGGTCTGGGTCAATTTAGGAAAGTAACTGCCCCTTCGCTACCATTTGAGAGAGGGAAGGAATTAGATGAGGAGGACCCATCTAATTCAGGGTTAAATCCCAGCCTCGTAACCCTGACACGGTCATCTGCGCTTCAGGAAATGGGTGGAGGGCCCACGGGGCTTTCTTCCCAGGCAGCACACGGGTCCAGTGGGCTCCAGTCCGGCGGGAGATGCTAACCACATGACAGGATCTTTAGGGCGCAGTCTCCATCCAGAAAGTCCTGGGACCTCACGCACACCAGCAAACTGCTCCAAGCAGTGCCTGCAATAGTCGTGAGGGATTTCCGAGAAGCTACAACCAGTTTCTCTGGGCTGCCAGTCAGCGAGGAGCAATGCTACTTGGAGGCGGGGGCGAGGGGCACCAGCAGAAACTGTTGAGTTTTCCGAGAATCACTTCTTTCCACGGTATGTCCAGAGGGGCAGGAGGACAGCCCCGAGGCAGGTGTCGGATCTTCGGGAAAGAGAGGTCGTCCCCTCCACTGCACGGGACCCCACACGATCCTCTGCAGAGACGGCTGCCTGGCCGCGTCTTGCCACAGCACAGGTGCAGGCCTCGGACCGAGAACCAGAGTAGGCATTTTTCGGAAGAAAATCGTTCATTCCGTGTGAAAACTCCCAGCATGGCTTTGCAAGGTTACCCTGCAGTTTAAATTAGCTGCAGAAAAGGCTTCCAAACCTCTACCTTGCAGGGGCTGCGGAATCTGGAGCTTGAAGACGAATTGTTGACGCTCTCCTACCTCAAGACAGAACCTCGAGGGGGCGGCCTCGGGCAGCGTCCCACGGGTCTGCAGGCTGTACAGGCCGCCTTCCAGGGAGCAGGACTCTTCCCTGGCACCGACCTCCTCACTCTCGCGGCCCCGGGACGGGGGAGTGCGCGCAGCCCCTTCTCTGGCCCCAGGTGTGCCCAGGACTGGAGACACAGTAAGGCGCTGTGTCGGCGGCACGGAGGGGCTCCGGCGGTCTCGCTCGGCGCCGGAGGAAGGACAAGCGGGTGGTGCACGCGGACGGCTCCGCTCCAAGCACTCTGGACTCTGAACGCGGCCGGCTCCCCGAACGGCCACCAGCGGCCACCAGCCACGCCGCCGCTCGCGCCGGCCGCAACACACGAACGTGTCCACAGACCGGCAGGCGGACAGCGGCCTTCGTCACAGCCCAACCCGGAGCCCGCCCAGGCGCCCACCGGTCGGGGACAGCCGGTCCACGCGCACCCCGGACCGCTCGCCCCGAAGGAGCCGCCGTTTGCAGGGCGGGGCGGAGCGGGCACCGTCCCCGGGGCCTCAGCGAGTGTCCGCCGGGCAGGGGCACGGCTGCACCGAGGAAGCTGCGCCCCTGCCTCCGCGGCCCGGGCTCGTCCCGCCGCACGGCCGGCTGCGCACAGCCCTGCGGCCCCGAGACGACCTCCCCGCCCGCCGGGAGGGACGCGCCGCCGCCGCACCGGGAAACGGGAGCCGAGTCCGCCCGTGAGCACCGGCCCCGGCCCCGGAGCGCGGCAGGGCCTGGCCGTCCTTTCAGGCTGAGCCGGGGCCCCCGCGGCCCCCGCGGTCCGAGCTGCACGGAAGGGCCTCGGGCTGCTGACCCGCGTCTTCCCGGCACGGAGCTGCGGGGCCGCCTCCCGCCTCCGTCCCGCAGGTTCCGGCCGCGGCCACGCCGGCGCTCCCTCCCGAGGCTGCGCAACAGCCGCACCGGCCCCGCGCGGCAGCGGGACGGAGGTCGCCGGGGGCGCTCGCAAGGGGGCCGGGGCGGCGGCAGGCGGACACGAGGCCGGCCGGGCCCCCGACGCCCCCTCGGCCCCGCCTGGCGCGCGCGGACACACAGCCGCCGGAGCACGGGCCGAGCCCCGCACGACCACAGCCGGTCCCCGCACGGCTGCCCCCCACGGTCGCCCAACACGGACCCCGCCCCGCGCGGCGCGCCACCCTCCCGTCGGCCGGAAGTAACGTGCGCCCCGGAACCGCGGAAGTGACGCGCGGCCACTTCCGGGAGGCCCTCCCACTGAAAACAAGGAAACGCGAATCGTTCTCCAACGCCGGTGACAAACAAGGGACTGCACCAGTTCCGACAAGGGTGTCGGGACCGCGGCCCTGCAATGGCTGAGCCACCCGCCCGTCGAGCGCAAACACGCCCGGCCCCGCCCCCCACGGGACCGCAGCCCATCCCGCCACGCCGCGTCCCGACTGCAGGTCCGGGTCGCGCTCGGCCTATCCCGCGGCGCACCTCCCACAAGGCCCGCCCCCGGCGCACCGGTTCCGCCTCCAAGCTACGCTCGGCCTATCCGGCGCCGGGCCGCCCTCGAGCCCCGCCCCACACCCTTGCCTTCGGCCCATCCCTCGCCGCGCTGCAACCGGGACCCCGCCCACTCTCGACTTTTCCCGCTCTGCCCATCCCGCTCCCACCCTCGCCCCCAGCCTATCCCGCACCGCACCGCCTTCAACCCGCCCCTGCCCTCGTCTCCGACCTATCCCGCGCCGCGCTCGAGCCCCGCCTCCGCGAGCCCCCGGCCTATCCCGCGCAGCATCGCTTTCGAGCCCCGCCTCCGCCCTAGCCCCCGGCCTATCCCGCGCCGCGCCGCTTTGGCGCGCGGCTGTGACGTCACGGGTCGCGGCGAGGCGCGCGCGGCTGAACGGCGCCGCTGCCGGCCCGCGGCCATGCCCAAGCGGGGCTGTCCGTTCGCGGACGCGGCCCCGCTGCAGCTGAAGGTCCGGGTTGGCCAGAGGGAGCTGAGCCGCGGCGTATGCGCCGAGCAGCACTCGCGGGAGATCTTCGGTGAGTGGCCGCGGGAGCCGAGGGGCCGCGGGCGCCGTGAGAGCGGCGTGGGTGCGCCCGCGGGGACGCGACGTCGGCCCGGGGCTGCCCCTGGTCCGCGGGAGGCCGGGGAGGGCCACGTCCCGAGCGGAGCGGGCGGGCGCGGGCGTCGGTCCGGAGCCTCGGGCCGCTCGGGGGACCCGCAGGAGGCGGGGTCCCCAGCGGGCACGGGCCTCGGGGGGCCGCAGAGGCCGAGCGGGAGCCGGTCGGCGGGGACGGAGGGAAAGGGGCTGCGGGCGGAGGCCGGGAGCCAGGCCCGGGCCGCGGGACTCGGCGTGAGCGCACGGCGCGGCCGCCGCTGAGGTGCGAGGGCTCCCGCGGGCTGCGTCGTGCGCTCGGGCGGGCGCGTTCCCGGCGCCGCTGGGGCTGGACGGCTGCGGCCGCCGCGTCGGTGCCCGCAGGAAGCGCTGCCTCTGCCCTGCGGCAGACGTGGGCGAGAGCCCCCTCGGCCCTCCGGCCCCCACGCGGCTGCTCCGCCTTCCCGGCCTTGCGCCCCGAGGCTCTGCAGGGGCAGCGAGTGCGGCGCGGGGCTGGACCTGGCGGAGCGCGCGCGGGCACGGGCTGTCGCTGTGCGCCGCAGAGGAGCCCGAGACCAGTGGGACCGAGTCCAGCTCTTCCCTGCGCTCGAGCCCGCTGGCGTTGTGGCCGCGGCTGCCGCCCGAGCTGCCGGCGTCGCTCGGGTCACACGCTGTAAAGACCAGCATCGCCCGCAGCACAGGCCCCCGCACCCCGCCCAGGGTCGGGCGCCCTCGGGAGGGGCTGGAGGAGGGGAGCCGTCGTCGGCCCCCGCTTCCGGTTCCCGGGGCCCGTCGTTCTGTCCCATCACACAGGGCCGCAGCTTCTAGGGTCCCCGCCCTGGCGCCGTGCAGACAAGGCAGGAAACCATAGAGCGTCTGGGGGCTGCCGTTGCGCACTGGATCTTGTGAAAGCCCCCGATGGCCGACGGGGGCCTGGTGGAGAGCCGCTGCCCGGTGCGGAGCAGCCCTTCAGCTCCGGGGGGGGGGGCGGTGTCCAGGGCCCACCGGGGTCTGGAAAGCTCTGGGTTGCCTCTGCCAAAAGCCGCTTGCCGCCCGCCTGTCCTTCGTCAGCAGCTCCGCAGGAGGTGGGGGGTGCCACCAGGGGGGCTGTGGGCCCGGACCAGAGCCGCTGGCTGTGAAGTAGTGACGTGAAGCGCGCCCGCTTCCAGGGAGCCGGGCGGAAAGAGCCGCGAGGTGAGGCCCCTTGTCCCGAGAGAGCCACGGGAGCACAGGACAGGCCTGGGTAGGGCCGCATGGCCCAGAGTCCTCCTAGAGGCGGGGACCGTGCCGCGGGCGTGAGGACGGCGAGAGGACAGAGTGGTCCCCAGCTCACCAGGGAGCAGCGTGGGCTGAGGGTGCCTGGGCGACAGCACAGAGGAGGCCTGGCCTCCGCCAGCCTGAAGGACGAGGCGCTTCCACCCCACCGGGCTGTGAACACCGGCACCGGTTTGTCTTCCCCAGAGAAAACCAAGCAGCTGCTGTTCCGCGGGGCTCAGGCCTACATGGACCACGTGTGGGAGGAGAGCTGTGCCATCGTTGACCTGCCGGAGTCCCCGAGGCCGGGCCCCACAGAGGCCCTCCGGGCCGCACGGGGGCAGATGCTGATTGGACCTGACGGCCGGCTGACCAGGAGCCAAGCCCAGGCCGCTGAAGCTGGTGAGTGAGGCCGACCGGCACGTTCCCTGTGCGCCAAGGGGGGCTGTGAGGAGTGTGTTGTCCTTTGTTCCTCACACGGACACCGTGGGCTGGGGGCTTCTCCTCCCCCACACAGGCAGGGGCTGGCCCCAGGGTCTGACGAGCTGCTCAGCGCCAGAGGCTCCCGACGTTAGGAGGCTGTACCCCCCCAGCCACTGATCCAAGCCTGGGGTTGTGCAGTAGCTTCTGGCTGGGGGTCAGGAAAGGAGTAGAAACCCCCTTGGTGTCCTGCCTGCTTTCCACCTGCAGCGAGCCACGGCGTCCCAGCAGGTGGGAACCCTGGACAGGCCGCAGATCGTGGGCGGCTCAGAACCCCCCACCTTTGTTGCTGGAGTCACCGTTACCGCCCGCCCCTACCTGGCTCCCCACTCTCCAGGGCCTGGACAGGGGCCCAGAAATGCAGGGGCCACACTTGGAGACAAAGGATTTGGACGCCTGAGACGAAAGCTACGGGAGCTCTCGTACAAGCCAGCGAGGGAGGAGTTGATCCTTCCGGTGCCCAGCACCTAGGTAGCGGGAATGGAAGGAGGGCCCGACCCAGAGCCTCGGAAACCGCGCTCTAAGGGCTCCTGGGCGCCTGGGGTCTCCCTGGTGAGCAAGGAAGGGTCTGTGTGCGGCGCTTTCTGGAAGGTTGTCCTGAGGACCTGGTGGGAGAGACACAGGGAGCCGGTCAGCTCCGTCTGCGGCGGGGGAGGCGGCCCCACGGCCTCCAGCACCTGAGATCTCCTGCGGGGCTGACAGATGGTGTTTCCTCCTCACAGACCTGTCCGGGGCCGTGACCAGAGCCTGCTCCTCCTGTGTGCGTGCGCTGGACGGGACGGCGGTGTGTGGCCAGTGTGAACGCGCCCTGTGCGGGCGCTGCGTACGCGCCTGCTGCCGCTGCGGGGCCGTGGCCTGCAGCCTGTGCGCCCTTGTGGAGTAAGTGCCCGACCGCGGGGCGCCCCAGTCACGGTGGGGACCTGGGAGTGGGAGAGCGGCCGGTCCGGCATTGCCCCTGGGGGTGCGCTGGGGCCAAGAACTGCCTGGGCCTGGCTTGCACCTTCTCCAAGGACGGGCTTTCCTTGGGGAGACGCAGGTCACGTGGACGGCCAGCTCCGCCCTTGCTGGGGTCCCGCCATGCTTCGTGGGCCAAATTTTCAGGCTTTGACGTTAGGACCGGCTCACGTGGTTTTTCCTGTTCGCCGGCTGCCCATGGAGGAACCGGTTGGAGGGCACGCGTGTGTGTGTGAGCGTGCGCTTTCCTATACCACCTCGAGCGGAAGCGGAGTGTTTGCGTGGTCTGTTCCGGGAGCGTGTGTGTCTGTCTCCGCCCGCTGAGCCCACACACCTGCTTGGGAAGTGCCCGGTACCAGTGCCTTCTCCTGGAGCCACTGTCAGCTGCTGGGTGTAAGACGCAGCCCCCCACAAAGACTCGCAGCTGGCTGTGTAGACCTCAGACTAGCTTGTCTCGGCAGTCTAAAACCAGCCGTGCAAAGCAGAAGCCCTGCTCGGGGCGGCCAGCTGGGGGAGCCTAGGAAAGCCGGGCAGCATGTGCCGCACGAGGCGGGGTGGGCGCCGGGAGCTGGGCTTGGGCGTGTGGGTCGGCTGTTCACACACGCGGGATACGCTTTCCTTTGCTTCTGCTGGTTCTGCCCCTCCTGTGTCTGTGCAGACAAGACAGCTGGGTCCCCAGCGTCCCGAGGCCCGTTCTTGTGGGGCGGGACCCAGCTTTGCCGCAGGGTGGCCAAGGGGGAAGGAGAGTTGCCTGGAGCCCTCTCCCGCCCACCCGTGTGCAGGAACCTTCCTCCTGCCCTGACGGTGTCCTCCTGGTCTTTACTTCCTGCTTTTCCCCAACTGCCTACACAGCTCACCCTGTGACGGGTGGCAGGGGCGTCCGTTTCTCAGACGCGACCGGCCGGGCTCTCTGCTCCGTCTCACAGCACGCTGCAGGCCCCAAGGCCGAAGTGGCAGGTGTGGAAGCCAGCCTTGGCCTGCTGCCGCCACTCCCACAGGGGTAGGCCCTCGGTCCCTGTGCCGGGAGCCGCAGAAGTGGGTGCTGTGCCGAGGCTCTGCGTTCACAAAGACACAGTCCGGCGGCACCCCGCCCACAGCTGATGATCTTCGTGAGTCCCGTGCCGGAGGCTTACGCCCCTCCCATCAGGTGGTGGGCAGCTCTGCCTTCCTGCTGGCGCATCTCGGACTAGACGGCCTCCCGCGTGTTCTGTAGCAAGCAGCCAGTTTCTTGTCCTGCAGGGTCTCTCCTCATGACTGTCCTCTGTGATTTGCTGGACCACTACGGCCCAGTAAATCCCCGGGGGATACTGGGAGGTTTCTGTGCAGCGCAGGCCGCAGGTGGACCACCGGCCATCTCCGTCTGCCGGGGCTGTGGGGCAGACACCGCACACGGGCGGTGTAGACAGCAGGCTCGTGCTCTGGATGCAGAAGTCCAGATCAGGCGGCGGTGGTGGAGGCTCCTTCCCAGGCTCTGAGGAAGGCCGCCTGCAGGCCCGGGGAGTGTGGGCGTACCTTGGCATTCTCCCGGTGGCCTCAAGCATGGGGTCAGGGCACACGTGTCTGCGGTGGGACCGCGTCGTAACTGGTTCTGTCTGCAGCTCCCAGCCCTGTCCCAGATAAGGTCAAGGGACAGGGGGTCAGCACCGCATCATAGCAGTCTGGGGGGCACAAGTGAGCCCCTGAATCACTTGTTCTCTCTTCCTTGTGCTGCTGCAGCTGCGGAGACGTTCACGAGACGCTGCTGTGTGCCGGCTGCGCCATGCTCGAGGCCTGAGGCCCAGGGCGGATGCCAGCTTTCCGGACAGGCCGCACGGGCGCTGCTGCTGTGGAGCTGGGGGCCGGGGCGGGGGTCTGTTTTATATTTTGTACTGAGGGCAGAGTGAATAAACCCCTTTATATTTGGACCAGAGGCCTTGCTCAGCAGTTCCGGGAATACAGCCTCCAAGGGCATGTGCCCACCGACATACAGGCCCTCGGAGCTCTGGGTGAGGTGTGTTCCCACTCTTCACGATTTTACGGGTAGGAAACAAGTGTCCGAAGTTGGGTCCTTGAGCCCCTCCGGCCATTGGTGAGGAGAGAGGATTTGGAGCCGGGTCGTCTGACTCCGGAGTGCAGGACCGCGGTGTCAGAGCAGCTTGGGATGTCGGGTGACATCCGAGACCGCCCCTGAGATGGCACCACTACCTGTGCCCATCTGGGTGTCCACTGGGTTTTTCAGGGGCGGCTCTGGGTGGCCTGACGGTCCCTGCTCTCCAGGAGTGATGCCCAGCTGGGCAGTGTCCTCACTGTGTTCGGGGCAGTGGGGTGTGTGACCTGGAGGGAGGGCCGTCGATGGAGCCACAGCGAGGTGGCCAGCAAGACAGAAGAGGCGGCCGGGGGAGGTCATACATGAGCTGGGTGTGGATCTCCCTCACCCGGCATGAGGGTCCCCTGCTGTGGATTCAGTGGCCTGCTCATGAGCAGAGAAGTGCCCAGGGCATCCTTAGAAGACAGCAGGGTGGCGACTGGAGAGTCACTCGGATTCGCTACCGTGAGAGGAGCATAAAACCCCCTAAGTTCAGATGGGGGGGCCGCACAGGCAAGGAGGCCGTCGCGGTCAGGGCCCCGAGCTCTGGAAACCGCCATCGATCGGCCATCCTGCTCCCAGGACCACTTCTCGTCTGGCTTCCTGCAGAGGCCCTGGGGCCTCCTGGGTGCCCCGCTGCGGGCCATGAGTCCAGCAGGCACAATGTCACACCAGTCACTTGGGAAATGTACATCAAAGCCCCAAGGACATAGCACCTCTCACCAATGGCCGCCATTAGGGAAACAGAGTGGGGGCGCCTGGGGGGCTCAGTGGGTTAAGCCTCTGCCTTCCACTCGGGTCATGGTCTCAGGGTCCTGGGATGGAGCCCCACATCCGGCTCCCTGCTCAGTGGGGAGTCTGCTTCCTCCTCACTTTCTGCCTGCGTCTCTGCCTGCTTGTCTCCCTGTAAAATAAATAAAATCTTTGAAAAGAAAAAGCAGAGCCAGTGTGGGCAGGGACGCGGAGCAAGCGCGGTCAGTGGGAGTGGAAGATGGGGCCACTGTGGAAAACAGGGCTGGGCTCCTCAAAAAACGGAAAGGAGAACTGTGGGGTGATGTGGTTGTCCCTCTAGTGTGCGTGTGTTTACCCAAAAGTGAAAGCAGGAACATGAAAAGACGTGTGCCCACCCCCTGTGGTCACCGTGCTATGAGTCACCGTGGCTGGGGGGGTGGAGGGCCGCCTGGGTGTCCCATCGGAGGCGAGGGGGTAAACAGCCCGGCCCGTCTGTGCTGGGGGGTGCGCCGCAATCCAGCCTCAGGGGGGAAGGAGGTCCCGACGCCTCTAGGGACCATCAGGAGAGGGGCTCCATGACCTGAGCCGGCACAGAGGACTGATCCTGCCCGGGATGCCCCTCAAGGAATCTGGTCATAGACAGCGGTTGGGGTGGGGGGGGTCGGTGTTTCACAGGGAGAGTTTCAGTCTGGGAATATGGGTGGCGCTGGTGAGCCCTGCACGCCGGTTAGGGTTGGAGCTGGTTAAGTTGCCAACTCTTGTTTTTGGCTCAGGTCGTAACCTTAGGGTCCCGGGATCGAGCTCCATGTTGGGGGGCAGTTCCCTATTCAGCCGGAAGTCTGCTTCTCCCCCTCCCCCCAACTCATGCTGTCCTCCCTTTCAAAGTCTTTTTTTTTTAAGATTTTATTTCCTTGACAGACACAGAGGGAGCAGAAGCAGGGGGAGTGGGAAAGGGAGAGGGAGAAGCAGGCTCCCTGCTCAGCAGGGAGCCCGATGTGGGGCTTGATCCCAGGACCCTGGGATCATGATGCTTAACACCTGAGACACCCAGGCGCCCTAAATATAATATATTTTTTTAAGATTTTATTTATTTATTTGACAGACAGAAATCACAAGTAGGCAGAGAGGCAGGCAGAGAGAGAGGAGGAAGCAGGCTCCCTGCCGAGCAGAGAGCCTGATGCGGGACTCGATCCCAGGACCCTGAGATCATGACCTGAGCCGAAGGCAGCGGCTTAACCCACTGAGCCACCCAGGCGCCCCCAATATAATATTTTTTAAAATAAGAAAAAAGATTTTTTAAGGCATGTGGTTGGGGCGCCTGGGTGTCTCTGTCTAGTAAGTGTCTGCTTTCAGCTCAGGTCATGATCCCGGAGCCCCACATTGGGCCTCCTGCTCAGCGGGGTCTGCTTCTCCCTCTGCCCTTCACCCCACCTGTGCTCTCTCTCTCAGAGCCACACTTTCTGTCAGACAAATAAGTAAAATCTTAAAAAGGAATAAAAATTAAAAGGCCTGTCGTGTCCTTCTGCATAGCTGCATGAGAGCCCGTATTTATAGAGACCGATGCCAGTTGCCTCTTGAGACTAGAAGTGGTCGCAGCGTGCTCCGGGCTGGACGCAGAGGGTGGCGTGGGCGTGTGCCCTGTCCCGCTGCGGCTGGCGTGGGCGTGTGCCCTGTCCCGCTCCGGCCGGAGCCGCCGGGCGGGGGCCTCCGCGCAGCCGGCATCACAGGCCGGCTCCTGCGGCCAGCAGCAATGTCAGTGGGAACGCTGGTAAAACAAGCCAATAAAGGAGAGAAGATGATGTTTGAAAAAAGTCATTAAATCCAAAATCAGGTGAGGAAAGACCAGAAAAGGAACAGATGGGACACAGAAGAGCGGCCGGAAGCTGGGTAAGCTCGGTCCGCCCGGCGGGAGCAGACCCAGCGCTTCGGTCAAGGCCGCTTGGGCCGGAGGCACTCGCTCGCACCCGCCTCGCCCACGGAGCTCACCTTAGGTGTAAAGACACAACACCCGGAGGACCATAAACCCCATCTCTGAGCCGGCGTCCCTGGGCCGGCAGCTTCTGGAGAGCAGGCCCGGCCCGGCCCCTCCGAGGCTCCGCAGGGCAGGCCGGCAGCCCCGAGGTAGTGCGTGCGCAGGTGCCGCAGGGGGTGGGCCGTGCAGGTGCGGAGCACGGTCCGGCCGGCCGGAAGCCCCTGTGCCGGCCAGAGTGGCTGTGGGGCTGTGGGCCGGGAGTGGGCGGTCCGGCTGGGACAGGGTAGGCCCCCAGGAGTTGTCCGAGGTGCCGGTCTCGTTGGCGCTGCCCGCCCCCGAAGTTCGGGGCATTCCCTCATTCCTCAGCTCCCCCCACCTGAGATGGGGTTGTGTCGTGTCCAGACCCCTGACTCTGACCCCCCTCCTGGGACCAAAGCATCCCCTATCGCCTGTGGGGAGGGGCGGGCCGCCCGACGCCGAGTCCAGGCCCCTCCCCGACTTCCACAGCCGCCCACCACGGCAGCCACTGTTTTTGCTCAGAGCTTGAGGGTAACAGAAGGGGGTCGCTGTACTTCCCGTGGTGGACTTTTTTTTCATTTCTGCATTAAGCTGTGTGTTAAAATGTAATGATCTTAACCATTTCAAGTGTGCAGCCCGATGGCACCAGATGTGTTCCCCAGCGTGTCCCGTTGTCTCGGGTCTCCGCCGTGTGCATCTGCTCTCGCCATTAGACACAGCCTGTCCCCGGGCACCGCCACCGCTTTCCCTGTGCGTCGCCCTCCTCCGGGGTCCCCGTGTTCGTGGAGCCCTCGGGTCTGTCCTCTCGGGAAGGCCTCTTCCACTCCGCATGACGTCCTCCGGGTCCGCCCGTGTCGTCGCAGGGGCCGGGAGGGCCGCTTCTGAAGGCCGGCTCCGGTCCTGGGAGTGGATGGGCCGTTTGGCGCGTCCGCTCACCCACACCGGACACTCGGGTTCCATCCGCAGGTTGGCCGCTGTGAACTGTGCGGCAGGGACCACAGGGGACGGATCTCTGCTTCCAGTCCTTCCGGGTACAGACCCAGAAGTGGACTTGCGGACTCTGGTCCCTGTGTGTGCGGTTTCTTGGGGAACCGCCGGACCGCTGGCCTCAGCAGCTGCACCGTTTCACCTTCGCACCGGCCAGCGCGCAGGGCTCGGACCTGATGCCCACGTTCGTACACGTGACACAAGGACGTCTCTTACCTCCAGGGCACCCGTCGGGACGTCACGTCTGGTGCGTGTGTGTGGTCCCAGGAGAGCTGTGCCCTCGTGACTGGGGGCTGCTCCGCATGTGCCCCCGACCCGGCATGCCTCACAGGTGCTCCCTCTGGCAGAGGACGGCCACCCCGCCTGAAACCACGCGGGGGTCAGGAGAGGGAGGGGCCCGCACCCCCACCTGCAGGCCCATGCCCCAGGACCTGTGAATGGCCGGGGCGTCCCGGCCACACCTGCGGGGGGCAGTCCATGGGAGAGATGAGGAAGCGAAAGCTCCCAGGCTCCCCCCGCTGAGGTGGGCTGGGCAGCGGGCTCCTGTCTGCGCGGAGCAAGCGGCCACCAGGGGGCACTGCCGCCTGTCCCTTGGTCTGCTGGGTCCGTGGGGCGCTCCCCACTCTGCTCCCCAGCAGTCCCACCGGCTGTGCGATGCTGCCAGGCCTCCTGGGCTGAGGGGGGTTCCCGGCTGGGCGCGTGGACAGCCAGGACATCTGCCCACCCTCCCTTGCTCACGGGGACAGGCTGATCGCGGCTCCCCCAACCTGCGCCAGCCCACACGCTCTTTGACCCGCCACCCAGCAAAACGAGCCAGAGCTGAAAAGCAGTGTTTATTGAGGAGTCTGGGGGGAAAGTCTTGTGATAGTAAAAATAGTAAAGTCGAATGTAAAAAGCGCCCTGGTGGCATGGCGTCTAGCCTCGAGGCGCGGAAGGTGTGCCGCGGCCCCTCCCCAGGGGCGCTGGGCGCACAGCGGGCCAGTGAAGCTGCGCCGAAGGACGGGTGCTACCTGGGGACACTGTCCCAGTGACACAGCCCCGAAGGGACCAAAGTGTGGGAGGGGCTTTCTGGCCACTGTGATTAAAAACCCCAAAATACAAGTGAATAGCATAATACACAGCAACGGGCTGCAACCTCGTTCCTCTGCCTCCGGGCGAGCCCGGCCTGGCCTGCCCCAGGGAAGGGACCAGGCCCGCGCGCCACAACCAGCTGCTGCTGGTGCCCCGGGCCGGGCCGAGACAGCTGGCGGGAGGGATGCAGGGGCCATAGGCAGGGCACCCAGACCCCCACCTGCACGTGGCTGCATAAGGTCCTTGACCATTTCCTACGTGACCCCAATCGTTCTGAAGGCCAAGGCCGTGTCTGGAGACGGAGATGAAATAAATTAAAAACCCCGCAGGACGTCTTTCCTCGGAGGCCGGCCGCCCGCCCACAGCATGAAGCATCTTCCATCCCCGCCGGGAGGAGGGCGTGGTTCCTCCCACACCCAGAAATCACCCCAAACACACACAGTCCTGCGAGGCTTCCTCCCCGTCCCCTGCAGCCGCCAGGAGCAGGGCAGCCAGCTGGCCTCCCTCAGGCCGTGCCGCTGGCCGAGTAGGAGAACTGTGGGAAGTGGGGCCTCCGCTCGCTGTCCTCGCCCTCCATGGTGTCACCTGCGGGCAGGCCAGAGGGACGCTCAGATCCCGGCACGGGGAGCACGGCTACCACGCATCTGGAGAAACCGAGGCAGGCCCCAAGGCTCGCCTGCCGGACCCTCTGCCCGCCTGGGGCCAGGACGGTGCCCTCCCACCCCCATCACCACCAGCCTCACAGCGGGGACCATCCCAGGCCTCAGAGAGGAGGAGGAAACAAGCTTGGGAGTCGGCCGGAGCTGACCGTCCCTCACCTTGGTCGGGTGGCGTGATGGTGATCATCTGCGCCGTGAACTCCTCGTCAAAGTACCGGGTGTCCGTCTCCGACGTGACCTGGGGCTTGAAGGGCGGACTGAGCTGCGGGAACGACGGCGGGGGCAGGTGAGGCTGTACTCTGCGGTGCCCCGGGCCTGAGCCCCCTGCCCCCCGCCCCAACAGGGAAAGGTCTCCAGGCCACACTGAGGCCGTGGAACTTGGCTCCACAGAGACAGACAGGGAGGGTGGCGGCCTGAGACCCTGCCGACATGCCCCTTCCCCAGAGGCAGGCCGGCGTCGCAGGGGGCCCACAGCCCACCAGCTCCGTAGGGCCCCAGGCAGGAGACAGGCCCATGCTCTTCTCTAGCTTTCTTCACTTTCTGATTCTCTTATGAGGTAAGGAGATGAGGGATGCCACAGGACAGGGTGGGCGCCCAGCCCCATCAGAGCCTGCTTTCCTGACCACGGCCACTCAGCCTAGCCACCACGGGCTCCCACTTTGAGAATTCACGATAAAGGGACAGTCCCATCCCCAACAGGGCCAATGAGTGGTACTCCCATGCTGTGGCTCAGGGGGACCATGGCGGCCCTGGGAGGGGACCCCAGTAGCACCCCGATAATGCTGGGGTACAAGGTGAACTTGATATGCTGGGCCCTCCCTGCCCAACTTCCCATGAGGAGAGGAGGCCAGGCCTATCAGCAGAACGGGGACAGGACAGGTCCTGAGCGCAGGGCCTGGCTGGTCTCCTTTGTGGCTCAAGGACAGGGGCACAGCCGAATCAGG
Organism: Neogale vison; assembly: GCF_020171115.1. NCBI lineage: Eukaryota > Metazoa > Chordata > Mammalia > Carnivora > Mustelidae > Neogale > Neogale vison. The sequence continues at coordinate 1,725,084 of NC_058103.1, read as the reverse complement.
CTGCAGAGGGTGCGTGGGAACTCTGCCCGAGCCGGCGGTGGGAGGAGGGCCCTGCAGGCAAGCACCGGCCCCCGTACTCCGGGGCTGCCCTGCACAAGCTAGCAGCGTCCCCGGTCAGCGGTCGCTGGGCAGGGGCAGGGCCAGGGAAGTGGACAGGAGCTGGGCAGGGCGTGTGGCCGGCAACGGGCCTGCACAGGGAGAGGATGGAAGCCAGCTGGAAGTCTGCTCGGTGACAGGGTGCCCAGCACACCCCGGTATGGCCCTCCTGAGCCTGCCGGGCTGGTCCTGTTCCACCCTAAGCCTGCAGCGAAGGGAGGGCGTGGGGGAGCTGGTGCCCCCACACCCCCGCCGGGCACCCTGCTCCGGGAGCCATGCGGACCCAGCTCCTCCCCGCAGGGCTCTGGAGGCAGAGCCGGGTGCAGAGCCCGGCCCCCAGGGATGGGGAGGGGAGGGGCCGGGGCGCCAGGCACCCACCCACCTTCTTCTCATACACGTCCTGCCACACGATGCTAGCGAAGAAACGGTGCTGCATGATCTCCTTGGCGTCCTCCGGGCCCCCTCCAAGCCTGCGGGGACACGCCAGCTGCCACTGCCTGCCCGCCCGGCTCAGCAGAGGCCTGCCCCCCACCGGGCTCTAGTGCAGTGCGGGGACGGTGTGGGGGGTGGGCACAGGGCCGGGGCCACGGCCTGGTCCTGGGGCCACAAGGGTACGGCAGCCCCTCTGGGGGGGCCGTGGACAGGCCGTGCCCCCGCGTGTAGAACACTGAGGAGGCAGGCGCTGCCGGCACGGTGGGGTCTTCCTGAGCAGCTCTGGGAGGCTGGGAGGTCAGGGTCAAGGTGCCTGTGTGGCCCCAGCCAGCCTGGCCGAGGACGGCACACATCAGCCATTGCTGCGGCCTGGAAGCGGCCCCGCTGTCCCGAGGGGAAACGGGGCCGGGGCTGCGCGGCTCACCTCTGCTTCGGGTCCTTCCGGAGCAGCCCCGACAGCAGGGACTTGGCCTCGGGGCTGAGCGTGCGCGGGAAGCGGAGCTCCTCCATGAGGATGAGCTCGAAGAGCTTCTCGTGGTCCTGGTTGTAGAAGGGCAGGCGGCCGCACAGCATCTCATACATGACCACGCCCAGCCCCCACCAGTCGACCGCCCGGCCGTAGTCGTTGTCCTCCAGCACCTGGGGGCGCAGGGCCGCGGGGTCACAGGCCGCCTGGGGCGCGGGGTGCCAGGCCGCCCCGGGGGACGCAGCAGGGGCGTACCTCGGGGGCCAGGTACTCGGGCGTCCCGCAGAAGGTCTTCATGGTGGCCCCGTCCTTGATGCCCTCCTTGCACAGGCCGAAGTCGGTGATCTTAATGTGCCCGTCCTTGTCCAGCATGAGGTTCTCCAGCTGAGGGGCGGCCTCCAGGTGAGCACCAGCCCGCCCCGCCGCCCCGCGGCCCCCCGCCGCCCCGCCCGCCCACCTTGAGGTCGCGGTAGACGACGTTCTTCTCTGAGTGCAGGTAGTGCAGGGCGGACACGATCTCGGCGCCGTAGAAGCGGGCCCGGTCCTCGGGGAACACGCGCTCCCGGGACAGGTGGAAGAAGAGCTGCGGGGGCGGGGTGTGAGGGGCGCAGGGACCCCCCCCCCGCCCCCCCGCGGAGACCCCGAAGGCCTGACTCCCCCGCCCCCTCGGGCCCTGTGCTGGGGAAGGGACACCCGAGGCTCGGGGAGGGCCAGCCCCCGGCGGGCCGCGCAGCCACCCTACCTCGCCCCCGTTGGCGTACTCCATGACGAAGCAGAGGCGGTCGTGGGTCTGGAAGGAGTACTTCAGGGCCTGTGGGGACGCAGAGCTGGTGCCTGGACCCCGTCCCGCCCAGAGCCCCGACCCCCACAGGCCGTTCCCAAAGGAGCAGCTTGGGCTCCGCACCCAGTCTTAGCCGGCTGGGATCACAGACGCCAGCAGGTTCTGGGGACAGTGAGGAGGCGTCCCTGCGACCCCCGGGCTCCCAGCACAGGAGGCAGGGCAGCAGCCAGACCCTCCGCGGGGCCAGGACACGCCCAGGGCAGAGCTTCCCAGCCGCCTTCCTACCTCATGGCACAGGAGGCCTGGCTCAGAGAGGAAAGGCCCAGATGACCAAGTCGTCCCCCCAGGTGAATGACCCCAGATGTAACCTCGCGGCCAGAAGGAGCCGCATTCACGGGAAGGCCAGCTCCTGACTTCAGGCAGCGGGACCAGCCACGCCGCACGGCCCCCGTCCCCACGGAGAACCCGCAGGAGGGGGGTGCCGCTGCCGGGCCAGAGGGGCAGGGGCTGGTGTGCGGGGACCCCAGCGTCTCTGTCCACCGTGACGGGGGTGCTGCGGTCACGGGGCTGCGCTGAGGGGGAGGGAAGGACACGCAGCCTGCACATGAGGAAGGGGCGAGCTGACATGGAGCAGGTGAAGCCAGCATAGCGAGGGAGTCCGGCAAACCATAAAACCTCGTCAAGCTGTCGGCTGCTGCTCGGAAGAAACCACTTCAATGACCAGACACGCTGGAGAGATACAGCCTTTCCCTGCTCTGCCCTGCTCTGGGCCAGGGTGGCCCCTTGGAAGAGGACGCCACACTGAGCAAAAGGTGGCAGGGCCTTCAACTCCCCGGGAGAGCCCGGGTGGGGGTAGCCGTCTGTCCCCTCCATGCCGACTGGCTTGTCTACCCCTCCGGGGCAGAGCACCCCCCCCGGACAGGGACCCTCCACACTCCAGCCTCGGAGCAGAAGCAGCAGGAAGGTGGTGTGTCCAATGGGGGGCGTGGGGGCCTCCCAGGGCCTCGGGCAGCGCAGAGGGAAGACTCTTGCTACCCCCACCCCCTCCAGCCTCGGGGGGCCTCCATCCCCAGCCTGGACTCTGAAGGACACCAGCTCGGTCTGCAGGGACACGGGCACAGGGCCTCCAGGACTCACTGTCAGGAACGGATGCCTCGAGTTCTGGAGAACACGGTTCTCCGTGAGCGTGTGGGCGACCTCGTCCTGGAAGACAGGGCCGGGTGAGCGGCCCGCCCCCGGCCCACCACGGCCCGCCCCCACCCGCCCCCAGCCCTGCACCCTACCTTAGCCACGATGACCTCCTTCTTCAGGATTTTCATGGCATAGTAGCGGCCCGTGGCCTTCTCCTTCACCAGGATCACCTTCCCGAACGTGCCCTTCCCCAGCAGCTTCAGGTACTCAAACTCATTCATGGTCTGCAGGGCGGCGGGCAGTCGCCTGAGGTCAGGGGGGCCCTGCCCCCCCAGAATCCCACCTCCCCGCCCACACAGGGCTCCCTGGGGGCCATGCGGGGGGAGGGCCTCACCACACGGTGCTTGGGCTTGGCCAGGGACACCTCCATCTCCTCGGCCCCCGAGTTGTCACTGGGCGAGCCCGACCTGAAGTCCATCATCTCCTCCTCCTGCCTCTTGAGCCCATCGGCCACCGTCTGGATGGCGGTCGTCCACTCCTCCCTGCAGGGCGGCAGGTCAGGGCCCGGGAACGGCCTGGATGCTGGGGACACGGAAGCCCTGCTCCCCACAGCCCGCCCCCACCGTGCCCGTGGGTCAGCCTCGTACCGCTCCTCAGGGGTCTCCACGTGGAAGGTCCGCTCGATCACCGTGGTCCACTGCAGGCAGCGGATGATGAAAGTGTTGGGCCGGGGCCGCTCCGTCTTCATCAGCTGGCATTCTGGGGGGCAAGGCTGGCACATGAGTGTCTGTACCCCCCACACACGGCCCACCTGCCCCCCAGGACCCCACCCTGGGGCCACGGGAGGCCCACACCAAGCCCTGGCTCCCCTCCTCGTTACAGTGGGGCTGGGACACCTATTCCTGCCCAGGCACCATGCTCTGAGCAGTGAGGCGCCCCGTGGGGCCAGCTGGGTCCTCTTGCCCCTGCCGTCCTCTCCCTCGGTCCTTCGGGCTCTGAGCCTGTGCTGCAAGCCAGGCCACAGCTCGACGGGCCAGACGGTGAGTGCGGGCGCCCCAGTGAGGGGTGGGCAGGAGGGAAAGCATGTGGGCCCTGAGCAGCGACCCCTGCTGTCTTCCTGCCCACCACCCCCCCAGCAGGCCCGTTCCAGGGCAGAGGCTGCTGGTGACTCAGCCTTCAGAGAGGCCCCCTGTCCTGGCTGCAGGCAGCTGGAGCACACGACCCCCCAGGAGGCTGCTCGGGCTGTACTCCCCCTGCACTGGTGACACCCCTGCCCCCGCAGAGGCTGCTGATTCCAGACAAAGAGCCAGAACATGCACGCACACCTGGAATGTGTGCGCACACCGGGAGCCCAGGGACTGTGGGGATGCACCAGCCCCGAGGGTGAGGCCGTCGGGGGTGCTGCCGAGAAATCCTGGGCCGATGCCGGCCCAGCCTGTGTGAGCGGAGAGGGAGCCCAGGGCCAGCGCAGGGCCTTCTGGTGGTCCAGCACCTGGGCCTTGGCCACCCCAAGAGGCCCCGCGTGGGCTCAGCAGAGTGTAAGGAAATGGCCCACCAGGGCTCTGCACCAGAAGGGGGCTTGGGACCAGCCTATGGCGAGGTGGCCTGTGTCAACATGGGGGTGGGGGACCCGGAAGTCCGTGGTCTTCTCTGCCCTGCACCCCGCCTCCCACTCGCTCATCCGAGACCAGGTCTTCCAGCGTCCAGGTGCCTGGCGTCCGTCTCAGAGCCTGGCTTCTCGTCCCCTCGCCCCCACCGTCCATCCCCAAGGAAAAGCCCCTCAGCAGAGGCCGCAGCCCAGCCACCTCCCTGTCTGTGGCTCTGCACCTCGGCTGGGGCTCCAGCTGGCCTGTGTGGCCTGGCCTTAAGGCCCCAGCCCCTCCCCCACCGCTCCGGCCACCCTCTGGACGGTGCCTGCCTCCTGCAAGCCTCCACAAGGTCCCCTTCGGCCCCCCTGCACTCTGCCCATACCAAACGCTCCTGAGGACCCTCGCACCCCTGCCAGCAAGGTGGCCCCACCCCCGGCCGAGGAGGCAGTGGAGGGAGCCCACGCGATCAGCAGGCTGCAGGGGACGCTGGTGCCTGCCTCTTTGTCTCCCTTCCCCCGGGACCCTTACTCCATCCGTCTGTGGACGCCTGAGGCTGGGGGGCGGGAGGGGAAGCGGGGCTCCGTGGACTCCGTGGTAAAACCTCCCCGGGAGACGCCCAGGCTGGGAACTCCCCGACAGAAACCCCTGGGCGGGGTACGTTGGCACCGGCGCACCCTGGGAAGATGGGCAGCCAAGGTCCGGGGGCACCCCTGCTCAGACCTTGGACCAGAACCTGCCCCAGGCCGCGTGGGCAGCGGGACTGGGAAGGCGGAGCTAGCCAGAGCGTGGAGGAGCCCGGACGCCCCACTGGACAGTGCACTCCGGCACCCCAAGAGGGACCTAGGAGGCCTGTTGCTGCCTGAGTCCCTCCCTCGTGCTCCCCCCCGACTGGGCCTGCGTCCCGGGAAGTGCCAGGACAGAGCCAGGGACCCGGGTGCCTGGACCAGAAACAGAGACCAGGCCGAGGCCCACTGGGCTGCGCAGCACCCCCTCCGCACCCACCGCAGTCCAGCTCTGGGGCTCCCCAGCCCCAGAGTCACCAGCCCTTGGGACTCAGCTCAGAGAGCTCCCACTGGCCAGAACCGGCCACTGACCAGTTCCCATGGGGACTCAGGACCAGCCCTGCCCCACCTGGTCCCTGGCCACTGCTGGCCCCAGACACGGAGGCCCAGGGGATGTCAGTGCGGGGGCTGCTGGGCCCGGAGGACTCCTGGCACCCTGGCCACCTGTCTCGCCAGGGCCAGCCCCACGCCCAACAGCAGCGGACCACATCCCGGCGTGGCCACGGGCACTTACGAGCCACGGAGAAGTTGTTCAGAGGGGACTCCCGCTGCTCCACATCCTGGGGCCGCTCCTTGTAGCCGATGAAGGTGCCGTCGTTCTTGAGCAGGAAGTACCTCGGCCGCCAGGTTTTGATGTACTCCCCTGAGGACACCCAGGCAGGGAGGGGCTGGGGCCGCCGGCCCTGCTCCCCCTCCCCCAACAGCAGCTCCGGCTCTGCAGCACGCCAGACACTCTCTGTGCCTGAGCAGACAGGACGCCCCAAACCCAGGCCCCTACCCCTGCCCCCACCCCCAGCACGGAGGGCAGGCCGCCTGCCAGGGCGTCGGGGCTGAGCGCTCCCCACCCTCCTGGGGCCCCCAGTGACTGCAGTGACCGGGGCCAGGGGACTGCCCACCACAGCCAGTCCCTGGCCTACGGGTTGGAGCCTGGCGTCCCGAACTGAGAGGACAATGGCTGAGACTTAAGGCCCAACCCCCGGGGCTGGGCACCAGGACAGCCCCTCACCACCCCGCCCAGAGCCCCAAGGAGAAGCCAGACCCTGGAGGTGTCCGTGCGGTCCTCAGGCTGTGAGCCCCAGCCCTGACCCCCACGGCGCACTATGAGTTACCCAGGTACCCGGGGAACTTTCCCCAAAGTTGCGCCACATCAGCCATAAACAGGCGTTCACACTTAAGAACCAGAGCAGATGTCCTCTGCGATATTCGGGCGACTGTCATTTTTCATACTGACACCCAGAAAAAAAATGTTTCATTTACATTTTGCAGAGCAAGGAATTTGAACAACAACGGAGAACTTCCTAATTAGACAACTGCTTTATCACAGGGGCCACCGGGCAGCAGGTGGGGAGGGGGCGGGGTCCCCACGCTCTGGGTCAGGCGTTCCCTCCCAGCTGAGCCCCAGGGGAGGGGGGTGAGCAAAGGCCCCATGCTGGACCGGGCGCCTGTGCTCCCCGCCCCTCACCACCCAGCCCCTCCCTCCCATGGGCCTCCGGCCGTGGCCTCTGAGAACCAGCCCTGCCTCTGCTCCGCACGGCGTGCCGCTGTAGGCCCAACACGGCCGGCTCAGGGGGCACCCGAGGGATGGCCAGCAGTGACCCGCCCCATACCCCAACAGCGTTCAGTGGGATCCCCGGCCGGCACCGCCAGCCCGGGAAGACACTGGGAAGGCCGCGGTCAGGTCTCGTGCGGACGCCGCTCTGGGGACTCCCCCCACCCCCAGACACCCCTTCCCTGCTGGTACGGCGGGTGGGCAAGAGCGGAGCAGGCTCCAGGGGGGGGCTGCGCGTGCCCCCCCCCCCCCCCCCCCGTGCCGTCCCGGGCCGCCTGCTCCCACCCGCCTGCGCGCCGGTCTGGAGCTGTCGGCCCCTGATGGAGTATCTCCTCTCCTGCCAGCTGCCGCTCCCCGGGACGCTAACTGAGCGGGGAGACTGATGCGCGCCTCGCCCGCACAGACCCCAAATCCATCTTGATGCACCAACTGCCACCAGCCCCCACCGTGCCCGCACGGCCCCCCAGCACCATGCCCCGTGCGTGCAGTTGGGGCGTGTGCGCCCGCCCAGCAGCACCCACGTACCAGAGGGGCCCTCAGTTTCCCCACTGGGTCCAGGATCCCTGGAAAGGGGGTGCCGGTGCTGCTAAGGAGCCACGACTCACCCCGCACCTGCGGTCTAGCAGCCTCCCCCCCCTCCCCCACTCCAAGGCCAGGAAGGTTCTGGAAGCCAGAACTGGGGAGTGGGGGCGAGGAGGCAAGGGAGCAACACTGGCAGGGACGAGGCGGAAGGGCAGGCTCGGCCCTAGCGGAGCCTCGGACAACGGTCCAGGAGGACAGGCGGGGACTCTGCTGGGCGCTCGAACAGCCCCAGCCCCAGGGCACGGAAGGGGGGACCATGGTAGGTCCCCAGCTGCCCCCTCCCTGCCTGTGCCCCACGTGGCTGAGCCCAAGAGCCACACAGCACACAGGTGGGACAAAGGCCCTGGGAAGGTGGCCTCACTCGGCCCCCACCTGGGCAGCTGGGCCCACAGACCCCCTGGGGAGGACCCCCGGGGAGGCTCCGAGACACACAGACCCCTTCTGCCTGGCGGGGTGCACCCCAGGGGCCACCTGGGGCCGCCGCAGTACCAGAGGCATCCTGGGCTGTGGCCTGTCTCTGAACGAGTCCAACCCAGGCCCCAGAGCCCTGAGGGCCTGGGGTGACACAGGCTAGACCCTGTGGGGGCTGCAGCCACCCCTGGGCCGAAGGACCGCTGTCCTCAGCCACAGGACCGCAGCCACCGGCGTGGGCGGGGACGCCCACCATCCAGGGCTGCTGGCGGGAACCCCGGCACCTTCACTCTGGGCAGGGGACAGACAGGGAAGACCAAGTAGGCCCTTCAGGACACGACTCCCCACATGGGGCTCTCTGCCACTCCTCTGGGGACAAACGCCTGCCACAGCTGGGGGAATCTCCTGGCGGCCACCTGCGCGCAGCAGGAAGCAGCCTGGCCGGGACCCAGGCCCAGGGCACGTGTCTGGTCCCTGGCCCTCGCAGCCAGAGCCCAGGACCCCCAGAGCGGCTCTCTATCCCCCGCTTCCCTCCCCACCCTTCCCATGCAAACATTTCAGACCAAGGCCCACACAGGGTCTCCGCAGAGGCCCAGACCAGACTCCGAGTCCCCTGCACACCGCCCAGCAGCCCAGCCAGGAGGACGCCATACCTGCTGCCACGAGCCAGGAACCAGGGTGAAACCGTGGGCAGGCGCCCCTACCCAGAGGATCTCTACCTGGGGAGGCAGCTTCTCCTTCCCCGTCCGCGTTCTCTTAGAAGTCCAAGTCCAGCCCTAGGCCGGGGTCAGGGAGGGACCCACACTGCTCCGGGCCCCACAGAACCCCACCCACCCACCCCTCGGGGACCACATCTCGCCCAGCCACCAGACCGGGGCAGGAGGGGGGAACCTCACGCCCTCCTGACCCCCTTCACTCCCACACGAGGGCGCCCGGGGAAGGGCCCCAGCTGGGGTGGAGGCGTGCAGGCTGAGCCAGGGTCCTAGTTGCCCAGACCAGGACTCCCCTAGGTCCTACCGCCCCTCCAAGGCCCCTCGGCTCCCAGCACCAGCCCCTCGGTGTCCCTGTGTCATCCGCCAGGAGGGACCTTCCAGTACCCCAGCTCATCCTGGCAGCCAGCTCAAGCCCAGAAAAAGGCCGGAGGACCCCAGAAGAAGGGGGGTTCTTTGTTAGCAACCCTGGTCCCCCAGAGCCCAGATCACACTGACAAGGCAACAAGGCAAGGGCTCAGGGACAAGACAGGCAGAGGCTGAGGGCCTGTCCCTGCTGTGGTCCCGGGCACGTGTCCCAGGCCACGCTACGGTCAGGGCACCCCAGGCAGAGGACCTGGGGGCTGGATCCCAAGCTGGGGGCAACCCGGGGGTCCCGCCACAGCCCGGGCCTGACGCTCCAGAGTCCTCCACACCATGGGGGTCCCGGCACGCTACCCCCCACCCCCAATTCGGCTGCCGCGCCCTGAGCTCCACGAACATTCCCTCCAAGTCCCTGGTTCTCGGGGAAATTGCTGGATAAACACTTTGCCGCGGCAGCGGTGCGGGCGGCTGGCAGGGTGCCAGGCGGCACCGAGCTGTTTCTCCACAGCAAAGCGAGCCCCAGCAGGCCCGGGGAGCAGGCGCCAGCTGACAGCGGCGACCGTGCGGTCCCCTGCCGCCAACACATCCATCGCGGGCCGACAGCTGCCGGGCGCCCATTTACCTTCTCCAGCACAGTGAGCAAACGCCCCGCTGACGGCAGCCCATCCATCCCGCCCACCAGGAAGGGGGCAGGCAGTGGGCGGGCATGGGCCATCCCGGGGGGCCCGGCCTGCCAGGCCTCTGCCCTTGTGCAAGCCAGGGTCCCTGGTCCCCACACTACCAGCGGGGCACTAGGCCACAGAACGACACCGGAAGCCAAGAGTGCCCTGGGGGTGGGGGTGGGGGGGTGTCACAGCCCCACTCAGACAGACCCGGGCCTGTGGGGGTGCACCACACCATCCCGCCCCCCGAGACGGAGGCTCTCCAAGGGCAGCATCACGGGTCTTCCCGGAGGCCGGGCTCGGCTGTGGCTGAGGCGGGAGCCACTCTGTGCCCAGCAGCAGGGCGACACGGGGAAGACAGATGCTCCCCTACCAAGGCCCTGAGCCAGGCCGGGCCCACCCCCAGCCCACCCGGAGAAGGCCCCCCTGGCAGGGCTCATCATGCCCACCGGCCACCTGGGGAAACTGAGGACCAAGCAGGGGACTCTCAAGGTCCCAGAAGGTGAGCAGAGACGCAGGGCCTGCTGTCCAGGCTGGGCTCACTCCAGACCACCAGCCAAGCTCGTCGGGAGTCTGGTTCTGCCCTCCGGCAGGCAGGCCCCCCAGTCAGGGCCCGAGGCACACAAGTGGACACAGGAGCACAGGGGAGGCCCTGGGGCCATCCCCGCCTCCCGCCCTGGCCGCCCGGCCACCGCGCAGCATCTGCAGGCGGGAGGAGGGGCCTCCCGGAGCCCCAGGCCGGCTACCGCACGTCCACACCCCCCCAGGATGTGCCCCCGTGGCTTGGTCCCACAGCCTGTGCCCACCCCCACTGTGTCACTGCTCATCTCCTGCCCTCTGCCCACGTCCCGGCTCACCCAGAGCCCCCGCGGATAAGGCCACGGCCCCCCTGCCCTGGTGCCCCACGTGCTATGCCCTGCCTGCCCCCCACCCTCTTCCCATTCCAGTCTCCGTTGACCAACTAGCCACTGGGCCACCTGCCACACCTGCCCTCACCACAGCGGGGTTCAGGGGACTGGGTTTCCAAGACCAGAGGCAGCCACAGCCACATCTGTGCCTGAACAAGCATCCAGGGGGCTGGATGGTCGAGCGGGCAGCCCCCAGGCCCATTGGTCCCCCAGCTGCCCTGTATCTGCGGGCTCTCGGGTCCCAGGACTGGGTCCCAAGGCTGGGGCTGCAGTCTGGGGGCCCACCTGAGTAGAGACCCTACCCCAGAGCACCAGGGCCAGCAGCAGCAGCACGGAGAAACACCTCCCCAACCAGGCCATCAAGTCTCACGTCCCCGAAACAGGGGTCTAGTCCACTATTTCTGAAGGCTAAAGAGACCCCCCTGAAGGCAGGAGAAAGGAAAGCAAAGGCCGGGCCCAGGAGGGGACGTGCGGCTCCCAGGAGCGGGCTCGTGGCTCACCTTGCCCAGTCCACCCTAGCCGGGAGTCCCAGGGTCTCTGCCGGCCGGTCAGAGCAAGATCTGGGCCTGGGGGAGGGGCCTGCCCCGCCAAGTGGAGAGGAATGGCAGCCCACGGTGGGGTGGCCCCGGCGGGGGGGCCCAGAGCCACAGCTGCAGGCTCTGCTTACGGGCCCGTAGGGACGCCACTGGCCCCAAGCCCAGCGGGGTGTGCCCGGGCGGGAGGGACGCCAGCAGCGGCCGACCCAGCTCCCACCCCACGCACTTCCAGGAACCCGGCCTGGTGCGACCCAGGCCGGCCTCTCCTGAGAGCTGCTGGCAGGAGGTGGCCCGGCCTCTCAGCCCAGGCCCCAGTGTCCCTGGTGCCACAAGGGAAGCGCACTGCCTAGGGTCACCTGGAGGGAGCCTAGGCCCTCCCTAGCCTGCACGGAGCCTGGCCCACCGCAGGGCTGCCCTGCCCAAAGCGCACGCCACAGCCACCTGCTGGGGCCGCCGACACAGGCCAAGGGACCAGGGTTGGCGGGCGGTGACCCTCACGCCCCGAGCGAGTCACCCCAGCTTCCTCTTCTGTTATTTGTTCTGCACGGAGAAGCCGGCACGCTCACAAAACAGGAAACAGCCCCCAGCGACGGCGGCCACGGCCACGGCCACACACCAGGGCCAATAGGCCCTGGAGCACACGTCCAGCCCCAGGCCCGCCTGCTCTGCACCGAACTGCCCCACAGGCAAGGCCTGGGCTCCGCCGGACACAGGGCTCAGCAAGAGCCACCTTCTGGACCAGGGGCTGCCGTAACCAAAGCCACGGCCACCTCCGCGTGCCCTGGGCGGGCGCTAGGGCCGCCCCTCCCTGACAGCCAGGGAGACTGAGGCACACAGGAGGCCTAGGGCAGCCCCGCCCTCCAGCCCAGGGCACCGGCTCCGGGGAGCCAACATGCGCTCTCGCTGTTCCCGCCGAGCCCCCTGCTCTGGCGAGGCAGCCGGCAGCACTCCGAGCAGACCCCAGGGCCGCTGGGGCCCAGAAGCGCGGTAAACAGGCCCCTGGGCCTACGTCCCCGCATCTGCCCAGCAGAGCTGCCGCTCCGAAGGGGAACAAGGCCTCCTCCACGTGGGGCCACAGAACCAGGGATGGAGGAGGGCCTGTGCCACCAAAGTGGAACCGCCTCAGAGCCACATGAGGGACACAGGCGATGCCATGGCCATGGCAGGAAGCGGGACCTTGCCACAGCTGAGGGAGGGGCGGCGGGAGACACCACAGCCCCAGGGGCCTCTCCCCCGCCAGGACCCAGGGGACCGACACAGCCTGGAACCCGAGGAGGCCAGACCCCCTCCATGTGCCTGCAGATGTCACCGGTGATGCACCCCCATGCCAGCCCCAGGAGCAGAGAAGCCCCACTCCCACAGGCCAGCTGCCCAGAGGGGCCGGGCCGGCCTCACAGTGCTCTGGTGGGGACGTCCCCCCCAGCCGCCCGCTGGCCTGCACCAGCACGGGGTGCCCGCCCAAGGCTCCCCACCCCACCCCAGACCCCTTCCTTCAGGAGAGGGGAGGAAAGCAGCTTCCTCCTCTCTCCGGGTCCACCTGGTTCAGCCGGCCCGTCCAGGGTGAGGAACACCCAGGAAAACCCCACGAGCCTGGCTGGGCATGCAGTGCACATGAGCACAGGCTCCAGCCGTGGGCCCAGGGGCAGAGACCCCCAAACCAGCTGCACAGACGGAGGCCTTGGCCTTCGCCTAGAGCGGTCTGAAGACAAAACCGGATGCCACAGGCCAAGCTTAGCCAGACCAACACCCTGGAGCTCACCTGCTGCTTTTCAAGTGCTGACCCGTTAGTCCCAGGGCAACCCAGAAGGGACCGAACACTGGCCCAGCCCAGCTTCTGCTGAGCCCTGGCGGCCGGAGCCGGGCTCGCTGCTCCTTGCTTGGGGCATCTGCCCGTCACTCAGGACACGGGTGTCAAATCACCCAGCTCCAGCCGCCCATCTCGGGGGACCCCTGTCTGCCCAGCCTGCCTCCAGCCACTGGAGCTCACTCCCGGGGACCAGCTCCCCAGCGCACACGCTGGGACACTGAGGCCCAGGGGGCCTGACTGGCCCACAGAACAGGCCACTGCTCAGCCGGAAATCACCACCCAGGCCGGGCTCCCCACCGCCCACGGCGGCTGCTCTGGCCCAGGGCACGAAGCATCGGGACACCCGGGAGACCGCCCAAAGGTCACTCCCCACAGATGACGCCCACCTCCCCAAGGGGAGCAGGACACCCTCTCTCCTGGCCTGAGGCTGGGGCCAGACAGCAGGGCCTGGAGGCTGCTGAGGCTGCTGGACCCTGACTTAGGGCCCCGATAAACCACCAGCTGACCATCAGCAGACCGGTCCTCACCACCGTTCCTGTCACGTACACAGGGACACCAGGGTCCAAAGAGCTCAAAACAGATTTGCAGTTACAAAGCAGCTAAATCACATTCACACTCAGCTCTGCAGACACCCCACTGGGCACCACCGCTGTACCCTACCCCCAGCGCCTTCAGAAGGCATGTGCCCCGAGTGGCAACTGGAATTCACCCAGGCCTCAGAAAGGCATCCCCACCCCAGCCTGGCGGGCCAGCGCACGTGCCGGTGACTGGTCAGTCAACGCATGTTTGCCAAGGACGGAGGGGTACCGGTCCCATAGCGGGCTGTGGGTGTGTGCTGCTGCCAGGCCCAGAGAAAGGGCACGGGGCCAGGTCAAGGCGGAGGGGGAGACACCAAAGGGGTCTATGAGAGGAGGCAGACAGGGCAGACCCAGCAAAGGGGCTCCAGGCGAGAGGCAGGACTCCTGGGGAAGCAAGGAGGTGGTACGCAGTGGGGGAGGGGATCAAGAAGGCAGGTGGGTGCAGGGGTGCTTAGGGGAAGCTAGGCGGAAGGGCTCCCCACGGACCACAGGGCCTGGAGCCTCCTCACCTCCGTGTCAAGGCTCAGTGCACTGGCCTCCCTACAGCTGCCAAACTGAACTCTAGAACACGCCGCTGACCACATCCTCGATCCTCTGTTTCAAGCCCTCTGCAGCCCCCAACCCGTCAGCCCTGTCACCTCTCACCTCCCCCTGCCGCTCCTGCAGGCCCCAGCCTGCTCTGCCAGGCAGCTCCTATGCATCCTACAAAACCCAAGCTGGTGACACCCGCCTCTGCCACGCCTCCCTGTCTGCTCCCTCTGCTGCCAAGGCTCCCCCTCCCAACAGCCCATGGGGTCCTGGAGCGGGGATAGGGCACCCTCCAGCCATCTGCCGGAGGGCACACGTGAGGAAGTAGCTAGCTGGGGTCACCACAGCTTTGGGAAGGAGCAGGTCTGGAGGAAGAGGAAGTTGGGGGGGTTGTCGCTAAGCCCTACCCTGAGGTAGGAGGGAGTCACCCGTCTGGGCACCTGGACGGAAGCCTATCCAGCCCCCACCCCTCATCCACACCCAACGACAGGGCTGTGGAGCAGGGGCTGTGGGCAAGGCTACAAAGCAAGGGACCGAGGCCATGGTTCCATCCCCACTAGGCCCCGCCAAGCCCCTCCCTGGGTACAGAGCCCTCAGTGCGGACAGGGGAGGCTGGATGGGTGCCGGGCTCCGGCCACTGACTGCTCCAGCACAAACACAACCCATGCAGGGCCCCTGGGTGGTGCAGGTCCCGCCCCCCCACCCACCCACCAACCGCCTTCCCAGCCCAGGCCTGAGGCAGGCACCAGGCCAGGCCCAGCAACTCTGCCCTGCCCTCAGGAGCCCTCGGGCAGTGCCCCGGGCCGCCAGCGAGCCAGGCCTTGGACAGGCCCCAGTGTCCTCGCTGCCTTCCAGGAAAGCAGGGAGGGAGGCGGCAGGGGCTCTCCAGCCTGAGGGCCCTGGCCAGACAATCACGGTGCCAGCCAAGGGAAAGCCTACAGGCTAGCTCCAGGACCCCAGCCCCGACCCGGCCGCGAGGGCACTGACCTCTCTTGTGCAGCCAGCCCTCCTTCACGATGGCCACGTCGTTCATGGCGCCCAGTTCCAGGAGCTGGGGCACCCCCAGTGCCACTCACGGTCCCCTCTCGGCAGGGTCGCCCTGAGCCCAGCCGATGTACCCAGCGTCTGGAAGAATCGAAGGGAAGAGGGTGAGGCGGTGCCCGGCTTGGGGCACCCCTCCAACCCCACGGTGAGCCCGGGAAGCGTTCTGCACCTGGGGTCCCATTTGGGGCCCCCTTCCCACATGGCTGGCCCCGCTCACAGCCCACAGAGCTGCTGCCGCCCCCCACTTGCTTCCACCACAGCACCTGACAGAACATTCACGTGATTCCATCTGTTCCCTGGGGCCAGGCCTCCCCTGCTCCTGGGGTGCAAGCCCCCTGCCACCCCCTTCTGACCCCCAGACCTCAGCCTGTGACACATCATACATATGCCTTTCTACAGATCACCCCCATCCCCAAAAGGCCCTCCTCACATATTCCAGCCTCCATAACCTGCCACCACAGCAGAGGCCACCTCCTCCAGGCAGCCCCTCTGACTGCTTGGACTGCCCAAGCCCCTGCTCCCCCTGCCCACGCTGCAACCGCCCGCCCCCATAGGCTAGGGTGCTCGAGCAGGCCCAAGATTCTTCCTTCTTGCCCCAGACTAGGAAAGAAGAGAAATTCAAACACAAAGCAAGTAGGGCCAGGAGACCAGGCGACTGGCACCAATGAGAGCCCAGAGCCCTCCAGGGTGACATATAAACCTCTCCCTAAGAAACCCCAGGACCCTCCTAAACCACAGGAGCCCAGATGTTCTGAATCTGGCTCATTCATAGGGCCAGCATGTGGCAGGCATCCCTGGTTTTGCCAAGATCAGCCCTGGGGACAAAGAAAGGTTCAGATGGGTCCCGTCTGTAAGCAGCACCCAGTCCCAGTGGTTACAAGCCCATAATTACAGCATTCCAGAGGCAACAAATGGGGGGTGTGCGGTCCACCAGCAGCCTTCTCCTGAACACACACTTTGGCCATTGAACCAGAAGGGCCCTTCCCATCGCTCCCTGCTGGATGAACTCCTAGGCATCCCTCAAAACCCAGTTCAAACATTGCCCATTCTGGGCATCCCAGGGAAGAGCACTCCTCTGCTAGCCCCAAACACAAGCACTCCTGAGGGCAGACCAGCAAAGACCCCCCCTCTCCGACCCCTAAGCAAGGAGGACCCCTGAGGACCTCCCAGCATGGATCCCAGCATGGGTTTTCCTACAGCTACCTAGGAGTTCCTGGGCCACACACCTCAGTGGCCTCCTGAGGCGGGGGTTGGGACCCAGAGAAGGGCTGCTGTGCACAGAAGGTCCTAGTCTGAATTTAGTAGAGCAGGAAGACCTCATTGCCTGTGTCTCCTGCCAGCCCAGATTAGACCCACTCTGTCCCAGGAGGAACGGGCCTAGTGAGCTCAGCAGGCCATGGGGCAGCGACAGGCAGCAAGCAAGATGGAGGAAGGAAGAGACCTCCAAGGACAGGGCTCTGTGCCCCTGCACAGCAGAGGGGGAGGCCTGGAAGGGGAGGGGGGCCCCCCCTCTGGTGACACAAGTGGGCGTGGCCTGGACGCAGAGGGCTAGACCCCAAGACCGCTAGGTGTCCCCCACCCCCACCCCGCCTAAGCAGGGCCTGCTGCTGACAGAGTCGGACAGCTGTCCAGCCCTGTATGTAAAAATATATCTGTGCTCACGCATGGGGTGGTGCAGACCCGCAGAGAAATCAACAGACCACACCAGCGCCTGGGCTGCTGCTGGGCACAAGGCAGAAGGGACGGAGGGTCCCCTTTTCTCACGACCGCACTGCCAGTGCCTTTACCATAAAAGTGTGTCAGTGCCATGATTGTTTACGCAACAACTTACCCAAAATTTGCTCCAAACACTGGTTTGTGAACAACATGTTCAACTGGGGGAGGGCAGGGAGCCCAGACCCCCGTGCACCCCTGCCCTTCACTTGGCCCAGGGCCTCAGAGCAGCCAGGGATAGCCTGGAGCAAGCCTGGGGGGCCCTCTGGCTACAGAGCACAGGCCCGTGCCCCCTACTCTGTCCGCCATGGCAATACACAGGAACCAGTGGAGCCGGTGGGCAAGTTCACCAGTCGACTCCCCACCCCCCAACCTGGGAGGCAAGTCCCAGCCCCGCGCCGGGCCCCAGCCTCCGGGATGGGCTGGGCAGCCCCTCCAAAGCCCACCCAGGTCAGGAAGCAGTTTCGGCCGGAGGGTCGCTGGCCCTTCGGGGCCGGCCCGGCACCTCGCCATCGCGCACAACTTCTCCTCCAGGAGCGAAGGACGGCTCCTTCCAAGGCCCACCCACAAACCTGAACGACGGCGGCGGCCCCTGAGCACCCACTACGCGCCGCGGCCGGCCGGCCCGCCGCGTCCCTCGCCCCTGCCCGGCCCGATCGGCCGCTTCCCCAAGGTCATGAGGGAGGCCCGGGCCGCGGCCCGCACCCCCTCCGCCGCCGCCGCCGGCCCGGCCCGGCCCGGCCCCGTGCCCTCCCCGCCCAGGCCGCGCTCGGCCACTTCCTGCTCCGCTCCTCCACCCCGGCTGCGCGCAGCCCGCGCCCCGGGCCCCGCGGCCGGGAACAAAGCGCCGGGCCGCGGGAGGAAATCCGGGCCCCGGCGGCGGCGGGCGGGGGCGCGCGGCGGGGCGGGCGGGCGGGGACTCACCGGGCGCCGCGTCCGGGCCGAGCGCGGGCCTAGCCGGGCCGCGGCCTCCGGCGCCCTCCGCTCGGCATCCCCGCGCGCCCTCCGGGCGGGGCCGGGCTGGAGGCCGCGGCGGGCGGGCGCTGCTCGGGCGGGCCTCGCGCGCCGCCGGGCCCGGTGCTCGTGGCGGCCGCCGGCTCGCGTCCCCCGGCTGCGCTGCTGCGCTGGCCGCCCGCCGCGCTCGGTCCCGCCGCCGCCCGTCCGCCGCCGCCGCCGCCGCCGCCGCCGCCGGCCCGCCCTCTCCCCGCCCCGCGCCGCCCCGCCCGGCCGCCCGCCCACATCCGCCTCCGCCGCCCGGGGCGCCCCCGGCGCGGCCGGGGCGAGGGCGCGGCGCCGGGAGCGCGCGGCGGACGGGCCGCCCACGCTGCCCGGGCCGCGTGCTCCCCGGCCTCAGTTTCCCCGCGCGTCCGGGGCGCCCGCGCTGCCCGGCCCGGTTCCGCCGCGGCCCTGGGGGAAGGGCCGGCCGGGGACGATCCCCGGCCTTCTGCCTCCGTGGCGCCGGGGGTGGGGGTGGGGGGCAGTGTGCCTTTCCAGAGGTGCCCCCAGTGGGAGCCCGTGCCGTGGGCCGGAAAGCAGTGGAGATGACCCGAACAGGCCCAATCCGAGGACCCTGCCAAGCGAGCGGTCCTGGGGTCGCGTGCAGGCGGCTGGCGGGGGTCAGGTGCGAGCGGCCTGAAGGCTGGCTGCAGTGCACAGGGACAGGGAAGGCTGCGGAGGAAAGGGACACAGGCCCCTTGTGCTGACCGACGACCTTGCCCTGGGAGGGGCGCCCCACCCCTTGAAAGGGGCTTCCAGGAGCTTCCCCTTGCCCCTAAGGAACACAGGGACGATCCTTCAAGAGGAGATGGGAGAGTTCGCGGGATGACAGAGGGCTGAGAGGCTGAGGAGGCAGGAGGACCCCAGACCCCTCCGCCTACAGATTCCCAGCACACCGCAGATGACTCCCCACCCCGACCCCTCCCTGGGCCCTGCTCGCCCCTGGAGCCAGAAGTTTCTGCAGCAGCAACCCCTCCCCCTATCCCTGAGGCCTCCAAGTTGACAGGGACCCTTTTGTAAAAGGAGGACTCCTGAGTGTCGCCCTTCTGGGGTGGGAGTGTATTTTGTGGGGTGGACGGGGGCATTTTTGTTCCTTATTCAGGGTCAGAGTTCAGCCTGGAGGGTAGAGATCCTTCTTCTGGGTCAGAGGCAGATGCAGCCCGGCAGAGCGGCTCACCAAGTATCTGCGCCCAGAACTGGGGCTCCTGGCAGACTTCCTGTGGCTCCTGGACAGAGTTATACTCCTTGGAGAAGGACCCTCCCCTCCTCAGGGGGACACCCTCTCCTCGGGGAGGTGGCTGCCAGTTCCTCCCCTTGGCCCCACTGCCCCTCTCCCCAGCCCAGCCCAGGACTCCCAGCTGTGACTGAGTGCGCCCCCCCAGCCCCCACAGGGCCCTGCCTCCAGGGGGCCCAGTGAGAGGCCTGGATGACTCAGTCATCCATGCTTCTGGGACCAACACCTGCCCTGAGGTCACCCGCCAGCTGTCCCACATCTGTCCACCCCCTACCCTGCAAACCTTCCCCGTGGGCCCCTGGGACCCCTCAGGAACTGTCCCATCTATCCACCGCCCTGCCAGGAAGAGGGTCCAGACCCGCCCCCATCATGGCCAGGCAGGGCTATGGAGAAGGCCCAGGGCAAGAAGAGATTGTGATGAGGGGTCTGGGCAAGTGTCCTTTCATAGAAGACGTGGCGGCTCCCCTCGGCCATTTGAGGAAAGGCATCTTGGCCAGGAGGCTGCACCGTGGGGGTCCGAAAGCTCCCTGCTGACCCAGGAGGCCTCCCCACAGCTCAGCATGGAGCTCTGGTGCCCACCGAGTGCCTTGAGACCTGCGGGCAGCCCCATGCCCCACCCCTGCAGCCCCCCCCCCCGTCCCGACCGCACCTCTGTGGGAGCCCGCCCTGGGACATGGGGGCAGCCCCGAAGGCAGGCTGATCCTCTCCTCCTCTGGAACCTTCACCTTAAGAACATCCACCCTGCACCTCAGACAGAAGGGTGAGATGGGGACCCAGTCCTGTCAGCCCAGCCTGGCCCACGCTGGGGCCTCTGGGGAGCCCCTCGACCAGATGTTTGCAGCCAAAACTGCTGTAGCAGTCTTGGGGAGGGTGGCCTCCTCCCCACCCCCACCACACCCCACCCCACCACACCCCACCACACCCCCCGCTGCTGGGGCTCAGGGGCCTCGAGTCCTGTCACCTACTGCAGCTGCCGGCCATCGGGCGGGCGCAGGCCAGCACCCCCGGCCGCCGCCGGGGCTCAGCGGCAGCTGTGGGGCGGGGCCGGGGGCAGCTCCCAGGCCAGATGGCCGCCTGGCCAGCTGCGTCCAGGGAGGCTCTGCCCGCACCACCTCGGTCGCCTCCCGTCATCCCGCGACCTTGTCTAGCCAGAGAGGGGATGTTGGCGGGGGTGGGGGGGGGTTGGGAGGGAGGGGGATGGGCAGCTCCCAAGTGCCATTCCAGGGGCTTCTGGGACAGCCCCTCCTGGGGAGTGGGGGGGTGGGTACGGGGCACTTAACTCAGGCCTTCCCACCTGAGAGGCACAGAGTGGGGGGGCCTCCCCAGCAATGACGGCCCTCCCCCCTCCTCTAGCTCATCCCTACCTGGGCGGGCCTCCCAGGCTCCCGCCAGCAGTGTCCTAACCGGCTTCGGCTTCGGCCCGTCTCCACACCCCGCAGCCTCGGTCAGGGCCCCAAGGAGCGCTTTGTCCCACTAGCCAGGCGGGGCAGGCCAGGACACACCGCCCGCCCCAGGGCCTCACTCTGGCCTGCCTGGGGAGCTGTCCGCCCAGAGCCCCAGGACGCTGGCCTCCCTCCTGCCTCCCTGGCCTCAGGGGCCCAACCTGGGGAAATAGCACTGGACAGGCAGGCGCCACGGAGCAGTTAGGATTTGGTTGGACCTCGCTCACAGAAGCCCCTGCATTCACTCGAGACACGTACTGAACCCCCATTTAGGGCCGAGCTGACTTCTTTGCATGGAGAAGACAGCGGGAAAGCCTGAGGTCACGCGCAGTCTTGGGACCGGGGGAGTGCTCTGTAGAAGGCTCAGGCTAAGAAAGGATAAGGTGGGCTTGGGGGCTCTTAGCTGGGGTGTTCAGCAGAGACTACAGTGGGAGAGGGGCATGGCCCAGGGAACAAAAACAGAAATGGGGGAGGAGCCAGGGCAGGGCCCTCTGGGGGAACACAATGGGAACCCCGGGCCCTATAGTTAACCTCCCACTTTGCAGATGAGTGTTTCAAGGCTCAAGGAGGTTGAGAGCTTGGCCCGAAGTTGGGAGGGGGCAGCTGGCAGACTTTAAGCCAGACAAGACCCCAGGGGGCCATCCCATCAGGGCTCACTTGGACCTGACTTGAATCCATCTCCTCCTACTGGGAGCCCAGCCAAGGGGGTGCAGGGGGTGGGGGTGGGGGACCAGCGGGAACAAACCTCCAGAGCCAGGGCAATCTCAGCGGCTGAGTGCGGTGTGAGTTCAGGGTTCCAAGGGTGCTGGCCAGATTTAGGAAAGAAAAATGCAGGATGTCCCGTCAGATGTGAACTTCAAATGAATAAGGAATAATGTTTTAGTATAAAAATGTGGCTTTCCTTCCCACAGACTTGAGATACCAGCTGTGCTGGGCCCTTCCTCAGGTCTCTAACCTGAGGCTTTGAACAGGACCTCTGGGTGGCTCGCGCCCACCATCCCACGGGGGCCACCCCCTCCTCCTGGAGAGCTCAGCTGGATCCCTCCCCACTCATCCTGCAGCCTGACGGTCCAGCCCCTTGCCAGCACCTCCTCCACCCCTAGTCGATCGGGGTGGGGAGTTCTCCTCCTTCCCAGCCAGCCTCCATCTCTGGGGATGCGTGCAGGTGGGAATTCAGGAGACTGTCGGGATTCGAATCCCGATTCAGGGACTTACTTTTTTTTTTTTTTTTAAGATTTTATTTACTTATTTGACAGAGAGAGCAGAAGCAGAGGGAGTAGTAGAAGGGGAGGGAGAGGTAGGCTTTCCGCTGAGCAGGGGACCCAATGTAGGGCTCGATCCCAGGACCCCAGGATCATGACCAGAGCCAAACGCAGACACTTAACCGACTGAGCCCCCCAGGTGCTCCCCACCCCTGGTTTAGGGATTTACTGCCTGCTCTATGGCCTGCTGGTGGCCCTGGGCCCTTCCCTCGCTAACCACCCCCCACCAGCAAACAGGGGTAATAACAAGAGCATCTAGCCTGCGGGACTGCTGGGAAGGGAAGCTGGGCAGTGGTCAGTGCCTTGTCCCTGCTCCAACGAGGGCAGCCCCTTTAGAAGAGACTGGAAGAGAATGCCAGCCAGCAGTGCCCCCCACCGCCGGGGCCCCAACTTCTCCCAAATCGTCGCTATTCCACCCAGGTTCTTCTCTGGGCAGACCTGGGTGACACCCTGACACCTTCGGTTGGTCTCACACCTGGCCCTCAGGATGCCAGCTGCGCTCCTCCGCAGGGTCTCCCCCTTCCTAAACACGTTTCCGCCTGCCCTGGACTTGGGGCACCCTCCGAGGCACTGGGCTGTCCCCCAGGTCTGCAGAAATGTGCCCGGTCCCTGGGGCTCCGGGACACAGAGCTCAGGGCACCCGGCCCCGCCCCCACAGGGGGAGCTAGGCCCTGCTGACCGGGTGGGGGTCCCCTTTTCTGGACTCTGCCGTGGAGATCCCGCCCAGGTGTTTGGAGGAAAGTACCAGCCAAATTAATTCCAATTCAGAAAGAGGCTTTCAACCAAGAAGGGGAGGTGTCATCTTTTCAAAATTTACTCCATGGGTCCCCTCCTTCCTCCCACAGCCAGCGCCCCCCAAAGTGCGCCCTCGGGTGACAGCCCCAGCGCGGGTCCGCAGAGGAGCGGGTCCTCGGAAGGGGTGCTATAGCAGAGCGCGCAGTTGGGACCCCGTGGGGGGCGGTAGACACCCAGGCCGAGGCGGCAAATATCGCGAGAGAGCCCCCTCCCCCGCCGCGCCCCTCACCCCCTCCCACCCCGGTGTCCCAGCTGGCGGCTCGCCGGGCCCCGGCGGGGCGAGGCGGGGCGAGGCGGGGCGAGGCGGGGCGGGCCGGGAAGGGGCGGCGAGGGTGACCTCAGCGGTTCCGCCGCTCCGGGAAGTCGCCTCGGCCCGCCCCCTCCAGCCCCCGCCCCGAGTTTCGCTCTCTCCGGGGCGGGGCGAGCGGCGGGCGCGGTCTGGCCAGCCAAGTTGGAGCGCGCCCCGCCCGGCGCCCTGCCGTCCCGCGCCCTCCCCGCCGGGGCGCGCCGCCCGGAGCCCCGCGCACCGGGGCCGCACCGGGGCCGCACCGGGGAGGGCGCGCGGCGCGGGCGGCGGCCGGAGAGCCGGGCGGGCGGCGGAGGTGAGCGCGGGGGGCGGGCGCCGGCTCCTCCCGCCCCGCCCGCCGGCCCGCTCCGGCTCCCGCTCCCCGCGGCCGCGCTGCCATAAATGGGGCCCGCGGCGGCGGCGGCGGCGGCGGCGGCCGGGCGTCGGGCGGCGACGCGGGCGTCGGGGGACGCGGCGGGCGGCACCCCGGAGTGAAGTTCAGGGGCGGCCCGGCGGGGGCGCGCGCAGGTTCGCGCCCCGGGACCCGCCCCCGGCCCGCGGCTTCAGTTTACTTTCGGTCGAGTTTCTCCTGCGCCGGGGCAGGTGCCGGCGGCGGCGGCGGGGGCGGGGGCGCCCGGTCCGCGCCCGCCGGGGCCCGCGGCGCATGGAGTTCCCGGAGCACGGCGCGCGGCTGCTGGGGCGCCTGCGGCAGCAACGCGACCAGGGCTTCCTGTGCGACTGCACCGTGCTGGTGGGCGCCGCGCGCTTCCCGGCCCACCGCGCCGTGCTGGCCGCGTGCAGCGTCTACTTCCATCTCTTCTACAGGGACCGGCCGGCGGGCAGCCGCGACGCGGTGCGGCTCAACGGCGACGTGGTCACGGCGCCCGCCTTCGGCCGCCTGCTGGACTTCATGTACGAGGGCCGCCTGGACCTGCGCAGCCTGCCGGTGGAGGACGTCCTGGCCGCCGCCAGTTACCTGCACATGTACGACGTCGTCAAGGTCTGCAAGGGCAGGCTCAGGGACCGGGGCCGCGCGCTGCACCGGGGGACCCCCGCCGCCCGGGCCGAGCCGCCGGACCAGCCCCCGCACCCCCAGCCCGCCCGGTCCTCGGTGTTCTGCCCCGCGGCCCCAAAGGCCCAGCCGCCCCGGACTGGGGTCCACGCCCTCCCTCCGCGAGCCCCGGGCCCCCCTCCCTGGCAGGGCCCTGGAGACTCGGACCGGGCCCTGGACCTGTCACTGAAGCGGAGCCCCAGGCGGGAGCCAGTCCACCCACCCTGCGTCCTCCAGACAGCCGCCTGCCGCCTGAGGCAGCCTGGCCTCCCGCCGCCGGTGAAGGACTCGCGGGACTCGCTGTCGGAACCCGAGGACGACGGCGGCCCTCGCGGCCCTCACCGCCCCCTGCAGCCCCCCTGCGCTCCTGCAGCTGAGCGCCGGGCTGTGGGCTTGGAGCCGCTGCCGGCCGCTGGTGCGGGCGGCGCGCAGCTGGAGCTGGATGCAGAGCAGGGGACCAGTGGGGGCGAGCTGGGTCCCGGCGGGCCCCTCCGCGTCTGCCCGCTGTGCACCAAGCTGTTCCCCGGCGGCCGCGGCCTGCAGCTGCACCTGAGCGCCCACTTCCGCGAGCGGGAAGGGGCCCGGGCCCGGCTGTCGCCTGACGGCGCGCTGCCCACCTGCCCGCTCTGCGGGAAGACCTTCTCCTGCACCTACACGCTGAAGAGGCACGAGCGCACGCACTCGGGCGAGAAGCCCTACACGTGCACGCAGTGCGGCAAGAGCTTCCAGTACTCGCACAACCTGAGCCGCCACGCCGTGGTGCACACGCGCGAGAAGCCGCACGCCTGCCGCTGGTGCGGGCGCCGCTTCACGCAGTCCGGTGACCTCTACCGCCACGTCCGGAAATTCCACTGTGGCTTGGTCAAGTCCCTGCTGGTGTGACCTGTCCTCGTGGGGCGTGGTGTGGCGTGACCTGTCCTTGGGAGGGCAGGGAGGGGCTGCCCAGGTGGCTGCAGGGACGGAAGGCGAGGGATGGGAGCTCCAGGTGGCAGGGAGCCCCCGTGCTGCAGCTCCCAGCGGAAGGGCCCCCACTGCCCCTGGACCGCAGTGCCAGACTTGGGGGCACTCGGCATGGCTGGGTCCGCCCTCTTCCCCACCTTGCTCCCTCCCCCCAGCCTCCAATGGACTCCGTCCCCCAGCTGTGCCCTGACCTTGATCACTGTCTTCCTCTCCATCCCCTGAGTCAGCTCCATGGGGTCTGGGGAGGTGGGGGGTGGGGGTGGGGGGTTGTCCCTAGGGCCCTGAACTCCAGCCCAGCCACCATCCTTGAACCAGGAAGGAGAACGCACTTCTGCCTCCGAGGGGGGCTCTCCTGACCACCTCGCTAACTCGCTGGGGCATACCCTCTGGAGCCCGACACCAGGCATGGTAGAGAACTCGCACATCACGGAAGTCGCCAGCATGTCCGGAAAAGGGCACTTGGATGGACCAGGCCCTTTCTGGTGGATGGCAGCAGGAGCCTTCCTGGGAGGCCCCGGGCACAGGGGGACGAGGACAGCCGGGGACATCGAGGCACAGCTGGTGTGGCTGGGCTGCAGAGCCAGCCAGATGCCAAGGGGCTCCTGCATTCCCGGTGCTGGGGCAGGAGGTGGGTCCCCGGAGCCAGTGACCCTGACCACACTGCAGGTAGCTGGGAGAGAGGAAGTCGCAGTTTGGGAACAATTCTCTTTAGACGGAGAGAGAGCTTCCCTGAGGTTGCCAGATGTCTGCCCACGGGCGGTGGGCCGTGCTGCTTCCCTGCCTGAGCTCGGGGTGCGGGGTGCCTCAGAGCATCCCTTGGGTGGGGCCAGGAGGGGCCTTGAGTGTCGCAGGCTGCCACAGGGCTCCAGTGGGCCTCACCCTGAGGTACTTGGCTTGCCCGCTTGAGGTCTCCCCAGAGCAGCCCATCATTTCCAGAGCACCGAGCTGGGGGCCAGTGCAGGGCCATGTTTGCAGGCTCTCCCTTCCCTCCAGCAGGGCCTGGGTGCAAGCTGCCATCGAACAGGGAGGGGACAAGCACCTGCTGGGCTGGGGTCACGGCCCCCCACTGTCATCCACAGCTCCTAGACCCGTAGCTGGGGGGGGGGGGTCACCCAGCCAGTCTTGCTGCCCGAGTGTGATTATGACAAAGGGGGAGACGGGGCCTTGTCCCCACTTCCAAGAGCCTCCTGGACTCCTCGGGTCCGCGGACTGGAGGCACTGAGGACAGAGTCCAGCCAAGCTTAAGTGATTTTCTCATATCCTGGCTACCACTTGATGTCATATTTATTTGTCTGCCTGGTCTGGAGTGAGATGACCGATGGCCTTCATGGCAGGTGGGCGGAAGGGACGGTCTCCCCGCGCTCCCTCGGCTCTCCCAGCAGGTGGACGGCCTGCCACGTGCTGCAGGGCCTTTCCTGGTGCGCAGGGCTCCGAGGCCCTGGCCCAGCCGCAGACCAGAGCGCACTGAGGAAGGGGCCCCTGCTTGAGATCGTCCTGACGGTGGGCTCCTCCAAAAGGGCTACCTCACACTCCGTGTCATGTCCTCCATGAGCAGGTTTCCGTGTGTGTGTGTGTGTGTGTGTGTGTGTGTGTGTGTGTCTCCAGCAAATGGCGAGGTGAGCCATGCCCACAGCCCCGCCACACGGCAGGGAGAGGTGGCCGCCCTGGTTTTCCCCAGAGGTTCCGTGGGGGAAGAAGCGGACTTTCCTCCTGACTTACCAACACTGGATTCATTGTCTTCGGCAAACAGTTACTGTGAAGTTAATGTAAAGAGAAGTGGTTAGTTTTTAATGTGACAACCAACACCGGTCCAAGGTACCCTGTATGTCTGACGCACAAACGTGCGGATGTGTGGCAGAGGCGCACGGATGCCGTCCGAGGGGGGCCTGCTGTGTGGGGTCCTCCTGGTCCTGTCCCGCCCCCTCCCCGCGGTCTCATGCTGCTCTGCTCCAGGGTGGATGACCCCTGGGACCCAGAGGACACGGGTTTGCGTGGGACGGTGGGCTTGCGCGCACCCGCCTGCCACGACAGCCTGGACACCGGAGCTGTCCTGTGTGTCATCATCGTCTTCATGCTGACCCTGCTAATAAAGTCTGCACCCCGTGGAGATGGCCGGGATTATTCCAGGGACAGGAGCGCGGGCATCTCCAAGTGTGTGCGGGAAGTGGGGGCACCGCTGGTTTGGGCGGGTGGGGGCAGAAGAAGCCCAGGGGCAGGGGAGGGTCCTAGGCGGGGAGTGGCCACTCTGGGGACCCTGTCTCAGAGGGTACCCTGTAGGGGGGGGGTGTGGGCTAGTACAGGGCCATGGATAGGGGGCACACCCTCTTTCCTCAGGCTGCTCTCCCTGCCATGGGGGTGGGGGGCAGGACGCAGGCTGGGACCTGGTGAGGGGACTGGTTTCTTGTACAGGGGGCAATGAGGGCACCTGCTGAGCAGCCACAGGC
Source organism: Neogale vison (assembly GCF_020171115.1). Classification (NCBI taxonomy): domain Eukaryota; kingdom Metazoa; phylum Chordata; class Mammalia; order Carnivora; family Mustelidae; genus Neogale; species Neogale vison. Next base: position 1,697,946 of record NC_058103.1, on the reverse strand, counting down.
CTTTAAGCTTGGATCTGAGGCCTCCTGGTCCACTGGTCTTGGGCCCTGTGTCCACCTGCCTTCTGGAGGCAGGTGCAATGCCTGGGTGCCCACACTGGTCCCCCACATACCCTTTGCCTTTTCCTCTCCCACCACAACTCCTATGTACCCCACCTCCTTTCAGGTGGGCCTAGACCCCCAGAGGCCCAATCTGGGGAGATGTGGGCAAAACTTGGGGGTGTGTGTCCCTCCTGGCCTCGCCTTCACCCCGTGGGGCCCTCCTGCAACTCTAGGGAGACCAAGTGGGGTGGAGCTGGGCAGTGGCTGGGCGGCTCTGCCCCCGTGAGGGTTCTAGAGTCCTGAACCAGAGCTGGCAGGTGGCCGTGGGTAGGTGTCCCAGCCCCTACTCAGCCCTCGCATGGGGACGTGGACCCGGAGCTCTCGGAGCTGTCCCTGTTTTCTCCAGGCCCGGGGCAGACGAGCAGACAGCCTCACATGTGTGTCCCAAGCCTGGTCCTGGCCAAAGTGTCCTCCAGGTAGAGCCAAAGCAGACCCAAGGGCAGGGGACACCGTCCTTGCCAGGGGTCCCCAAGGGCAGTGCCGAGCTGAGCTGGCCCTGAAAAGGGCTGCTGGGCTTTGGGCTATACTTTGAGGCCTTACCAGTCCTGACCCCAAATGCAGGCCATTGCTTCTCAGAAATGGTGCCCAGCACATTCCCTCCCCCATGAAGCCTGGCTCCCGATGAGCCTGCCTTCTGGACCAGGGCCACTGTCCTGCAGGGAGACCCTGTCACATTCTCAGTTGGGCTGGTGACTCAGCCGGCCTTCTCAGAACCAGCCAGGAGGCTGTTGCCATGCCAACCAGGCAGTGGGGGGGCCGGCGGTGGAGAGGCGTCCGTAGGGGGAGGGGCTGACCTGGGACAGGGCTGCAAGGCCCGACCCACATGCAGCTCACTGTGGGCTCTGCCACCCACGCCTCTGGGGCTGGAGCCATCCAGCCTGACCTGTCGACTACATGGTAAACTGAGGCACGTGGCAGGGCCTGGAGCCTCCTCCTCCCTCCTATCCCTCTCCTCCACCAGCACTTCTTCCCAGTAGAGTCCCACAGAAACCGACCCCTAAAATCTGGGCCAACTTCCAAGTGGAGGACGGAAGACTCGGCCGTGTGCACGCTGCCCAGTGGTGGGGAAGGGGCGTTCCTTCCCTGGGGGCTCCCCTGCTTCTTGGATATTTCCCAGCTCCTCCGCACCTCCTTTGTCCCTACTGAAGGGAAAGTGGGTCTGGGTCTCACCACGCTCACCCGACCTCCCCAACAGCAGCGTGGAAAGCAGCCCTCTGCTGCTTACCGCAGAGCGGAGGCCTTTGGGGAGGGCCACCTTCTCCTCGTCTGGGTCCCCAGGGTGCTTCCGTTCTGCCTCAGTCTTCTCATCTGAAGGATGGGAACGTCGGCACATGCCTGCGGAGGGGCGACTGGGGGCATGCCCAGGGGACACACAGGCAGCAGCCACCAGGAGCTGGCCGCCCCTGCTGCTGCGGACCACGGCCGGTGTACCACAGCTGCCTCCCCTGGGGCCATCCCGAGCTCAGAAGAGCCCCCGTGGCCAAGGGCTTCGGCCACAGTGCCCTGCGGAGCAGGCCGCGCTCGTCCTGGGCGTGCTGGGCTTGTGGCTGTGCTGGGCTGCAGGCACCAGCGGTTTGCGGTTTGGGGACCAGCACTGTTGGGATCTGGGCCTGCCTCCTTACGGAATCACCTGCCCCCAGCCCTCAGCCTCCCTGGCCGAGCCCCCCGCAGGGGTTCCCATGGGCACAAGGGGCTTTGGGAGGAGTATGGGGACGGCTGGCCAGGGGCCCGGCGCGGCAGGCACGCACCCCCCCAGCTTCAGCCTGGGCCTGCGGAGACGTCAGCGGACCTGGGGCATCGCCGGAAATCCAGGGGTGCATAGACCCACCTCCCTGATTGGAGCCAAATGGCATTGCTTTCAGCAATTTGAACGGAAGTCTGTAAACAGAAAAACCCATTCCCTGCCCTGTGCTGCAGACACAGCGCCTGTCGTCGGCTGTGGGACGCGGCACCGCGCCCTGGGCAGCTCCGCACCACAGGCATGTACACTCTCGAAGTTCCTGAGGCTGCAGATCCAAGGTCCCGGAGTCAGCAGAGCTGGGTGCTCCAGGGGCCTCTCTCCTGGGCATGTAGACGCCGTCCTCTCCCCGTGCCTGGGTCCGGATTGCCTGCCCCTATAAGAACGCCAGTCCCAGGGGACGAGGGTCCCCCTAGGAACCTCGTTTTAACCCGACCGCCTCGCCTCTGTAAAGACCGTACATCCCAGTTCAGTGACCGTGCAAGGCCGACTCTGGAGAAACCCACTCTAGCCCCTCCAGCACGCAGTGCCTCAGAAGCACACCCAGGCCCGGATCGGAGCCGGCCCCCGCGGGGTTCTCGTCGGTAAGGTTTGCTGAGGATTCGGTCTCACCCTCCAACGCGCCGCTGGGCACCACCACCTGCTGCCGTCCTGTGTCCAGAGCCACGGCGCAGGGAGGCCTGGCCTTGACGGGCCTGAGCCCATCCTGCCCACTCGCTTCTCAGCGGCCCGCACCTGAGTCTCACCCCCTTGCTGCCGGCGTCCCAGGGCACGAACCCTTGGTCTCGCTGCCCCACCGGGCTGTCCCTTCCAGCTCTGCTTCCCCTGCAGGATGCCACGCCCATCTGCCCCCCCAAGCGGGGCCGGGAAGGGACATCTCTGCCCCCCGCCTCTCCCGAAGTCTCACGGGTCTCGAGGCTCGCACCCCCCTACGTGTAAACCATCCTCTCTCCGCTGGGCTCTGCGCCCTGAGGTCCCTTTGCTCACAGACGCTCCAGCTCCCCTCTGCCTCCCTGTCCAGGGTCTGAGGCCAAGGCCCTGGACACCCAACAGTTTGTGGGCAAACGCATCCAGTGGCCCCCCCCGGGCTCCATGGCCTCTCCCCCACCTCTGCACCACCCCCCCAGGCCTGGGTCCCACAACAGCTACACCCCCTCGGGAACCTCAAGTCCAGTGCCCCCACCCCCCGCAGCACAAGCTCCGTCTCCCCTGACCAAGCAGCTTCTCCATCGTGAGTCTGGGCCCGCGTGTCTGAAGCTGCCGGCCCCTCTCCCCTCCACTCGGCTCCCCTGTCCAGGCCTTGAGTCTTTGGCTGTTTCCTCCTGAGCCCTCGGGAACCCGCACTTGGATAGATGCGGCCCCTCCCCTCCCTGCGCAGCCCGCAGAAAAGGAGGGGCTTGGGAGGTCCGCTGGAGCCCATTCTGACGACACCCAGGAGGAGAGCGAGGCCAGCGCCCGGGGGCCTGGGGACACCAGCCCCGCGTGGGTGGGCCAAGACCTCACCACCGAGAACCACCCGTGTTTGAAAAGATGAGGTGAAGGCGCGGGAGCGCGGGTGGGTGGCAGGTGCACGGGGCGCCGAGAGGCACACGGTGTCTCCACCGGGAGATGCCTGCGGTGACGGCAGGTTTGGTGGACGCATCCCAAGACACTTAGGGGGCATGCGGACCAGCACTCAGCACCCCTAGTCACTGTGGCCCCCACAGTGAGGTCGTGGGACACGCACGTGTCCGAACGGGAAGCCTGACAGCACCAGGCTGCGGGACCTGCACGGGGCAGGAACTCGGGACGGTTCCTAGGGGGACCCTCGTCCCCTGGGACTGGCGTTCTTATAGGGGCAGGCGATCCGGACCCAGGCACGGGGAGAGGACGGCGTCTACATGCCCAGGAGAGAGGCCCCTGGAGCACCCAGCTCTGCTGACGCCGGGACCTTGGATCTGCAGCCTCAGGAACTTCGAGAGTGTACACGCCTGCACTGGAAAAGGGACGCCAGTTCCCTGTGAAGCGGAGGACACTGGTCACGGGACCTGCCCATTCTCCCAGAGGGCTCATCCAGGGGAGGGGAGACATGTGTCCCCACAGGGACCTTCCTCACGGTCCGTGGGAGCGATAGCCACACTCCCCGGGAGCCTGTGACAAGCCAAATGTCCCCTGGCTGGAGAGGACACGCCACGGGATGGCGTGACTGTGAAGGTGGGAGGCTAGCCAGACGCGACGCCGGGGACGAAGGTCCCCGATGCGAGGGACAGACAGCAGGCGGGAAGGGACCTGCCATGCAGTCTCACCTGCACGAAGCTCTAGGGCAGGCAGGGCAGCGTCCTGGAGAACAACCCACATCTGCCCCCGCGGGGGGAGGGACGAGGGGACTTTTGGGGAGTGCCGGACAGTCCTCAGGTCTTATAGGGTGGCGAGCCACGTAGCCGTCAAGAAACTTCACTGTGCACTTCCACGTGTGTACGTTTAAGGAAACCCCAAGAAGACAGTGAAAGGTCGCGGACAGAGCCGGGGCTGGGCCGCACAGCGGGGAGCGAGCGGCTGCGGGAGCCGGTGACCGGCGCAGGGAGCTCTGCGCTCTGGAAACGGGCAGGTGTGACGCCTTCCGTGAGAAGATGCCGACCGACGCCCTCCTGCTTCAGACCGGCACAGACAACACGGTGGTCACAGTCTCCTGGGCGAGGCTGCGGGGCCTGAGCCTGGCAGGCTCGTGTCTGACTCGGTCCTGACAGAGTCTGTGGGTCCCCGATCCCCTCCCTCAGCCACCGCAGCCTGGGGGTGGCAGTAGGTCCCCTCCAGGGACCGAGAAGTACAAGAACGCGCATTTGCGTCGCGACCGAAGTTTCTTGGAAGGATACCAAAGAAATAAAAGGCAACTGGGAATTTTGGTCACTCGCAGGAAGGGAACTTGGTTCCTGCCTGATGGGGTCTGGGCGGGGGAGAGTGGGGTCATTCGGGGGTTATGGGTCATTAGGCACCAACGTACGTTATTTTAGTTCAACTTGAAACCGGGTCCTCTATCCCGCACCTCCAGCACGACTTCCCACACCACTGCTTACGTCGGTCCTTCTACCTCCCGAATTCCCTGTGTCGTGTTTTCATCCTGATTCTGTCAATCAAAGACACACCAGGGCTGCTTCCTCCGGCGTGCAGCACCAGGGGCTCCCACGACCACTCATTTCTTGGGTGTTCTCCAGTGTTTCTGTAAATACGGATATTTTTTCTCCCGTGTCCCCCCGAGAGGTGTCCTACCACAGAAGCCGTTCTGAATGTTGTTGATTTTCTCTTAAAAACAGACGGCAGAGACCTTCCCGCACCAGCGGGAAAACGTCCCGGAGGCTGTAACCTCTGAACAGCCCCACCCGTTTCACCGTGGTCTTGTGTCATGGCCTGGTCCCCGGGGTGGACACCTGGGGGGTTCCCTGCTGGTACATGCGACACTCCAGCACATGACCGTGACTAGGCCTCGCTGGCCTGTGGAAGCCCGGGCGGACATCCTCGTGGGCAGCAACCCTTGCGATGCCGGGAGAGCACCACCTCCACAGAGGCGTCGGTGGTGGCTTTGCGTCCCCGCCCCGCACCTGCCCCCTGCTTGCCCACCACAGCACGTGACCACATTCCAGGATTTTCCAAAATCGACAGGTAAGGAACCGTGTGTCTGCATGACCTTCGTCTGCATTTGTTATTACAGGGGACCCTGCGCGCGTGCCCAGGCTGACTCTTGGCACGCGTCTTCTGTCCGTTTGCCTACTGGGCATTTCCGCTCTGGTGTCGTGGGATTCGCCGTTATTCTTGGCAGCATTCTTACGGCTTTACTTCACTTACATTTATATCTTTGATCCTTTTTAACCGGCGCGTGGTCACGGTGTGGCTCGAACTTTCTCCTTCTTCAGAGGAGCAACCGCCTGTGCAATCTGTCGGCCTGCTGACCGCCGCGACCACGCGCGGACTCCTGCTGTGCCGTGCTTGTGCGCTCTGCCCTCCGCTGCCCTCCCCTCGTGCTGCTGGGCCACTTGACTGATTTTGCTCCTTCCTTTTCCACCGGGACTCTGGACTCGGCACACCCGGCTCAGGGGAAAGCTGTTCCCCTGCGGTCCACTCCGGCTCGGCTCCTCCCGACCCTCCCACGCGGCTCATGACATCCGCGACGTCCAGGCTGTCTTCGGGTCACGGGCCCGGGGCCTCCATCTGGCTGTGGGTCTCTCAGCTAAGCACCCCTGGCTCCCGAGGCTCCCAGCTTCCTTCCACCCCGCTGGCCTCGCTTCACCCCGTCCCGTCTCTGCAAGCACGGCGGGGCTCAGCCTCAGCGGGCTCCCTTCTGCGTCCCTGCTGCTCCCGCGGGGTCTCACCCTCTCCGTTGTGACAAATGCCATCTCTCCCTTTTTAAGATACTTACTTTAGAGCGAGTGTGCGCAAGCGAGCACGGGAGGGGCAGGAGGCGGGCGAATCCTGAAGCAGCCCCCGCATGAGCATGAAGCCCGGCGTGGGGCTGGGTCCCAGGACCCCGGGACCATGGCCTGAGCTGAAATCAAGGGTCAGCTGCTCTACGGACTGAGCCCCCAGGCGCCCTCCGCCAGAGACCCTCCCCACGGTGCCTCCTGGGCTGATGCCGCCTGTGACACCCACACGCTCTCCTGAAGGCCTTCCAGGAGCACAGGATGAGGTCTGGACGTCCCCCACACACCAGTGCTCTCTCTGCCGCTCCCTTTCCAGCAACCAAGGGCCCCCGGGAACCTGCGTTGCTTTCTCCTGCCGTACTCCCCACGTTGCACAGAAAGGGCTGAGGCTTCTGTCTGCAGCAGACCTGGGGACATCCACCTCCACTGCCGACACCCCGGTCCGAGTCACAGTCACCATCCACACGACGACCGCCCTGGTCTGCCAAGGCATCCGTCAGGCCCTGCCGGCTCCCATCCCACTCGTTAGGACGTCCAGCCGCGTTCTTCCCTGGCGGACGTGGCCCCGGCCTGCCCTGGCTCCTAGCCCTGTCCTCGTCTTTCTTTCCTCTCCAGGGTTTGGGGTCACCAGCCTCCAGCCAGGTCCCAGAGCCACTGCTCGCTGTCCTGCCTGGCCTGGAGGGGGCTGGGGCCAAGGGCCTGAAGGATTGGTGGTCTGGGGTCTGGGGCTGTGGGGTCTGGGGCCAGAGGACTGGGGTCCAGGCACTGGGGATGTGGGAGCACTGGGGGTGAGGTCTGGGACTTGGGGATGTGGGGGTTGGGGCCAGAGGGCTGGGGCTGCGGGGACTGGGGGCGTGGAGTCTGGGGCTGTTGGACTGGGGGTCGGGGCACTAGGGGTGTAGGGGCCCAGGGGCAGAGAACTGGCTTGAGATCTGAGGACTGGGGGTGTAAGGGTTTGGGGCCAGAGGACCTAGGGTCTGGGGGTTGGGGGTGTGGGGTTCAGGGCCACAGGACAGGGGGTCATGGCACTGGGGCTGTGGGGGCCTGAGGCTAGAGAACTGGGGTGAGGTCTGGGGCCAGAGGACTCGGGGTCAGGGCACCGAGGGTGTGGGGACCTGGAGACTGAGCTGAGGTCCAGGCGTTGGGAGTGCGGGGTCCAGGGCCGGACTGGGGCTCTAGGGGTTGGGGGTGTGCGGTCCGGAGGGCTGCGGGTCCCGGGATAGTGATGTGCGGTCAGGGGCGGAGGACTGGGGGTCCAGGCGCTGGGGGCGTGGCAGCCGGAGGGCTGGGGTGAGGTTGGGGGGTTGGGGTGCGGGGTGCGGGGTCCGGGGAGGAGCAGGGGGTCCGGGTTGGGGTGCGGGGCCGGGCAGGGCCGGGAACCCCGCTCCTTCCCGCCCCTCCTCACTGTTAGGACCCGTCGCCCCCCGGGGAGGTCTCGAGGGGACGACTCGCCCCGCCCCTCCCCCCAGCTGACGGGCGCGAGGAAAGGCGGGCAGCGGGAGGAAACGGCCCCGCACGGCCGACCCAGGGGTCCGGGGAGCACAGCCGCACGGGGCGACGAGCCGACCCCCGCCCGCAGCCAGCCCGGAAGTGCCGACCCGACCGCGCATGCTCGCTCCGCCTCCCGCGCGCTCCCCCGTCACAGGGGACGGCGTGCGGCCGCTCCCGGAAGTCCCCCGGGAAACGCGAGCCCCTGGGCCGCGGGTTCCGCCGCGGGTCGCGGGTGGACTCGGGTGAAGTCTGTCTGTCCCGCGCCGTGGGCGCCCGCGGAGGACGCGCTGCGCGTGGCCCCTCGGCTGCGTGGGGCGGGGCTCCCCGGGCCGGCGCGTCTGGCGCGCTGGGCGGCGGGACCGGACGGTGACTCGGCGCCGACTTACCTGCCGGGCTCACCTGTCCGCGGGGCGGGCCGCGGACCCCGCCCGACCCTCGTCCGCCCGCCGCGCCGGGTCAGCGCGAGCGCGGGGCCCTTCCCGGGGCCGGAGGGGATGGAGGAGGCCCTCCGCCTGCGAGCGCTGCGCCCCACGGGCCGTGTCGCGCGGCAGGGACAGTGCGGGGGTGTCCTCGCGGGACAGCGGCAGATCTCGGAGTCCCACCGCCCGCGCCCCCGGGGCGACCCACGCGCCCCCGCCCCCGCCCCCGGGGGGACCCACGCGCCCCCGCCCTCGCCTGAGCTCCTCCCTCTTCCCTCCAAACAGTTGTAAAAAAGCTCAATTTACTTCCTAAACTTCGTGAAGTGAGTTTGAGAAATGCCACGCGTTCGAGGATGGACGGACCGCTGCTCTACCAGTGGACGCCCTTTTAGCTTGGAGTAGAAATACAAGTGTGCTCATTTGAACCCACGTGGCTTGTCCTCCCAGGGCAGGAGGCCTGGAAGCGAAGTTCAGCCGCCCAGGGGTGTCAGCCTCTCTGTAACCTGGAGGGGCCTTTCCCTCATGGTCACAGAGGGTTGCCATAGCTCCAGCTGCTACACCCATGCTCCAGGCTGGACAGAGTGGAAAAGGAGAGTGACAGAAATGTCTCTTTTATCATGGAAATGCCCAGACGCTCCCCAGAGGGCCTCTGGTGGCATTTCACCGGCCAGAACTATGTCCCAAGACCAACATGGCGGCAGCGCAGCTGGGGGAGTGGACGCTGAGCTTTTCCGGTGTATATAGTGGAGGGAAGAGAGTGGGGTTAACGGCCGGGGTAGAGATCTGTCACTGCGGCTGTCCCATGTCTTTGATTGTTCCCGTGTTGTGAATCCTGTCTTCCCACTCGGAATTCAGAGGGACCACCCAAGCCTGCGTCCCTTGCCTCATGGGACGCCTGTAAGGGGCCTGCCACACCAGGACACCAGTGGTCTGCTGGGATTACGCTTTGCTGGGTCTGTTCCCCGCCAACGCGGCGTATTTCTGGGGCCGGAGGTGGCGGGGGCGTCAGCTTGCTGCTGAGCGATGGGGCGTCTCTGGGCTTGGCGCAGCCTGCAGATCCATGACCCAGACAGGCTCTGGTAGGAGGTCAGGCCCAGTTCCTGGAAACGTCACCCAACCCTCAAGCTATCTTACAGCTCCTTGTAAATCCACATGCGCTTTTCAAGTAGGTTCTCTCTGCAGCCAGATGGGTTGGATTGTGTCCCTCAAACGTTCTGCTGAAGTCCTGATCCCCATTATGTGTGACTGACCTTATTAGGAAATAGGGTCTTGACCGAATAATCAAGTAAGAAGAGGTTATCGGGCCTTAATCCAACAGGACTGGTCTCCTTGTAAGAAGAGGGACATTTGGACGCAGACACGCAGGGGAGAGGCCGTGGGACCGTGGGGCAGAGTTGGAAGGGATGCAGCTGGGAGCACAGAGCCCCCACCCGGAGGACCACGGGGATCGCGGCCCTGACCACACCTTGAATCTGGATCTGGCCTCCAGGGTGTGAGAGGATAAACTTCAGTTGTTTTAATCACCCCAGTTTGTGGTCTTTTGTTGGAAACCACAGTGTGGGGGTGAGTGAAAAGGGGGCTGAATGGATGCATAACCGGATTCCAGGCGGTGGGGTTTGCTTAGGGAGGAGGCTCCCCACGTCCCTAAGGCAGACGGCTGACCCAGACTCCCCTGTGCTTTCCAAGAAGCAGCAGGGGGACCAACCATGGCCATCGCCCTCCTCCATGCCCACCAGGCCGCCCTGCCTACCTGCGCAGAGGAACGGGGAGGAGGGGAGACCTTGGCCTCATGGGAGTGCCGTGTTCATGGGGAGATGAGTGATTTTCACCCCCCGTGGCCCCTGAAGCCGAAGAGGACTTTTGCACTTACGCTCGGGTGGGAGTGGGCATTACCCCAAGGAGCGCGGACCGCGGCTCACTCAGCCAGGCCCTGCGGGTACAACCGAGGCCTTCCACGTTCCCCCACGAGGGCTCCTGGGGGAAGGTTCAGTCCGTTTGGGAAGCTATGGGACTGGGACGGCCAGAGGGTGGGGGTCACAAGGCGGTGAGCCCTAGACTCCTGCTCTGCGGCAGCGTGGAACCAGGCGTTCCTTCTGGAGCTCGGGGTGCTCCGCCTCCCGCGACGTCCTCAGCACCTGGAGGTCTCTGCGGGCGAGGGGGTGTCCTCAGCTCCTCTCAGTCTGCAGGGGTTCTCAGCATCTGGGGACCCGCTCAGCGTCCCGAGGACACTCAGCACCGGGCTCTCCACATCTGGGGTGGGGGTGGGGCGCGCCCGGCCTCCGGGGGACCGCTCCGGAGACCCCGTGCTTCTGCGGAGAGCCGCAGCGCATCCGGCGCAGGACCCGCCTCTCTCCGGGACGCGCTGGGGGTCCTGGGTGCAAGCCCGCTCCGCGCCCAGATCGCCCAGATCGTGGGGCTGGGGAAAGCTCCGCGCTTTGAGTGCGGTTGGCGCCGGTGGAAGGTGGGCTCCCGCCCTGCGGGGAGGTGGGGAGCGGACGTCTAGGGAGACCCTGCCTCTGCGCGTGGACCAGGGGGCGAGTGGGACCGGTGGCGGGGGTCAGCGGGGCTGGGGGGTTCCCAGGAGAAAGGGGGAAGCACAGGGAGCTTTACGTGGCACTTAGGAAGGTGGCTTTGTGTGCAAAGAGGAGGGCGGCTGCCCTGGTGGGAGGCGAGGACGAGGCCTGGACTCCCCCAACCCAAGCAAGCTGTGAAGGCCTTGTGGGCGTCTGCGTGCGGAACGAGGGGAGGCGAGGCAGGTGGCCAGGATCCGCTGGACAGGGACGGTCGGGGGTGGGGGTCCCCCGGGGCGGTGACCTCGGCTCTGGCACAGGCATGGGGGGAACAGAGAGGTCTGGGTGGCGTCCACAGGAGCCTGGGGGGATGGGTTGAACGAGGTGGGCGCCTTTGCGGGGGTGGTGCCTGGAGTGGCAGCCTTGGTCTCTGCGGGAGCCAGGCGGTGGCAGAGCAGGTTGAGGTGGGGACCTCCAGGGGTCTCTGGGCAGCTTGAGGGGCAGCAGCCCCAGGAGGGCAACGGGAAGGGAGCACAGGAGCTGGAGGGGCTCCAGTACCGGCCCAGGGGTGCCAGGGGTCTTCAAGGAAGCCACAGGCCCTGCACTCCTGGCCTGCCCTCCACCCCCCCTCCTGTTCATCCGCTCCATTCTCCCCGCAACAGTGACTGCAGTCTCCCGCGCAAAGCTGCCCCATCTGGGGTCTCTGGAGGGGGCTCTCCATGGGAACCCACCCTACATGTGCCCCAGACACTGAATGGGGTGCCCTTGGGTGCCTGCAGAATCCCTCCTGGGGAGAACTGCCTGTGTCCTCCCTGGGGGACTCAGGGAGGTGGCTGGCTGCCAGGGGCGGGTGACCACAGGGCTTCCTGGCCTCTCCCTGTGCCCTGGCAGGGGAGATCTGGGGACCTGGGGCCTCCATGAGTTGGGGAGGTGGCTGGTTTGGAGAGGGAGGGCAGGCAAGGGGAGAGAGGTGGCCGCCAAGGCCTGAGGGGCCACAGAGCACGGGAGCTGGGATGAGCTCCTGATACATCCACCTCCTGCTGCATGCCTTCACCCCTGCCTGTCCCCAGGCCCCTCCCAGGATAAACTGTTTATTTTTGTTTAAACAATTATTGAAGCTTATTTCATGTGTATGTGGTTTTTTTAAAAAGATTTTATTTATTTATTTGACAGACAGAGATCACAAGTAGGCAGAGAGGCAGGCGGGGAGTGGGGGAAGCAGGCTCCTGGCTGAGCAGAGAGCCTGTTGCAGGCCCAAATCCCAGAATCCTGGGACCATGACCTGAGCCGAAGGCAGAGACTCAACCCAGTGAGCCACCCAGGCGCCCATGAGTTAATTTTTGGTCCCGACCCAAGGTAAGGGTCCCACGTCATTCTCTGCTTGCTAGTGCCCAGCTGCTGTGGCACTGGTTGTTGACAAGAATGTCCTTTCGCCATTGAGGGGTCTTGGCACCGTCGTCAAACACCGGCCGACCATCCGTGGGGAGGTCTCTGTCCCGGCTGTCTATGCGACTCCACGGGTCCCTTCAGGCGTGCTTAGGCCAGTCCTGCACTATTTTAATGACCATAGCTCTGCAGGAAGTTTCAAAGTCGGGAAGTGTGAGTCCTCCGACTGGAGTCTTTTTCGAGACTGTCTGGGCTGCTCGGGGCCCCTGGCGATTTCACGCGAACCTGAGGATTGGCCTATTTCCGTGGGAAAGGCTTTTGGAATTCCCACGGGGACCGCGCGGAATCTGTAGGTTGCCCTGGGCAGTACCGACCCTTTGCGATGTCGAGGCTTCTCCTCCGTGGGCACAGATGTCTGTCTGCTTAGGATTCCTTTCCAGTGCTGCTTTGTAGCTCTCAGAGCTCAGGACTCTGCCCGGCTCAGGTGGAGTTATTCCTCAATAGTTCATTCTTTTTTTTTTTTTTTTTTGTAAGAGAGAGTGTGTGCATGCCCGTGTGAGTGGGGAGGGACAAAGGGACAGGGAGAGAGGACCCTGAGCAGACTCCCCACTGTGGGCAGAGCCTGCTGTGGGGCCGAACTCATGACCCAAGGTCATTACCTCAGCAGAAAGGAAGCCTACGGCTAAGGGACTGAGCTGAGACAGCCAAGTGCCCCATAAATATTTAAATTGTTGAGATGCTGTTGAGGATGGGCTGCTTTCTTAATTTCTTTTTCTCTCCTGAGTTATTTTTTTGATCTCAGGACTTACTACTCCCTAACATTTAAATATACTTTTGGGGATGTCTGGGTGGCTCAGTGGGTTAAGCCTCTGCCTTCAGCTCAGGTCATGATCTCAGGGTCCTGGGATCGAGCCCCACATCGGGCTCCCTGCTCAGCGGGGAGCCTGCTCCCCCCTCCCCCGCCTGCCTCCCTGCCTGCTTGTGATCTCTGTCAAATAAATAAAATCTTTAAATATATTTTTTGTTTATTTTTATTTACTTATTTTTTAATAGACTAAAATTTTGGTAAGGGTTAGAGCTTTGATTCGTTTCCAGCCATAGTCCCCATAGACACACGAAACAGTCACATCCGTAGCTCAGTGCGTAACCGCTGAGCGCGGCCATGACTGTTTGCCTCTGTTGGCATTCACTCTCCCGACCAGAGCTTTTCCCCTTGTGCGGTGACGACGGGCTCTACCAGGTGACGACGGGCTCTACCAGGTGACGACGGGCTCTACTACTTGATGACGAGGCTCTACTAGGCATCTGTGAACATGTTTTCTGCGATGGAGGTTTTATTTTCATGGCAGAAATTCTCAGTCACGGAAGTGATATCCATATAGGACTTAAATATTTAAGCCTTTCCTATGTTATGGATACTCACCACTGGTCTGTTGTCTGCTTTACAAATATATATGTTTTTCCAAATTTACCATGTTTTTAATACAGTCTCTACCCCCAGTGTGGGTCTTGAACTCACAACCCTGAGATCGAGAGTCACACACTCCACCGACTGAGCTGTCCAGGTGCCCCCCAAATCTGTTTTTTCTCCCCTAACTCTTTTGATTTCTGCACATGGCGGCTGTGTCAGTGTGCTTGGGGCGCGGACCTGCTCTGGGAACTTTCCTCCCGTGGCCTCGGCTCTACCTCTTCAGCGACCTCTCGCCTCTGCCGCCCCGCACGGAATTCTCCTGTATGAGGTGACGATTTCTGGAACTTGTACTCGGGTCCAGGGATTTGTCTAGTCCCAAATCCGTTCCACATTCACTGGGTTACACCATAGCTTCAGAGGCTGAGCTAATACCCGGGAAGGCAGCACCACCCCCCCCCCGCCCCCTTGGGTTTTTTCGGTGGATCCCCTCCGGCTCTTGTCTCTGCTGGTCTTCCCTGCCAAGCCCTCCTGCGCCGCAGACCGGCGATGCTTTCCCTCATTGCATCTCTCTCTGCTCTGCTCTGCTCTGCTCTGCAGACCGCAGAGCTTTCTTCACGCAGGTCCTGGGCCGTGCTTACTGGCTCCTTAAGTGTTTCGTATTTCTGCGTCATGGCAACAAATGGGACAGATTTTTCTCGTTTTAAAAGCTCATTATTGGAACAGGAAAAAAAAAAAGTTTGATCATTCCATACGCTTCTCTTGCCAATTCGCCAGCTTATCCTGTAATTCCGGTAGTTCTTACTAGAGTGTGTCAGCTTGCCCAGCACACCGTCCTCAGTGGCTTTGGGATTCTCCTTCCCCCAAGCTGATGCTAATCACCGACTTCCATCTGTATTCATAAGTGGGATGACCACCTTCTCTTCTTGTACCATCTTGTCACCTGGGTGGGGGAGGGGGAGGTCCGCCTTTCCCTGTGGGACGGAACAGGGTCAGCCCGCTCCTCCTGCACTGCCCAGCCTCCTTTGCGCACCACCTGGTCTGCTCCCTGCCCACCCATCAGGGGAGGTCGTTGCTCGCCTGGAACACGGCGTCCTGTGTGGGGTGGCCCAGGGCCTGTAGTGGATGGCTCTCCCCAGCCCGGGGTGGTGCGTGAGCCCCCTACTTGTAGGCCTGGGGGCTGAGAAGGAGAAGGCTAGAGCCCAGCGCTCCAGAGCTACGAGGAGCCCGCCCAGCCCAGCTGTGATGGAGGTGCCGTAGGCCGCCCATGGAGGATAGGCAAGGCCGGGGCTTCACAGGGGCACCCAGTGGTGCTCAGTCTAGGAGGGTTCCCCCCCAGGGCCCTGCCTCCCACTGAACCCATCGTCCTTCCCGCCGTCTGCACCTCTCTGTGGACCGGCCCCCTTGTCTGCACCTCTCTGTGGACCGGCCCTTTCCGCAGGCTCCCCATCCTGCTCCCGTTGCTGGCCCCCTCCTCGCCGCACACCCCCCTGACCTCCCTGGCCCAGCGCTGGGAGCCTCCTTGCTGGCCAGACCCCCTTCTTGCTGTCTGTGCCCACGTCTCCCCCACTTCCTGAAGCCGCCCTCCCTCCCGCAACGAGCGAAGTCTGCGCTTCTCCTCCGTTCTTCTAAGTCGCCCAGGACTGGGGGAGGGGCACCCCCTGGCCCGCACAGCAGGGAGGTCCCAGGAACCCCATCCCCCGGTTCTCTGCCCTGAGCATCCAGGCAGAGCGGAGCCCGGTCTCGTGGGGGCAGAGTCAGGGCTCGCAGACAGGTGAGGCTGTGGGGAGCTCCGCACGGACAGAATGGCCAGTGGGCTTAGCACAAAGCTGTCCGGACAGGACAGGTTCCCTGACGCCTCGACTCTCTGACACTGTGGGGGAGCTGCCCTGCCTCCCCTTCCCTTGGTAACCCCTCTGGGGGGCCTTCGTGCCTGCCTGCACCCCCACTCCAGGAGGAAGCTCTGAGTCCAGTCTGGGCCAAGAAGGACAAACACTTTGGCTTTGGGACCAGCGTCTCTGCTGTGGCTTTGGGAACTCCAAAGACTGACTGTTGTCTCTGGTGTCCCTCAGAGCCGCCGGGGCACCTCTCCAAACATGCTCTGCGGCCGCTCTCTCACGGGAAAAGAGAGCACAGTTTCAAAAAGTCCCAACCGGGGGCACGGCGGGGCTCAGTGGGTTAAGCATCTGCCTTCGGCTCAGGTCATGATCCCAGGGTCCTGGGATCAGTCGGTCCCACACCGGGCTCCTTGCTTCTCCCTCTGCCTGCCCCACCCCCTGCTCATGCGCTCTCTCTCTCTCTCTCAAACAAATAATAAATAAAATCTTTAAAAAAAAGAAAAAGAACAATTCCATCTGTCCCTACTTCCTTGGCCCCACACTGGGTCTCCCCGAGCCTCTCTCCTGCAGCTCTTCACCCTTCCCGTTGCCAAACCCTGCCGGGGGTTGGGGGGGCCTGTTTCCACCTCTCCCGCCCCCTCCCTCCCTCTGCCTGGGCCGGGCACCACATCTGGGTTTTCTGATGGTGAGGAAACTGAGTCACGGAGAAGCCACGTGACTTGCTTCAAATCCCAAGCTGCTGGGTGATTCACGAGTGCCCACTGGCACCGTCCTCCGGGACAGCCGGACGTGTGTCTGGGCGGTGTCCACCACTGGCCAGGCCGCGCCGGACCTCTGGTCCTTCTTCCTCTGGTGGAGGCTGTCCTCACGGGACTGTCTGTGTCTTTGCGCTCAGACGCGTCCACCACGGTGACATACTTCCGACAGCGAGCCCCGGGAAGGTCTCGGGGCTCCAGGTTTAGAAGGCGCCTCAGAGCACAGTGTGTGCAGACGGGACCTGCTCCAGGGCACGGGGGTCCGCGGGGGAGGGTGAACGGAGTGACCCAGCTACGAGGCAGGCAGGGCCCCTCGGTGGCCCGTGGGCATCAGCCCTTCCTCACCCAGCCATGCTCTGTCAGGGTCTAACCGCCGGTGGATAAAGCGTGACCGGTGGGTGCGCCAGGGCTGGCCCAGGGGCCACAGGGCAATCGGCAGAGGCGCAGCAGGGAAGGGGAAGGTCAGCACTGGTCCTGGGGGACGAGGCCTTTGAGCCGGGATGGGGGGGGGTTGGCAGCCAACAGAGTGCACAAAAGCCTGGGGCTTGTGTTTCGGGGCGGCCACCGTCGGCTGGTGGGGAAGACGGGGGGCTCCCAAGATCTGCAGATGCCCTCCGGGGAGGCAGGGGGCTCTGACCCCCCCACAAGGGGAGGCTGAGGGTCTTCTGCAGAAGGGTGGCTCCTCCTTCCCCACCCGCATCTCCCCCGCTTCCTGAAGCTGCCTTCCCTCCCGTAAGCCAGGCCTGTTCAGACCCTGGTGCCCCCACCTTGCCCGCAGCCCTGCCCTGGCCAGGCCTCAGCACCCCCGCCTCCCCGCCCAGTGAAGACTGCCTGGTGCTGGACACACTCCTGGTCAGCAGGTGTCCCCACAGCAGACCCCAAGCCAAGGACCAGAGTGCGCGGTGAGGGGGTGCACAAGGGAGGGGGTGGGCAGGCAGCCCCAGCGGGCCACGGGAACCCCTTTACGGGGACCGTGGAGGGACTGAGCTGGGAGCTCGCCTCCCTGAGAGCAGAGGCTGTAGGCGCCGGCTCCAAATGCGGCTGAGAGCCTCTCCTGCACGCGCCGTCCAGGGCCAACCGGCTCACCCTTTTTTTTTTCTTTTAATGATTTTATTTATTTATATAACAGACAGAGATCACAAGCAGGCAGAGGGGCAGGCAGAGAGAGAGGAGGAAGCAGGCTCCCCGCTGAGCAGAGAGCCCGATGGGGGCTGGATCCCAGGACCCTGGGATCATCACCGGAGCTGAAGGCAGACACGCAACGACTGAGCCACCCAGGCGCCCTGTATTGTGTGTTTTAATTTTATAACAGAATAATGAGAGAAATAATGTTGCATTTATTTGTTTTTTAAGGTTGCATTTATTTTAGTAAGGAACTTGTTAAGAGGAAAACATGTCAGGATACAGTATTCTTTTCTTTTTCTCCTAACATTTGGCCCGAGAGCAAACCCGGTTCCCGCGGCGGTGGTTTTGGGCGGGAACCTGACGCCCGCCCGCAGGAGCACAAATCCAGAAGTCTGAGAACGCAGGTCCGCCGCGCCGGGGAGCACATGTATGGCTCCTTCTGCTACTTGGGAGCTGGTCCTTTGGGTTCTGCCTCTGACATTGGGAGGCTGCCATCGCGTATCTCTCCTTGGAAGGACGTGGATTTCTGCCCCGTTTGAGGCCACAGAACCTTGCACGTTCTGTCCCAGCGCTTCCCTGGGAGGGAAGGAGCCGGGCGCGTGGCGCACGTTCGGTGTGCGGCAAACACTGAGGGAGAGGCCGCACGGGAATCGCGGAGCTGCGGGCCGGGTCTGTGGCCGGCCGGGAGCAGGCGGGGGCGGCAGGGATAGAGTCCGAGGAGGTGGGGGCCCTGGACAACAGCGTGCGCTGCGCTCACAGCTACAAGTGCTGTCGGAACACGTTGTAAGAATGCGCGGCTTTCCTTAAAAATTTGAAATTGTACAAAGAGCCCGTGTGCATGAGTCAAAATGCACCAAAGAAAGAAATGTAGTGTTAGAATAAATATATAAAATATATAAAAATAAAATATAAATCGGGGACATGACACAAAACATCCATTATGGGAATCAAAGTAAAACGGCATTTTGCTTAATAAAATGTGACATTTCTGTATCTTCACGAGAGCTCCAGCCGATGACGTTTCTGCCGCTGTCCCGTCCAGTAGAAGAGCCGATCTGGAGCCTCGGGCCACCGAGGGGAGGCGGCCACCTCAGCGGCCCTGCTGCTGCGTGCGCGGGCTGGGGAAGGCGAGCAGAAGCAGCGTTGGCTCTCTGGGGGCCACCCGAGAGAGGACCCCTGGGGCGCGGGGGATGGTGCCCTGCCTTGTCTGCCCAGGGGACCTGCAGGGCTGTGGGCAAGCATGGGGTGTGAGGGGCCTGGGCTCTCGGCTGCTATGGGCTCTGGGTTCCAGACCAAGGGTGCGGGAGAGCAACAGGGCTTCCCTTTTTTTTTTTTTTTTTTTTTTTAAGATTTTATTTATTTATTTGAGGGAGAGACTGAGAGAGAGAGCATGAGAGAGGAGAAGGTCAGAGGGAGAAGCAGACTCCCCAAGGATCTGGGAGCCCGATGCGGGACTCGATCCTGGACGGATCCTGGACGTCCGGGATCATGACCTGAGCCAAAGGCCGTCGTTCAACCAACTGAGCCACCCAGGCGCCCGCAACAGGGCTTCCTTGATTGGACGTTCCAGCTCCTCACTGCCCAGCTCCTCACTGCCCGACTCTGTCCCATAGCCAGGGGCGTGGGGGGCAGGGATGTGGGGGGAGGGGCACTGGGGGCAGGGATGCCGTCTTCCCCACTCAGGGATCAGGGATCCATGCCCTGTGCAGGGCTCACTTCTGGGAGGGCTGTGGGCAGACACTATGCCCTTTAGGAGGGCGGCTCAGGGACGGCCTGGGGGGACCCCATCTCCCAGACGCTTCCAGCCACCTCTCACCCCTCAGATTTACCGTCCTGGGGCTCCTGCCGCTTCTGCTGCAGCCCAGGGCCCTGCTGCTCCCCAGCCAGGGCCCAGAAGGACAGATGGCGCTCCTCCCACCGCAGAGAGGCGAGGGTCTCAGCGGGGCGGGTAACGAAGCGTGGACAAAGGGCAGCTCAGGCTTTCTGGGCTCTGGCCTCCTGCTGTCTACAGATAATCACCTTCAGCCAGGAGGACTGGGTCTCCAGGAGGCCAGCAAGCCTGGGTGGGGGACTGGGGGCGCCCTCCAGGCTTCTGATGGGCAGCAAGGCCGGTGGGGAAGGCTATGCCTGGGACCACCATTGCCAGGCCCCACTGCTCAGGCAGCAACCCAGCCTCAGCAGGCTCCCTAGCTGGGGGCCGGTGGGACTGGGGCCAGCAGACAAGCGTGGCTCCTGTCCTCTCCCGGGCCAGACGGGCCCCTGCAGACCTGGGCAGCCGTACAGCCGATGCCAACAAAGAGTCGTCTCCTTGCCTGGCTGCAGCTGACCTTCGGCTTCTGGTCACCGACAGGGGTGTGTGCAAGGGCCAGACTGACTGCTGGCAAGGGGAGAAGCTGGGCGGTCCCTCTGCCAGGTGTGTGTGTCGGGCACCTCCGTGTCCTCGGGTGTCCTCAGGTGCCAGCTGTGAGGCCTCCTTCTGCGTGCAGCGCTGCCCAGTGCTTAGGCTGGAGGCTCTCAATGTCCTGATGCTCGTGGCTAGGTGTGAAGCCCCAAAGGCAAGAGGACCGTCGAAGTATCCCAGGACCCCCAGGATCCCCCGTGGACGACAAGGCGGCCGGGCTGCCTGGCGGTCAGCCACGGCCTGTCCCCACCCCCAGTTCCCCTGTGCAGCCTCGACCGGACAGTCCTGGCCCGAACCCTCGAGGGTAGCCTACGAGGCCCGGGAGCACAGGCTGGTCCCAGCTCTGACCTCACCCGGAGGCTGTGGAGCTTAATGGCTTCGAAGGGCCCCGGGCCCTGGGGCTGGGGACAGGCCGCCTGGTCTCATCTCTGTGATTCTTCCCCTGGCTCCAGTCCTACCTCTGGAGGAGGGGTCTGCACACTCCGCCTAAAGCCGTAGCCACCCGGGCAGGCCCTGCCTGACCTTGTAGCCTTGTGTCCTTGGCCCCAAGCCCGCCGGCCCTGCTGGGAGCTCCCTGCCTCTGACGTGTGCTGCTCTTGCCCTCTCCTGAGTCTCTCTTCCGTCAAGAACACACATCTCGTCCTCTTTGTTTTTTTTTAAGGATTTTATTTATTTGACAGAGATCACAAGTAGACAGAGAGGCAGGCAGAGAGAGAGAGGGAAGCAGACCCCACGCTGAGCAGAGAGCCCGATGCGGGACTCGATCCCAGGACCCTGAGATCACAACCTGAGCCGAAGGCAGCGGCTTAACCCACTGAGCCACCCAGACGCCCTCTTGTCATCTTTAATACAGCTTTCTGGTTTAAGAAATTTCAAGCAAAGCTAAGGGTAAGTGGTGGAAACAAGGCCACCCCACCCCCAGATCCCCTGTGCAGACACCAGCCTGGGACCAGACAGAGGGGCTGTGGCTTCACTTCGAATATCAAAGAGATGGTTCTGGGCTCCCCAAGGCTTCGGGGGTCCAGCCTCACTCAGGGGCGCCCTCGCGTGGACACCCGTGCAGCCTGTCTCTAGCTTTGCTGGGAGAAGCAAGGCAGTGATGGGAATCGCAGCTGCCCTTGGTGCTGTCCCCACGGGACGGGACGGATCCCAGCAGGGAGGCAGGGCTGGCACCTGCCTTTGTGAGTGCGTTGGCCACGAAAACTGCTCACTCCCCTTCAGGATGTCACTGGGGGCAGGGGGGGGGCCTCTCTCCATCCCTCCCCTCCTGACCCCTGCTGAGACTTCCTAGTCTCCCTGCGGGGGAACAGCTCCCTCCAGGGAGCACGCACTAGCGTTTCTCTGATCGTGAGTGAAGTTCAGCCTCGTTCAGCAAACAGCTGTTCCCGTTTCCTTGCGCATCCGGCAGCGCGACGGACTCGGACGTGGGCTCGGCCTTCACCTCACTGAGCTGGAGACTGCTTTGCTAGCTCATCCTTGAGCGTCCGCGTTACAAAGTTTCCCCAGTTTGTCATGCGTCCTTGGACTTAAAAGGTTGTATCTATGAGAAATGTTGCAGTTTGTAATTTAATTGGATTTATAAGCTGTATTTTTAGTGGCTTCTGCGTTTGTATCATGCTGAGAAGAGCCGTCCTCACCCCGGGACGGTCAGGGTCTCCCGGGTTTTCTCGGAATGCTTTGTCGCGCTGCGGTTTTTTGCACTTACGTTTCTGGACCGTAAGGGTTTCATTTTGGAGACAGATAAATAATGCCCTTTCCTCATGGATTTTAAATGCCCCCCCGGTCACGTGACAAACGATGACACACACCTCTGGTCCATGTGTCCAGTGAACTGCCCATAACAAAATGTTCCGGTTGCTTCTACAACAGATTCTGCTCTCCAGCAGAACGAGGCCTCCGTTCCAGAATTGTGCAGGAATCTTCCGCTTTTCCTTTTTCCCCTTTTTGTTGTGTTTAATCTGCACAATACGAAACTTACCATCCTCACCATGTTTAAAGGTAAAGTTCAGGGGCATTAAGCATGCTTGCCTGATTGTGCAACCATCACCAGCACCAACTTCCTGAACTGTTTTCATGTCCCCAGACTGGAACTCTGTCCCTCTGAACGCTCCCCAGCCGTCGCCCCAGCCCCAGTGCCCGCATCTGACTTTCTGTCTCCGTGAGTCTGACTCCTCTAGGGGCCTCATGTTAGTGGACCCACAAAGTTTTTTTCCTTTTGTGACTGGCTAATGTCCGCACAGTTCATCCACGTGCGGGAGGAGCCAGGATCTCCTTCGTTCTTGACCTGAGTGTGTGACACTTCAGGTAGGGCCGGACCGCTGGGGTCCCATCCATTCATCCACGGATGGGCGCTGGGTGCTGCCACCTTTTGGCCACTGTGAGTAGTGGCGCTGGGAGCCCGGCGCTGGCGGCCTCGAGGTCCCAGCCTTCAGCTCTCTGGGTGAAACCTGACGTGGAATGAATGCATCATATAATAATTCTATTTGTAAGTTTTTGAAGAACTGCCATACTGTTTCCCAGAGCAGCTGCACCGTGCTACATGCCCACCCGCAGTGCACAGGGTTCCAATTTCTCCACATCCCTGCCAGAGCTTATTTTATCTGTCGACGTACCTGCATTTCTTGCTAGTAGCTCTCCTGATGGTGTTAGCTGGTGTTTCGCGGTGGGACGCGCTGGGTTGCCCGGGGGCGGATGATGCCGAGCCCCTTCCATGTGCTCGTGGCCGTCGTGCCCTGTCTCGGGACGTGGCCGTCCGTGCACTTTCGGCCTATTTCTTCTTCTCCCCCCTTTATAAAGATTTATTTATTCATCTAAGAGCGAGAGCACGCGCAGGGGGACGGGCAGAGGGACAGGGAGAGAGAGAATCTCAAGCAGGCTCCCCGCGGAGCGCAGAGCCGGGCATGGGGCTCCATCCTGCCACCCCAAGATCAGGACCTGAGCCCAAACCGAGAGTGGTCACGGAGCCGACCGTGTCTCTCAGCTCATTCCCCTGCTTTCCTTCTTCAGGTGGACTTCAGAACTGGTTTGTGTAGTCATAAAGGACACCCTGCAGCCACTTTCACTGCTTCTGTTCACCATACGGGTCAGTTTGGGGGGGCTGTGGCCCCACTTGTCCTGTGTTCCTTTCCCTCCCTCGTCTGTGGATTCCTGCCTGGGAGTGCCTCCTTCTTTGCGGGCCCTCCCTGTGGCTCCAGGTATCCCCTCTTGTCTGACGGGGCCCAAGCTGCTCCCCTAGCTCTGTCCTGAACCCCCAAATATTGCCAGACAGCTCACCTGCTTGTCCTCGGGCTCTCTACCCCTGTGTCAAACTCTCAACTGCCCATCCCTGCACGTCCACTCCCCTGATTCCCAGGGACAGCGGGCTGTCCAGGTGACCGCCGGGAACCATACTTGCCTCTCCTGTCCTTCTCCCTAGAGAAGTCAGGATCCTGGCAGGAGACAGACACAAAGAGAGAAAAGGACTTTTAAAAATCTTTTTAAAAGATTTATTTATTTATTTATTTATCAGAGAGAGAGGGAGGGAGACAGCACAAGCAGGGGGAGTGGGAGAGGGAGAAGCAGGCTCCCCGCTGAGCAGGGAGCCAGGTGCTGGGCTGGTCCCAGGACCCTGGGATCATGACCAAAGCCAAAGGGAGACACTTAACGACTGAGCCACCCAGGCGCCCCAAGAAAAGGACTTTTGTGACCAGCCATTTACCAAGCTGTGTACAAGGGGTAGGTAGGTGAACATCTGGGTGGGGGCTGGTCCCAGCCCTCAGAGGATAGGAAAGGGACCCTGGGAAGGGCCTGGGGCCTCAGGGAGAGGGTGGGTCTGGTCCAGTAGGGATTGGGGAAATTCCCCAACCTCTGGGCAGGAGGCCAGACTCACCCGGAAGCCAGTGGGGATGGGGCATGGGGCCACAGATGCGGTGCAGAGCCCAGGGCGGGGCTGCAGCGGGAGAAGGGCAGGTCTGGGGGGCCACCAGGGAATACTCAGAACTCTTCCCGCTCCTCACCGCTTCTAGAGCAGGGTCTCTGGCTGGATTCCTGACCGTTCCCACACCCCCCGCCACCCACCCTCTTGGGCACCCAGAGCTAATACCCTCATCAGGGCGCGTCTCGGCTGGCATGAAACTCTCCTGCGGCGCCACGTTGCCCTTGGGACCAAGTCCAAACTTCTTGATCACCCAGTGGCAGGTCCCTCCCCTGGCCTGCTCCTCCTCCACCACCTCAAGCCCCGGTTCCCTGCTTCCGTGTTCCCACCAGGGGTCCTGTGTGCGGGCCAGAGTGTGTGGGGGGCGCCTGCTGCCCCGCACACTCCAGGCAGTGCCCCAGCCGCCCCCCCACCCCCCGCCCCGGCGGGTGGGTTTCCACCTACACGGTACGTGCTTGAGGCTCCCTTCCATACTCCAGGTGTGCGCCCCCCTTCTTGCTCCCACCCCCAGTCAGGGCCCAGCACGAGTGTTTCGTGGGGACCGAGGACCATGAGGGCGGATTGTCGAGTGCCCGGGCGGGGTGGCAGCGGGCACGGGTGCACGGCAGGTGGGCAGCGTCGCAGCCCCAGCGGTCCGGGCCACAGAGCCCAGGCTCCCCAGCACAGCCCCCTCCCAAGCCCTGCCCGCGGGATTTCCCCGCACGGCCCTGCTCAGTCCCGAGCCTCTGCTCAAGACCTTCCCCACACCTGGACGGTAGGATGAGGGCAGGTAGGAGACGTCTCCCACGCTGTCCCCGCCCCAGCGTAATCCCTTTCCCTGTCCCAGCGCCCGGGTCACCCGACGCCCGCAAGCAGCCTGGGAGCCCTGACCTCCGGAACCGGGAGCACCTCCACGGCCCCCAGACCCACCGCGCCCCCCGGCCCACGCCTCCGTCAACGCCCACGAGCCCATCCCCACGAGCCCAGCCTGGAACGCCAGGTGTCCGGGAGCTGGGGGCGCGGGAGGGAGGGTCGGGGCGGGGGGAGATGGGCCTCTGGGACTCCCTTCCCCTCCCCCAAGCGCCACTGTCATTTGGGCGGGCGGGGCTAAGGGTTCGGGGCTGGGGAACGCCCCCCGAGCGGGGTTAAGCGTTAATCCTCGGGCCCAGGGCCAGGACTCCGGGCTGCTCCGGCCCCAGGTTCCGCTTGACCCGCGGGGGCGGGTCCCCCAGCCGAGCGCAGGGCGGAGAGCGGGAGGTGAGCTGGGGGGTCTGCCGGCGGGTGGGACCTAGAGACGAGGGGACGGACGCGGGCGACCTAGTGGTGAGCGCGGGGGACCCGACCGACACAGAGAGGGGAGGGGTCTGCGGGGGACGGAGGGGGGGCGCGGGCGCGCGGGGGGGGGGGGGCGAGGGCCGCGCGCACCTGGCGCCGGGGCCCGCCCTAACCTGGATTTCCGGGGGCGGGGCGGGGCGCGGGGGCGGGGCGCGGGGCGGGGCGGGGCGGGCGCCCGCAGACGTCAGGGACCCGCGCGCCAGGCCCGGGCCGCCGCTCCGCCCGTGGGCTCGGCCGGGGCTGCCGCGAGCGTGCGGGCCGCGCCGGGCATGTCCTAGGCGGCGGCCCCGCCCAGCGCTCGGCCGGCGGGCGGGAGGGCCGGGGCCGGGGCCGAGCCGGGGCCGAGCCGGGGCCGAGCCGGGGCCGAGCCGCAGGTAAGACGCGCGCCCCGCGCCCGCCGCGGCCGGGGCCTCCCTGCGCCCGCACCTGCGCCCGCCGGGCCGCGCGGGGATGGGGATGGGCGGGGGGCAGGAGCCGGGGGAGCGGGTCTCCTCCGGGCCGCACAAAGGCGTGGGGACGGCGGCCGCGGGCGTACCTGGCCGGGCTGCTCCCCGCCGCCGCGGAGGCGGCCCGGGTCTGCGCCAGGCCGGGAGGGGCGCCCGGCGCGCGTCTACGCGGCCTGGACACGGGGGCGCAGGCCCTGCGCGCCGGGGTCCCCGCCCAGGCACCGGCTTGGCCATGGCTGCCCCGGCGAGCGCTGATTCAGAAGGCGCCGCTCCCTCCCCCTCCGGGCCCGGCCGCCGCCCGGCCTGGTCCTCCCGCGGTCCCTCCCTCCGTCCTCCTCCTCATTTCCCTCGTCGCCGTCGTCTCTGCGCGGTCCCTGCCTCCTCTCTCGGCCTGCTCCCGGCCTGCGTTCCGTCTGCTCCTTCCAGCCGCCCGCCCGCCCCAGCTCCTGCCGCGCCCGGACCCTACCCCCATCCGTTCCCTCTCTGGGTCCCCGCCGGCTCCCAGCCCCTGCCCCAGGCGGCTCCACCTTCCCTCCTCACCTCCCGGCCGGTGGCTTTTCTGGCTGGGGCGGCCGTGGGTTCAAGTTTGGGGTGTTTATAATTGTCCCTCCTAGCAGGGATGGCCAGCCCAGCCCCAGTCCGGCTGGGCTGTTTGGGAGCATCCTGGGCTTCCCGGCCTGAACCTTTCCAGGATGGGCTGGTGGTGGCAGAAGCAGGGTCCCGGGGCTTGGCCTCCCTTTGCTGTAAACGCAGGCTGTGGCCTCCTCTGGGTGGGGTCGCTGCCTGTGGGAGCGGGTAGCAGGTGATGGAAGAGGGTGGGATGTGGGGGTTGGGAAGGGCAAGGATGGGGCGGGGGCTCTGCAGCAGAAAGCCTGTCCCCACCTGTCCCTACTCCCCCGGCCCTGAGGAGGGGTTTTAGAGTAGGTTGGGGTTGTGGAGGCCTCCAGAGCCCTGCAGGCCAGTGATGGTGGAGGTCCCCACTCCTTTGGCCTCTAGTGTCTGCTCCTCTGGCTGGACTCAGACGAAGTGCCCGGGGCTCTGGGGAGGGGGTTCTGGCAGACTTCTCCTGGCCTGGATTTTTCCCACCTTCTTGCCCCAGGTGACATGAGGCTATGTCGTGGGGTCGCTTGGGCCTCCGTGGCCTGGTGGGTCCTGGTGTTGGCTTTGCTCACCGCCTGGCCCTAAGGGAGCTGAGAGCTGGGGCCTTTGGGTGTGGGTACTGCAGGAACAGGGACTGGGGACCCCCCCACTCCACCCACTGTCTATTCTCTCCCTTATCGTCTTACCTCCTGTCTGTGCTCCATTCTCTGAGTCATGTCTGGGCCTCAGGACCTCCAGGGCTGGCCACGGGGCGCCGACCCACGCCCTTCCACTGTGTCCCCTGCTCCGGCCCCACGCTCTGCTGCTCACTGGTCCTCTGGCACAGAGGTGTTTTTGAAATTCATTATGACTTGTGGACAAGGCTGCCCATTCTCTCTTCGCACTGAGCCTGCCACAGTGGAAGGAGGTCCTGGAACTACCTTTTGCCTCCAGCACCCACCACAGGACTCCCCACACCTTGTGACCTGTGTCTCTGGCCTGGTTTCTTCCCTCTGCCCGGACCCAGCCGCCGCCGCCCGCACGGCCCCTTCCATCCACCCGGCCCTGTGCTCCTGGCATCGCTCACACGTCAGCATCCCAGGGAGCCTTCCCAGACCCCGCACTGCTCCCCACTTCTTCATTTTTCCTTTAAGACGTGTGCACCTTCTCAGAGCTTTTCCCGTCTGCCGCCTGCCTCCAGCTGGCAGGAAGGTCCGTGGCGCAGGCCCCAGCAACCTCAGAGCTCAGGACACCTCTGGCACCCAGCGGTGCTCCCATGTGATCTCTTCAGCGTGTGTGTGTGTGTGTGTGTGTGTGTGTAGAGGAGGGGCTGGGACACTAGTGGGCTGGGCTCTGGGTGCACATGTGTGTCCCATGTGTACACGTGGGACATGTACATGTGTATGTACATGTTTGTCGTCTATGTACAGGGTCCACGGCAGTGACACAGCCCTTCTCTGGGGCTCTGGGTAAGCAAGGCATCTGTGTGAGAGTGTGTGTGTCGGTGGGGGGCTGCATGGGGCCTCAGGTCGCCCCAGGGCCTGGTCTTTGGTGACATAGGCCCTTGTTGTCTCTCAAATTGCCCCCACTGTGCTCCCCAAGGTACCATGGGGCTTCCCTGCCCATCTGGGTCATACCGGTGTGTCACGATGCCCTCGGAATCTCGGGCACCAGGCACTACCTCTGTCACATGCTGCCATGGTCACCTGGTACTGTCCTGGCTGGGGGACCTCAGCAGGATGGCTGCAGTGGTCCTCAAGGGCTGTCTAAGTGACCAGTGTGTCGATGGCTCAGGGCTCCTGTCCTCGGGTGTCTTCCCCTGACCCATCTGCCAGTGTACCCCAGAGTGTCCGGCTAGGGGAGCCCAAACCCTGGTGCGGAGTTTATTTCCTGGGGTGGGGTTGGGCCTGGGGTCGTGGGCACCCTGATGGGCCATGCCAAGTCCCGCTTGAGAGCTGTTCCCATTTGGGTTTTGAGGACATGTGCGGCTCCACATGTGGGCAGTGTGGCCCAGGCCTCCTCCCTCCTAGACTCAGCGGCTGGCACCTAGGAGGGAGAGGAGGGGGCCTAGAGCACAAGGGAGGACGGGAGAATATAGGGGGAGGCGCCTGCGGGGACGCGCAGGTGGCCTCGAATGGCCGGGGCCCAGCGTTTCCGGGAGTGGCCGCTGAGTGGCCACGGGGGTGCTTGAGCCTTGGCGGGTGGCGGGGGCAGGATCTGGGCTGGGCCTTTTGTGTCCAGGGCCTGGGGCCCAGGGCGGGAAGGCAGCTCTCACGGCTTCTTCCCCGTAGGGCCGCGCGGGCCTGGCCGGTGCCAAGATGAGCGTCACGTCCTGGTTCCTGGTGAGCAGCAGCGGCACCCGCCACCGGCTCCCGCGAGAACTCATCTTCGTGGGGCGCGATGAGTGTGAGCTCATGCTGCAGGTGAGCCGCTCGGGGCGGAGAAGGCGGGGGTGGGCCCGGGCCAGGCCGCCCGTCCTGCTCGCTGCGGGACACTGGCGGGGAGCCCTCCAGGCGGCCCTGGCTCCGCAGGTGGCGGCGTGCGGGCCCGAGCGTGGGCTGGCGCGGTGGGTCCCTGCCTCTGCCTCGCGGACTGTCTCGGACAGGAGGGTGTTGAGGCTCTTCTCGGGTTCTCAGGGCATCAGGGACCCACCTTTGGAAGGTGCTGGAAAACGGACCTATCCATAGCTTTGTTGTCGGGGGCTCCATTGGGCCATTGCATGGAGTGGGAAGCCCCCGAGCCAGCTGGGACCGTCGGAGCTGCCTGGGGAAGGCACTGCCCCTCTGAGGCACCCAAGGGCAGGGAAGGGTCCTTTTTCGGCCGAGAAACCTGGTGGGGCCAGGGCACCATGCTCTTGGCCGTGTCGGGCCCTCGGTTTTGGAGTGTGGGTTTGGCTGTCACCGGGCTCGTGTGTCTGGGAGCAAGGAGGGTCAGTGTCCTTTTCCCTGTGCTTCACGGGTCTGATTGAGTCAGGCTTCCTGCCGCTGGGGCTCGGGCTGCCGCCGGGGGTGCCACTGTGGGCACGCACGCTTGGCAGTAGGTGTCAGTGTCCCTCTCTTGCGCGCAGACCCGTCCTTGTCTGGACACCCTGGCTTGCCCCGAGGGTCCTCAGACTTGCTTGACTAGACCAGCAAAGTGCCCCAGTCGCACAGGTGTCTGGGCCGTCTGAGGGTCTTTGATCCAGAACGGTCTGTCGTCTTGCTTCTCTTCGCGCCTCTGGCTGCTGGGGAAACCGAGTCGGTGATTGTATGGGGCTGAGCACCTGTCTTCCATAAAGACCGGGGTGCGTCCTGGAGGCCTCTTGGCCACACACCACCTCGGCGGCGACCGCTCTGCCGGCGTCCGGAAGCAGCGGCCTGAGGGCAGTCGCGCAGGTAGCCCGGGGGTAACGCAGGTAGCCCGGGGGACCCTCTCCGTGGGCATCGAGATCTCAGCGTCCTGTGGCTCCCACACGTCATGAGATGGTCTCGACTTACAGAAACCCACTGGCAGATAGAAGGGGGCCCCGAGCGCGGGGTGCGCACAGAGCAGACCGCGGGCCGTGGGTCGCACCCCTGGGGCCCCCAGCCGCCTGTTGAGGTCTGCATGTGTCTGGCGGATCCCGATGGTGACTCGGAACCGGAGCCCCGTTCTCTGTCACTGGAGGCGGGTCTGGAAGCATGCTGAGTCCCTAAGCCCCGGCAAGGTGCCGTGTGCCTGGGTAGTGTGTTCATGCTTTGCGGGTCTTCCTAGGGTGGTCAGGAGGGCCTCTTGGAGGAGGTCAGGAGGCCTCTTTGATGGGGGCCAGGGCCTAGCTCCCCAGGGATTGTGGAGAGGTTTCTGGGTCAGGAGGTGGGGATCGGGATGCTTGAGTGAGTTTGGGGTCCAGTTCCTTGTTCTGGGGTCTGGTTCCTGTTCCTGGTTCTGGTTTGTCATTGATGGAGCCTTTAGCAGGGCAGGAGCGGTGGGCTCTTCTTAGCCCTTCATGCAGGGCCAGTCCCTGGCTCAGGTGCACCTGTGTTCCTCCCCTTGCTGTCCTCTGGCACCTGGGGAAACTGAGGCTCCAGGACACCATGCTTGCTGTCCACCCCTGCACCCTCCTTTCCTGCCTGGCCCTGAGCTCCTGGGGATCCACCCCTTGCGTCTCCTGGGGGTTCTGTCACACCTGTGCCTTGGTTTTCTCATCTGTTCGGGTGATTCCCGTGGTGTCCTTGCCTGTCCTGTCCCCTCTATCCACCTGCGTTCATAGCCTGTGTGGGCATCACCGAGGCAGCCCAAGCTCTGTGCAAAAGCCCCATCCTCCATCCCCTCCAGCAGGGTCCCCGCCAGCGTCCCCACCAGGGGTCCAGGGACACACCCTGACCTTCCCTCTCCCGTATCCGCAGGTGGCTCTGTCGCCGCACTGGCTCAGGGGGCAGGCACACCGGTGGGTCCCAGCCTCGCCCTACGGCTGCCCCCGCCCCCCCCATCCTTCCCAGGCAGGTCCTTCTCACCCCTGCCTGCCTCGTGCTTTCCTCTGGAGGGTCCGTGTCCTCACCCCCATGTTGCCACTTGGCCGACCTGCAGAGACCTTGCCTTCCAGGGTCGCCACTCCCCGAGTGGGGCCGGCCACACCCATGTCAGCAGGGACGGAATGAGTCCCAAGGGTGGAGGTCTGCAAGAGTTGGTACTGGGAACAGGATGGAGGGCTGTGGGGCCAGCAGAGATGCTGGGTGCAGGGAGGAGGTGGTGCGGGGAGGCAAGGCAGCGGAGGGCTGTGCAGGGGCCTGTGCTGCAGAGGCAGCGGGAGGGACTAGGGCCCTCAGGGGGCAGAGGAGGTGGGGGCATGTGGGGAGGCAGAGCCGGCCTGCCGGGCCCCATGCTGCCCCACGCTCTCTGAGCCCGGCACAGACCCAGTGCCCTGGCAGCGTGTGCGGACTGACGTGAGCGTGAGTGTGCACGCGGGCCGCCTGCCCTGGCCCTTGCCACCGGGGGCCCAGTGCTGTGATGTGGGGCATGTGCCTGTGCACGTGTGTGTGTGCCCATGCGTGTCTCTGTGCCCGTGCACGTGTGTGTGTGCCCATGCGTGTCTCTGTGCCTGTGTGCCCCTGCACACAGGTGGCTTCCCCACCTCTGCCCAGTTTGCCCTGTAGGGGTGTGGCAGCGGGTGTCTATCTGCTCACGCCTCCTGCAGAGACTGCAGCCCCACGCCGGCAGCCCCCCCGCACACGTGCCGGCCCCACCTGTCCATGGTGGTCCCGGCTCAGGTGGCTGTCTAGCCTCTGAACGTTTGGGCTGGTGGAACTGGGGTCTGCTTCCAGCTTGGGACGTCGGGGCTGGGAGGGTTTCCGGAGCTGGGGTCCCTCCTGCCTGCTTCCCATGAGTCCTGCTGCTACCCGCCGTCTGGGAAGGGGGCTTGCAGCAGCCGTGCCTGGTGCTAGAGCCCCGGGCAGGAGTGGGGGCTAGGCCTGGGGGCTGGAGGGGTCGGCCCAGGCTCTGAGGGCAGATGGGGGAGCACTGTGCAAGGTCCAAGAAGCCAGAAGATGGCTGGGGGGGGCAAGGAAGGAGGGCACAGAGAGGGTGGTGGTCCTGGGTGAAGGACCCAGGTCCAAGAATGGGCGTGGCATCTCCAGAACCGCAGAGCAGTCTGGCCGGAGGGCTCGCCAGGCCAGGGCAGGAAGAAGGTTTGGAGAGGCCTCCGTGGCCTGTGGCTCATGGGACAAGGCCAGCCTTTCCTCTCATGCTGGCCAGGAGCCTCAGGAAGTTTCTGCAAACAGTGATGGGCAGGACTGACGGGGGCTGGGAGGGCAGGAGAAAGATGGCCGCGGGGGACAGGCTGACGGGGAGGGCCAGCGGGTGTCTGCGGGCAAGGGGTGTGGTGGGAGGCTCTGGACCCCCGGCTGCTGCCTGCCTGGTGCCAGGTGGACAGGGAAGGAGGAGTCCGATTGGGCCCAGCTAGGTTGTGTCCGGGAGTCGGGAGTCTGAGGCTTGGGCGGGGGGCAGTGGGGGGCTCGGGCTGGGAGGTCAGCCCGGAAGTCCCTCTGGGGAGCTCCTCCTTGGAGGTGGCGCGTCCAAGCCCGAGGGGCAGTGTGCCCTTGCTCCTGCCCGCCCCTGCCCGCCTCGGGCCGGCCTGTGTTGTGCTGCATGCCGGGGTGGTACACCCCTGCCCAGGGCCCGTCCCAGGCTGGCAGCGCCCCTGCGGACCGACACTTGGCAGCATGATGGCCACAGCCCACCCCCAGGCTCACCTTCCAGAGACCGGGGCCCTTTGGCGCCGGGGTGTGTGGCGGGGCTGTGGCGGGTGGCTGGCCCGTTCTCGAGCCCTGGGAGGTGCATGGGAGGGGGCGCAGGAGGAGGCAAGCCCCCAGACCCCGCGCGGCGAGCACTGTTCTCCGCACGGCCCGGCTGCACTTGGGGAGTCGCGGCAGCTGCTCGGGGGCTGCCCAGACGGGCGGCTCAGGGCCTGGGGCTGAGGCGAGCCGGAGCGCTCGGGCTGCCCCAGCCAGCTGCTGGGTCCTGTCAGCCCCGCTGCAGCCGGAGCCTGAGGCCCAGATAAGGGCGTGCCAGGGTCCTCTGCCTGTGCCGGGTGCGGGAGGCCCAGGCCAGGGCAAGGGGTGGGGCGGCTGCCGTGCAGGGCTGGCTGGGGTGGGTGAGCGCCGGGCCGGCTGCACCCGGGACAGGTAGGGGAGTCTGATGGAGGACGGGTGCCTGGCACCCAGGGAAGAGGCTGTGGCTGGAGCTGTCCAGCTGCAGGTGCCGTCTCTGCGTGAGGAGATTGGGGTGGGGGCAGAGGTGAGGCCTGGGGAGTGAGCAGTAAGTCTCAAGGTCAGAGTCGTGTCCCCCCCCGCCCCGCCCCGCCCCGTTGGAGAGCTGTTGCTGCAGGTGCCCTGGCAGCGGGAGCCCCGCCAGGCTGTCCTGGGGGCCCCTCGGGGAAGGTGCTGGCAGCAGGCTGCGCTGCTGACCTGGCCCCCTTGAGCAGCCCTGGGGCCGATGGCCCAGGGATGGCCGCGGTGTCAGGGTGGCCCCAGCTGGCGCTGTTGGGTGCCTCGCATGGCCCCTGTATCCCGCTTCCTTCCAGAGGACTGAGAGTCTGCAGCAGGATGAGGTGTGGGTCCTGCGCCCCGTTCATCCTCATGCCACCCCCCGGGACACCCACCGTGACAACATCCTGTGGGTCCGGTTGGCCACCTGGGGCCTCTGAGCCCAGGCAGGGCTGGAGCATGGAGGCTTCTGCTGCGGGTGAGGGCCACGGCCCCCACGAGCCCTGCCCACGATGCCCAGCCCTCCAGGGGTCTCTGCGCATCTGCCAGGCTGAGGAACCTGGGACAGGGCGGGGCTGGGCATAGCCCTTGCCCACCACACCCCTGCCTTGCTGTGTCCCTGGCTCTGGATGAGACAGGAGGCCCTGCCCTGGGGGCTTCTAGTCCTTGGGAGGGTGCCGGGGCCCCTCCTGGAAGCCAGGGAGGTCGTGGGTTCTGTGGGGGCAGCTGCCTCAGGGAGGGAGGGTCTGGGTCCTCACCTGTAGGAACAGAGAAGCCTGGCGGTGTGGGGACACAGGGCACGAGGTCCTGGGGCACTACCTCGTGGGCAAGGGGCCATCCGGAGCCAGGCGCTGCGCAGCCTGTCGGTCCCACACAGGGGCTCTGGAGGGAGGTGTGGGGGTGCCGTGCTGTCCCAGCCGGTGTGAGCGTCCAGACGGATGGTTCTGCCGGCATCTCGGGCCCGTCCCCAGGCCTGTGTCTTCTTAGGTGGCAAGAGAGGGATGCAAATGCCTGGGCTTCTGGCAGAGCGGGTGTGGGGTGGGCAGTGGTGGTGCACTCTGGGCCGGGACTACTGACCTGTGGCTGGGGGACGTGGCCTGGGCTGGCGGTGTCTCGGCCGAGGGAACGTGGCCCCGTGCCCCTGTCCCTGCTCTGGGCCCCGAGTGCCGCAGCGGAGAGGCATGCTGGGGATGGTCTCGTTCTTGCAGCCAACTGCAGGAGGGGGCCCGGTGACTGGCCTGGGGAAGGGTCCTGGGAGGGTTGGGGGTGAGGGACAGCGGGCACATGTGTGTGTGCTTGGGGTGTGCGTGAGGCCTGTGCGCCCGGACACGTAGCCAGAGGGTCTGAGATCCATCCTGCACGTGCGTGGCCAGCACGGGGAGAGGCTGTGCCCTGTGTGGCCGGCCGGGGGTGAGGGGGAGGCCTGTCTGTGAGCTGCCCCACTACAGTGCTGCTGTCCTCTCTGTGGCTCTGCCTGCCCCCACCTGCCCTTGGGAGGGAGCGGCATGTGCCAGATGGCGGGAGGCTCCCTGCCCTTCCTCTGGCTAACCCAGGCTTGAGGGGGGCACTGGCCTGTTGGTGCTCAAGAGGGCTGGACAGAAAAGGAGGGGCCCGGGTGGCCGCCGGGGGTGGGAGGACCTGGCCTTGGCGTCTCTGCGAGTTCCTGTGGCCTGTTCCGTGGCTGGGATGGTTGAGTCAGGCCGGGGTAGGCTCTCTGGGACACCCACACTCGAGGTGTGGGGGCGTGGGCTGGACCTTGTGGGCCCCCAGGCCCAGGCGGCTGGTGTTGACATTGATGTCGGGTGGATGAGGCTCCCGCCGGGCCGTCCTCCACCTCCTGGGCCTCACCCAGCCCTGTCCGCGCGCTGAAGGCGACCCGTGTGTTCCCAGTCCCGCAGCGTGGACAAGCAGCACGCCGTCATCAACTACGACCAGGACAGGGACGAGCACTGGGTGAAGGACCTGGGGAGCCTGAACGGGGTGAGTGCGACGGGCAAGGGGCTCTCGGTGCTGGCCGAGCCCCGTCAGGGCGCCCCAGGTCCACCCGCCCTTCGTGACCCTCCCTTGGTGTTGGCCCTGCCCCTTCCGGACTCCGCCCCCTGCTGGCCCCGCCCTTCTCTGCTGGCCCCGCCCATCTTCCTGACGCCCCGCCCCCACACCAGCCGCACCGGCTTCCGCACTCCTGCACCCTGTCCCCCATCATGGCCTGTTCGTCCGCCTTGACCCCACTCTTCATAGTGACCCCCCTTCTAATTGGCCCCGCTCCTCTCCCAGCCCACTCCAGCCCTGCCCACCTGCTGTGGTCCCTCCCGTGTTGGACCCCCTGCAGGCTGTCTGCTGGGACACCCTGTACCTGGGGGGGGGGTGCGCTCCGGTGTGAGTGGGGAGGGGTCCGGTGAGGGGTCCCTGTGGGTCCAGTGTCTGGCCGTGTGGTCGTGTGGTTTCCTTCTGTGTTTGGTGGACAGGCACCTGCTCGAGGCCGGCCTTCCGCCCTGTGCCTCCCACTCGTGAGGTCTGCCCTCTCCATCGTGAGCTGGGGGGGGTCCCGCAGCAGCCTGAGGCTGCCGAGTGCTGGGCACACCTCACCACATCCTCCACGGGGCTCCCGGGGAGCGGTCTCAGGCTCTGGGGGTCTGCCCCTGAGCCCCTCCTCTGCTGGCCCTCGCAGAAGCCAGAGTGGTCCTTACTGCACGGGGCTGCACCGGGGCCCTGGCCCCCAGATCGCCGGGGCTCAGAGAGGATCCCCAGGGCTGCGGGCCCGGTGTGTGGTGTGGAGGCCTGTGTGATGTCCACATATGAGGACCCAGTCTTACCTGCTTGTGGAGCACCAAGCCACAGGCTCGGGCTGGCAGGCTGCACCCCGCCAGGCCTGCTGCCCTCTGCTCCTGCCAGAACTCCTTCAGAACTCCTGCGTCACCCACGGCACATCCAGCCTGACGCTGCCGGGCTTCCAGCCCTCTCTGCCACCCGGCTGGGTCGTCCCTGCACGACCCAGCCCTGGCCTGGGACCCCTCCCTGTGGGCCTGCCCTCCTGCTCGCTCCCGAGACCCCCTTCTGTCCTGTAACGAGTCCTCCCTGGTTCTCGTACCTTCTAGTGACAACGGCACAGTTGCCATGCCCAAGCTCCTCTGTCTCCTGTCATCTGGCTGGCCCCCAAGGCCCTGAGAGTCATCATCTGGCCAGAGCGTGGTACCCGTGGCCAGTCCGTGGCGGCTCTGGTTGGGGGAAGAGGGTTTTGGAGGAGCAGGCAGCCTCACTCAGCCTGGCCAGCCTTGCCATGGGGCCGGCCTGTGGGCGTCCCTCGGCCACCTCAGGGTCCCGGGCGCTGGGCAAGGCCAGTCCCATGCTCCCTGCAGGGGTGAGGCTGGGTGCACGTGTGTCGGAGGAACAGTGCCTGGTCCAGAGCAGCAGGGAAGGAGGGGGCCCCCGTGGGGACCCCGCCCTGCCTGCTGCTGGCCTGGCCCTGCCACGTGTTTCCTCCGCAGACATTTGTGAATGACGTGCGCATCCCGGACCAGAAATACGTCCCGCTGAAGCTTCATGACGCCGTCCGCTTTGGCTATGATATCCTTTCCTGGCCGTGCTCCTCCCTCGGACGGAGGCCGCCTTCTGCCTCAGTCACACTGTTGTCCCGGCGCAGCTGGGGCCCGCGGGCCCGAGACAGTCGCGAGTGTGACCCCAGCCCCTGGCCCCCTGACAGACTCCCTGATCATAGGAACCTGCTTCTTGCATCCTGGCCTGAGTTTACACAGAGCCCCAGGAACAAGTGAGCCCCCCGGGACCCAGGGTCCCCAGTGACCAGGGGCCTGCCCAGGCGTGGCGTTCCGTGCTCAGACCACGCGTGAGTGGGGGCTGTGTGCTCGTCCTGGGGACCCAGAGCCATGGCGGGAGCACGTGCTCTGCTCTCCTCAGCCGGCGCTCTTGTTGGCACAGCTGCCTGTGGGGCTGGACCCAGCCGCTGTCTGAGGCCCTTCCGACCCCTACATCCCCGGGAGGCCAGTGCAGAGGGGTGGTCTAGGGGAGGAGCTGGGAGCTAGCTGTGTGCTATGGCTCCTGCGCATGTCCCCTGCCGGCCCTGCGTGCCCTTGGCGGAGGGGTTAAAGGGCGCGTGCGTGGCCCCAGCGCGGGCATGAGCTGTCATCTGGCCCCGGTCCCGCTTCTCCGACTCAGTGTGGTGCGGACACGGGCCTGGTGCACAAGCGGGCGTGGGGGCCAGCGCAGCCCCTCACAACTCGCTGCTCCGTCTGACCTGCCCCCGAGTTGTGTGCACGTCCCGCTGCGGAGAAGCCCCAACCACGTGGTCCCGCCGTCTCGTGCAGAGGCCGACCTGGCTCTTCTGCTCTGGGTTTGCCTTAACTCGTGGCCACATTCCAACATGTACGTCCTGGAGCGGGTGCAGCACCGGGTCCCCGAGGAGGCGCTCAGGGTCAGTGCCGACGCCCCGCCGGAGGCCCCGCACCCCTGCACCCTGCACCCGTCCTCACTCCCACGCCTCCTGGCTCCCTCGGCCTGGCTGTGGTACCATGAGTCAGCCCGGCCTGGCCTGGCCTGTCCTGCAGGACGGCCCAGTCTGGCCGGTGGGGAGGATCACCCCCTCCCCCCCGGGCTGATGCAGCTGCAGGTGGCTGGCGGAGAGGAGGCGCCTGGCTGGGGGAGGGAGGACCAGGGGCATCTTGGGTGCTGAGGAGGACCCCAGTCAGGCTACCACAGGTGGTGTCCAGTACAGAAAGTAGGGACCTGGGTCGGCGGCCGTGGCAGGTGGGACCTATCCTCTCCCCTTGCTCGATGGTGTGGGAGTTACAGAGCACTGACTTGGGGGAGCTCGCCCAGTGCTTTCCCCGGGAGCCCGTTGGGGGAGACACTAGCCTTAGCCCCATCTTTAAACGAACTGTGGGTGGCCTGCGCAGAGTCACACGGCCGGTGTGAGCCTGGGTCTGACAGCCACAGAGCTCAGCCGGGCAGGCCCTGCATGCACGGGCTCGGACAGACCGCTGTCCCCCACCTCCGGGGCCCCTGAGCAGCGTCCTCCGTGGCCTGGGGCCCATCCCGCCCTTGCCTCGTGGGTCCTGAGTGGGCATTGCCTGTCGCCTCTGATGACTGCCGCCCAGCCCTGCCTCCCCGACCTGAGCAAACCCCAGCTCCTTCTCGGAAGTTTTGTGGCCGTGAGGAACACCCCCAGCTTCAAGCCTTGGGATGTCCCCTCCGTGGGGGCTGTGAAGGAGGCCTCGTGGCGCATGGGGCCAGTCCCAGCCCTCTCTGGACCCAGAGAGAGGCAGCTGCCCTGGGGGTGCTCCCGAGCCGGCCCTGCCCTCACCCCCCCTTGCCGCCCGCAGCATGAGAAGTACACCAGCCAGCTGCAGGTGAGCGCCCGGGGCCTGGCGCCGGGGAAGGTCGAGGCCCCGCCCCAGCACGCCCCTTGCTGTGAGTCCTCGGCCCCCAGGCCGGAGAGGGGGGACCGGAGGCCGGGAGCAGGTAAGGTCAGCGTCGTGGTGGGGTCCCGGGGGGGACGTGCACACAGGCCTGCCCCCCACGGGCCTCCCCCCTGGTGGCGCTTTGATCCGTCTGCTCTGGGCCACGCTCCCTTCCCAGTATAGCCCTTGACGCTGCCCGTCAGCCTCTTGGGCAGCCACAGCACTGAGCTGCCGTCCTGTGGGCTCAGGCGTCCACACACCCCACAGCCGCACGAGACACACCCGCCGTGGGCACTGCGCCCTGTGCCTCGTGTGGCCCGGTCTGCCTGGGGGGTGGGGCCCCCCCTTCAGGGCCGCCGCTCTGTGGCTCAAGTCACTTACAGACCTTGGAGAGACCCACCCTGGTTGCAGACCCTGCTGTCCACCTGCCCTTCCAGCGGGCAGGCTCTGGGGGCAGGGGGCTCTGGGAGGGCTGGAGGGGTTGTTTGCCCCAGGACGGGGCGCTCAGGACCGTGGTGCCCCAGGTGAGCCTCTTACACGGGAGGCCAGGGCAGGGCGGGGGCGGTGAGCACCACCTGCTGTGGACATGGAAACTGGCCTTTGAGTGACCAAGTTGGTGCACTCTGGGCAGGGTCCACTCAGGGCTGCGATGGGAGGTGATCCTGGGGACCCCCAGAGCCCAGAGCCTTCCCAGCCCTTGTCTGCGCTGGGGCCCCAGGGACCCGGGCTTGAGCTCCCCGTCCTTGTGCAGACGCGGCGGCCTACCGCACACCCCTGTATGGGCAGCCCTCCTGGTGGGGAGAGGATGACGGCGGCAGCCCCCCGGAGGACCGGCGCCAGGAGGAGCCCTACACGGGTAGGTCCCGGAGGCCCTGGGCCTTCTGAAGGGGGCCCGGCGGGAGTGCCCGTTCCGGGGGAGACGGCTGATGCTGCTGGCGGCGGGGTGGGCGGAGGCCGCCACCCTGCAGCCCCCGGGGACACGTTTTCTCACCCCCAACCCAGAGCGGCCCAAGGAGCTGGTGCAGCAGGACGGGGAGCTCTCCGTGACGATGGCCGGGTTCCGGGCTGCGGCGGAGCCTCAGGGCTTCCCGTTCAGGCGGGAGCCCAGTTACTTTGAGATCCCCACAAAAGAGGCTCCGTCTCCGCCACCGCCACCGCTGCGGCCCCCCGAGGTGGCGGCCCAGGAGGCACCCACCAAGGACCCGGAGCCCCGCGGGGGTGGGGCGGCCCCCGTGGTGCAGAGCCACGCCTGCTTCACCATCGAGTTCGACGACGGCAGTCCCGGCAAGGTGAAGATCAGGGACCACGTCACCAAGTTCTCACTGCGGCAGAGGAGGCCCCTGGGCAAGGAGGCCACACCTGCGGAGGCCGTGTCTGCGGAGACCAAGGTGGCCGACTGGCTGGTGCAGAATGACCCAAGCCTGCTGTGCCGGGCCGGCCCCGGCGAGGACCGGCACAGCACCAAGAGCGACCTGCCCATCCACACCCGCACCCTGAAGGGTGAGCTCTGGGTGGGCTGGGGCCGCAGCATCTTCGCCTCCTGGTGGGGTGCCCCCCTCCCTGGGGCTGGTTTCTGCGTGCACTGGGTTGCGGGCGTGCTCCCGGTGCTCACCTCCCCGCGGGGGCGGGGGTCCCGTGAGGTGTGCCGTCCGGGACAGCTTGGGGAGGGGCGAAGAGCCCCTCCGCCCCCCAGGACCACTGCATCCTTTCCCTCGGCCTGATGCGTTGTGGTCCCCCCACCCCCAGGCCACAGGCACGAGGACGGCACCCAGAGCGACTCGGAGGACCCCACGGCCAAGGCGGCGGCGGCGGCAGCGGCTGGGGTCCCCGCGGAGGGCGGCGGGGGGCCGGTGCGGCTGCAGAGGCAGATGAAGCGTGACCCCCAGGAGCTGCTGCACAACCAGCAAGCCTTCGTCATCGAGTTCTTTGACCAGGACACACCCCGCAAGAAGCGGTCCCAGTCCTTCACGCACACCCCCCCTGGGGACCCCAAGGCCGACAGACGCCGAGGCCCCGGGCCGGCAGACAGAGACCGCTCAGGTGTCCCTGCCTCGGCGCGGGGCACAGGTGGTGGCTCGGGGCCGCAGCGGGCCAGCTCGCTCAAGCGTGAGAAGACGGAGGAGCGTCCGGGGGGCCCCTCGCCTGCCTCCCGGGGCTCCGTGCGACCCTTTGGCAGCGTGGGGCGTCGCTCCCGTCTGGCCCAGGACTTCATGGCCCAGTGCCTGCGGGAGGGCTCTCCGGCCACTCGGCCCAGCCCTGACCGGGCATCCCCAGCATCCCCGGCCCCTGAGACACCCCGAGGGGCCAGCCCTGTGGCCCCTGCGACCCCACCGCCGCCCCCTGCCGACCCCCAGCTGGCCAAGGCTCGCAGACAGGATGAGGACGACAGTCTGAGTGACGCGGGGACCTACACCATCGAGACAGAGGGGCCGGACCCGGAGGTGGAGGAGGCCCGCCAGATGATCGACCAGGTCTGCAGGGCAGGGCCTGGGGGCTGGGCTGGGGGGGCCCGGGCTGGCTCTGACCTCAGGGCTGGTCCTCCCTCCTCTCAGGTCTTTGGGGTGCTGGAGTCTCCTGAGCTCTCTAGGGTGTCCTCGGCGGCCTTCCGTCCAGTCATCAGAGGGGACAGAGACGAGGCCGGTGATGGGGTTGCCCAGCGAATGGCCCTCCTGCAGGAGTTCGCCTCTCGGCCGGTGGGCACAGCCCCCCACGGGGAGCTGCAGGTACCTGGGAGGCACACTGCTCTGGGGAGGGGCTGGGCCCCGTCATCCGGTCCCCTGTGAGCTCGAAGGTTAGGGTCCTTCCTGCACAGGATTCCAGAGGGACATGCCCACCTGACAGGCGGGCGGGGGCCCCTAGGTGGAGGTTCAAGGGCAAGCCGTGAGGTCCCAAGTCAGGCTGGGCCCCGTGGGCCCACGCAAGGGCCGGTGTGAGCCACAGCTGCTGACCTCGGGGTGTGCAGTTGCGTGGAGGTCTGTAAGCTCGGAAGTAGGCAGGTGGTTTCCTGGCTGTTTCTTTGGGGCGAGGTGTCTCAGGTCTGGAGACAGTGAGTTCGGGGCCAGGTGTTAGGGTGAGGGTCCCCGTGGGGCTCTGCTGCTGCTGACACTCGCTCGTCCTTTGCCCTGCAGGGCCTCGCAGTGCCCGGCTCCCCTGGGGGTCAGAAGTGGGTGTCCCGCTGGGCCAGCCTGGCTGATAGCTACTCGGACCCAGGGCAGACAGGTGAGTGGTCCGGCCTCCGCAGCAGGGAGGGCATAGGCCCGGGCTTCCTGCTGGACTGGCAGCCATGAGCGCGTGCCAGCCGAGTCTGGAGGAGGGTCAGGCGTCCGGCACACACCAGGGGCCCGCAGACCGTGGCCACTCCGACCAGGCCGCCCTTGTCTTCACAGAGGAGAGTCCTGGGCGCGGAGCTGGGGAGCCGGAGGGGGCCCCGCCTGTGCGCCAGCGACGGCGACTGCCACAGCTGCCCAGTGACCGCGCAGACAGCCCTGGGGGTCTTGAGGCCACCAGGAGGAGCGGCCCTGGGCCTCCAGAGTCGGCCAGTGAGCAGCCCGGCTGCCTCTTGGGCCAGGAGGACTTGGATCCCGACAGCCTCAGTGACGCCAGCGGGTCAGACGGTGGGCGGGGCTCTGAGTTGGGCGCAGGCCCCCAGGAGGGAGTAGCGTGGACAAAGGGCCGGCCCTCGCCAAGGGCCCCCGGAGAGCCAGCCGCCACCTCTTTCTTCATTGGGGACCAGAATGCGGAGCCAGCCTTCCCCAGGCGGCCCTCTGTGGCTGCAGGGGCGGTGGAGGGCCCAGGGCGGGCGGCCCCGCCCGGCCCCGCAACGAGAGAGAACGTCTGCCCCAGCACCGGCGGGAGGGCGGTCCTCCGGCGGCACACAGAGCAGTCCCCGGAGCCCAAGAGCCCTGCCCCAGCCTTGGTGCGGCAGGAGAGCTTCAGCAAGGAGCCGGCCGGCGGCACCCCCGCGCCCGGCCGGCTTCCACACGTCTCCAGCCACCCCCTCCTGCAGGACCTGGCTGCCACCCGGGCCTCCCGCATGGACCTCCACCCCCAGGACACCCGCCTGATCCTGAAGGAGACAGAGACAGCCCTGGCAGCGCTGGAGGCCCGGCTGCTCTCCAAGCCCATGGAGGAGGCAGAGGGCCCGATGGGCAGCGTCCCTGGGCCTCAGGAGGATTCCCTGTCCGGGGACTCTGACGTGGACACGGCAAGCACGGTCAGCCTGCTCAGTGGCAAGAACGGGCCCAGCCCGACCAGCCCCAAGCCTGCGGGGCCGCCGAAGGAGAAGCCGCCGTCCCCAGCAGCAGCGCAGGACCCAGCAGGCATCTCCTTGAACTGCGGCCGAGAGATGCTCTCAGAAAAGCACCGTCGTGCCCTGGGCCCCACAGACACAGGCGGGGCAGAGCCAGGGAGGCGCCTGGCCACGCGGCGCGGCACTGGGCCCCGGGGGTCCTCGGACTGGCCTGACGAAGACCAAGGCTCTGGCCTGGCCCACCCGCCCGGCACGGACACGGTCACCTCTGACCACGAGAGCCCTGTGGCCGCTGGGGTGGGGCGGCCAGGGCCTCGCCGGAAGCCGGCACCACCAGCACCAGCCCCGGCCTCCCGGGAGGAGCAGGCCCGTGGCTCTGCCCAGAAGGCACAGCAGGTGCTGACCCGCTCCAACAGCCTGTCCACGCCGCGGCCCACGCGGGCCTCCCGGCTGAGGCGGGCCCGGCTGGGGGACGCCTCCGACACAGAGGCTGCTGATGGTGAACGGGGGCCCCCGGCCAACCCCGAGCCGGCGGGGCGGTCAGCACCCGAGCAAGCCAAGAAGCTGTCCCGCCTGGATATCCTGGCCATGCCCCGAAAGCGGGCGGGCTCCTTCACGGGGCCCAGCGACTCCGAGGCGGCCCCTGCCCGCGCCGGCTTCTCGGGCCGCAGTGTCGAGTTGTACGGCTCCAGCCGCAAACCCGTCATGGCCGAGGCTCGCACCGCCGCCGCCAGGAAGTCTGCCGGGACCAGCGTGGCCCCCCGCCAGCCCTTCAGCAGGGCCCGCCCAGGCAGCGCCCGATACTCCTCACCCAGTGAGTCCGGGACAGGCGAGGGGCCCTGCACCCTGCAAGCCCGGGGGAGGGGTCTGCCACGTCCTGGGTCAGCCCCGCCCCGCGCTGGGGGACCCCAGTTCCAGCCTGGAAGAGCCCCCGTTCCCAAGCAGGCCTGGCTCCACAGACGCACCCGAGTGTCCTGAGTGCGCGTGTCGTGTGCTCCGCTGAGCCCGGGGAGGGGCTCCTGCTGACTCCCGCAGGGGGCCTCCGGGGCTGCCCGCTGTGCGCTGGTGCCGTCCCCTGGGGAGCAGGCGCTGGGGGAGGGCCGCGCGGTCTCCCTCACACCCGGGCCCCGGGTGGCCTGTGGTCTGCGCCCACGCGTGGTGT
The DNA here is from genome assembly GCF_020171115.1 of Neogale vison. Lineage (NCBI taxonomy): Eukaryota > Metazoa > Chordata > Mammalia > Carnivora > Mustelidae > Neogale > Neogale vison. The sequence continues at coordinate 1,654,592 of NC_058103.1, read as the reverse complement.
GGACAGATGGTGCTGGGGTCGTGGGTGCTTGTCCCCCAGCGGGATGGCTGAGGGCACTGGGCACGCTGGGGTGACGGAGGAAGGAAGGGGTGGGGCGGGGGGGAGGATGAGGACTGCTGCCCCCTGCAAGCCTGTCCCGCTGCTGTCCCGGCTGCGTGTTTGCTGCTGCCGCCGCGGGGCCCCAGAGCAGGGTGGGCGAGGAGGGGGTCCCAGAAGACCAGGCAGGCAAGGGAGGGGCTGCCGAGCTCAGCCGCCCTCTGAGGTCCGATCCCATCCCGGGGCTGATCCGCATGGGGAGGTCGACCCTGACCGGGGGTGTCTGTGGGTTCCGGGCCTTGACACCAGGGCCAACAGTTCCCATCTGGTGGGCACAGACCCTCCCCCTGGGACGCGGCCTCTGCCACGGGCTGTGGGGATGTCAGGCTGCCCCTTCCTGCCTGTCTTGCCCGTGTCCCTCCTGCGCTGGTCCCTCTCCATCCCTGCCGGTCTCTGCCCGTCCCTCCTGTCCTTTTCTCTTTTCATCTCTCCATGTTGTCCCTGCCTGTTCCCCCCCTTCCCTCCCTCGTCCCTTCCTATCCCCCCACGCCTCCCTGTGCCTCCTGTACCTGTCCCTGCTCCGTCCCTGCCCCTCTCTCTCCTGGTCTTCATTCTTCCTGTTCCTCCCTGTCCTTGCCCTGTTCCTCCTCTTTCTTCTGTCCCTGCCCTCTCCTCCGTGGCCTCCCCATCCCTCCCTGTCCCTCTCCCCGCCGCCGCGCCCATGCGTCGGGGCCGGTGATGGCCGTGCAGTGTACGGCTCTGTACTGCCGGTGCTTCAGCGGCCGGGCCTCTGGGCCGGGGGTGAGGGGCAGCATCAGCATGGCTTGCCCTGCGGCGCGGGGCCGTCCGGAAGGACCCCGGGGCTGCGGCAGGGTGCTGAGCGCGGCTGTTCTGTTCTTGCTTCTGGAAACCATCCGCGCCCCTGAGGCACGCGTCGCCGGCAGCAGGGCTCAGACTGCACGTCCACGTCCGAGGAGGAGTACGGCTCCCACCACGGCTCCCCTAAGCACGCACGCTCCCTCGCCTCAACAGCCACGCAGACCCCGCGGGCTGGCGGCTCCAGCCGCACGCGCCCCCGGGCCCCCGGCCTCCGGGACACGGATGACGAGGAAGAAGACCCAGACCCGTACGGCTTCATCGTGCAGACCGCGGAGATCGCGGAGATCGCCAGGTGAGTGGCTCCGGCTCGGCAGGAGGCCTGGGGGCACCCCAGGGCGGGCGCTGGGCTGGAGGCTCTTTTCTCGAGGGCGCTCAGCGCGTGCCGCTCGGAGGAGGGGTGGGGGACGGAGGGGGGCGTGGGGGGCTGCAGATCTGCCCGGGAGGCTGGGGGGTGTCCGGGAGGAGGAAGGGCTCCACGGTGTGCGTTAAAGAGGAGCTCCCGCATCGTGGTTCCCGGGGTCGCCTCCGGACCGGGGGCTGGGAGGCTGATGCACAGGCGGTGGGACCAGGAAGGGGTCTTCTGCCGAGGGCGGGTGGTGCTTGGGTGGCTGGGTCCTTTGGGGCTCGTGCAGGGGCAGGAGGGGTCCAGGGCCGAGTGCGTGGCCCGTGTTTGGTGCTGAGGAGGCTGAACGTGGGCCCTTCAGACAGGTGAGTGGGGGCAGGTAGTCCTGGGAGAATGGTCGCGGGGACAGCGGCACAGCGATGATGACCGCGGCCGTGGTGGCTGCAGCTTGAGTGGAGAGGACCTGGAGGGCATGAAGAGGCCGGGACAGGGCTCCCAGGATGTGGGGGCGGTTCCCGGGGCTGACGAGGGGCGGTCCAGAGGGGGCAGCTGGGGCATCTCGATGTGCTGGGGGCTTCAGAGAGACGTGGGGGTCAGTGCTAAGTCGGGCACACGTCCGTTGGGCGTCTGTGAGTCTGAGGGATGTCCTTCTGTATTTTCTTGGTGTAGGGAGGGTGGGAACCAGTTGGGGGACCCCCATCTTGAGGGTCTAGGTCAGCCTTGCTGGGGAGGTAGGGGCTGGCCGGGGTAGTTTTCTCCAGCTGCACTAAGCATTTCTGAGTTCAGGCGGTTATGCCAGGCGAGGGGGCAGGTGGCATTGGGAGCGGACAGGCCCCGAGAGCCGGCTAGGAGGTGCCCCGGGCAGTGCTGGGACAGCTGAGGGGGGACGCCTGGGCCTTGGTAGGTCTTGAAGGCCCCGTCGCCTGGGCGCCTGCAGGCACTGGTGTGCCGGGAACCTTGGGGCTGTTGCTCGTGTGCCCGCCAGTGAAAGGAGCAGCGTGGACACTGGCGGGTGACTCCCGTACGCCCAGCCTGGGCCGGGGGCTGCAGTGCACAGGACAGGCTGGTGGAGGGACCTGATGTGCTCCGAGGACAGGGCTCAGTCTGGGGACTTCCTGGGCAGTCTGCCTGCCCGTGTCACCCTTTGCCTGATTCCGACCCTCGTCTGTGACCCCTTCCCTGCCTCGAGTGTCCGTGCCTGCCGAGTAGGGCCTGGGTGGCCCCACCTATCCCCTGGTGGCGACGGGAAGGTGTGGCCTGCCCTGGGGCCTGAGAGTGCCCCCGTCCCCCTTCCTGCCCAGCCCCAGCCCTGGCCCCCCTCTTGGGGCCTCAGACCCTTGAGCCTCCCATGGGGCCCTGTCCATTGGGCATTGCTGGCGGCTGGTCAGGCACAGTTTGGGCCAGGCTGGGGGCCGCACACCTTGGCCGCTGCCCCTCACGGAGCACTTGCCTCTTGAGAGGGACTCCTGCCTCCGCCGGAGAGGAGAGGTCGGCCCGGGAGGTTCTGTCAGGCTGCCGCTCCCCACCTCCCCAGCGCTGCTGCCCGGCCAGGAGGACCCCGCAGGACCTGCCTTCTCTCCCGCGGGCTGCAGGCTGAGCCAGACGCTAGTGAAGGACGTGGCCATCCTGGCGCGGGAGATCCATGACGTGGCTGGGGACGGCGACTCACTGGGCTCCCCGGGGCCCGCACGCAGCCCCTCCCTCAGCAGCGTGCCCACCACCCCTGCTTCAACCATCTCCGCCCGTGAGGAGGTACGCCCCCCGCCCCCACAACCCGTCCCCCCCCCGTCCCTGCCCCCCTGCCCTGCCCCCCCACATGCACAGCTCCCAGCCGGGAGCTCTCCCCATGGTGCTGAGCTCCCCACACGGCTGGCCTGAAGCTCGAAGTCTGGGACCACCCTCCTTGGGGGCTGGGGGGTCCCGGGGCCCCCAGCGGGCTGCACGTGGGATCCGCTCCGTCCCCCTGTCGTGGGAGCAGGAGAGGAGCGGTCGGCCCCTGCGGGCGGGAGCCCCCTGTGTGGAGGCCGGCGGGTGCCAGGGAGGACCGGCGGCTCCTGCCTTGTCCACAGCTGGTGCAGCGCATCCCCGAGGCCGGCCTCAACTTCCAGAAGGTGCCGCCGGGCTCCCTGAGCTCCCGAGACTTGGACCAGAACATGAACGACCGCTGTGGGGACGCGCACGCTGGCAAGACGCGGCCTCGGAGCCGGGAGGAGGCAGGCCCCCCCCCAAGCTGGTCGGCCGTCGGGGTGTGCCCAGGGTGGGGCCTTCAGGAGGGCCCCGGGCAGCGCGCTGAGCCCTGGTCCTCGCAGGTGATCTTCGACAACCTGATGCTGAACCCCGTGTCGCAGCTGTCCCACGTGATCCGGGAGAACACGGAGCACCTCGCGGAGAAGATGAAGTGCGTGGGGCCCACGGGCTCCGAGGGCCGGTGGGAGCTGCCCCCCAGACCCCCCCAGACCCCCTCAGACACCAGCATGAACACGTGCCCATCAGCCAGGGCCTGCGGGGCAGAGAGCGGCGCACTGCCCAGGGGGTACACGGGTCCACATGCCTCCCCAGCTTCGGGAACCAGGGCTCCCAGGACGACCACAGCCCCCACCCCAGCCCTCTCTGCGTCAGGCCCGGAGGGCAGGACTCTGGTTCCAGCGGCCCCATTCCTGCTCTGGGCCTGCGTTCTCGCTTGGGTACAGGCCGGGGTGGTGGGAGCAGGTCTGGGCACGCGGGTCCGGGCCCCGTCAACGCTGTCCTCTGTCCACTCCTCCGGCGGCAGGATCCTCTTTCAGAACTCGGGGCGGGCCTGGGAGGAGCTGGAGGCCAGGATCAACTCGGAGAACGAGGTGCCGCTCCTGAAGACGTCCAACAAGGTGAGCGCCAGCCCGCCCCCCAGCCCGGCAGTGCAGGGCGCGGGGGACTCACCCGCTCGGCGGTTCTGCCCCATGTGCCCCTCCCGCCTGCTTCCAGGAGATCAGCTCCATCCTGAAGGAACTGAGGCGCGCGCAGAAGCAGCTGCAAGGTGGGGGGGCTGCGGCGGGGTGGGGTGGGGGGCTGCAAGGGGGAGCCTGGCTGGGGGGGCCGGCGGCGGGGTGGGGGTGGGGGGCTGCAAGGGGGAGCCTGGCTGGGGGGGCCTGGGTGGGTGGGCCACGGCGGGGTGGGGGTGGGGGCTGCAAGGGGGAGCCTGGCTGGGGGGGCCTGGGTGGGGGTGGGTGAGCCCCAGCGCTGCCGCCCCTGGCGCAGGCAGAGGGAGGCCCGGGGTGGGCACGGGAGGCAGGGCAGGACCCGCCAGCTGGCCTGACCCTCCCCGCCTGCCCCACAGTCATCAACGCCATCGTGGACCCCAGTGGCAACCTGGACCTGCTGACCGGGAACCGGAGCCCCGCGGGCTCCGCCCAGCTCGGGAAAGGCCGGCCGGCCGCCCAGAGCCCAGGCTCGCCCCCCTTGGCCCTGTCGCTGAGGAGCTTCCCACAGCGGGTGAACTGCGGCTCCCCAGGCCTCCCGGACCCTGCCCTCCTCCCCGACTTCCTCCCGGACGCAGAGAGGTTCCTGCTCTAGGCGGCCTCCACGTACCCTGGGTCCAGTGCCGCCAGCGCCCCTTGTCTGCCTCCACGGCCCTTCCCGGCTGCGGACGGTTCACCGCAGACCCCCACGTGTGCCATAACCCTGTGGGCAGGTGCCTCTGTGCCCAGACCCCCTCCTTAGCTCCCAGCCAGCGCCCCAGCTGGACGGTCCAGCCCCTGCGGCTGCCCCCGCAGACCCTCTGGCCCAGCTCCTGCTGCGGCCGTTCCGAGGGCTGGCGTCACAGGTGTGTACCCCGTCTCCTCTCTACTCCTGTTATTTTTGTCTTTAGCTGTTAAGGGAAGCGTGGTCTGTGCCAGTACAGCAGCCCCGGGCCTGGGAGGCCATCATCCCGCCGGTGCGCTGGGGGCGGCTGTTCTGCTACGGGCTCTGTGGGCTCAGCCGTCCCGTCCCTGTGCGCTGGCCGGGGCCACGCCAAGGAGGGGCTGGACCAGGGGTGGGTATCATTCAGTGCCAAACACGGAGCCGGGAGGGGCTGCTGGAGCCCCGGGACTCGAGGGCAGGGTGCTCCCTGCTGGCCCTGCAGCCTGCTCTGCCACGGAGCTGGTGGCTCCCGCGGCCCCGGGGTCGGGTGGCCTGTGGCGTCGTCTGGGGCGGGAACCCCACTGCTTCGAGCCTTTGGTGCCAATGCAACTGCCAAACCCACAAGTGTGCAGGCCGCGGCGGTGCAGGCCGGGCACAGGGGCACACAGGCTGGACGCGCCCACTCTCACGGCTGGCCCAGGCGCGCGCACGTGGCGGGGCCGCCCTTCCCGGCCACGGAGGCTGGGCTCCTGCACTTGGCTTCCTGCAGTCCGAGGCTGGGGCTGGGTGGGGGGAGGGGAGCACTAGCCCGAGGCTGTGGGAAGCCAGGCTTCCGGAAGCTTCCTGGGCTGTACCCCTCCCCCAGCCCTCACCCCTGATGCCCTCCTCCCTGATGCTGTGGGCATTCCTGGGGTGTCTGCAGCCAGCTCGGGGCCCTGCAGGCTGCTGTGCTCCTGGTCCCATGGGGGCTGGGGGACACGGAGAGCCCCCAGGGACAGTCTTGCCTTCTCAGGATTCTTCCAGCTGGGAACACGGGTGGGCAGAGTGTGCGCCGCCCCCGGGGCAGGGGGTGTTTCTGGAGCCTCTAAAGCCAAAGAGCCCGTGGGTGGTGGCAGGTGGGGGCACGGGTGGCTGCGCACCAGCCCGGCCCCTGTGTGAGTGGCGACTGCAGGAAGGGGCCCGGCCGCCATGGGCGACGCGTGTCTCTGTGTTTACGTGTAGCAGACGTGCAGTCGCATGCATGGTCCTGGGCCCCTCCCCCCACGTGTCCGTGTGTGCGAGTGTGTGCGAGTGTGAGTGGTGGGCTCCCTGCCGGGACCCCGGCCCTGAGCCTGCTGTGTCCACGGGGAGGCGGCGCCGGGCCCCCTCCCGCCCCTGCATGCCGCGGTTGCCCGCAGCCTGTCCCCCGGAAGCGCGGTGGCCGTCTCGTCCGCACCCACGCTCCGCCATCGCCGCTGCTTCTTATTCACCCACTTCCGTCCCTCCCCCTTCTGGCCTTCCACTTGGGATTGGTAACTTATCTGTCTGGCTTCTTGGAGGTACTTCTGTCTGTCTGTCCTTAGGTGGTCTCATGGATGTCTTTCAGGAAACGGTTATTTTATATGAGTTGTCATGGGGTTTGTTCTAATAAATCATTCTGTCACATGGCGAAGATCCTGGCGTCTGCTGCCTTGGCCTCCGTTCGCCGCTGCGGGGGTCTGGGGTGGGGTCTCCCCTCCCTGGCTGGGAACTCCCGCTCCCCGCCCATGGGGGATGCTGCAATTCCCGGACCCAGCCGCCAGGGGGCGGCGCAGGCGAGGACGTGGCCGGGAAATGTCACACGTTTCTCCCCCAAGAAAGAAATCGCTTCCTTGGAGCTGTTCAAGGGTGACCAGAACCGCCCTCAGGCCGTGCTGTGGACGTGCAGCGGTCCCGGCTCCGGGTGCCCAGCCGCAGCTCCTTCCGATCCCCTCACACTTTTTGTGGCTCCGGAGCGTCTCTGACCTGACCCCAGGGCTGTGAGGACGTCCCCGGGTCTTCAGACACCCCCCAACCCCGGCTGCAAGGAGGACGCACAGGAGCTGGACGAGCGGGCTGAGGAAAGTGTGCAGCCTGCCGTCAGCCCAGGAGGCTGGCCGCCACAGGACCTGTCCTCCAGGTCCCTCGAGCACACCCAGGAGTCCCTACTGTCTCCTCTGGGCCCCCCTCGGCTCTGTTCCCCACGTCAGCTGTTCCCCGCCTCCGCTGTGTACACCCGAAAATCTGCACCCCCCAACATGTGGACGTTATGCTGCAATAAGAATTCAAAACAGTAACAAGGAATGGAAAATGAATGTATTAACATAAAATTGTTCATAATATTCCTTTGCTTTTTTAAAAGTGTCTGTAAGACCTGTTTCTGGGCTCTCGTTTTCAGCCTAAATAGGGTGATTCACACCTTCCTCTGTCTGCTCGGCTGTGCTGGGGTCTACAATGTCATTACTCTTTGTATGGAACCGGCTGTTTGGTTTTGTTGGTTTTCTCTGTGATACATTTGTTTTCTGCTTCATTAATTCTCCTCTTCATCTTTGTTAGTTTCCCCCCCTTCCCTGTTTTAATATTTCTTTCTTCCTTTCTTTATTTTGTGAGATTAATTTTCAGCTTTCCTTATTTTCTGATCTATGGATTTAAGGCTACAAATTTTTTCCTAAATGTAACTTCAGCTGATCTCATGAAGTTTGATACATTGTATTTTCATTATTACTCAGGTGAAAAAAAGTTGAAGTGTTCATTAGGATTCCTTCCTTGGCCCATGCATTATTTAGATGCGTGTTGCTAAATTACCAAACATTTGAATATTTCCTAGTTATTCTTGAACATTCCTAGTTATTCTAGCTTATTCCCACTGTGGTCAGAATATATACCTTCAATTATTTCAATCTTTGGAAAGGTATAAAGTATGCTTTTTCACCCAGAATAAGGACAGTTGTAACAAATGCTTCATGTGCCCTTGAAAGTAATATATACTTCCATTTTTTTTAGAGAGATTATCTTTTGTCAGTTTGATCAGCTTTATTGTGTTCAGATCTTCAAATATAACCATTAATGTTATGACTGCTTGCTCCACAGCTGCTGCAAGGCCGCGTTAGTCCGCACTGATTATGGGTCTGTTTCTCCCTTCAGTGCCGTTAGTTTTTCCTTATGTATTTTGAAGTTGTATTATTAGGTGCGTAAAGTTTAGAACTGTATTCCTGATGGGCCTTTCGCTATCATGAAGTCTTCTTTTTTTTTTTTTTTTTAAGATTTTATTTATTTGACAGAGAGAGATCACAAGTAGATGGAGAGGCAGGCAGAGAGAGAGGGAAGCAGGCTCTCTGCTGAGCAGAGAGCCCGACGCGGGGCTCGATCCCAGGACCCTGAGATCATGACCTGAGCCGAAGGCAGCGGCTTAACCCACTGAGCCACCCAGGCGCCCCCATGAAGTCTTCTTTATCCCTAGTTATTTTTCTTGCCTTAAAGCCTACTTTGTATGATATTAGTATAGCTATGCTAGCTTTTTTTGTTTGTTTGTTTAGTGTTGTCATAACATCCTTTTCATCCTTAAACTTTTGTAGACTTGGTTTTATAAAATTCAGTGTGACATATGTTTTTTAATTGGAGTGTTTTTAGTACATTTATTGCAATTATCAATGTATTTAACTTTGAATCTTCTGTATTATGTCTGTTTTTCTATTCTTTTCTTTTTTAGGATTAATGAAGTGTTAGTATTATTATTCCATATTTCTCCCACTTGCTTGTTTGTAAATGTACTTTTGTTGTACATTTTTTTAAAGATTTTTTATTTTTTATTTGACAGACAGAGATCACAAGTAGGCAGAGAGGCAGGCAGAGAGAGGAGGAAGCAGGCTCCCCACGGAGCAGAGAGCCCGATGTGGGGCTCGATCCCAGGACCCTGAGATCATGACCTGAGCCGAAGGCAGAGGCTTTAACCCACGGAGCCCCCCAGGCGCCCCTCATTGTACTCTTAGTGGGTACTCCAACAACTATAAAATTCATCCTTCACTTATTATGGTCTAATGAAATTCTTTTTACTACTTCCTGGCAATTATAAAACAGTTCACAATTATAAGATTCAATGATAAAATTTATTTTTCACTTATTAGGGCCTGATGTAAGTTTGCAGTTTTACCACTTCTTGGTCCCTGTAAAGACCTTCCAACACTTTAAATCTGTTTGCTTCTCCCCCCTTTGTGCTACCATGATCAGGCATTTTAACTCTGCAAACACCATAAACCCTACAGTGAACTATTTTAATTTCTACAGTCGACATGGCCTAAAGGTATTGCCGTGTCTGTCTCTGCTGCTCCCCTCACTCCTGCACCACCATGTTCCCACGTGGGATCATTTGCCAATAGACCGTCTTGGAGTGTGTTTCTCGTATCGGTTTACTGTGACAAAATCTCTCAACTTCTTGAGCAGGGGGCGTTTGGAAATGTTTTGCCTTTTCCTTTCACTTGGTGTACTGATCGAGTATTCTAGGTTGCCAGTAATGTGTTTGGGCATGCGAACGTGCTGTCCGTTCTCTTTTGGATTTCACTGCTTACGTGGAGAAGTCAAACGTATTACTGTAGACTTTCTAAATGGTGTCCTTTTAGACTTTCTCTTTCTTTGTAGTTTTTCTGTGGTTTTCCTACAACGACAGGCATCTTCGCGCTCGTCTGTGTTGACGTTTGTGGCCCTTCTTCCCAGGTGTCTGTCTGCCCGGCTTTCCCCGGTTTGGGGAACACCTCATCCATTTTCTCTTCAGACACAGTCTGCCCCGTCCCCAACTTTCTCTTGCTGGGATTCCCTTCATGTGTGCGTCACACCTTCACGTGTGCCCTGTGTGTCTCTCGCGCCGTGGTCCGTGTTTTCTGTGCGTTTTCTACCTTTTACTCTCTGCTGACCCTCCAGCAGCCTAGACGTCCTTCAGTTCTGTCCAGTTGACTCTTTACTTCGGTTATTTTATTTTTAGTTCTAGAACTCCTTCAATTTAACAACACTATATTGTATTTCTCTAAGTGGAAGTCTCCATCGACCTCGTCCAAGAGCTCTGACCCCGGCCTCTGCGCTTGGTTCCGTGGTTGGATGTTAGGCGACCCTTGAGTTGAAGTGATAGACGCTGTGAATGGGGCGAAGAGGGACCCCCTGGAGGACGCTGTCACTCGGAGAGGGTCACTGCTGAGCAGGGACTGGCCCCGTGCAGTCAGGGGCGAAACTTCAGATGTGACAAGGCGTGCTCCACCTCCTACCTCCTGTCCGCCCGTCCTCCGGGGGCTCTGCTCTCCGGGGCTCAGCAGGAGCCCCACCTGTGGGTCACAGCTGCCAGCACCCTGTCCTCCATGGAACGAGAGCCCGGACTCCAGTTTGAGTCCCCAGAACCATAATAGCATTGAGCTCTGTTCGGCTTCTCAAACTCAGGGCTGTGCCCTCAGCCTCTTGTCCCAGCGCAGGACATCTGTCAGCGCCTCACGAGGGAAGGCGGCCCCCGAGTCCGGGAGACTCCGGCGGAGCCGCAGGGTTCCCATCCTGGCTCCGTGGGGCTCCCAGAACATGCCCTGCCTCTTGGCCTCTCGCGCTCCGCCTGCTCTCTGCCCGCGGGGGCATCGGGAATTGTTAGCCCGAGTCGTGCTGAAACCGTGCACGGAGGTGAGATTTGAGGTAGAAAGGGAAGTCCCCAGGCACCGGGCGTCACGTGGGGACCTGGAAGCTGGAATGGCCAAGGGGCCGTCTTCAAGTCCCTCTGGGGACAGCTACGGGCCCAGAAATGTCCCTCGTGGCCGAGCTCTTGAGATTTCTGTCCACACGCACTCAGGACACAGGACTCGTGTCCAGCAAGAGCAGGGGTGGAGTTAAGAACTGTGCTCAGAGCCGAGCGGCCTCAAGGCTGACGCACAGGGAAAGGGGCAAGAGAGCCCTACCCGGGGTCCCCGGGAGCGAGCAGGGAAGCTCATCTTTTCCCCAGGCTCTGGGTGGGAGGAAAACCCTGCGGCAGAAACGGAAACCTCAGAGGATGCTGAGCAGCGGGTTAACCGAGCCGAGTCGCACCTGGGCGGCAAGGCTGAGGCGAAGACGGCCGGGGCGGGGGGTCGGAGGCGCGGGCGCGGGTGTAGAGGCTCACCGCCCGCGTTCGCAAGGGGAGGACATGGGCAAGAGGCAGAGGCCGTAGCCTCGGAGAGAATGGCTGAGAATGTTCTAGAAATGATCACAGGCATAACTCCTGCGGTTTGAGAGCTCCAAGCCCCAAGGTGAGAACCAGTCTCACCGCGACATGCCGTGCTGAAACCCAGAAGACCCCAGCCAGAGAGAAAACCTCCAGAGCCAACCGGCCGGTGAGAGAAGTGGCCTCAGAGGGACAGCCGGGGGACGGACGCCCGTTCCTCCTGCGAGCGCTGCACCAAGGTTGGATCGGGGCCTTCCGGGACAGGAAGACAGTTGTCACCCAGCTAGACTGTCCTTTCAGAGTGAGGGAGAGAGAGGCGGTCTCGGGCTGGGAAGCCGGACGCGTTCGCTCTGCGGGTGGGGACGCAGGGGTCCGGAAAGGGTGTCAGCGGAGCTCGGAGGAGCAGGGCCGCGAGCCGGCGGGGAGGAAACCAGTCCGTGGGCGGCAAGTCTCGGGACCCACGGAGTGTGGTCTCAGTACCCACGACCGTCGCTGGGGTGCATCCCCCAGGAAAGGGGGGCTGACACCCCAGAGGTAAATGCACGGAACCCCCAGGCCGTCGCGGGAAGCAAATTCCTCCTGTTCAGGGGCGGAGCGAGCCCTTAGCGGGGCTGCAAAGCCTAGCGGCCCTTAGAGGCCGCAGATGCGGGAGGCGGGCCAGGGAGGGTGTGGGAGCTCGTGCGCTGCCTCACGGTGGATTACGGCCCCCGCCCGCTCGGCCTGCGCCAAGCCCTGTGCTGGCCTGCAGGGACCGTGAGGAGAGTGAACCGTCAAACTTTCCATCTGGGGGTCCTGCCTGACCTCTCCTGTGGGGACACGGTGGCAGGGATCAGACTGTACCCCCAAAGGTGTGGGAGCAGCAGGGCCCACCAGGGGGGCGACCTCATCACAAAGGAGACCTTTATGGGGTCTCAGGACTTGGCGTCAGCTCGTTCTTTCCTCAGTCTGCCTCGAAGCCTGGCACCACATCCTTTTAAGTTCTCGAAAGAAGGAATGAAGAGCCTGGGGTTGGGGGGCGGGACCGGCCCCTCCAGCCTCCAGGGCGGGTCTGAAGACACCTGCTGTGTGCGCCGAGCGCTCGGACCTGGGCTCCCGCGCTGTGTGCCGGACAGGATCCAGGATCCGAAAGGAGACCGCCGGGGCACCCGGCGGGTCGGTCGCTACAGCGTGCGACTCCTGACCTCGGGGTCGTGAGCTCGAGGCCTGCGTTGGACGTAGAGATGCCTGAAGTAAATAAACTTCAAAAAAAAAAAAAAAAAAGGGAAACCACCCTAGGAACACTGAAGAACGCCTCAGTGAAGGAGAATGTTTTAAAACCAGCCACAGGGGCGCTGGGTGGCTCAGTGGGTTAAGCCGCTGCCTTCGGCTCAGGTCATGATCTCAGGGTCCTGGGATCGAGTCCCGCATCGCGCTCTCTGCTCAGTGGGGAGCCTGCTTCCTCCTCTCTCTCTGCCTCTCTCTCTCTGCCTCTCTGCCTGCTTGTGATCTCTGTCAAATAAATAAATAAATAAAATCTTAAAAAAAATAAAAATAAAACGAACCACAGAGTAAAGAAATCCCTTACACAGGAATGATGGGGTTCTCACCGTACAGACCCCTAAGGACCTTGGGTTCCAGGGAAAACAAGGGTCTGTCAAGAATTCTGCGCCTGGAACACTATCCTTCAATAGTGAAGGAAAACTAGAGACATTTTCACGTTCCCAAGGACTGAGTGTCGCCAACACGTGCCCGCGCAAGGACGATAACCGGCGACTGAGCCGCACAGCCAGGAGCAGTCCTACTCCGGCCGGTTGCAAAGGATGTATTTCGGGAGGCGAGCAGCGGGCAGGTGTGAAATAGGAGAAAGAAGGGTGAGCAGATCATTCTCGCACACCCTGACTGCACAAAATGATGATACGGTGTGCAACGTGCGGGGCTTAAAGTAGTAATTGTAATAGTGCCGCAACACAGGACAAACGTGAGAGACACACGTGCTGGAGATCATCAGAGGGAAAGTTCACGAAGGTCCTTGCGCTACTCAGGAAGAGGGAAAGATGTTCCTCATGTCTATGCCTCCTCGTGGAGCTTATGGGTAAACCCCCAAAGACGAGCCAGTGACAGCATGGGGACAGGACCGCCTGCAGCAACACAACGAAAGGGCGTTTACTGCGGGAGCAGACTCGCCGTGCTCTGTCCGTCCGGCGCGAGGCTGGCGCCCCAGCGCCCCTCCTGGCTGCATGGCCAGATCCCAGGAGGGAGCGATGGAGCCCCCCTCACCGGACGTCTCCCTGGGCAGCGCGGGGGGCAGAACCCGCGCCGTGGCCATCGCGGGGACCCCAGCCAGCGGGAAGAATGACCCTCTCGGCTCTCGGAAGTGCAGAAGAGCGCTCGGGAAGAGCGGCGTGGGGGGGCCATGGAGGGCCTGTCGCCGAGAGGTCACAGCTCCAGCGGGACAGGAAAACAGGAGAAAAATTAGTCCACCGGAAGAGCAAGAAGCAGCCCAAGAGCCGCAGGATGTGGGCCAAGCAGACGAGAGAAGGAATGACCGATGGAAACGCAGCGGTGATCGCAATAAACGTAAACAGACGAAACCCAGCTGGAACGGATAAGGACGGCCGCGGAGACGGCGCTTTACACGCCGCAGCTGGCAGCGCTGGAGGCTCCGTCGGGGAGCGTCTGCCTCGGACTCGAGTCATCTCAGGGTCCTGGATCGAGCCCCATGTCGGGCTCCCTGCTCCACGGGGAGTCTGCTTCTCCCTCTGCCCCTCCCCCTGCTCCTGCTCTCTCTCTCTCCAATAAATAAATAAAATCTTTAAAAAATTAAATTCCAGCTCTGTTACTCATGAGACACAGATCTGAAATGCAAGAAGGCCCATCAACCTAAGGTAGAGGACATTTTTTTAAAAAACCACACAGATTTTAAGCTAAAAATAACACAACATAGCTTTTTTTTTTAGTTTAGTTTTTTTTTTTTTTGATAGAGATCACAAGTAGGCAGAGAGACAGGCAGAGAGAGAGGGGGGGAAGCAGGCTCCCCGCTGAGCAGAGAGCCCGATGCGGGGCTCGATCCCAGGACCCTGAGACCATGATACGAACCAAAGGCAGAGGCTTTAACCCACTGAGCCAGCCAGGTGCCCCAAGACTTAATTTTTAAGTAATCTCTACACCCAACATGCTGCTTGAACTCAACTTTAAAAATTTTATTTAAATTCAATTTAGTTGGCACAGAGTGGATCACTGGTTTCAGAGGTAGAATTTACGGATTCATCAGCTGCGCGTAGCCCCGGGCTCATCGCCTCACGTGCCTCCTTCATGCCTGTCACCCGGTTACCCCGTCCCCCCACCCACCCGCTCCAGCAGCTGTCAGTTTGTTTCCCAGAGTTAAGAGTCTCTTTGGGTTTGTCTTCCTCTCTGATTTCATCTTCTTTTATTTTTCCTTCCCTTCCCCTATGGTCCTCTGTTTTGTCTCTTATGCTCCACAAATAAGTGAAACCATATGATAATTGACTCTCTCTGCTTGACTTATTTCACTCAGCATCATCTCTTCCAGTCCCGTCCATGTTGCTACAAAAGTTGGGTATTCGTCCTTTCTGATGGAGGCATCATACTCCATAGTGTATATGGACCACATCTTCCTTATCCATTCGTCCGTTGAAGGGCATCTTGGTTCTTTCCATAGTTTGGCGACCGTGGCCATTGCTGCTATGAACATTCGGGTGCACGTGCCCCTTCGGATCACTACATTTGTATCTTTAGGGTAAATACCCAATAGTGCGATTGCGGGGTCATAGGGTAGCTCTATTTTCAACTTTTTGAGGAAACTCCATGCTGTTTTCCAGAGTGACTGCACCAGCTTGCGTTCCCACCAACAGTGTAGGAGGGTTCCCCTTTCTCCGCATCCTCGCCAGCATCTGTCATTTCCTGACTTGTTGATTTTAGCCATTCTGACTGGTGTGAGGTGGGATCTCATTGTGGTTTTGATTTGTGTTTCCCTGATGCTGAGCGATGTGGACCACTTTTTTATGGGTCTGTTGGCCATCTGGATGTCTTCTTTGGAGAAGTGTCTGTCCATATCTTCTGCCCATTTTTTGATGTGTTTGCCTGTTTCGTGTGGGTTGAGTTTGAGGAGTTCATTATAGATCCTGGATATCAACCTTTTGTCTGTACTGTCATTTGCAAATATCTTCTCCCATTCCGTGGGTTGCCTCTTTGTTTTGTTGACTGTTTCCTTTGCTATGCAGAAGCTTTTGATTTTGATGAAGTCCCAAAAGTTCACTTTCTTTTTTGTTTCCTTTGCCTTTGGAGACGTATCTTGGAAGAAGCTGCTGTGGCCGATGTCGGAAAGGTTACTGCCTATGTTCTCCTTTAGGATTCCGATGGATTCCTGCCTCATGTTGAAGTCTTTTATCCGTTTTGAGTTTATCTTTGTGTGTGGAGTCAGAGAACGGTCCAGTCTGATTCTGCATGTGGCTGTCCAATTTTCCCAGCACCATTTATTGAAGAGACTGTCTTTTTTCCATTGGACATTCTTTCCTGCTTTGTCGAAGATTAGTTGACCATAGACTTGAGGGTCCATTTCTGGGCTTTCTATTCTGTTCCACTGGTCTATGTGTCTGTTTTTGTGCCAGTACCATACTGTCTTGGTGATCACAGCTTTGAAATAGAGCTTGAAGTCAGGCAACATGAGGCCTCCAGCTTCAGGGGTTTTTTAATAGTTTTTTTTTTTTAATATATTTATTTGACAGGGAGAGAGACACTAGTGGGAGAGGGAGAAGTAGACTCCCTGCCAAGCAGGGACCCCAATGCGGGGCTTGATCCCAGGACCCTGGGACCATGACCAGAGCCAAAGGCAGACGCCTCACGACTGAGGACCCAGGTGGCCCTCCAGCTTTGGTTCTGAAAGTCTGACTTTAGAACACAGTGCTTGATTTTGACCTCCTCGGACACATGTAATAGCAAGAAAATCCTTGCAGAGAAGTCTTAAATTTCGGTTAGTAGCACTACTGTTTGTAGTGACGCTAGGATTATTACTTGGAAACTGTGTTAAACATGTTATAAGCCAGAGCTAACAAGTAATTGTATGAATGTCAGGGGCCGCGTGTTTGCGTGTAAAAGAGAAGGCGCAGGAGTACAGACCCGCGCAGGAGGACGGCTTGTCGTCCCCGAGGGAGGCGCGTCCCCGCACGTCCACGGCAGCGTGACCCACCGCAGCCGAGACAGGATGGCGGCGTTCGCGTCCCCGGAGACAGCGGCTGAAGAAAGGTGTGGTGTTCTCGCACACACGGCGCCACCGTCCTCAGCCACGAAAGGGGAGGAGAGCCTGCCGCGTGGGTGGACCCGGAGGCGCACTTTGAAGGGAGCCGAGTGATCGTTTCCAGGTGTGGGATGCGAGCGGCGACCTCCGGACGCAGAGCGGGACCAGCGGGTGCCTGGGGCGGGGCCGGCGGAGCACGTGAGGGGCACATGGACACACCTCGGTCGGCCGGGCCGGGGATGGGCCAGGGGCGCTCGGGGCGCGGTGCTGCGTCCTGGGACGCGGCCGAGAGCGCAGGCCTTGAGCGTCCGCATCACTGGGAAAAACCCCGATTCTGCCAGGTGACTCGGCGCTGTCCTGCGGCATAAGCCAACCGCGATGGTTCCATGTCCCCCGGAAACCAGTGTGTCACACGCCAGCTCCATCGCCATAAAACGGGGTGGGGGGTAATAAAATTAAGAAGCAAGAAAAGAAAGCAGCCCACGTGATGTCGCGGCTGACTTGGAAGCTCTTGCCAAAGGCCGTGGGCCGTGTGACCGCGGACGGAGGGGCGCCGGCAGCCGGGCTGGTCAGGAAGCCGGAATGTGCGCCGCGTGGGGCACGAGCCCTGGGTCCTTGCCGGGAGCGAGGCAGGAGGCACTTTTTTCTAACAGTCAGACAGAGCATCCCACGCCGGGGAGCTGAAAGCCAGCGGGACCCGGGGCTCCTGAAGCCCTGGACGGCATTGCTGCCGGGACGAGCCGTCCCCGGTTGCAGGGCGAGGAGCAGAGACTCCGTGGGGAGGGCAGGTGGATCTCCGGGTCGTGGCCAGGTCAGACGATGCAGTCGTTCGTGCCCTTATGAAAGAGCCCCCAGAGAGCCCCGGCCCTTCCCTCTCGGGAAGACACAGCGAGGAGAGATGCAGGACCCAATCTGCGGGTGCTGTGACCTTACTCCTGCCCCTCAGAGTGGTGAGGAGCAAGTGTCTGCCATCTCCAAGCTGCCCGGTCCGTGTCGCTGGTTAGAGCAGCCTGAGCAGACTCAGGGAAGCCTGGACTACGCTCCTGGGAATACGGGGCTGACGGCTAAACCCCAGCAGCCACTGTGGGCCACGAGGCTGCACATCCACCCCAGGGTTCGGGAGCTAGGGTTCCCAAGGAGGGGCCTGGAGGGACCTGGCTCCCCATGGCCTTAGAGCCAACACCGTCTTTAAGCCACCAACCCCTAACCTTGGTTAGTGCAAGAGAGAGATGAACAATCTTGCTCGAGCCAGGCTCCTTGGGTCTCTGGAGCTTGTGTCGAGCCCAACTGATGCCCGGGCCTCCACCTGGGGAGTGGGGCCGGGGGAGAGACTTTCTCTGGAGGCGGCAGTTCCCAGCCGCACCCTCTGGTGGGCCCACCCAGCTCCAGATGTCTGTCGGGGGTGCCAGCGAGGGAGGTACTCCGGACAAAGAGGAAGTGGCGGAAAGGGGAAGCAGCGGGCTGCAGGGAGGAGGCAGGTGGGCTGGGGGCGGGGGCAGCTGCCGGAGCTTAGATCCTGCAGTCTGTGGCTGGAGCAAGATGAAGGCCAAGGCGGTACCCCCGGAGGTGAGTCCGGGAGCCCAGGGCCAGGCGGGAGAGGCAGGCTGAAGCCGGTGGCCAGCGAGCCCAGGCCCAGGGGATCACAGAGCGCCCCGCGGGGCCTGGCAGCCTCACCCCAGCTCCGCAGGGCAGGAAGTCGCACGCTGCCCGCCGTGACCGCTGATGCCCGGAGGGCCCCAGCCTATCCCCAGCCCAGGAGCACGGTGGCTATTGGGCCACCCGCTCCCCACGGCCGGCCCCAGCCCAGGGGCACAGGCTTTCTGTCCCTGCAGCGAGCCAGCAGCTCTGCAGCCGCCTGGAGCTGCCCCGGGGGCGGCCTCCCCAGACCCCGGTGCTGTTCCGAGGGCCCAAGAGGGGAAGGATGTGCTCCGGGGAGCGGAGGTCAGAGAGGTGCCTGGGACAGCTCTGAGTCCCAGTGGGGCTGCGGGGCTCTGATCTGCCCTCTCTGCCTGGGACACTTGGGGAACAGGCCCCTTTCCCCTGTGGTACAGTGGAAAGCTGGGGGAGGGAGCGGCCAGTCCAAGGAGGTCCCTGGGGCCCCTTCGCTCAGCCCCCAGCCCTGGACTTCCCCCTAGCTGCATCTCCTGAGACTCGGTGAAGGCTCGATGGACCCCGGGGCGTGGGTGGTCCCCTGAGCTGGGCTCTGCCATGTCGGGGTAAGAGTGACGTTCTGAACACAGCTCTGGGGGAGCATCCTGGCTTCCCTCTGGGGGACTCCCTGGTTCTGCCGGAGGCCTCGTTCTGGCTTCTGAGGCCCCTCCCTGCACTCCCGGCGGGGGTGCCGAACCCTGGAGTGTTTGGCCCACCGAGGCCACGACGGGGAAGCCCTGTCCGCCTGGCTTCCAGCTCTCTGTGGGACTAGCCACCCTGAGGGGGTAGAGTCCTGGGCAGAGGGGGGGCCCCCACACAGCACCCCAGGTTCCCCAGCCCTCAGGCCCCCGGATGGCAGCGTAGGGTCTCCGCTCAGCCCCCGCCGTGCCTTCCCAGCCAGGAAGTCCTCCTGAGTCCCAGGAGGGGGCTGCTGAGGCCCCCCCAGGCTGGGCACCCACCCTGGGAAAGGAGGCAGCTTTTCACGGGCCGGTAAGGAGGGCCCAGCTGGGAGCAGAAATGGCTCCGGGCCTCACCACGCACGTGGCTGAAAGAAGGAACCAAGGTTCAGACACGCGGGCGCCCAATGACAGCGAGACGGCGAGGGGGGCACAGGGCCGGGCTAGCTCCTCTGGCACAGACGGACACGAACACCCACGTGTGCACACACACAGCCATGCGCACACACGCACACACACACACGCGCACACACACATGCACGCGCGCACACACACATGCACACGCACATGCGCATACACGCATGCACAGTACGCACGCACGCACACGCACACACGCACGGACACACATGTGCACACGCACGCGCACACACACACGCACACACACACGCACACACCGGCTTCGGGCTCCACACGGAGTCCCCATCTGCAGGGCCGGCGGAGGGCAGTGGAGAGAAGACCAGTGCCGGGCCTGCGGCTGTGGTGACACCAGGTCGCCGTGTCCGGGGCCGAGAGCTCGGCAGAGCACATCAGAGGCCCTGGCGCCCCCGCTCCTCAGGCCCACAGCCCAGGGACAGAGAGCCTAGCGCAGCAGAACAGGGGGCTCGAGGGAGGGGGCTCCGCAGGCGAGGATGAAACGAGCCAGACCAGCATGCTTCCCTCAGCTCCCCGATCCCTGTCTCGGGGGCCCCAAGGGAAAGCCTCAGGCCCCTTGGTCCCCCCGCCCCACAGTGAGCTCGGGCCCTGCTCAGCGTCCTGCCCTGTCCTTCGCCCACTCAGCCCCCCTGCAGGCCTGGCCCACCCTGGGAGCCGGGGACAGTCTCTGTCAGCACCGGAAGGGCCACCTCAGCCCACCCAGAAGTAGAGCACACGCACGCCACCCGGGGACCCCACAGTGACACCCTTCTCCTGCTGCAGGTGCTGGGAGCGCTGGCCGTGCTGGGGCTTGGTGCTGGGGCTCTCGCCTACGTCCTGTGCCAAGTGCACCTCCCGCCCACCAGTGGCCAGCTGCACCCGGAGGAAGGGCCCATGTCGTCCCGGGACCCAGGCTCCCGCCAGCCCTGGGAGCCCCGGAGAGGGGAGGCTGCGCCACGGCTGAAGGACGCCTGCCGGTGAGTGTCTGCCGGCCCGTGGCCGAGCTCAGCTCTGCCCCTCTGTGAGCTTCCCGCCCTTGGACCGGCCCCGTCGGCCCGCACGGCCCTCTGCCACTTCTCAGAAGAGAGCGCTGGCCGGGAAGGGCGGCCCCAAGGTGGGGATGGGCCAGAGCTGACGGACATGGGGTGTTCTGCGCAGCAACACAGGCCGCTGCCCACGGCTCCGCTGCAAAGCCCGGAGCCACCTGGGCAGCGTCTCAGCCTTCCGGTCACGGCGTCGCTGTTCCCAGCTGCCCGGCCACCTGCCTTTCACGCTTTCTGCTGTGGGGGGGCTCTGCTCAGAGCCCAGCCCGTGGAGTCCAAGATTCACTCCCACCACCGCCTGGCCCGGGCCTTCCTCTGGGTCAGCTTGGGCCGCCTCCAGGGGCCTCCCTTCCAGTCGGCAGCCCAGACCCAACCTCGGCTCAGAGCGACAGCTCTCCAGCAGCCGTGCCTGGAACTGGGCTGGGCCCGGGGCCCCAGTCTGCGCTGCTCCCTCCCTGGCTACCCCCACTGCCCCCGGGGTCGCTGCCCGCAGCGGGCTCGTGGGGGCTCATGCCTGCCCCATCCAGTCTAGTTGGCTCCCCTGGCCTGGACTCGGGCCCCATGTTGGCGGTGACCCCCTGGCCTGACCAGTGGGGACGGGGCAGGGGACGCGAGGCGGGTTGGTGGCCCCCGTGCTCCGCTCAGGCCCCATGGGCTGTCTGTGCAGGCTTGTCCTTGTGGAGAGCACCCCCCGGGACCTCCCTGCTGCGGCCGGCAGCCCGTCGGCCCAGCCCCTGGCCCAGGCCTGGCTGCAGCTGCTGGACGCCGCCCAGCACAGCATTCACGTGGCCTCCTTCTACTGGTCCCTCACAGGGGCCGACATTGGGGTCAACGACTCGTCTTCCCAGCTGGTATGGCCGGCCCTGCCCACCCCATCTGGGTGCCGGGGCGCATCTCTCTCCCTCTGAACTGTGGGTGGGCAAGGCGGCCTCCCGGCAGAGGTCTGGGTCCTTCCTAGTTGGTGGGGCCTCACCCCTCACGGCTGGCCCGGCCTCGCAGGGGGAGGCCCTTCTGCGGAAGCTGGAGCGGCTGCTGGACAAGAACGTTTCCCTGGCTGTGGCGACCAACAGCCCGTCACTGGCCAAGAACTCCACGGACCTGCAGGTCCTGGCGGCCCGAGGTGGGTGCCTGTCCGGCCCGGGCCCGCAGCCTGGGGGCAGGCATGGTTCGTGACCTGCTGTACCACGGACGAGGAAGGCGCGCAGAGCTGCGTGGCAGGGGCTAGGAGGGGGCCCCTGGGCTTCCCTCGTTCACCAGGAGGGCAGGGGCCCGGGGTGGCGTGCTTAAAGTCAGCCTCACGGGACTGGGGCTGGTTCCAGGGGGCCAGACGGTCATCCTCCGTGGTGGGCAGAGCCTAGGGTGGCCTCGGGGCCCCCCTGAGCCCAGCTGCTCTGACCTGTGGGTGGGCTCAGGCTGGGAAGTGATCCGTGTAGCCCCGGGCTCTGGAGAGGGGCTGCCCCGAGGGATCCGGGGTCAGTCGATGCTTTCCTCGCCCTCCCTGCAAAGTGGGGATGATGATGGCATGAGCTTAGCAGGACTGCTCTGAGGGCAAACAAGCTGTCCCGCCTCGAGGAATTGGGCTCACCGTGAAGCGGACACCTGGTGAGACCCCGGTGACCGCACGGTCTTCGCCCCCTGGCCAGGTGCCCAGGTGCGGTTCGTGCCCTTGAGGAAGCTCACTGGGGGCGTTTTGCACTCCAAATTCTGGGTCGTGGACGGACGGCACGTCTACCTGGGCAGTGCCAACATGGACTGGCGGGCCCTGACGCAGGTGAGTCCCAAGGGCCGGGAGACCCATCAGGGACCCGTCCGCTGCCCGCGCTCCCGGGGCCTGGCGATGTCCTGTGCGGCCCCGGGTGGGACAGGGGTGGGGCATCGCCCTGGTGCGCGGAACAGGCGCCGGTCGGGGGTTCGGGGATCCCACACGGCGCCTGCCCTCGCGCCCCGGAATGTCGTTCCACCCACGGGAAGACGCCGCAGTCTCTGCACCAGGGAACCCTGCGTCCCTGAAGGAAAAGCAAAGCATGAAAAACCAGCCTGAGAAGGGTGTTGGCCAACGCGGCCAGGCAGGTCGCCGGACACGGACGCGCCGAGCGACTTCCCTTAGGCATTGTCTCTGCGGTAACCAGCACGCGCCGCGGCTTTGACGGTTGGGTACAACGTGCAAGACCAGCAGGGCCCCCGTCACCCCGCAGCTCCTGCGAGCGCGGTCTGTCTCACCGTCTGTCCTGACTCCCGCGGGGCCGCTGCCAGCGCGGGGGCCACGCTCCGTCCCGGGGCAGAGGCCCGCCCCCCGCAGCCGCCGCCCTGTCCCCACAGGTGAAGGAGCTGGGCGCCATCATCTACAACTGCAGCCGCCTGGCCCTCGACCTGGAGAGGACCTTCCAGACCTACTGGGTGCTGGGGGCACCGAGGGCTGTCCTCCCCAGAGCCTGGCCTCGGAGCTTCTCATCCCACATCAACCGCTTCCAGCCTCTCCGGGGCCACTTTGACGGGGTGCCCACCACGGTCTATTTCTCCGTAAGAGCGGCCGAAGGCGCCTGCCAGACCCCCGGGGAACCTGCCCCGCTGCCGTGCTGCCCAGCGCCCAGGACCCGGCTGTGGTCCCCCGGCCAGCGGCGGGCTGTCCACAGACCCAGCTCCAGGAGAGGATGCGGGCCGGGCCGTCCACAGCCACAGGATACAGGCAGCCTGGGAGGGGGCGGGGCTTCCCGTGGCCCAGGGAGGGGGGCTCCAAATAACTGTTGGGTGGGGTGGAGGGGCTTTTGCCTGGGGCCTGGGAGGGCCAGGGCGGACCAGCTCATCAAGTGGGTCCGTCCCTCTGCGGGCAGGGAAGGGGCTGGGGGCGGGCTGACCCTCCATCTGGGCGAGTGGGAGCAGGGGCTGGTCTCTGGAGACCCAGCATCAGGCCGGGGCGGGGTCCTCTGGGGGGCCGGGGGTGCGGCGCGGGGCAGGCTTCCCGGCCTTCCTACCCAGACCAGACTGAGGGCAGCCCTGAGGTCCCGGTGCAGAGCCTCCCTCCCCCGTCCCCACCTCTCCAGGGGGCCCCTCTGGTCTTCCTCTGAGATCCCACATCTGGAGGGTGAGGGCAGGCTGGGGGTCGCGGGTCCAAGAAGCAGGCGGCTCAGTGCCCTCAGGGACCTCTCTGCCTGGACAGGCCTCGCCACCGGCCCTCTGCCCACACGGCCGCACGCGGGACCTGGAAGCCGTGCTGGCCGTGGTGCGTGGTGCCCGGGAGTTCATCTACGTCTCGGTGATGGAGTACTTTCCCACCACGCGCTTCAGCCACCCGGCCAGGTAGGGGAGTGGGAGCCCGGGATGGGGGGTCCGCTCTGCGGGTGGGCAGCACCCGGCGCATTTCCTCTCCCACTGGGACCCCTGCTCAGCCCCGGCTTGCAGTCAGGGTCCCCGTTGGCCCGAGGACCCTGAGCCGCCCTCCCACAGGTACTGGCCGGTGCTGGACACCGCGCTGCGGACAGCGGCCTTCAACAGGGGTGTGCGCGTGCGCCTGCTGGTCAGCTGCTGGCCCCACACGGACCCCAGCATGTTCCCCGACCTGAGGTCCCTGCAGGCCTTCAGCAACCCCGCGGCCAGGGTCTCGGTGGATGTGGTGAGGACCCCCCACCGGGGCCGGGCTGGGGTGGGCCGTCCTCCTCCGCCTCCTCACGTGCTCCTTCTCTGTTCCCCAAAGAAAGTCTTCATTGTGCCGGTGGGAAATCACTCCAACATCCCCTTCAGCAGGGTGAGCCACAGCAAGTTCATGGTCACAGAGAAGGAGGCCTACATCGGTGAGCAGGCGCTGCCCCAGGACCCCGAGTCTTTGAGGGGCACTGAGCACGTGTGCATGACCACAGAGGCCACCAAAACCCACAGAAGGGGGACATGACCCCCAAGCAGTGGCTGGGCCAGGGTGCTGAAGGGGACTCTGTTCTCATGGGCCGCACGGACCCCTCAGCACAGAGGCGAGCCGGGGGGGGGACTCTCAGGTCCAGGACAGGTCCAGGCTCAGGATGCCAGGCGGGTGGGAAGCCCCAAGCCCCAAGTTTTCAGGACGCTGAGTCGGGACACCAGCCCCAGGGGAATTGGGAGGAGCCGCACCGCACGCGCGGAGAGCTGGTTGGCTCTTCTGCATCTGAGGGGCTGGTCCGGCGGCAGTTTCCGGCAGCCGAGCGGCCGCGGAACCCCTCCGTCCCCAGCGTCGTGGCCGAGCCTGATGACTGGGCCCTGCGGAGGGAGAGAGCCCCCTCCCGGTCACACGGGACTCTCTCCCGCCCACCGCCCCAGGCACCTCCAACTGGTCGGAGGACTACTTCAGCAGCACCTCGGGGGTGGGCCTGGTGGTCAGCCAGAGAGCGCCCAGCGGCCGGCCGGGGCTCCTCACCGCGCAGGAGCAGCTGCGTCGCCTGTTCGAGCGAGACTGGGATTCCCGCTACGCCGTGGGCCTGGACGCACAAGCCCAGGGCCAGGATTGCGCCTGGCGAGGCTGAGGGGCTGCTCTGCCCAGTCCCCGGCCCGCAGCTCCCGCCTCCCGCACCGCGCCTCCCCACCTGCCGCGGGTCGGGGCTCCGAGCCGCCCTCCTCACAAGCCCTGCTCACGTCTAGGACCTCCCTGCTCCCGGCAGGTGCAGACGGACGGCTTGCCCTTGGCACCTGAACCGGCCCCTTGCACGCCCCACCTCCTCCAGGGAGCCTTCCAGGATTGTCCTCCCTGACCCACAGAGCCACAGTCCCTACCCACGAAGAGGCTTTAGAATCCACGCACTTCCCTGGCTGTCTGTGTGGGTCTGGCATGGGCGGCTTCCACTCCTCCCGGCCCCAGGCTGGGGTTCTGCACCCCCCTGCCTGTCGGTGCCTAGGCCTCACCCACAGGAACCGGGGGTGGGGCTGGAGCAGGTGCTGGGTCAGGTGGACCCAGGAAGGGGGACAGATGGAGAGGGGAGGGGGTGCAGAGCTGCTGTGTGGCCCCTAGGACCATGTGCAGTGAGGGCCGGCACTTCAGGCAGGGTTGAGAGAACCTGGTTTGGAGCCAGGGCTGGGGGGTGGGGTACTGGCACCAAGCCGGGGTGGGGCCTTGGACACAGACCTGCCCAGGGGACCCCGCCCCAGGAGGCGCCCGGACACCACCCTGCAGAGGCTCTGAATCCTGTTTGACACCTGGGTTCTGTCCCTTCTGCCGGATCGGAGGCCGTCCCAGCGCACCCACTTGGCCTCTCCCGACTTCTGGTTTCTGACCAAGGCTACAGAGCCCACCCGATCTGTGGAGGCCGCCCTGGGCGGCAGTGTGGGGTGAGCTCCGTGGCCAGGGGACCCTGGACTCTGAGGGAGCTGAGCGAGTAGATGCCCGCGTCCAGCCCTCCCGCATCCTGGAGTGCTGCTCCCCTGTCCGCCCCGTCCTCTCTGCCCCACAGTGAGCGGGAGGGCTGCAGTCGGGCCCCTATGGGTCAGCATCCTTGTTGGTGAGGAAGGTCCCTGACCCAGCCTGCTCCCCTGCCCAGACCTGCAGGGCAGCCCCAGCCTCTGGGAGCTGGTCTGTGTGTGAGCAGCCCTGGACCAAACCAAGCCCCCGGCCGCTGTGGCGGCTCCCCACAGCTCCTGTGCCCTGCCTGTGGACTGCACAGTGACCCTCGTCAGAAAGAGACCCTGTCCTGGACCCATGGTGCCCTCCAGAGCTGAGTGGGGGTTTGCACTCTGGTCCTGGCCCCCAGCAGCAGTGTCCCTGGGCCTGTCAGCCACGAGCCATCAGGTCCCCGTGCTCCAGGTCGTGCCTGGATGACAGGGAAAAAGCCACAGTCATGGCCCAGTGGCCATCGCCACGGAAGGGGCTGGTGGCCACACGTCGGGGCAGTCTCTATGGCCTGTTGCAAAGCAGACCTTCCCCTCAGGAGACCCAGCTTGTGAGGCTTGAGAGGCCCCCCGGGGTGCCTTGATGTGGCTCCTTCTGGGCCTCGGTGGACAGACTCACAACCTTGCCCTGGAAGCCGTGTCCTGTGTGACCCCTCCCCTCGGCGGCAGGCACAACCGTATTTGCTTGTAAGCAATAGAGCACACAAAGTGGCCAATCTGTCACTTCTGTGACTGTGTGACGCGCGTCTGTGAGTGCGCCCGCTGGGGGTCCACTCCTCGCCGGCCAGAGGAAGCTCCTGGGCTGTGGCTGGTCCTCAGCGAGGCCCCCGAGGCAGGGCACCGAGCGTGGCAGCGAGACGCAGTGGCCCTCACCCGTCCGGCCCGCAAGCGCTGTGAGCGGCCAGCGGCTCTTTCCCCACTTGGACGGAGGGACCCCAGCCCCGACCCTCACCCCGACTCCAGCCTACAGGACCCTGGGCTGAGGACCCAGCTAATCGGGGCTCGGACTCCCGATGCACGGAACTGGAGATCACAAATGCGAGTTGTCGTCAGCTGCTGGCCTGTGGCAAGGCCACCCGCAGCATGGAGGCCGCGTGGGAGAACCCTCCACCCTTCCCGCCTTCAGCCCCGAGGCCCCCATGTCTCCAGCCCTGACCGCAGCCTCACATGAGGCCAGAAGCCCACGGCGCCCAACTGACCCCCACGGCGGTGTTCCCAGGAGGACGGCCTGACACACGGCACAGGCCGGGGGCGTCTGCCTGGGGGTGCTGGTCTCTCCTGACTTCGGGACAAACACCCCGCTGACTCGTCTCCCTTTCGAGTTCACCGACTGCCCGTTCTCCAGAGGATGGCCCGTCCTCAGGGTGGGTGGCCTTCCCACCAGCCACGGGGAGGGCACGGCGTGCACACGGTAGGACGGGAGCCCTCTGCTCTGCCTGCTGGGGCAGCACCAGGTGGGGGCTCACCCACAGTCTGAAAGGGGGAAGGAGCGGGTCATCAGGAGTCCCCCGGGGCCAGGCGGGGGCAGGGCAGGCTACTCTGGGGACGCTGTGAGCTCCGGGCCTGGGAGGGGTACCTGGGAGCTGCTTGGGCGGAGGGAGGGCTGCCCCCGAGCGGGGCCCCCATCACAGCCAGGGCTGTCGGCCCAGCTGTCCCTGTGCTGCCTTTGTGGGTGCCGTGTCGCCCTGACGGCCAGCCTTGCTCTGAGCTCCCGGCCTGCTCCTCCTTCTGGCTGCCGGGCCGGGGAAGGACCCGACGGACCCAGGACAGCTGGAAGACCCACAACCCCTCTAGGGCCGGGAGAGGTCAGCTCTGGGGCGAGTGGGCACAGCATGGCCGGAACAAAAGACCTCGCAGCCGGTGCCTGGGGTGGGTCTTGTTCTTTATTGACCTTTGCAGGGTGGGGGTTCCAATGGCGTCCTGGCTGCAGCGTGTACAGTGGGGGCACGAGGCCACGTGGGGGGCTGTGTGGGCGGGACACTGCAGACCTCCCCCGGCTCCCCCTCGGCCGCCACGTCCAGCCGCACCTACACCCAGCACCCAGGCTTGCCCGGGGGAGGACGTCCCTCACACGAGCTCCGTACAGCGAAGCAGGCAGGGGGCTCCTGGAACGCACCCGACTGCCCGGAGTCGAGGGAAACCACGTTGCCCGAAGCAGCAGGAGAAGACAGGGGCCACGGCAAACCCTACATCTACACCCACGGGGGTTAACCACCCCCTTCCCCGAGAGCGCGGCTGGGGCCCGCTGGGCACTGCCTGTGGCTCCCTGGAGGCGCGGCTCAGGGAGGTCTCACCCCAGCACCCGGCGCAGCACCCCCCCCCCCGGACCGCACGGGCGCCGGGGCCGTCGGGCTGCCTCCCCGCTTCCGCAGCCCGGCCGCGCGCGGGGGCCGGCTGTGAGTCGTGCGCCTCAGCGCCAGGAGAGCGGTCGTGTGGGAGGGGGTTCTGGGGCTCGGTGTGGGCGTCTGTCCCGCGTGGAACAGTCTCCCCTTCCCAGTCCTCATGCCGCGGCGGGCCCGGGCGCGGACTGCCGGCTGGCGGCTGCGTCCCGCTCCAGCAGGACCCGCTCGGTTCTTGCCGCGGAGGTCACCGTGGAACTGGAGCCGCGCCGGCACCCACCACCTCTGCCGGCGGCCCGGCTCCTGGCTCTTCCGGGGAGAGGCTTTCTCGCGCATCGTAGAAGGTGCCTGCCTCCTCCTGGAGGTTTTCCTCGGCTGGGCTTGGCTCCTCTTCTGCACTTTTGCTTTTCTTGGTAGGGGAGGAGGAGAAGCCCAACTTGGGAAATCGGAACCAGCCCCCCTTCTCCTGCGAGGGAGGCGGCCGCGCCCCGGGCTGGGTCTGCACAGGAGCGGGTCCCTGGGCACCGGCCGGGGAATCGGCACTGGTCTCGGAGACCGAGGAGGAAAAGCCGATGCTCGGGAGCCAAAACCTGAACAGACCAGAGGACCTTTTGCCTTCCGGTCTTGCTTTGGGAGCCTGGTCGTCCGCAGCCCGGGCCCCGGCCCCCTCTGTCTCCGGGTCCTCTTCTGGCAGGAACTCGACGATCTCGGCCGGCTCGTCGTCGGAGCAGCTGTCTGTGCGCCCGCGGCCGGAGCGCAGGTCGGACGCGCCCGCTGCCGGCCCCGGCTCGTCGACGCTGGGACCGATGATTTCGAAAGGCTCCCCGGTGTCAGGCTGGAGGTCTCCAGAAGTGGGGTCTGGTCCTGGGACCACCAGTTCCTGAGCCTCTCGGTGTCCCGCTGGCCCACGGTCTGCAGGCGCCACGTGCACCCGTGCCCGCGTCGGGGGCTCTGGGACCCTCCCCTTTAGCAAGGAAAACCCGTAAGAAAGCGTTTCGGTCTCTGACATGGGGACCTCTGACTCCCGCACGATCTGGGTAGGAGACACCTCGGGCCCCGAGAGCTCAGTGCACACAGTGGTCACCGTGCTGTGCACGGCCACCTGGCGGCTGGCCGCCTCCACGCCCTGGATGTGCACCCTGACCTTACAAATGGGGGCACTTTCTGAGGGGGGGCCAAGGGCCGGGAGGGCCTCCGGGGTGCGGGCACCCCGCCCTCCAGCACTGGATGTGAGCAGGGCCGCGTCGGGAGCTCTCTGCGGGCAGGACAGCTCTCTCACGCTGGGCACAAAAACAACGGCCTCCGAGCTGGGAGCCGGGAAGCTGAACCTCGGGACCTTTAACTTGGGGATCCGGACGCGCAGCACGGAGTCTTCCCAGACCCGACCCACACTGACCACGGAAACCTGGGACGGCAAGTGCGTGCTGCAAGCCCGCAGTCTGAGAGGGCCCTCGGGCTGGGAAGGCGGCCCCTCGTTCCCCTCGGGCCCCCCGACCAGGCCCTGGCCCCCTGGTGCAGGAAGAGGGGCCTCTCCTGCTTCTGCTGGAGGTGGTCCGTGCAGCTGGAGGGGCAGGGAGCCTGCACCCGGCCGGACCCTGACCTCGGGAGCAGACGGCCCTGCAGGCATGCGAGGGTCAAGGTTCCTCCGCAGGACATCTGCGTAGGAAGAAGCTGGGCTGCCCACGGCTGCCCCGTCCGCACCAGGCTCCCGGGGCTGCGGGGACTTAGCCGTGCCCACCTCTGTGGCAGGTGCGGGGACCACTGCCTCGCTCTCCCCTGGCGCACCCGCAGACTCCGCCCACTCCTTGGGGGCGCGTCGGAGGCTGGGCAGGCCAAGTGAAGGCATCCTAAACCAGCTCTCCCTGGGGCCCCCCGGCGCTGCTCCCTGCTCTGAGCGCCCCACCACCAGGGACGGCGGGAGGGGCTCCTCGGCTAAGGCGGCCATCCCCTCCCCACACAGCAGGCTTGCTGAGCCGGCCCCAAGCCCAAGGCCTTGGGCGCTGTCTCGGGGAGACAGGCCATGTTTGGAAAGAGGGAGGGGGCCTGCGGCCAGGCACCCCTGTGCCGCAGCTGCCTCGGGGCTGAGGTCAGGCTGGACAAAGTCCAAGCTGGGAATGGGGGTCTCTG
The DNA here is from genome assembly GCF_020171115.1 of Neogale vison. Taxonomy (NCBI): domain Eukaryota; kingdom Metazoa; phylum Chordata; class Mammalia; order Carnivora; family Mustelidae; genus Neogale; species Neogale vison. Next base: position 1,624,754 of record NC_058103.1, on the reverse strand, counting down.
AGAACTGGAGGCTCACATCGGCCCCTTCAGGCAGACCCATGGCTGCGCCAACACCCCCAACACCACCCTCACTGCGGGCCAGACCCGGGTCTCCCTGAGGCAGGCCAGGCCCTCCTGGGGAAGCCTTCATTCCGGGAGGCGCAACCTTCAGCAGGGCAAGGGCAGCCGCGCTGACCGCTCCCGCCTCTCCCTCCTTCCCGAGGGTCACGTCTGCAGCAGCCTCTGCAGCTGGAACGGGACCCCCCGGCCAGCCGCCCAGGGCGCCGGCATCCCCCAGGCTGTGCCCAGGGTCTGCTTTGGTCTCTGCCCCCTTCCTCGGGGACCAGCTGAGCGAGGGAAGCCTGAGCCTCGGTGCGCTCCCCGGACTGCCTTTCCCCTTGCGTGCGACACCTCTGCCTGGGGCTGCCGTCCCTGCCGTGCCTGCGTGTACCTCTGCCACCTCAGACACAGAGATCCCCACAGGTGGCCCCAGGTGGCCTGGCACTGGGCGGGCCACGACTTCCTCCGTGGAGGAGTCCAGTCCCTGCACAGCGAGCTGGGGAGACGTAGGGGACGCGCACGCGAGGTCTCCGGGAGCCGCCACTCTGGCCCCTGAGGTTGAGAGTGACAGGCAGAATTTGGGTCGGTGAAATTTAGGAAAAGACACCCGGCCGTAAGAGTCAGGAAATATAGTGTCCATGGGCCCCGGGGACCCGTCAGGCTGGGACAGTAGAACGTGCTCAGTGGAGCTGGGGTCGCCCGTCCCTGCAGGGCTCGGAAGCGGAGGATCCATTTGGGACCCAGACGGGGCTTCACAAGGCAGCTCAGGGGGCACAGGGCCTCTGGGGACAGTCACCTGGAATTTTGTAAGAGTGACGTCCTCGCAGGGGCCGAGGCTGGAGAGTTCCACAGGGGGACCCCTGAGTCGACCCAGCATGGACATAGGCAGGGAAGCCTCCATGGAAGCCACAGGCGGCCCCTGGGGCCCCCCATGCCCGAATTCGAAGGAGGAGGCAGAGACACTCACAGGTGAAGGGACTTCGTGTTCCTCTGCAGAAGCTGCAAAGCCTTTAGCTGTTTTCCCTGGAGGAGAGAAGACTTTGGGCAATTTAAAATAGGATTTTTTGCTTTTGCTTCTTTCTCCACCTTTAACTGATAAAACCACATCACCTTCTGTATGGAGATGCTGATCGCTGCCAGAGACCACTGGAAGTCGGAGGCTGGAGGAGGATGAGAGAGCGGTACCCTTACCTCCCCCGGAAGGCTTGCTGGGGGAGGGTACGGAGGGGGAAACGCTGATTTTAGAAATCTTGAATGTCTTCCCTGTGGAAAAATCTTTCCCATCCCCAGAGATCATACCTTCGGCCAACTGTGAGCCGTGGACCGGGGCGTCCACCTCCACGCCAGACACAGACACGTCACTCTCAGGGGCACTCACGACCTTTTTGGAGCCCTTCAGGTCCAGTTGCGGGGACTTGATGTCCACCTGCGGGGCCTTGATGTCCACAACAGGAATCATGACCGAGTGCATTCTCGTCTCAAGAGGCGGGCCCATGATGGTCACTGCTTCGGCTTTTTGAGACGTTGCAGACACAGCGAACTCCGCTTCCGGAGGGAACAGCTCCAGCTCTCCAGCAGGATGGCCAATACCCACAGGGTGCACATGGAGAGCGTGGGACACAAAACGTGGCTCCTCCGGCAGAAAGAGCGTCGACGTTTCAGCTCTGAGTGTAGCCAAGGAACTATCCACGGAGGCCTCCGAGGACTTCCTCCGCACCGACGCGCCGAAGGACGGCATCTTGAACTTGGGCATCTTGAACTTGCTGTCTCTGGCGGCCACCTCCTTGTCTCCCCGAGACAGGTCAGCGTCCAGCCTGGCGCCGGGCCCCTGGGCGTCCACCTCCACGCTGGGCAGGGACACCTCCACATCGGGGGCGCTCACCTCCCCTTTGGTGGCCTTCAGGTCCAGCTTCGGCGCCTTGATGTCAACATGCGGGCCTTTGATGTCCACCTTGGGCATCTTGAGGCTGGGCATCTGCACTGTGGGCAGCTGGCCCTTGATCTTGGCCCCTTCTGCTTTGCCCTTCAGCCCGGACACAGCCACCTCTGCCTCGGGCACGGACACCTCCAGCTCTCCCCCAGGGAGCTGGATGTCAGCAGCGGCCAGTTGGACGGCACCCTCTGGGGCTCGCGCCTCCCCTCCCAGGGACGGCAGCGTGGCCTCGCCTCCCACCTTGGGCACGGTCACGTCCACGGAGGTTCCCAAATCCTTGCTCGGCGCCGACACGCCGAAGGACGGCATCTTGAACTTGGGCATCTTGAACTTGCTGTCTCTGGCGGCCACCTCCTTGTCTCCCAGGGACAGGTCAGCGTCCAGCCTGGCGCCGGGCGCCTGGGCGTCCACCTCCACGCTGGGCAGGGACACCTCCACATCGGGGGCGCTCACCTCCCCTTTGGCGGCCTTCAGGTCCAGCTTCGGCGCCTTGATGTCCACCTGGGGGGCCTTGAAGTCCACCTTGGGCATTTTGATGCTGGGCATCTGCACCTTGGGCAGGTGCCCTTTGAGTCCGGCTCCGGCCGAGGGTTCCTGGAGCTCCCCCTCGGGCACGTGGCCCTCAGGGAGCTTCAGGCCCAACGAGGCAGTCTTGACCTCTAGGTCGGCGGATGGAAGCTCAACGGTCACCTCACCGGCCTTGACGTCGGCCTGTACGGAGGGCACGGACACCTCAGCCTGCACCTTGGGCAGGGACGCGTCCACGGAGGCCTCCAAGGACTTGCTCGGCGCCGACGTGCTGAAGGACGGCATCTTGAACTTGGGCATCTTGAACTTGCTGTCTCTGGCGGCCACCTCCTTGTCTCCCTGAGACAGGTCAGCGTCCAGCCTGGCGCCGGGCCCCTGGGCGTCCACCTCCACGCTGGGCAGGGACACCTCCACATCGGGGGCGCTCACCTCCCCTTTGGCGGCCTTCAGGTCCAGCTTCGGCGCCTTGATGTCAACATGCGGGGCTTTGATGTCCACCTTAGGCATCTTGAGGCTGGGCATCTGCACTGTGGGCAGCTGGCCCTTGATCTTGGCCCCTTCTGCTTTGCCCTTCAGCCCGGACACAGCCACCTCTGCCTCGGGCACGGACACCTCCAGCTCTCCCCCAGGGAGCTGGATGTCAGCAGCGGCCAGTTGGACGGCACCCTCTGGGGCTCGCGCCTCCCCTCCCAGGGACGGCAGCGTGGCCTCGCCTCCGACCTTGGGCACGGTCACGTCCACGGAGGTTCCCAAATCCTTGCTCGGCGCCGACACGCCGAAGGACGGCATCTTGAACTTGGGCATCTTGAACTTGCTGTCTCTGGCGGCCACCTCCTTGTCTCCCAGGGACAGGTCAGCGTCCAGCCTGGCGCCGGGCGCCTGGGCGTCCACCTCCACGCTGGGCAGGGACACCTCCACATCGGGGGCGCTCACCTCCCCTTTGGCGGCCTTCAGGTCCAGCTTCGGCGCCTTGATGTCCACCTGGGGGGCCTTGAAGTCCACCTTGGGCATTTTGATGCTGGGCATCTGCACCTTGGGCAGGTGCCCTTTGAGTCCGGCTCCGGCCGAGGGTTCCTGGAGCTCCCCCTCGGGCACGTGGCCCTCAGGGAGCTTCAGGCCCAACGAGGCAGTCTTGACCTCTAGGTCGGCGGATGGAAGCTCAACGGTCACCTCACCGGCCTTGACGTCGGCCTGTACGGAGGGCACGGACACCTCAGACTGCACCTTGGGCAGGGACGCGTCCACGGAGGCCTCCAAGGACTTGCTCGGCGCCGACGCGCCGAAGGACGGCATCTTGAACTTGGGCATCTTGAACTTGCTGTCTCTGGCGGCCACCTCCTTGTCTCCCCGAGACAGGTCAGCGTCCAGCCTGGCGCCGGGCCCCTGGGCATCCACCTCCACGCTGGGCAGGAACACCTCCACATCGGGGGCGCTCACCTCCCCTTTGGCGGCCTTCAGGTCCAGATTAGGCGCCTTGATGTCCACCTGCGGGGCCTTGATGTCCACCTGCGGGGCCTTGATGTCCACCTTGGGCATCTTGAGGCTGGGCATCTGCACTGTGGGCAGCTGGCCCTTGATCTTGACCCCTTCTGCTTTGCCCTTCAGCCCGGACACAGCCACCTCTGCCTCGGGCACGGACACCTCCAGCTCTCCCCCAGGGAGCTGGATGTCAGCAGCGGCCAGTTGGACGGCACCCTCTGGGGCTCGCGCCTCCCCTCCCAGGGACGGCAGCGTGGCCTCGCCTCCCACCTTGGGCACGGTCACGTCCACGGAGGTTCCCAAATCCTTGCTCGGCGCCGACACGCCGAAGGACGGCATCTTGAACTTGGGCATCTTGAACTTGCTGTCTCTGGCGGCCACCTCCTTGTCTCCCAGGGACAGGTCAGCGTCCAGCCTGGCGCCGGGCGCCTGGGCGTCCACCTCCACGCTGGGCAGGGACACCTCCACATCGGGGGCGCTCACCTCCCCTTTGGCGGCCTTCAGGTCCAGCTTCGGCGCCTTGATGTCCACCTGGGGGGCCTTGAAGTCCACCTTGGGCATTTTGATGCTGGGCATCTGCACCTTGGGCAGGTGCCCTTTGAGTCCGGCTCCGGCCGAGGGTTCCTGGAGCTCCCCCTCGGGCACGTGGCCCTCAGGGAGCTTCAGGCCCAACGAGGCAGTCTTGACCTCTAGGTCGGCGGATGGAAGCTCAACGGTCACCTCACAGGGCTTGACGTCGGCCTGTACGGAGGGCACGGACACCTCAGCCTGCACCTTGGGCAGGGACGCGTCCACGGAGTCCTCCAAGGACTTGCTTGGCGCCGACACGCCGAAGGACGGCATCTTGAACTTGGGCATCTTGAACTTGCTGTCTCTGGCGGCCACCTCCTTGTCTCCCCGAGACAGGTCAGCGTCCAGCCTGGCACCGGGCCCCTGGGCGTCCACCTCCACGCTGGGCAGGGACACCTCCACATCGGGGGCGCTCACCTCCCCTTTGGTGGCCTTCAGGTCCAGCTTCGGCGCCTTGATGTCCACCTGCGGGGCCTTGATATCCACCTTGGGCATCTTGAGGCTGGGCATCTGCACTGTGGGCAGCTGGCCCTTGATCATGACCCCTTCTGCTTTGCCCTTCAGCCCGGACACAGCCACCTCTGCCTCGGGGACGGACACCTCCAGCTCTCCCCCAGGGAGCTGGATGTCAGCAGCGGCCAGTTGGACGGCACCCTCTGGGGCTGGCGCCTCCCCTCCCAGGGACGGCAGCGTGGCCTCGCCTCCGACCTTGGGCACGGTCACGTCCACGGAGGTTCCCAAATCCTTGCTCGGCGCCGACATGCCGAAGGACGTCATCTTGAACTTGGGCATCTTGAACTTGCTGTCTCTGGCGGCCACCTCCTTGTCTCCCAGGGACAGGTCAGCGTCCAGCCTGGCGCCGGGCGCCTGGGCGTCCACCTCCACGCTGGGCAGGGACACCTCCACATCGGGGGCGCTCACCTCCCCTTTGGCGGCCTTCAGGTCCAGCTTCGGCGCCTTGATGTCCACCTGGGGGGCCTTGAAGTCCACCTTGGGCATTTTGATGCTGGGCATCTGCACCTTGGGCAGGTGCCCTTTGAGTCCGGCTCCGGTCGAGGGTTCCTGGAGCTCCCCCTCGGGCACGTGGCCCTCAGGGAGCTTCAGGCCCAACGAGGCAGTCTTGACCTCTAGGTCGGCGGATGGAAGCTCAACGGTCACCTCACCGGCCTTGACGTCGGCCTGTACGGAGGGCACGGACACCTCAGACTGCACCTTGGGCAGGGACGCGTCCACGGAGGCCTCCAAGGACTTGCTCGGCGCCGACGCGCCGAAGGACGGCATCTTGAACTTGGGCATCTTGAACTTGCTGTCTCTGGAGGCCATGTCCTTGTCTCCCAGGGACAGGTCAGCGTCCAGCCTGGCGCCGGGCCCCTGGGCATCCACCTCCACGCTGGGCAGGGACACCTCCACATCGGGGGCGCTCACCTCCCCTTTGGCGGCCTTCAGGTCCAGATTCGGCGCCTTGATGTCCACCTGCGGGGCCTTGATGTCCACCTGCGGGGCCTTGATGTCCACCTTGGGCATCTTGAGGCTGGGCTTCTGCACTGTGGGCAGCTGGCCCTTGATCTTGACCCCTTCTGCTTTGCCCTTCAGCCCGGACACAGCCACCTCTGCCTCGGGGACGGACACCTCCAGCTCTCCCCCAGGGAGCTGGATGTCAGCAGCGGCCAGTTGGACGGCACCCTCTGGGGCTCGCGCCTCCCCTCCCAGGGACGGCAGCGTGGCCTCGCCTCCCACCTTGGGCACGGTCACGTCCACGGAGGTTCCCAAATCCTTGCTCGGCGCCGACACGCCGAAGGACGGCATCTTGAACTTGGGCATCTTGAACTTGCTGTCTCTGGCGGCCACCTCTTTGTCTCCCGGGACAGGTCAGCGTCCAGCCTGGCGCCGGGCGCCTGGGCGTCCACCTCCACGCTGGGCAGGGACACCTCCACATCGGGGGCGCTCACCTCCCCTTTGGCGGCCTTCAGGTCCAGCTTCGGCGCCTTGATGTCCACCTGGGGGGCCTTGAAGTCCACCTTGGGCATTTTGATGCTGGGCATCTGCACCTTGGGCAGGTGCCCTTTGAGTCCGGCTCCGGCCGAAGGTTCCTGGAGCTCCCCCTCGGGCACATGGCCCTCAGGGAGCTTCAGGCCCAACGAGGCACTCCTGACCTCTATGTCGGCGGTTGGCAGCTCAACGGTCACTTCACCAGCCTTGACGTCGGCCTGTATGGAGGGCACGGACACCTCAGCCTGGACCTTGGGCAGGGACGCGTCCACGGAGGCCTCCAAGGACTTGCTCGGCGCCGACGCGCCAAAGGACGGCATCTTGAACTTGGGCATCTTGAACTTGCTGTCTCTGGAAGCCATGTCCTTTACTCCCAGGGACATGTCAGCGTCCAGCCTGGCGCCAGGCCCCTGGGCGTCCACCTCCACGCTGGGCAGGAATACCTCCACATCGGGGGCGCTCACCTCCCCTTTGGCGGCCTTCAGATCCAGATTCGGCGCCTTGATGTCAACCTGCGGAGCCTTGATGTCCACCTGCGGGGCCTTGATGTCCACCTTGGGCATCTTGAGGCTGGGCATCTGCACTGTGGGCAGCTGGCCCTTGATCTTGACCCCTTCTGCTTTGCCCTTCAGCCCGGACACAGCCACCTCTGCCTCGGGGACGGACACCTCCAGCTCTCCCCCAGGGAGCTGGATGTCAGCAGCGGCCAGTTGGACGGCACCCTCTGGGCCTCGCGCCTCCCCTCCCAGGGACGGCAGCGTGGCCTCGCCTCCGACCTTGGGCACGATCACGTCCACGGAGGTTCCCAAATCCTTGCTCGGCGCCGACACGCCGAAGGACGGCATCTTGAACTTGGGCATCTTGAACTTGCTGTCTCTGGCGGCCACCTCCTTGTCTCCCAGGGACAGGTCAGCGTCCAGCCTGGCGCCGGGCGCCTGGGCGTCCACCTCCACGCTGGGCAGGGACACCTCCACATCGGGGGCGCTCACCTCCCCTTTGGCGGCCTTCAGGTCCAGCTTCGGCGCCTTGATGTCCACCTGGGGGGCCTTGAAGTCCACCTTGGGCATTTTGATGCTGGGCATCTGCACCTTGGGCAGGTGCCCTTTGAGTCCGGCACCGGTCGAGGGTTCCTGGAGCTCCCCCTCGGGCACGTGGCCCTCAGGGAGCTTCAGGCCCAACGAGGCAGTCTTGACCTCTAGGTCGGCGGATGGAAGCTCAACGGTCACCTCACCGGCCTTGACGTCGGCCTGTACGGAGGGCACGGACACCTCAGCCTGCACCTTGGGCAGGGACGCGTCAACGGAGGCCTCCAAGGACTTGCTCGGCGCCGACGCGCCGAAGGACGGCATCTTGAACTTGGGCATCTTGAACTTGCTGTCTCTGGAGGCCATGTCCTTTACTCCCAGGGACATGTCAGCGTCCAGCCTGGCGCCGGGCGCCTGGGCGTCCACCTCCACGCTGGGCAGGGACACCTCCACATCGGGGGCGCTCACCTCCCCTTTGGTGGCCTTCAGGTCCAGCTTCGGCGCCTTGATGTCAACATGCGGGCCCTTGATGTCCACCTTGGGAATCTTGAGGCTGGGCATCTGCACTGTGGGCAGCTGGCCCTTGATCTTGACCCCTTCTGCTTTGCCCTTCAGCCCGGACACAGCCACTTCTGCCTCGGGGACGGACACCTCCAGCTCTCCCCCAGGGAGCTGGATGTCAGCAGCGGCCAGTTGGACGGCACCCTCTGGGGCTGGCGCCTCCCCTCCCAGGGACGGCAGCGTGGCCTCGCCTCCGACCTTGGGCACGGTCACGTCCACGGAGGTTCCCAAATCCTTGCTCGGCGCCGACACGCCGAAGGACGGCATCTTGAACTTGGGCATCTTGAACTTGCTGTCTCTGGCGGCCACCTCCTTGTCTCCCAGGGACAGGTCAGCGTCCAGCCTGGCGCCGGGCGCCTGGGCGTCCACCTCCACGCTGGGCAGGGACACCTCCACATCGGGGGCGCTCACCTCCCCTTTGGCGGCCTTCAGGTCCAGCCTCGGCGCCTTGATGTCCACCTGGGGGGCCTTGACGTCCACCTTGGGCATTTTGATGCTGGGCATCTGCACCTTGGGCAGGTGCCCTTTGAGTCCGGCTCCGGCCGAGGGTTCCTGGAGCTCCCCCTCGGGCACGTGGACCTCAGGGAGCTTCAGGCCCAACGAGGCAGTCCTGACCTCTATGTCGGCGGTTGGCAGCTCAACGGTCACCTCACCGGCCTTGACGTCGGCCTGTACGGAGGGCACGGACACCTCAGCCTGGACCTTGGGCAGGGACGCGTCAACGGAGGCCTCCAAGGACTTGCTCGGCGCCGACGCGCCGAAGGACGGCATCTTGAACTTGGGCATCTTGAACTTGCTGTCTCTGGAGGCCATGTCCTTTACTCCCAGGGACATGTCAGCGTCCAGCCTGGAGCCAGGCCCCTGGGCGTCCACCTCCACGCTGGGCAGGAACACCTCCACATCGGGGGCACTCACCTCCCATTTGGCGGCCTTCAGGTCCAGATTCGGCGCCTTGATGTCCACCTGCGGGGCCTTGATGTCCACCTGCGGGGCCTTGATGTCCACCTTGGGCATCTTGAGGCTGGGCATCTGCACTGTGGGCAGCTGGCCCTTGATCTTGACCCCTTCTGCTTTGCCCTTCAGCCCGGACACAGCCACCTCTGCCTCGGGGACGGACACCTCCAGCTCTCCCCCAGGGAGCTGGATGTCAGCAGCGGCCAGTTGGACGGCACACTCTGGGCCTCGCGCCTCCCCTCCCAGGGACGGCAGCGTGGCCTCGCCTCCGACCTTGGGCACGATCACGTCCACGGAGGTTCCCAAATCCTTGCTCGGCGCCGACACGCCGAAGGACGGCATCTTGAACTTGGGCATCTTGAACTTGCTGTCTCTGGCGGCCACCTCCTTGTCTCCCAGGGACAGGTCAGCGTCCAGCCTGGCGCCGGGCGCCTGGGCGTCCACCTCCACGCTGGGCAGGGACACCTCCACATCGGGGGCGCTCACCTCCCCTTTGGCGGCCTTCAGGTCCAGCTTCGGCGCCTTGATGTCCACCTGGGGGGCCTTGAAGTCCACCTTGGGCATTTTGATGCTGGGCATCTGCACCTTGGGCAGGTGCCCTTTGAGTCCGGCTCCGGTCGAGGGTTCCTGGAGCTCCCCCTCGGGCACGTGGCCCTCAGGGAGCTTCAGGCCCAACGAGGCAGTCTTGACCTCTAGGTCGGCGGATGGAAGCTCAACGGTCACCTCACCGGCCTTGACGTCGGCCTGTACGGAGGGCACGGACACCTCAGCCTGCACCTTGGGCAGGGACGCGTCCACGGAGGCCTCCAAGGACTTGCTCGGCGCCGACGCGCCAAAGGACGGCATCTTGAACTTGGGCATCTTGAACTTGCTGTCTCTGGAGGCCATGTCCTTGTCTCCCAGGGACAGGTCAGCGTCCAGCCTGGCGCCGGGCCCCTGGGCATCCACCTCCACGCTGGGCAGGGACACCTCCACATCGGGGGCGCTCACCTCCCCTTTGGCGGCCTTCAGGTCCAGATTCGGCGCCTTGATGTCCACCTGCGGGGCCTTGATGTCCACCTGCGGGGCCTTGATGTCCACCTTGGGCATCTTGAGGCTGGGCTTCTGCACTGTGGGCAGCTGGCCCTTGATCTTGACCCCTTCTGCTTTGCCCTTCAGCCCGGACACAGCCACCTCTGCCTCGGGGACGGACACCTCCAGCTCTCCCCCAGGGAGCTGGATGTCAGCAGCGGCCAGTTGGACGGCACCCTCTGGGGCTCGCGCCTCCCCTCCCAGGGACGGCAGCGTGGCCTCGCCTCCCACCTTGGGCACGGTCACGTCCACGGAGGTTCCCAAATCCTTGCTCGGCGCCGACACGCCGAAGGACGGCATCTTGAACTTGGGCATCTTGAACTTGCTGTCTCTGGCGGCCACCTCCTTGTCTCCCAGGGACAGGTCAGCGTCCAGCCTGGCGCCGGGCGCCTGGGCGTCCACCTCCACGCTGGGCAGGGACACCTCCACATCGGGGGTGCTCACCTCCCCTTTGGCGGCCTTCAGGTCCAGCTTCGGCGCCTTGATGTCCACCTGGGGGGCCTTGAAGTCCACCTTGGGCATTTTGATGCTGGGCATCTGCACCTTGGGCAGGTGCCCTTTGAGTCCGGCTCCGGCCGAAGGTTCCTGGAGCTCCCCCTCGGGCACATGGCCCTCAGGGAGCTTCAGGCCCAACGAGGCACTCCTGACCTCTATGTCGGCGGTTGGCAGCTCAACGGTCACTTCACCGGCCTTGACGTCGTCCTGTATGGAGGGCACGGACACCTCAGCCTGCACCTTGGGCAGGGACGCGTCCACGGAGGCCTCCAAGGACTTGCTCGGCGCCGACGCGCCGAAGGACGGCATCTTGAACTTGGGCATCTTGAACTCGCTGTCTCTGGAGGCCATGTCCTTTACTCCCAGGGACATGTCAGCGTCCAGCCTGGCGCCAGGCCCCTGGGCGTCCACCTCCACGCTGGGCAGGAACACCTCCACATCGGGGGCGCTCACCTCCCCTTTGGCGGCCTTCAGGTCCAGATTCGGCGCCTTGATGTCCACCTGCGGGGCCTTGATGTCCACCTGCGGGGCCTTGATGTCCACCTTGGGCATCTTGAGGCTGGGCATCTGCACTGTGGGCAGCTGGCCCTTGATCTTGACCCCTTCTGCTTTGCCCTTCAGCCCGGACACAGCCACCTCTGCCTCGGGGACGGACACCTCCAGCTCTCCCCCAGGGAGCTGGATGTCAGCAGCGGCCAGTTGGACGGCACACTCTGGGCCTCGCGCCTCCCCTCCCAGGGACGGCAGCGTGGCCTCACCTCCGACCTTGGGCACGATCACGTCCACGGAGGTTCCCAAATCCTTGCTCGGCGCCGACACGCCGAAGGACGGCATCTTGAACTTGAGCATCTTGAACTTGCTGTCTCTGGCGGCCACCTCCTTGTCTCCCAGGGACAGGTCAGCGTCCAGCCTGGCGCCGGGCGCCTGGGCGTCCACCTCCACGCTGGGCAGGGACACCTCCACATCGGGGGCGCTCACCTCCCCTTTGGCGGCCTTCAGGTCCAGCCTCGGCGCCTTGATGTCCACCTGGGGGGCCTTGACGTCCACCTTGGGCATTTTGATGCTGGGCATCTGCACCTTGGGCAGGTGCCCTTTGAGTCCGGCTCCGGCCGAGGGTTCCTGGAGCTCCCCCTCGGGCACGTGGCCCTCAGGGAGCTTCAGGCCCAACGAGGCAGTCCTGACCTCTATGTCGGCGGTTGGCAGCTCAACGGTCACCTCACCGGCCTTGACGTCGGCCTGTACGGAGGGCACGGACACCTCAGCCTGGACCTTGGGCAGGGACGCGTCAACGGAGGCCTCCAAGGACTTGCTCGGCGCCGACGCGCCGAAGGACGGCATCTTGAACTTGGGCATCTTGAACTTGCTGTCTCTGGAGGCCATGTCCTTTACTCCCAGGGACATGTCAGCGTCCAGCCTGGCGCCGGGCGCCTGGGCGTCCACCTCCACGCTGGGCAGGGACACCTCCACATCGGGGGCGCTCACCTCCCCTTTGGTGGCCTTCAGGTCCAGCTTCGGCGCCTTGATGTCAACATGCGGGCCCTTGATGTCCACCTTGGGAATCTTGAGGCTGGGCATCTGCACTGTGGGCAGCTGGCCCTTGATCTTGACCCCTTCTGCTTTGCCCTTCAGCCCGGACACAGCCACCTCTGCCTCGGGGACGGACACCTCCAGCTCTCCCCCAGGGAGCTGGATGTCAGCAGCGGCCAGTTGGACGGCACCCTCTGGGGCTCGCGCCTCCCCTCCCAGGGACGGCAGCGTGGCCTCGCCTCCGACCTTGGGCACGGTCACGTCCACGGAGGTTCCCAAATCCTTGCTCGGCGCCGACACGCCGAAGGACGGCATCTTGAACTTGGGCATTTTGAACTTGCTGTCTCTGGTGGCCACCTCCTTGTCTCCCAGGGACAGGTCAGCGTCCAGCCTGGCGCCGGGCGCCTGGGCGTCCACCTCCACGCTGGGCAGGGACACCTCCACATCGGGGGCGCTCACCTCCCCTTTGGCGGCCTTCAGGTCCAGCTTCGGCGCCTTGATGTCCACCTGGGGGGCCTTGACGTCCACCTTGGGCATTTTGATGCTGGGCATCTGCACCTTGGGCAGGTGCCCTTTGAGTCCGGCTCCGGCCGAGGGTTCCTGGAGCTCCTCCTCGGGCACGTGGCCCTCAGGGAGCTTCAGGCCCAACGAGGCAGTCTTGACCTCTAGGTCGGCGGATGGAAGCTCAACGGTCACCTCACCGGCCTTGTCGTCGGCCTGTACGGAGGGCACGGACACCTCAGCCTGCACCTTGGGAAGGGACGCGTCCACGGAGGCCTCCAAGGACTTGCTCGGCGCCGACGCGCCGAAGGACGGCATCTTGAACTTGGGCATCTTGAACTTGCTGTCTCTGGAGGCCATGTCCTTGTCTCCCAGGGACAGGTCAGCGTCCAGCCTGGCGCCGGGCGCCTGGGCGTCCACTTCCTTGTCTCCCAGGGTCACCTCTCCTTTCTTCTGTGTTTGTGACTCTGTTGCAGATGGCTGTCTCCTCTCTGTGCGTATTTTTTCTTCTTGTCTGTCTCTCAGTGTGTCTTTGTCCTCTGTCTGCAGGGTCCCCTCCGTTAAGGGGCCTCCTTTCTCCTGGTCCAGGTCCTCAGTTGGTTGTCCCGAGGTTGCTCTCACTTCCTTTCTGGGCGACCACCCGAAGGAGCTGATGTTGAACTTGAGCACTGTCCTCCTGTTCTCCGTCCTTCCTCGGTCTCTCTCCCCGTCCTTCCTGGCTCCTCTTCTGGGACCCGCCTCAGCTCCCTCTGCTCCTTCTATCTCGCCTTGTGGCAGGTGCCCCGAGGGCTTCCTGGGAGCCTCTGGCTCAGGTCCCCGTTCTCCGTCTTCCGAGGTCCTTCTCCGCCTGTCCTCCGGCACCGGCGTTAGGCCTCCCTCTGGGTCGTGTTTTTTTTCTTTGGAAACTTTAAACATGGGTGTTTGTAAGTTGGGGATTTGGATGTGGAAATCTGTGTGGAGGCCCCGTGTGTCTCCTTCGCCTCGCCCAGTGGATCCATCAATTCCCACTTCTGTGCCCTGGGCCACCTGTCTCCGGCCGTCCACCTCGTGTGCAGCTGAGCTTGCCCCAGGCCTCCCCTTGGCCACAGCATCCTCCTGGTCCTTTGCCTCCTTTGTTTTTTTTCGGCCCCTGGACGCCATGCTGGCCCCTCCCGGCAGGGTTCCCCGGGCGGGGGCTCCAGGCTCTATGGGCAGCTCTGCCATCAGAGCAGGTGTCCCCTCCGGTCCCTCTGCCATCCAGTCCTCTCTCCTGCTGAGCACAGTGGCCTCGGCGGCCTTTTGTCTGTCCTCCCTGGACCCGGCCTCCTCTACGACCGCGGTCTGGAGCGCTCCTCCCGGGCCCCCTCCGCTGGGCCGCCCCTCCAGAGTCGGGCCCTTCCCTGAGCCCATCCTGAATCTCAGGGTCAGGAACCTCTTCCTGCGCGGACTGTCCGGTCCTGCCTTCGACTCCCGCTCCTCCGCTGGGAGCGGGGCTTCCGTGTCTGTGCCGGTGGGGGATACATTAGGGGCGTCCCTGCGCCCGCTGGCCTCGGAGGAGCTGAGGGACCTCCGCGGTCCCGGCCTGCGCTGGCTTGTTATGGGTTGGAACTTGGGCCAGGATAGCCTCTCCTTCTGGGCTCGTCTGCCTCTGCCCTCCCTGGGCTTGGCGAGCAGTCTCTCCTGGTCTCCGCCTCCTTCCAGGGTCTGAGGGGGGGTCTCTGTGGAGCTGTCAGCCACATCTTTGTCCTGAAAGACAAGGAGTGGGAACTTGCGGGTGCTCAGACCAGACCGCTGAGTCCCGGGGCTCAGGGGAGAGAAGAGGGTGGTGTGGGGCCCCCACCTCGGCCTCGGCCCTGCAGGTGGGGAGCTCAGTGGGGCCTGGCCTCCCGGGCTGCAGGGCCTCACCTGCTTCTCCCTGTCCTTCAGGCCAGGCTGAGTGCTCCCGGCGGCCACGTCCTCGTCGTCTGGGGCGGGACGTTTCCGTCTGACGTGGAACTGAACCCTGTAGGGCTCTGAGTACTGCAGGATTTTGAGAGCGTCTTCATACTTAATATTGTCGAAGAACACAGTGGCACTGAGCAGCTGGTCCCCTGGACAGACAGAGCCTCGGGTTGGTCCCCAGTCTCGCCACGACCCCAAGAGACGCGTCCACCGGGCCAGGTGAGGCAGACCCCAGAGCAGGAGCCCCACACCCCCTCCAGAGAGCCCCACGGGGGCAGGAGGCCACCCCGCCCCGCACGGGCGGCGGCCCCGGCCTGGAGGTGGCCAAGCCGTCTCAGCAGGGCCGTCCTAAGCACCAGGATGGCCCGTTTTCCTCTGAGTCCCTCCGTCCTAGGGAGACCGTGGGGGGCCCAGGGAGGGGCATTCGAGGCACCTTCTCTCAGGCTGAAGAGCTTGGCCGCTGACGAATCCTTCAGCACCTGCTTCACAAAAATGCCCTGGTGCCCGCCCCCTGTGACGCTGTAGCCGCTGGCTCCGGCTTCCACCTCGGTCATCAGCGTCACCTCCGTCGCCTCCTGCACAGACCGGAGCACAAGCACATCAGGGCCGCGGTGCGCTTCTGCCTGTGCCACCGTGGGCCTCAGAGCTGGGGACCCACCCTCCCCGAGCACAGGGACCCCAGAGTCCTGTGCACCCTCTAGGTGACGTGGGGTAAGCTTAAGGCCCCCAGGCAGGGCCGGGGCTGTCGTGTCCAGGCCTCGGAGGGAGCCAGCTGCAAGCCACCTCCGGCGGGAGCGGCCCCCTCTTATCTGCATCCCCAGCTGCCAGCTCGCAGGAGCTGCTGTCTAGGCCCAGCGCGAGCAGGGAGCAAAGCCAAGGGCCTCCTGCTTGCAGGGTGGCCAAAGCCTTGTCCATCCTCTGGAGCTCCCGCCTCCCCACCAGGCCCATCCCTGGCCTTCTTGCCTCTTTCCTGGCTCCACCCCAGCCCTGCCTCCCCCAAGCTGGGGCCCGTGCAGAGAGACCACCTTTCTGACCCTCAGGCCCTGCCACACTCACCTGTGGTCGACTCATTCTGGAGAATGTCCGTGAGTCCCCTGAATCTCGCTTCCACCAGGACCTCAGTCCCCCGGAGCCGGAGGAAGCCCGCCGCCTTGGTGTGTCCTCCTGCAGCCAGAGGCCAGAGGTCGTGCACCTGTCCATGCCCCGGGCACGGCAGGGTCTCCGGAGACCAGGGGGCCCCAGAGCAGTGCTGTCTGCCAGGGGAGCTGATCTCATGCCTTGGGGACAGGGCGGGGGGGTGGGTAACTCTTCGTCCTGGTGCTGCCTGACCGGGCCGAGCCCCCACCTCCAGGGCAGACCCCACAGGACTGGGGTTTTGTGTGCAGGGTAAGGAGACACAGCAAGAACAAGTCTTTTAGGAAACAGCCCTGCTCCCACCCCTCCCCAGGCCCTCTCCAGGGACAGCCCACGTACGCACACATCCAGAGCACAGCCTCTCTTTCCCACGTGCGCACACATGTGCACAGTCTCAGCCACGTCCTGGCCCACTGAAGGGAGGGGTTCCGGGCACAGGACAGTCAGAGAGGATGGTGGAAGGGGCATAACTGCGGCCCAGCAGGCAGCAGGGCAGGGCTGCACAAATGGGAGGGAGTTGTCCACACAGGGTGATGAAGGAGACGTGGCCATCCGTGGCCCCAACCGGCACGCCCCCTCGGCCCATGGGTCTCTGTCCCGCAGGCTTACCGGGAGTCCAAAGCTGGTACCCTCAGCCACGTATTCATACACGGGGGAGGACCCCTGTGGCCGTGGCCGAATGATCTCGTCCACGGGCCCTTCGGTCACCTGGCAGCAGAGAGAAAGCAGGCAGCCCTCAGCCACCTGGGGTCTGAGCAGGGGCTGTGTGAGGTAGGTGGGCGTCCTCCAGGGGCCTCACTTACCGAGGGGTCGTCTTCTGTTTCGGCCTCCGGCTCCTCAGGCTGCAGCTGCCGGCCGGACACTGTAAAGAGAGAGGCCGAGTCAGGGGGGCCGTGCAGGCAGGCGGATCAGATGGCAGACCCGGGGGCGGGGCCAGGCGTGTCCGTCGCTGCGCCGTGTTGGTGCACGCATCACCCCATTCTGGACGTTGGGTCTGAGAGCACATGCGGGGCTGGGCAGGTTGCGACACAGGCCGGGTAGCAGCTCAGGCCGGCAGCCTTCCCAGATCCAGTCCAAGAGCGTCACTAAGCAAACACGGAGAAACAACACTCCCCGCCCCGAGGGGCCAGAATCCAGAGACGCTGCGACATCTCCCCCACAGTGTCCAGCATCCAGCCGGAACTTACAAGACATGCGGAGCAATGAGAGCATCCGATCTGTTCCAGGGAACAGGGCCACCCAAGGCGAGTCTCCGAACACCCAGGGAGGAGGGACCGGGCGCCGACTTCAACAACTCGAGATGGAAAGTGCTGTGGCTCAGTGAAGGGCAGTTGTCATAGAAAACAGAAATTGTAAAAGGGCTACATGGAAATTCTGGAGGTGGAAATGTACTACAGAGACTCAGGAGCAGAACTGACATGCCTGGAGAAAGCATCGCAAAACTTGTAAATTAATAGAAATTAACCCATTTTGAGAGAAGAGGAAAAAAGATTCAAGGAAGTGGCCATGCCTGAGGGCTGTGTGGGAACACAGTCAGCCCATCTGCACTCCAGTGGCCCGGGTCTCCGGGAGAGAGAGGGGGACGGGTGGGGGCAGGGAGGGAGAGAGGAGGAAGGCGGCGGGAAGCCACGGCAGCGGGATCCGCACCCGACCCATCACAGTCTGAACGGAGGAGAGAGGGGAAATTTTTCAAAGCAACAAGGGAAACATGAGCCGCACGGTAAGGGCAGGACGGCCCAATCAGCCCCTGGTGCCCCGGGGGCCACGGGACCCGGAGGACACCCTCACAGTGCTGAAGGGAAAACACGGGGAAGCTAGATGTCCGGGTCTAGCACACCATCCCGCACAAGGAAAGGCAAACGAAGGGATCCGCAAATGAGTAAAGACGGGGCGAATCCACTGCTGGGGCGTCTTCCACACCAGCAGCGTTGAGGAAAAGGTGAGGTTGCCGGACGCTAACTCTAGTCCGCAGGGAGCACACAGAGAATGTGCAAAATGCCGCACACGGGGGCGAGCATCAGACACTATAAATACGTTTTCCCTCCGTCCATGTCTTCACTTCTTGAAAAGACACAAGGTTGTAGGAGGCAAGGGTTGGCACAGTTTTCCTGTAGACGGCCAGAGAGCAGACGGCCTAGGCTTTGCAGGCCACATGTGGCCAAGGAGTGGCCGTGGCGGCAAAAATGAGCCCCGTGACTGTTGCAACACACTTCACTGCCCCAACGAGCCGTGGGCAGGGTTCAGTGCACAGGCCGGTCCTTCCGCTCCCCGGGGAAGGCCGTCACCCCAGGGCCCTCTCGTCGGGATGACCACACATCCAGGCGCGCTCCGTACGCGATGACGAAGGCGAGAGGGAGGGGAGGAAAGCACGTATGTCGGATCGAGTTTTTGTATTTTACCAGAAGGAAGTAAATGTCACTAGGGTTACAGCTGGGCGCAGGCGTGGACCCTACACAGGCCCAGGGGAATCTGGGGTGATGGGAATGTCCCCGAAGTGCACTGTGCTGATGGTCCCACAACTTCACGAAGTTACTAAGAATGACTGCACTGTACATTCACGATGGGTGGGTTTGATGGTAAATAAAGTATCCCTCTATTATGCTGTGAAAGAAAAATGGAATTAATTGCACAAAACAAAAGTAACAAAATGTAAAATTTACCACGTGTAGAAGTAAAGCTATGAAGACTATAATTTGGAGGATGGGGTTGAGGGGATAGAAGTTGCCGTAAAGTTGTAAAGTTCTTGCGTTCCGTGCGAGGCAGTATACCGTGACAGGTGCAGAGTCCCCAGTATGAACCGTAAAGGAACCGCTGAAGAAGACGCAGAGCTGATAAGCCAACAGTGGGAATGGGATGAAGCCTAAGCACACATTATCTGTAAGCACACACGGTACGTGTGTTCCCACATATAAAATGTATATTCCTGAATAGTTATATATGTGTAAATAAATTTCATGAATCCTAAAGCACGGTAAGCAAAGAGGGAGAGAGGAACAAGGATAAACTAGAAAGCCATCAGCAATATGGTGGGATTTCGACCAATCATGCTGACAATCACATTAACTATATAGGGACTTAAAATTCCAATCAAAAGAGAGAGAGATTGTCAGAAATGATTTAAAGAGGTAAAAACTATTCTTACGTTCTTTACAGGAAATATAATGTAAAGATATAGATAGGTCGAGTGAAGGGAAAGAAAAGTATACATCACGCACTAACCATCCTAACATTTTATAATGATAAAAGGGATTGGGGGACCTGGGTGGCTCAGTCGGCTAAGCGTCAGACTCTTGGTTTCAGCTCAGGCCGTGCTCTCAGGGTCCGGCGATCGAGCTCTGTGTCAGGATCCACACTGTTCACAGAGTCTGAGACTCTGTCCCTCTGCCTGTGCCCCTCCCCACTGTGCACTCTCTCTCAAATAAATAACCCTTTTTTAAAAGGGAATAATTAATTAAAAAACACAATATATTTATGTCTGTATACACCTAATAACAGAGGTTACAAACAGAAAAGATGGCCACACTGATAGGACACCTAAATCCACGTGATAACAGGAGAGCCCAACACTCCCTTGGGTACACAATAGGACAGGTAAGAAAGGTGAGCCACCTGTGAATCAGTGAGCCCAAACTGGCAGCTGGAGACCTGTCCACCTGCTGAGAGCAGCATACACATTCCTCCCACATGCACAAGACATTCACCAAAATAGACTATTTGTCTCGGTAAGTTTAGAAAAAAAGGGGGTTCCCTTGGGGCACAGTTGGTTGAGCATCCAACTTTTAGTTTCAACTCAGGTCATGATCTCAGCTCCACGCTCAGCAAGGAGTCTGCTTAAGAACTCTCTCTCCCTCTGGCCCTCTCATTCACTGTCTCTCTTTCTCTCAGAAATAAATTGGTCTTTTTAAAGAATAAAATAAATAAAATGTTTCTGTAAGTTTAAGACAGTTGAAATCATGCTAGGTATTTTCTCTGATCCCCCGTGGAATCAAGACAGCATGATATAAATATAAAAGATTGATGAAACAGAACAGAAAGTCCAGAGCAACCCCACACTTTGTGCAGTCGATTGATTTTTGACTAAGTAACCAAGTTATTTCAATAGAAAAATGATCGTCTTTTCAACAAAGGTGCTGGGACAACGGGGTATGTGTTTGAAAAATAAAAAACAAAAAAAATCATTGACTCTCACCTCACATCACACATAAAAATGAATTCAAAATGAATCAGAGAGATAAATGTAAAATGTAAAACTATAAGCCTCTGGAAGAAAACACAGGGGACATTCTTTACCACCCTGGGGAGGCGATGTTTTCTGAGACCAAGGGTGTGACCCACAAAAGAATATGTGATAAATTACATGTCATCACAATTAAATACTTCCGGTCTTGAAAGGCATTCTTAAGAAAATGAAAAAGCGGGGCACCTGGGTGGCTCAGTGGGTTAAAGCCTCTGCCTTCGGCTCATGATCCCAGGGTCCTGGGATCGAGCCCCGCATCGGGCTCTCTGCTCAGCAGGGAGCCTGCTTCCCCCCCCCGCCCACCTGCCTCTCTGCCTACTAGTGATCTGTCTGTCAAATAAATAAATAAAATCTTAAAAAAAAAAGAAAATGAAAAAGCAGTGCATAGATCTGACAAAGGACTTGCATTCCAGATAAACTCTGACAGATCAATAGATAAAAACCAAAAAAAAGCCCACCTCAATTAAACATGGGCAAAAGATTTGAACAGACACCACACACTTGACAAAAGAAAATATACTGATGTGCACTAGAAAAGATGGACAACTTCCTCAGCCATCAGGAAATGCAAACAAAACCCAACAGACCAGATCAAAGATCCCAGAACCAAACTCACAGATGCAAAGCCGTGGGAAATGGATGGTCTTTTCAGTTACTCGTGTGGGTCTGTTGGCTATCCATGTGAAAAATATCTCAACCCTATGCCAGCCACAGAAAGTACTGATTTCATGCAGATTGTAGGACCAAAGCAGAAGGTTTAACCATAAAGCTTCCAGAAGATAAACAGAAACGACCTTGGGGGGGTGGGACAGCAATCCCTCTGCATCGCGTGCAAGTGGCCAGGCCCACACGGTTCCGTGGAGAACTGGCCTCCGGTAACTTAAAGAGCTTCAGCTCATCAAAAGGCAGCGCCACGG
Source organism: Neogale vison (assembly GCF_020171115.1). Taxonomy (NCBI): domain Eukaryota; kingdom Metazoa; phylum Chordata; class Mammalia; order Carnivora; family Mustelidae; genus Neogale; species Neogale vison. The sequence continues at coordinate 1,603,874 of NC_058103.1, read as the reverse complement.
TAGTCGGCCGTCGGGCCATGCGCTGGGCAGGGACACGCAACATGCCTAACCAAACCGAAGCCTCCTGCCTGCAAAGTACGAAGATTTGCCAACCGAAAGGAAAACACCAACAACGCAATAGGAAAACGGGCAAGAAAACCTTGGAAAGGCAACTCACCAAAGAAGACATCTAGTGGTCAATTAGCACCGGAGCGCAGCGCGTTGGGTCGCGGGGACAAGGCCAGGAGAACCCCGGGGCAGAGACGCCTCCGCCCTCCGGCCTAGGCCCCGCCGCAGACCGGGTGCCTCCCCCGCCGCCCCCACTCCGCCGCTCCCACAAGAATGGAGGAAAGGACGGAGGCTGACCTGCCGCAGGCTGCTGTCTAGCCTGGGGGCGGGCCATGGAACACCCATGGAGGCGCGTGTGGGGTGACCTGGCACGACCACTTTGGGAAAGAGCCTGGCCCGTCTCCTGGGAGCTGAGTGGTCCACGCTGTGGCCAAGCAGCTCTGCACCCGCGGGCACGACCGACAAAATGCATTCCCCAAAGGCGGGTACAGAAGTGCCCACCTGTGGGCTCCGGGGGCTCCGTCAGTGAGGCGGCCGCCTTCCGCGAAGGTAGTGATCCGAGGGTTCCGCTCCACGGGGAGCCGGCCCCGCCCCGGCCCCTCCCCGGCCCCTCCCCGGCCCCTCCCCGGTCCGCCCCGGCTCCTCCCCGGCCCCTCCCCGGCCCCTCCCCGGCCCCTCCCCCAGTCCCTCCCCGGCCCCTCCCCGGCCCCTCCCCCGGCCCCTCCCCGGCCCCTCCCCGGTCCTCCCCGGCTCCTCCCCGGCCCCTCCCCGGCCCCTCCCCGGCCCCTCCCCCTGCTTGTGTGCACACGTGCTCTCGCTCTTGCTCTCCCTCCCATTCAAATTTGTACGACTTGTACTCTTTTCAAGAAACAATTTTTGAAATTCTCCATGACACTGAAATGAGGAAATGGTCAGCTTCATGCCAGTGGTCCGAACAGCCCGACGAACTAGACCCACTGTCGAGAAGCGCGGGCGGGCGCGGGGAGAAGTCGGCCGCCTGCATGCTTCCCTCCCGACCGACAGCCACCGCCTGCTCCCGCCTTTCCACAAACACAACTGCAGCCCGACCCCCGGAACTGGGCCACATGTTCCACGAAGACACAGCAGGGAGGGACACCAGCTCTGGCACGTGGGCCTGGGCTTGGGGACGCCCTCTCTGCTGAGGGCGGGTGATGAGGGGACCAAGCTCCCAGCCCCCGCAGCCAGCAGGGCGCCACGTGGGACGAGTGAGTCCCTGCCCCATGGGGTGGGAACCCAGCCTGGGGGACGGGGCAGGTCCCTGTCCCTGCGGAGCAGATAGGGGAGGCCCAGCCCCCACAGGAGTGTGACTTGGGTGCCTACTCTCTGGCCAAGCTGCTGTGTGACCCCGAACAAGCCGGTCCCTCTCCAGGCCTTGATTTCCCTAGGGACATCTGAGGGCTGCTCTGCCCACCCAGAAGCCCCAGGGAGACTGCCCAGATGGGGAACAGAGAGTCGGGAGCAAGTCCCTCCCTCTGAGTCCAGACCCTGCCTCTTGTCCCAGCTCCCCTGCTTGGCGGCTAAAGGCCTCCGTTTCCCTCCAATTCTGCCCATGGCGGGTGTGCTGTGTGTAAGCAGCGAGCGGGGAGAGCAGGCCTGGAGGGGGGGAAGCCTCTTTCCCAAGGTGGCTCGCCCCCAGGGGGCGGGGTGCAGGGGAGGGCTGAGTCGGAAAGAGGTGGGGCGCCCCGCCCGCAGCAGTGGGGGCTGCACGGAGGAGGGTCTGGTCTGGGGTGGGGCCTGGGCCGGCAGGTGTGGGGGCTCAGGCAGCCCACCAGCAGAGGGGCTTCAGAGGGCTGCCAAGCTCCCCCGCCTGCCCAGAGACCGGGCCGCCCGCTCTCCACCATCCTCCGCAGCCAGCAGCCGAAGCTTCTGTGAGTCAGACAACAAAACAAGGACGGGTGACCGCCCTCTCCTTCTCCGGGCTGGCAGGCAGGCAGGCGTGTTCCCCTGACCCAGTCCCGCCCCCGCTGGCCTGGGAAGGGGACCCCAGGCGGGGCCTCCAGCTAGGCGCCCGGTGCCGGGGAACTGGGAAGTGGGAGACCCCACACCACAGTGGAAGCGTCCGGGGTGGGGCAGGGATCCTTGACCCCAAGAACCTGCACCCCCAGATCTACTCCCCGGGGCCAGGAACCTGAGCCGGGGGTCCCCGCTAGCGCTGCTCCAGCCACCAGCCCCGCTGTGGCCCCGCACCGCCACCACCCCCGCCCCTGTCCCTCGCCCACCGCAGGGCGAACAGCAGGCTCCAGGAGGCAGCGGGACCTGCTCCGCACTCGGTTCCCAGAGGCCACAGCACTGGGAGGACGCAGGCTGTGGTTCAAGCGCTGGGTCCCTCTGTGCCCCCCTCAGGCAGGAGGGCCACTGGCCAGCACCTGGCCCGGGACACAAACAGGAAGGAGGAAATCCTGCCCGCCTGCTGTGGGGCCAAGCTGCCCAGAGCCTGCCAGCCTCAGACCTTCTCCCCGGGGAAGGGGGAAGAGGCAGCCTAGGATCCCCCACTGCATCGTCCTATCTGTCCCCATCAGCCAAGGCCCTCCCCCCTGCCCCCACCGCCGCCGTGAGCGCAGGGCTGGTGACCGGTGACCCGCCAGCCTGACCCGGCCCCCTGCCCGCTGTGGCCCCACAGACAGGCTCCGCAGGCAGCCCGGGGTGGTCACGTCGAATAATGACTAATGGCAAACCCAAGCCCCACCTGGCAGAGGAGGACGGGGCTTCCCACACGCCCCGTCCCGCTGCTCGGCGCAGGCCCCCACCCTGACCCTCAGGGCCTCAGGCACTACTGTCGTGTCCAGCGCCCGCCAGGGCTAGCATGAGGGCTCAGGCCTTACGCACCCTGGGGGGGAGCGCCAGAGCCCTCCCAGTGAGGGACGAGGGTCTGCGCTCCCCACAGCTCCACTCCTCAGACCAGGGGATCGCTCTGGGGCAGGGTCTCAAGGAAGTGCGTCTGGAGAGACGGCAGAGCCAAGGTGGGGAGGTATGCGGACTGGCCAGGTGGAGGAGGAGGCAGAAAGGGGGGCGCTGGTCAGGATGCCCTCCCCACACTCACCCCCCCCGGGGGGCTCCAGGCCTGCCCGGGGACTCTCCTGCCAGCCCCTGGCCAGAGGAGGCCGCCTGTGGTGGGGCCATCTTCCTCAAACAAAACCCGAGTTTGCATGGACCCTGGCTGCCCTCCAGGGGGCCGTAGGGTGGGCACGTCTGCATGTCAGCAGGGCAATGGTGGGCCTGGGGCACTGTGAGAGGGCAGGGAGGGCAACTGCGGACGGGGCCCAGATGGGGGCTGAGAGGTGCGTGTGCGCGTGTGTGCGCGTGTGTGTGCGTGTGTGCGTGTGTGTGTGCGTGTGTGTGCGTGTGTGTGCGCGTCCATGAGGGCGTGTGCGTGGACCCGTGGGCCCGGGCCCCTCCCTGGAGCTCCTGCGCACAGTCCCAGATGGGCCCCCCTGCTCTCCCAGGCTGCCCAGGGAGCCGTGGGGGCGGGAGCCCGCGAGGCAGGCTCCCCGCTCAGGGACGCTAGCCTTCGGCTTAGGGCCCAGTGCCCACACAGGCGCACAGCACGCCCAGACCTCACCCTGTCCTGGAACCTCACGAGGGAAGTGCTGGGTCATGAGACTTCAGACTTCCCAGAGCAGCGCGGGCCTGCCTCCCTCTCCGCCCCCCTTCCCAGCTTTCTCAAGGTAACTCCGTGGTTTGGGGAGGCCAGCCCAGCTCCCGCTCTGTCCCCAAGGCCCTAGCCTGGCTGCCTAGGCCTGCCGGGGAGGGTTGCCTCCCCCCACACCCACTCCCACGGCTGCCGGGGCTGCACCCAGGACACGTCCACATCAGCCGGCATCGCTCCCGGATGCCCAGCCCACCCACAGCTGCCTGGGCCCAGGCTTCCCCCAACCCCCAGCCCTGGCACTTCTCACCTGTGGCTTCCCCTGCCAACTCACAGACCCGGCGTGGCCACCTTGCCATCACTTTCCCTCTGATCCCAAGCACTCAGAGCCCCGCACACAGTAGGTGCATAACAAATGCTGGTATAGAGAGCAGACGGGGAAAGGAAGGGAAGGAGCAGGGCAGATCTCCAGGAAAGGAGCAAGCCCTACCCAGCCCGAGGGTGCGACCGAGCGGTGGAACCAGGAGGGCAGCAGTGGGCTTACGCGTCTCCTTCTGCACCTGGAGAAACTAAGGCAGACTTGCCCGCCTACCCACGCCAGAGGGCCCAGCAGCCAAAAGGAAAGGCCTCACCCTCCTGCCCATCCCAGATGCACCACTGGGCCTGGGCCTGTTTCTCTGAGCTGAAGAACCCATACCCGACGTCCTGCCTACCTGTCACGGGCCACCTGCCGTGAACCTGGGCTCCCCAGACCTTTAGGGCCCTCAGTGCACCAAACAAGGACATTGGGCATCCCCAGAGGGACCCTGCCCAGCCACATGGTCCCACCTCGGGGATCTGCCTACCCTGGGACTTCAGGGGCTGTGCTGGAGCCCTTGGCCCCCAGGAACTAAAGGCCTGTCCCTCCAGCATGGGCTCGGGCTGAGGCAGGGAGGAGGGTCGGGGAGACGACAGCCTGGTTTAGCCCCAGCTTGAGCCCCCCACCCGGACCCCACAGGCCTCCTGGGTGGTGAGGTGGGCAGGCACACAAGGGCTGGACCCGGGAAGGGGACTGGCACCTGGGGGCTGGCAGCTGGGTACAGGGGGCAGGGGGCTGCAGGCTGTGGGCTGGGAGCTGAGGGCAGGGGTCTGGAGGCTGTGGGCAGGGGGCAGGGGCCTGCGGGCAGGGGGCCTCGGGCAGGAGCAGGGACAGAGGACAGCTGCAGTGGCTTACCCAGGTCGACGTCCTCCCTACTCGCCCAGAAGTGAAGGTCCCAGCTGAGCTCTGTCCGCCGCCCTCCGGGTCCCTCCCCTCCACAGCCCTCGCTCCACGGCCCGCCCTGGCCTCCTCCTCAGGCAGGCCTGGAGCCCCGCCAAGCCCCCATCCTCGCGCCAGCAGAGGGATGGGCAGCCCCCTCACAGGCCCAGATCTGGGCCAGGCCCCGCCCCCAGCAGCTTCAAGGAGCTGGGGAGCCCGCCCCACCCCTAGATTGCGCCCCCCCCAAGCCCAAGCAGCTGACTGGGAAAGGAAACACCCGCCTGCCTTGGGATGTCTGAGTCACTACCACCCTCCAGCACAGTCTAGTCCAGTCCTGCTGTGTAGACAGGTAGGCAGGCCCAGATGTCAGATAGGATCCCCCCGCCCCGGCTGGGCTGTTCATGGGCCCTGTGCCTCAGTTTCCCGGTATGTGCGGGAACAGAGGCTTGGGGCTGGCCAGGCGAGGGGTGCAGGGAAGGGGAGGCACGGCCCGTGGGGTAGATAGGCCCTCCCAAGACAGTCCTGCGACAGATCATGACTTCATCTGCGGCGCGAGGGGGACACAGCCCCTTGGGCTCTGGGGAGTCCCCTGCCCGGGGCACAGCCATCCCTTTCCGCTGCACAGACCCGCAAGGCCAGAGCAGGGCCGGCCCAAGCCCACTCATGGCCTGGGCTGCTGGGTGCCCCCAGGGAAGCCCTGCTTATCCGCCCATGTCCCTCGGGGGCAGCCTGACCCCGCCCATGTCCCTCGAGGGCCTCCTTCCAGCCCCCCAGCCCAGACTCAGCAGCTACCACTTCCCAAAGCACCAGGGCCTCTGCTGAGCCCGGTGGGGCAGGCCCTGGAACCTGCATTTCTAACCCTCCCCCATCATGGGGCCGAGGAGCCATCCGCTCCTTGGAGCACTGCCCACCTGGCCTGTTCCCTCTTGTCCCCCACCCTGTTGACCCCCAAGACTCAGCCCCGACACGAGCGGCCAAGGTGGCCGGTGGGAGGAGGCGGATTCCTGCTCCTAGGCCCCTCCCCGCCCCAGGAGCCCTGGCAGGCCCGGGCAGGACTCTACAGGCTGTGCCATCAGCAGATCTCTCCCTGGGTCCCGGAGCTGCCCCGCCCTGCGCTCCACAAGCAGGCTGGAGCTGGCCCACACGGTGAAGGAGCCCAGCCTGGGGCTCCAGGGTAGTGAGGGGTCAGGCCCAGCCCCGGGGAGGTGGTGGTGGACAGCTGCACCCCGGCCAGGATCAGCGAGGCAGCTTGGGGACCGCTGAGGGCAGCAGGCCCCGCACCGGGACACAAGCAGCCGGGAGCAGCTGGAGGTGGGGGACAGTGAGGCAGGGCACCTGGCCTCTCAGGTGAGGAGAAGGCTCTGGCCAGCCTGGGTCAGCGGACCCTCTTGGCTCAGCGCGGGTTCACCGTCCAGGAAGGAGGGACGGTACCCAGGCCTCTCCCAGCCTCTCCCTCTCTAAAAATTTAACGGTCACAAGTGACTCTATTTACAGTGAGACGGGAAAGCTGGCCAAGCCTGCTGGCCCGTGACCTCACCCCCTCCCACAGCCCCAGATGGTGCTCGCCTGGGAACTGTTTACTGCCTGACACCCAACGGCCCGTCCCCTCCCCCAGGGCAGGGCTGAGCCCCACTGGAAGGAGGTTTCTGATGGTCCAGAGCAGGGCCACCCCCCACCTCCCTCCCAAGCCTGGGGGCGCCAAACCCACAGAGCCCCGTCATCCCCATCTCTGCGGACCCCACCCCACCCCCATCTCCCTTGCCACCAGCCTTTTGGCCTTGGAGCGCTGAGGTGACCTGGGTCGGGCCCCACCGCGCCCCGCCAGAGGGAGGCGCGGCCGATCCACCCCACTCTCTGCTCCACGGCCTGCAGGCTGGGGCCTGTCCCCCGGCCCCACCCTCCCCCCAGACGGGGCTCTGCTCCTGGCTTGCACAGACCCCTTTTGGACTCTGAGTGGGGGCGCGCTCCCAGCCCAGACCCCAGCTCCCGCCATGGGAAGTGCCCTGTGCTCGAGGCCGCCCCGGCAATGGGCGATGGGGTCTGGCAGCATCTGCAGAGGGGCAAGCCAGCCGGGAGCCCTGGGAAGGCACAGAGTCAGTCCGGGGGCTCAGGGCTCTGGGTCCAGTCTGGGAGCTTGTAGGGGCAAGAGTCAGGGGCCGCCTGTCACCCCTTGCCCTTCCACGGGGGTCAGACCTGGCTCTCCAGCGCGCAGGGGCCCCGGGGCAAGGCTCTGCTCACTTGGGTCAGCCCCCAAGGGCCCCACACAGCCTGGTGGGGAGGGCAGGCGGGTGCCAGGCTGGCTGCCGGGTGTGTGCTGACCCGCCCCACCACGGATGCTGAGACCCAGGCCGTCCGCAAGTGCCAGCTGATACCCACTACCCAGGCTGTTGTAGCTCAAAGCCGCGGGCACCCCAGGCTCCAGCTCGGAGTCAGCGTGGGCAGGCCCAGGGCCGGCTGATAGTGAATCAGCGGGGGAGGCCGCCAGGCCGCGCGGCATTCCTGGGAGATGTGTCACGGAGGAGCCCTGGGGGCCGGAGCCACTGAGGGTAAGGCCTGCCAGAGAGGGAGCTGCCCCTGGAGCCAGCGGTCCCGTGGCCAAGTGCCTGCGGGAGGCCCTCCTCATCCCCACCCCAGGAGGGGTCCAGCAAGGCTGGCAGCTCTTGGGAAACATGACCCTCAACCAGAGACAGAGGCGCAGGGCTGGGGGGCGGGACAGAGCTTGGTACAGGCCGCCTGTGGTCTAACGCCCACTTAGGGCAGCCGCCCGCCAGGGGCTTGAGCCCCGAACAACGGAGACATGACCTGGCCAGAGGTGGGCTGAGTCACCGCCACTCCCTCCACCCCACGAGATGCCAGTACCCAGCAGGTGAGGCCCAGACAAGGACCCCAGGCGGTCCTGTCCCCGGCTGCTCCCCACAGAACCTCAAGTGTCCTCTTGGCAGTGGACACCCGCACCCGGGGCCGTGTCCAGGCAGGAGTGCTGCTTGCCGCTTGTGGGTCCCTCTCAGGATTCCTGCCGCAGCCCCCAGTGGGGTCCAGGAGGCTGCCAGCAGGCCTCTGCTCTCTGCCTGCTCTCCCTCAGGCACCCGGGTCCTTCCCAAAAGCTCTGTGGACAGGTGGTCCATGCCACCCGCTCCCCCTCATACACACACTGGGGTCAGCGCAGGGCAGGAAGCAGGGTGGGAACACAAGACCCCGCGCCACCACATGCCGCCCCCTATCCCAGACCCTCAGGCCTTTCCATTTGAGAAAGTGCCTCAAACTAGTAAATATTTATCCCAGCAAGGCGGACCCTTGGCTCCCGGCCACCTGCGGCTTCCCAAAAAAGACAAACAGAGGGAGGCCTGGAGGTAGAAACAGAGCTGGGTTCACTGGGAGGTTCAGACTCCCAGAAGAAAGTGCCCCCCGCCCTTCAAGGGGGGTGTGGGGGGCACGCCAGGGAGGTCAAGGTAACACAGCACCCAGTTAAGAGCTCCCACCCCAGCTCTCCCCACTTCCCTGCTCAGCCCTCTGCCCCTCCATTTCCTCCTCCTCTGCCTGGCCTCAACTCTTCCCATGCAGACTGCCCCGAACAAACCTCACTCCTGACAGCTGACCCTGCCTCTCTACCCTTCACCCCTACGTGTGTCCCCAGAGCCATTCTGTTAATCTACTTGTTCTCCAGACAAAGCTCTCCCCAGCCCTCCTGCACTCCTCTGTTATCCCTACCACATGCACCTTCCTCCAGGAAGCCCTCCCTGACTCCTCTGCATGCCCGCGGTTGGACGAATGGCAGAAGCCGTGCCTGCCTCACCTTACCGGAACAAACAGTGGTATGCTGTTCCCTCCTGTGTGACCTCCCAAGGGTCAGGGCCCCTGACAAGGCCATGAGTGAAGGACCCAAGCCCCCCACCACTGGGGACATCCGGGCTTTCACTGGAGTGAGAGTCCGGGCCTCCCGATGGCTAATGCTTGGGTCCTTCCCCTGACACCTCCACTCCCCAGCCTGGGCAGGCCAGCCCCAGGCTCAGCCTGAAGGACAACAGCTTTCAGCCAAGGGCGGCCATGGGAGAAAGGGTACAGAGAGGGCTGGGGTCAGCAATCCACAGGGCTTCCTGGAGGAGGGGGCTCCTCTCCAAGTCAAGGACGGAGGGAGAGAAGGCCATGAGGGCGTGCCTGCACAAACCCAGGCTGGAGCCCCAGCCGTGGGGACACACGCACTGTGGTGCGCAGGGGAGGCGGGGGGCACTGGGGCAGCAGCAGGCAGTCGGCTTTAGTCCCCCCCAGGGAGAAGAAGGAGGGTGCTGACGGACTTCAGCCTCAGCAGCGGGGCTTGGAGAGTCCGCCTGGGTCCTTCCACCGCCCCGCGGGATGCCCTCTGCTGCCCCCTCCACGCAGCCCGCTCCTGCCATGGACACTTCGGGCTGCAGGGGGCACCCCAGAGCTCTACCTGGGCCGGGGGTGGGGGGCGGGGGGGGGCTGCGCCAGCACCTGCTGGCCACTGGGCCCTAAGTGTGTGGTGTGGCCACTCAGCACCCGTGGAGGCCAGAGAGGCCCCACGCTGGTGCAGGGCTCTGACTCACGGCTCCAAAATTCAGTGTCCCTGTCTCCAAAATGGACCCATCCCTCTGCCAACGTGGACAACCCGGGGAGAGCTGCCGGTGCGGGCGGTGCGGAGACACCTGCCACCGCACGGCCTGTGGCCTCCGTGACCACACAGCTCCGGCTCTCTGCCCCGCCTCTGCTGTGGGCAGCCACAGCCACTTCTGTTCCCAGACACAACTTCTAGCCCGAAGCCCCTTGCAGCCCCAAGGCCAGGGCCACACAAGGCCACAAGCCCTGTTGGAAAGAGGGAGGCCAGCATAGGGATGCCCCACACTGCGGCGCTCCTGGGAAGGACCCCAAAGCTACCATGGCTCCCCACAAGGGGAGACCACCCAGACCTTCCCTCCTGGTGGGGCCTTCCTGGACCCAGTGGGGTCTTCTGAGAGTGGGGATGGGAGGGGGGCTGAGGCCAAGCCAGGGGCTTCAGGGGCAGGGCACAGGCCCAGGGCAGGAGTAGGGGGCTCCCCGTCAGCCCAGCTGCCCAGGACCCAGTGCTGCTAGCGCAGAAACTGGCTGCCTCTGGGGAAGGAAGGCGTGTGATGGCTGTTACCCATCACAGAGTGGAGTGGGAGCAGGGCCCCCAGGTGGAGCTCCATTCCCACGCCAGCAGGGGCCTGGAAGGCGCTGGGGGCCAAGCCACTGGGATGGGATGGCCAAGGTGCCCTGAGGCTGGCCGGATCACCCGCGGGTGTGCTCCCAGGGAAGCCACCAGGGGGCAGCCTCCGAGCGCAGGCTGGACCGCACCCGCTTTCTCCCCCCGGGGGCTGAGGGGGGTCCGGGAGGAGTCTTCGAAGGACCTAGTGTGGCTGGCCCAGGAGGGCAGGTTTGGACTGGGCAGGACGATGAGGATGGGGCAAGGCCTACTTGTCCCTGGCCTGGAAGGAGGGAACCAGGCTGGGAGGACCCAGACCAACCCCAACCCCGCGGCCCCACCCAGCGCCTTATCTGAAACGCACCTTCCCCAGCCTTGGTGCAGGGCGGGGGAGGGCCTGGGAATCTGCTCGGTGGACCCATGCCCCAGCGGCTCTGATCCGGCAGGTCTCCTGTCAGTGCCCGTGACAGCCACTGACATTCCCTAAGAGCTGATGATTTCGTAGGCACAGCATGAGGAGGGCTGGCCCCAGAAGCCAGTCCCAGGTCCAAGCAGAAAATAAGGGTCTCAGCTGGGGAGGAGTGTCCAGACCAGGCCTCTTCGAGGCAGGAAGGTGGACGAGATAGCCTTGGACCCTGCACCTTGGGAGTCTCTGGGTAACCTGGGAGTAAACATATGGGCCCGTGTGGGATGCTGGAGGGAGCCCCGTGTCCTTCTGCCCCCTCTCCTTTCCCTGTGACGCAGCAGATCCCCAGGGATGTGGGCCAGGGCCAGCCACAGCCAGGGGGAGGGGGCTGGAGGCCCACTGCAACCACCATTCTCACATGCTTGTCCAGGGAAAATTCCCGGGACAAGGGAGGCCCAAACAGGAGGCCAGCTAGGCCTCAGTGTTCACCAGACAAATGGGCAGCAGAAGGGACCATGGGGGCTCCTGCTGCAGCTGCAGGGGCGGGCCCAGGCCACAGGGCGCCCCTCCCCCTCGGCACCACCATCTTCCCTCTCAGTTCCCCAAGGAGTGGGGTCCAGTCTGCGCCACTGCAGCAAGGCCCAGCCCCCCTTGCTGGCAACTGGCCCGATGCCCTGGGTGTGGCTGCCGCATCACTGACCCAGCGCTGGGAGAGTGGCCCCTGCCTCACGCCACCCTGCCCCCCGGGATGCAGAGACACCCAGGCTCTGGAACCAGCCCTCGTGCAGGGACACACGGATAACAGAGCACCTGGCTCCCATTCTGCTGCCAGAGGCATGGAGAGAGGGCAACCCCCACCTTCCCCTCCCTCGCCCAGCACTGGGTACTCTGTGGCCTGAGCTCTGACCCCATTCGGGCCCCTCACCAAGCCCCAGACCTCAGGTCTAGGCCTGCCGTAGCCACCACCTAGCCAGTGACCCAGCCACACAGTGGCCACACTGTGCACCCATCCCCTCCTCGGACTCTGCACCAAGGCCAACAGCCCTAAGTCCTATTCTGGCCAGGCTGCTCTCCCCCAAGGCAGGGCAGAGGGCGAGCCTGGTAGCAGGTCCCCACGCCAGGTGACCCACAGCCCTCACGCCCCACTCGCACGTGCAGCCCTCCCCACGCGGCCGCCTCTAGGGACAAGACAACGTCCCAGAGGGCTAGAGCAGGGGGACAGTGACAGGGGGAGAGACAGGCAAGGAGCGTGAGGGACAGAGGTGGGGAGCGAGAGTGAGCGGTAGAGATGAGTCAGCGACCCAGAGCGACGGAGTGAGCGGCAGACACCGAGACAGCAGAGCCAGGTCCGGACGCGGCAGGAGGGAGGCAGCCCCGCGCAGCCCCGAGGCGCACCCCGCGCGCGACGCCCCGGGCCGGTCCCCAGGCGCCCCACCCCTGCCCGCACTGCGCACCGCCACCCGCCCGGCGCGCGCCCCCGCGCAGAGCCCACCCTCCCGAGGGGCGCGGGCTGCAGGCGGGAGGAGGCGCACCGCTGCCGGGGGCTCCGGGCCAGGTGGGCAGCACCATGTGGAAACAGTCGCACATCGCGGCGGCCGGGCGGTGCGGGCCGGCGGCGGCCCGTCGCGTCCAGTCGCGGGTCTCGGCTCCGGCGCGCGGGCGGCCGGGGAGCCTCCGCCGGCTCGTGCTGCCGCGGGCCGCCCGCCTCGGACTGCGGACCCCGCCGGCGCGCCCGGGACCCCGCCGCCGCCCGGACCCCGCCCCGCCCCGCCCCGCCCGGCCTCATTCAGCCCATTGGCTGCCGCCCTCCCGGCCACGCCCCCGGGACCGCCCCCGGGCCCGACCCCGGCCCGACCCCCGCTGCAGGCCCGCCCCGCGCCCTCCGCCGGCCTTTCTGGGTTCCCGCGAGTGACTCCGGGCGGCCGCCGGGGAGGGGTCGGGCACCCGGCCGGACCCGCGCTCCGCGGTCTTACCCCCCAGCCCAGAGACGGACATTTTAGTGACAAGATGGGGTGCGAGGCCCTCTGGGGGTCACAAGGCAGCGGGAGCCCGTGGGGGCGCGGGGCAAGTGATCCGACCCCGCCGGCTCTGCCCTGCCCCGGGGGCTCCCAGGCTAGAGGCGCGCTCTGCCGTGGGGCGGGGGTCCTGGCAGGCTCCCAAGGGACAGGGCGAGCTGGGACTTCAGGGGTGCGGGAGAAGTGCTGGGTGCAGAGGCCAGAGTGGCGTGTGTGTCCAGCACAGGGTAAGACAGCCCAGGCTGAGGATTAGGGGCAGTGAGGCCAGGGCAGCGAGCATGGGCAGTGGGAACAGAGGAACGACCACCCCGGTGGTCGGGGCCGGGTCCAGGCACGTGGCCTGGGGGTTGCTGCTGGAAGTCAGCAGCCTGCAAGAGGGTGTGTGGGGCTGGGCAGGGCAGCAGTATGAGGAGGGAGCCAAGGACCCAGGATGTTCCAGAAGCTGCCAGAGGGCCTTGGTAAGGGCTGTAGTGGGATGCTGGGGGGCCCCTGGGCTCCGGCCTGGGGAGCATGCAGAAGATGGCCTCCTTAGGGAATGGGCAAGCAGTGGCAAGGCCCAGGAGAACTCTGTTTCCACCGAAGCAGGGAGTTAGCTGAAGTCCAGCCTGATGCAAATTTGAGGAAGGGGACCTTGGAGCTGTGGGTCCTGCTGGGGCTGGGGGTGGGGGGGCCTGGGCCAGAACAGACCCAGAAAAGCCCAGCTACTGGGGGGAACCATTCATGGGGGCTTTCTAGGACTGGTGCCAGTGCTGCCGGGACAGACAGACAGACACACACACCACACGCTCCTGTTCCTGGGGCAGAAAGAGACAGGCTGCAACAGGGAGCCACAGAGACACACAGACTAGACACAGGGAAGCGCATCGGATGCACACGTGACACAAGACGACGCACACACTCACGCCGCACACAGACACAGATCGACTGGGATATGTCTCCGTGCACACACAGGCCCACACGTACTACGCAGGTGTGTCCGTGTGCCCAGAGATGCACAAGAGGACACAGACACGCCCAGGCGCACACACCAGCACCCTCTGCTCCCAGGCTTCCGCAGGGACGCGCATGGCCAGCCGGGCCCAGGTGAGCCTGCCCGGCAGGATGACTCATGCGTGCCAGTTCCCGTTAGCTGGGCTGCAGCCGGGCAGCGCGCCAGCAGCAGGTCAGACAGACACGCACATCAGTGCTCGGAAGATCCTCTGGCAGCCTGTCCCCCACCGCGCCTGTGGCACAACAGGGAACAGTCCTGTCCCTCTTGCCTTGGGGTTTTTCTGCTAGCTGGGTAGCATTGCCCTGGAGATGGAGATTCTGAGCCCCGCTCTGTCCATCTGGGAGTCCGTCGCTCATGGGTGCAGGCAGGGGGCACTCTTTGTGTCCCCGGGTGTGTCCCACATCTGTCCAGATCCGTTGGGATCTCGGCCTGCCCGTCTGTGTATGTGAGTCTGGCAGCGGGGGCCTGGGAACGGGGGCCTGGGAACAAGCGCCACTTGTATAATCAGGGACCTTAGGACACAGACCCAGTTCTGTGTCCCTCTGCGCCACTAGGTGAGTGACCTTGGCCAAGTTGTGTGGACCCTGTCTCCCTGTCCAAGTGAAATGGCCTCAGTCCATGCGACATATTCTGTTTGTCCACCATGATGCCCCTGGGGCTAGGCTGGCTCCTCCCAGCTCTGCGGGGAGGGGGATGATGGGGCCCTAGGGGGAAGGCCAGGGAGCTGCCCCTCCTGAGCAGAGGTCTTACACAGTTACTGCAGGAACAGCCCTTAGCCAGCCCCTGTGCGGCTGGGTGGTCCCTGGGACCCCTGGTTGGCCAGGGACCCTCTCTGGGGCCACTCCTGCACTTGGCCTTGCTGAAGGCTGGGTGGGCTTACACTGCCCTGCTGGGGCCTTGCTCCCTCTGCAGCAAGGCAGTTGTCTCGGCATTGGCTCATGGCCCAGATCAGGACACTCCTGTCCCAGAGACTGCCCCATCCCCTCTCCTGCCTGCTCTCAGGCAAAAGGCTGGCGTCACCTGTTATGCTCACCCCTACAGCCTCGGGGGTCCCTGGGGGACCCATTTCATCTCTCGGAGGGCCTGGCGCCTCAGCAGTGTATGCTGTCGTGTATGGGGCGGGAGTGATGGCCCCTACGTCGGCCCTCAACCCCCACCCCCACCAGGGCCAGCCAGACTCGGCGCTGCCTCCTTGTGCTCAATCCCTCCCCCTCCTGCAAGGGGTCTCGAAGCCCCAGGATGGCCCCAGGTTACAGGGTCGGCCCCAGCAGGAAAGCTGTAAAGCCCATCCTTGTCCCCCTTGCCACTCCCCGCCCGTCCCCACCCCCGCACTCCCCACCCATCCTCACCACAACGCACCACCTCCCACCCCAGCCGAATCCTGGCCGTGAGCCTGCCGCAGGGCCCTGAGCTGCCAGGAGCTGCCTTCGTCACACCCCACTACAACCCTGCCCCAGTGGCCCCTCCAGGGACAGACGCCCTGCCGGGAAAGATGACAGCCACTGGACATGGCTCAGAAGTCGCTGTTACCCCACAAACCCGACTCACAGCCGCCCCGGCCCCTACAAGGCTCGCACTCTTGGAGCGCTGGGCAGCATGTGGCAGTTCTGCAGTGCCCCACACCCTGTCCCGTGGGCACACACAGGCTCAGTCTCCTCCCCGGGACCACCATGCTAGGCCACACGTCAGCCTGGCCCTCACTGACGGGCGGGGGTCTCAGGCTCACCAGCAGCTTCCCAAGGCCACGTGCCTGGGAACTGGGGCCCAGGATGAGGAGCCGTGGCCGCCCCCTCCACAGGCTGTGTCTCCTCAGCAGGGCTCCCCCTGCCTGGCAGGCCGCTCCCTGGGCCTCTCCAGGCAGCAGGGACACCCAGAGCATCAATGATTGATGTCTCTGTGCAGCAGGCGCTGCACCAGGAGCAAAAATAGCTCTGCATTGTCCCTGCCCCAGCCCTGCCGGCCCAAGAATCACAGCGGAGCGGGGGGCCCTGTAGGACCCCATCGGCGACCCCTTGCCCTCCCCTTTAGCCCTACACGGTGAGGAGGTAGTGGGCTTCGGGTCTGCTGACCCCCGGCCTCTAACTGCTTCTGTCTCCCCCAGGCTGAGGGCCTGCTCCAGCCTGGGAAGGTGGGCTCCCGGACTCATCCCAGTGGTCTGGGTCTGAGAACCCCAGACAAGCAGGGTGCTTCTGGGGGCTGGGACGGGGGAGGCTTAGCTTGATGGCAGAGAAGCCGCCTCCCACCCCTGTTCGGTAGGGCCGAGGTCAGGGACGGACTGAGGTGTCCCGAGAGGAGCCAGGAGGGCCACATGGGCTCTTCTCCTGACTACACTGTGCCCACCCCCTCCACGGCCCCTCGGACACTCGTGCTGTGTCCCCTGAATCCCCACCTGAAGGGCACCATGCTCCCCTCTGACCAGTCTCCCTCAGCAGGTGAGGCCTTTTCAACCTGAACAGGTACCTCCCCTGCACCCCCCACCCGGAGGCCTGACCCTCGGCTGGTGCCCTGCATCTTGTGCCCAGTTTGCCCAGTGGCCGGCAGGAGGAGCCAGGGGCCGCCCCTCCGGTCCCCAGCTCCCACCCCCCACACTGCAGCCGGGGCTGAGCACCCTACGTCAGATCACCTCTGCCACCTCCTCGGGGTCTTGGACCCCCCGAGGCAGCACGTTTTCAGCAGCCGGAGGGCACCCAAGTCTGGGTGTTCCCCGTGAGGGCGGTAACATAACCGAACAGCGGCTCGCCCCAGCGCGCCCATTCCCTTGTGGTTCCCGGCCTCGGTGGGGCTGTATTCCTTCCGGGGTTTCTGGCCAGGTGTACGTCCTTGCCCTTTTCAGGTTCTTGGGGGGTCCTGCATCCCTTTGTTGGGAGCCCCGCATCACTGGGGCCTCTGGTTCAGTCTCTCCGGCTCCCCAGACCCTGACCCCCTGCTTCCTCCTCCTCAGGGCATCGGGCTCAACCGCGTAACCCAGGACTTTGTCCCCACCCCGAAAGCCTTAACGTAATCATGTCTGTAAAATGCCTCGTAGGACTGCATAGGGTCCCATATTCACGGATTCTGGAGACAGGATGTGGCCGTTTCTGGGCAGCATTACTCAGCCACCACAGCTAGTAAGACAGGTCAGCCCACCCGCACCCTGAAGGTCACAGCGCCACTGTCTGCTGAGGCCCAGACTGGGTGTGGGAACTGCGGAGCTCCCTAGAGCTGGCTCCAGCCCCAGCAACACTTCTCACTCAGGCCTTTGGGCCTGGGCCGGTTTCCCCACCTGTACACCAGGACAACGCTTCTACCCCTTTCCTGCTCCCTGGACTAGGAGGACAGCAGGCACAACGGAGGAGGGGGGTCCGAGCGCCGACACTGTCCCTGGGATGCCGACACTGTCCCTGGGATGACATGCAGGCGGGAGAGGCGGCGCCTCCCCGCAGGGTCACTCGGGTGTCCGCCCAGAGCTGGGCAGTCGGACTGCATTGCTTGCGCACTGTGGTGCCGGCCGATGTACCCTCAGGAAGCACAGGAGGGACAGGAGCCTGCAGTCCAGGGGTCAGGGATGATCTCATCTGGTAATTCTCAAAATTAAGTCTTTCGGTAGCTGGGCTGGCGGGGACCGAGGAGAGCGGGTGATTCGTGCCCACAGGACGGCCCCGAGGCGTCACAGGGTGGAGGGGTGGGCGCAGGAGGGGCCGGGACCGGGGTGCGGACCGGGGTTGCGGGCCCTTCTGCGGCGCTGGAGTCCGGCGCACGCCTCCCGGGGGGTCCGCGGGCCGGCTGGGGGCGCACGGGTAGGGTCCGCGGGGGCCGGGAGCGAGCTGGGGGCGGGCCGGGCAGTGGCCTTGCCCCGGGCGCTGGGGGCAGCGGGGGGCAGCGGGGGACAGCGGGGAGGCCGGTCCCGGCTCCAAGAAAACCGGGACCCGCCCGGCAGGAGGGGGAGGGCGAGGGCCGGGGGTGGGGGTGCGGCGGGGGGCGCAGGCGCACGGCGGGGCGGGCCGGCGCGCTGACGTCATGGCGTCGGACGAGGGACGCGGGGGCCGGCGCGCTCCGTTGCCGGGCAACGGGCGGGCGTGGGGACGGCGGCGCGCGCCGCTCCAGCGAGCCGCGGTGGGTGCGGGCCGGGGGCGCAGGCCGGGCCTTCGCGGGGACCCCCGCCCCGGGCTGCCGTCAGCCCCGCGCCCGCGCCCCGTGCAGCCCCGCGCGGCTCCGACATGCAGGGCCAGCGGCAGCGCGGCGCCGCGCCCGGCCCGGCGCCCCCTCCCCGCGGGAGCCCGAGCGACCCCGCCGCGGGAGCAGGCGCCGTCTCCCTGCGCCCCGCTTCTGAGGGGCGCGGCGCGAGCAGGGCGCCCGGGGGGCGGGCAGGGGCAGGCGCGCAGCGGCTCTCCGGGGAGCGCCTCTCCGGGGCGCGCGAGGGCCCTTCCCCCCGCCCGGCCCGAGGCCCGGACCCCGCGGAGCCCGGCAGCGCCTGGGGGGAGTTTGAAGGCTTTCGGGACGCTTCGGCCCAGTCTGAGCAGTTCTCCCCAAACTTGGAGCGCCCGGAGAGACCCCCGCGTCCTCGGCGGCAGACAGTGGCTTCTACCCAAAAGGAGCGCGGTGCTCGCCAGCCTGCCCAGCGCGGGCCTGGGGTGCCAGGAGCCGCGGGCAGCGCACCTCGTGAGGTATTTCCGCAGCGGACCTCCCTTCGGTGGGCTGGCCCGGGAGGGGGTCTGCTTCTGTCCCGGCCCCGGCCGGCCTGTGCTGTCCTCCTGGGCCAGGGAGGGAGGCTGGACCACGCGGGGGCCACTCAGGAGCGGGAGCTGGTGTGCCCAGCGCTCCCCGCGCCAGCCCACTTTCCCGGCTCCCTTCAGGGCACACGGAGAAGGAGCTTTTGGTCCAAATTGTCACGCTCCTTACTCAGAAAGCCTCACCCTCTAGAGTCCCTTCCAGCCTGTGTGTGACGACCGAGCACTGGAGTTGGCCAGGAGAGTCCGGCCCGGCCCGGCCGGCATCTCCGCCCCGCCCTTCTTGGCCCCACCGCCTCTTGCACAGTCGCGCAGTGACGCATCTGATGCCTCTTTTCTTCCTCTTCCTCCCCTTGCTCCTGTTTCTCTGCCGTCTCTTCCCAAGGGCTCACCCCAAGCCCCCAAACACCATAAGAACAGAAGGAGTCAGAGGAAGGGATGAGAGGAAAGGGTTCACTGGTTCTGGGGATGAACGTTTGCTTCCTGAACCCCCGTGTGCCCTGGACCTCTGGCGGGAGGCGCTCTCCGCGCCGTCCACTCCGCGAGTGCACTTGTTGTGAAAACAGGACTGTGGGACGAACAGATCAGGGAACAATCTGACCATGATGTGAACTTTGCAAGAGACACTAGTTGACGACAGAAAATAGCCCCGCACCGACACGCGTATATGCCGCACACACGCGGCACACACATGCAGCACACACACGCGTGCCTCCAGCAGCTCGCGGGCCCCCGCACTCCCAGCTTGCACACCCGCCCTCCCCTCCAGCCCGCCCCCTGCGCACACCCGCCCTCCCCTCCTGGTTTGCACTCCTGTCACTTCCTGCCAGACTTCGGACAGGCCTCACTCCGGCCCTTCACGTTAACTCCCGACTCTCCGACCTCAGGTCTCCGCCCAGGAAAGGCCTCCTTGACCGCCGTGTGGACAGCCTTCCCAACCGGCTGACACACGAGAAACACTAATGTGTTTATCAGCTGCCGCTCTCTCGTGTGTCCCCGACAAAGCTTGTGAGTGCCGTGCCCGAAGCCCGCCTGCCACGCTCTGGGCTTCCCACGGGAGCGTGCAGAGCAGAGACTTCGGGGGGCGAGTGGGCCACGCTACAGCAGCTGTGAGGGCACGATCGTCTGCATGTGTCATCTGCCCCTTGCCGGCAGCAAGGTGACCTGACGTGCGTTTCTCTCTTCCTCCAGCCTCCACACAGCTCTGAGGATGTGTTCTCGTTTGTTTTTCAAGACACACCAGTCCCCCAGGCAACTGAGGGCGTCTCCCCCTTGAACCACATCTTAGAAGCGCCCGGCTGGGAATCTGGACAGCAGCTGTGGTAATGAACTTGGGTTCTTAGAGTGAGTCCGAGTTTGTACTTCGGTTGACCAAGTGGCCTTTTAGAGAGAGCCTGTCTGTCCCAAAGACCCCACAACCTTGGTGTCGTGGGGTCCTCAAGGACCCGGCAGCATGGGTTGATGCTCTGGCCACGGTCGCCCTCAGAGCTGTGTTCACCTGGATCAAGGGAGACCAGGGGCGCCAGCTCCTGGTGTCTCCGTGCCAGTGCTGGTCCCGGAGGACTGGACTGCCTGATCCTCAGCCACAGAGAAACATACCAGTGCCCCCGAGGGACAGTCTGAACCCACAGGGCCAGCCCGCCCGAGCGCATCTGCTGCTGCCGGCAAGGCTGGTGGTCCCCGGGGCTCGTTGTCTGGGAAACCACAGACGCAGGTGCGCGGATGGCTGCGTTCTCTGACGCGCCTTCACTGGGCGCTGGCAGAACAGGCACAGCTCAGTTGGGGAGCCAGCGCGGTCGGCTTGAGGTCTGCGGGACCCAGGCCACAGGAGGAGGGGGTGAGCTGGCCTCCCTGACCCGTGTTCTCTTTGTCAGGGAGTTCTGCAGACTGCCCTTCTGGGCTCTGGCCTTGGGTCCAGGCAGGGCTACTGCTGGGGTCCAAGCCAGGGAACCTCCCCCAGCAGGGGCCTGGGGGACAGAGGCCTGAACCCTGGAAGGCTGTCACCACCGTGGCCCAGAGGGCTCTCTGGATACGACGCTTCCCCAGGGTGTGGCCCGGACCAGCAGGCAGAAGGGCCTCTGGTGGGAGCAGGAGCCTCAGACACGCGGAGACACGGGTGGTCCTGGCCGTCAGGTCCAGCAGGGCTGGACACTGTGCTGTGACGGGAGGTGGCTGTGACTTCAGGGTGTGAAAACAGGAAGATGACTCGCAAATGCTGTGGGCACTTAGCGTGGCCCCTCCTGTGCACCCTCCGTTCCGTCGTAGGAGCCGTGCTAGCCGCCCTGGTGGCACATGGCCGGTGGGGGTGGCTCGCAGCTGTGGACGGTGCATGACGGACACCCAGTGGTCATCCCCTAAGCATTGCCCCGCTTCTAGTTTCCGAGTGTCCCTGTGGCCCCCGGTGCAGCTCGTGGTCCCCGAGACCATCAGGAACAAAAACGCAAAGTACCGGGCCTCGGGGAGGGTCTGCCCCCTGGAGGAGCCGCTCGGCCGCTCCGGTGCCCGGGGAGGAGGGCAGGAGTGCGGGGGTACTCAGGGGGCAGTAACACATGAGCCAGCCTGGAAGGGAGAACTCTGTCCTCACAGCCCCTGGGGCAGGTCCCTCGGCATCCCTCTGGAAGGCTTCCCGCTCAGCCGTTAACGAGTGGGTCTCTGTTCAGCCCTGAGTCCCGCAGACTCTGGAGAGCCCTGCAGAGCCCAGACGGCGCGTCGGCCTCTCGCTGCCCCTGGAGCGGGTCCCACTGCCAGGAGAACCTGTTCCTCGTTCTCGGAATAGATGCTGCTCAGAAGGTGAGCCGGGCGCCCCTGGGGGCTCCACGGAGACTTTGCCGGCACCCCGGGACCACGGGAGCCGCCTACGTGGACCGCATTGCCGGGGGGCTGGGGGGATGAGGCGTCGCAGGCGGGATCTGGTCGGGGCAGGCCGTGCCGACGTCCAGTGCAGCGCCGCCCTCTGCGCCTGGTGAGGGAGCGGCCGAGGCAGCTTGTGGGGCGGGCAGGGCTCCCGGTGGAGCGGAGGGGAGGGAGGAGTGGGCCCTGCGAGGAGCGGCAGGTGCGGCCGGGGGCGTGAGGCCAGCCCCCAGGTGGGTCCCCTGCGCTTGAGGCTGGAAGCGGCAGAGTGGGCGCAGGGAGGCGTCCGCGAGAGGCGCGGCAGGGGTTACGAGAGAAAATGCAAGTTGTATGCAGAGCTGGCTGTCAGGCCCACAAAGATCCTTTCCTGTTTGTTGCTGTCATGGAAATTTTCAAACACGGAAAACCCAGAAGGGGCTGGCAGGCCTTCATGATGGCCGGTCTTGGGATGGCCGCTGGGCCGAGGGGGCACCCGCGGCCAGCCGGGAGGGACGTGAGGGGTGGGAGGGGCCAGAGGGGCCTGACGAGGCCGCCCTGCCTTTGTGTTTGCACCAGAAAAGCAGCCAGGAGGGTGGGGAAGGGGACGGGCAGCTTGGACAGGAGGCGGAAGGTGGGCCAGCTCGGCTCAGCCAGGTTGGGGAGCACGGCGCTCCCTGAGGTGGGCGGACTTGAGGAGGTGGAGGGCCCTGCGGGTCTGGAGGGCAGGGATGGCCGTGAGCCGGGTGTGCGGAGGGCGGGGACCAGCCGGCTGCCCGGCCCTGCGGACACCGAGTCATGGCACCTGGCCGTTGAGCAGTAGGATGTGACCGAGGGGTCCGGGTTCACGAGGCAGATGCAGAGAAAGCCGTCCTTTATCGTCCTTCCCAGCGGGTGACAGTGGCTTGTCTCACTAGAACCCTTCTGGAGACCTGGGTCACACTCTGGAATGTTCCGACCTCAAACAGCCTGAAGACCTGGGCGCGCCTGCCTTCTCTCTGCAGCCCTGCAGAGCTGTGATCCAGACCAAGGTGAGTCATCGCCGCCCACCCCCGGGAGACGCCTGGGCTGTGCGGGCTGCGCGGGTCTGTGTGCCGACACCTGCTCCGAGTCCCACAGACTCGAGAAAGGAGCGCGGCCGCCGTCCGGGGCAGGCCGGGCAGCACCAGGTGCTGGGATGTGAGCAACTGTCAGGGCCCCCCGCGGGGCTGGTGGGAAGCAGGGAAGCAGGCGGGCGGGGGGAGCGGCAGAGAGGCGCACGTGAGGGGCGGGTGTCCTCTTCTGAGGCCAGGGCACAGTGTTTCCTGGGGGTGGGGGCACCTGCCCCTCGTGGCCAGGTTTGTGGGGAGCAATGCCCAGTCTGGAGGGGCCTGTTCTGCCCAGTACCCGGAGCACAGGTGGGGTTCGCTCTGCCTGTACCCCTGCCCCAGGAACGCAGTGGCACCGGGGGGCATCCACCACCAAGGTGTGCTCTGATGGTTGGTGTGGACAGTGTGGTCCCCGTGTCATCCGGCCGGGGCCAGGGCCATCTCCAGGCATGCTGGTCCCTCTGCTCTATGGGAAACCCCACAGAACAGGAGGTGGGAACTTCTAGAAGTGCAAGCAGGGACCATCTTAGATCAGCAAGACACTGAAATGTGTGCGGCACCTGGTAGGTGGACGTCCGTGGACACTGCAGACGAGAGCAGGACGGGTCCTGGGGCCCCACCTAGGCCCTCAGGCCAGGGTCATAGGGTCACTTAGGGGTGGGGAGGCCTGGATGGCCCTGGGCACACGGCACAGCCATCCTACCAGCGTGGAGCCCGCTTAGCCCTGGGAGAGGCCACAGAGCTGTCCGCTCTGTCCCGTGCATCTCGGTGTTGACCGCACGACGGTGGGAGGGGAGGAAGCCGCACAGGCCCGAGCCGCAGGGCCAGCAAGCCAGCCTCAGGGGCTGGTGGCCCAGTGGCCTCTGGAGGCCCTGACCATGCCATGGCCTTTCCCTTCCCGTCAGCTCCCCGGGACGTCTGGCGGCAGACAGGGGGGCCTGCTTGCCTGCAGCGTCTTTCTGAAGACCCCCTTACCCAGAAACGGGCAGTACATCACAATTCCGTGGAAGAAGAAGATGTTCAATCCACGTAAACTAAAAATGACCTTGTTTAATAGTGACGTTTGCTAAAACAGGAGAACTTTGTATTTTTATGAGGAATTATACGTTTTTCTACCGGCTTGGTTTGGTGCTGGAAACCAGAACTATTCCGTGGGCGTGTTTCTGGGGACGCCGTGCGGGAAGCTGTGCGTGCCCGCTGGTGCACCTTGGGGTCTGGCCCCTTTAGAAGAGCGGGTCCTTCGGCAGAGCCAGTCTCAATAGGAAGGGGGTGCCCCAGGTCCCCAGGAGCTCCGCCCCAGCTTGACGTGAACCAAGGTGCAGGTGCTGCTGGCCCCTGTGGCCACCTGGGGAGGGACCCCAGGCCTGGCTGCCTGTGTGGCCACCAGGGGCACACCAGGCTGGCCTGGCGGTCAGCTGGGACTGTCCGCAGGAGGCAGGCGTCCACACACTCGGGGTCCGGAGCACGTTACTGTCACACCTGGGGCAGGGGGGACGCCAAGGCCCTGGGAGCCCTTCCCTGCACCAGCACCCATCCGGTGGCCTCTCTCTGTGTCCGGCCCTCCCCTCTGACTCCCAGCAGGCTTTCTCTGGTTCTGGCGAAGGCACTGACTTTTGTAAAATTTTATTAAATAAAATGGCCTGGATAAGGCCGCGTTCTCGCTGGCTCGTCTGCTTCGTGGGGGCCGCTGTCAGAAGCGCGGCGGTCGCAGGCTCCCATGCCCGATGCTGCCCCCGCCCCGCCCCGTCCCTCTGCCGGAGCGCCTGTCCTGCCTCAGGCCAGCTCCATCCACCCTGGAGTCAGACCCAAACAGTGACCGCGGTGGGGACACAGTGACCAGCAGATGTCGCCTGCCCCGGGGAGAAGGGTGTCCCTGCCTCTCCAGGCTGCAGTGGTCTTGGAGGCTTATGGGAAGGCGTGATCACGTTTCTTTCGTGCTGCAGGTTTGGGAAATCTGCCCTCATTTTTCACTGTCAGCTAGAGAGAGAGAAAATTTGGAAACTGCTGCTCCGCCACCTGCTTTCCCCAGAAGGCAGCCTCCAGCCGGGGTCTCCGGGGACCCCACAAGCAGAGACCCGCTGGGACGTGCCATCATTTCCCAGCCTGTAGTTAAAGTCAGACTAGAACCCAAAACGGACTGTTCTGTGCTCTGCCTCCTCCCCCAGATTCCCTCTGGGACACGCATGGAACTCCCCTGCGCAGCTGACCCCTCTCCTGACCCCTGGCCAGCCCAGCGCCCCAGCTCTGTTCCCCAAGCCAGAGGCTAGGGCTGTCCCTGTCCCTCAGTCCGTGTCCAAGCAGACATCAAGTCTGGCTCAGATGCTGTGTCCGGTGTCTGGCCAGGTGCTCAAGGAGGGGCCTTCCAAATGGGGGGAGTGAGCGCTGGCTGGCCCCTCCGACTGCGCCCGCCGGAACGCAGCCCGTCCGCTACGACATCGGGATTCAGAGCCATCTCGGAGCTGAGGATGCCAAGGAACCTACATTAGTTGAACTCAGTGCCCCCGGCGCAGAGCGGGAGGGGCGGGGCCCCAGGGACCCCTTGTCCAGCTCTGGGTCCTCGCTGAGCGCTCAGAAGAGGCTGTAAGGAGGGAAGGCGGACAGAAAATCCCCAAGTAGAGCCAGCCTCTCTCAGAAGAGGGCTGGAGAAGTGAGAGAACCCCCCCACCACCACTCTGCTCGGGGTTTCTGCTGCACACTCTACAGGCTCCACAGGGCAGCAAGGCCGAGGCATGGTGCAGGGACCTAGAATGGGGGCAAGGGGAGCCTCCAGTGGTCTATGAACCTGGCGGCCGGGCTCATGTCCAGAGCCCGGCCAGTGCTCCCGCAGACACGGGAGGCCTCTGGGAGTGGCAGTAGGACCGCGCCCCAGCCCCACGGCTGGCGGGTACTTAGCAGACAGCGAGACAGCGCAGGTCCATGAAAATGCGAGAACCCCAGGAGCAGAGGCAGAGATGGCCCCAATGGTGCAGGTCCAAGACCGTGAAAGGGTGCCGGTACAGCTGGGGAGGGTCCGGTGGGAAAGCGGCACACGCGTGGGAGGCTCGGAAGTTACACAAAAGAACAAAACGGCAACACACAAAGCGGGCCCCGCCACCCCAAACGCAAGCCCTTCTGGATAAGGGTCTGATGGCAGACCCGGCCAGCAGAGGAGCAGTCCGTGAGCGCCCACGGGTCCACGGAAACCATCCGAGCAGGATGCAGACAGACGGACGAGGGAGCAGACACACGACAGAGTGCCCAGGTCCCGGGGACAGCGCCAGGATCTGTGGGAAGAAGACCCAAGGAGCAGACCTGTGCCCTGACCCCGCAGGAGCCCGGCCTGGCACGGACACGGATGGCCGGGACCAGGTGCGAGTGGGGCGGCCCACGGAAGGGGGCAGGTGCCGGAGGGGACGCTGTGTCTCAGCAGCCTCTGGCCGCCGGCACAGCACACCACCTCGAGGGAGACTTGGACAAGCTCCTTCCCACAGTGATGGAGCCTGGGAGTCCCCGTGGGTCTCTCCTGGCTCACTGTGCGCCTACAGGGCAGAGGGCAGCCGGGAAGCAAGCCGTCCCATCTCCTCTGACAGGGGCCCGAGCCCATCACGAGGATACCCCCCAGGGGCCCCCTCCTCACACCAGCACACCTGAAGTCAGGTTCCAGCATGTGGATTTGGGGGACATGAATAGCAGTCCAGTAACACACAAGCAAACCCTAAACCACCCCCTGGAAATCACGCTCTATGTGCCTCGTCCAAGAGCCACACACGTGCACGCACATGCCAACCAAAGACTCCCGGGGAGCCTTCCCCATCCCGCTGGGTGGGCCCCCACTGCAGAGCCACAGGGTGGGGAGCTCACTTTCAACCTGGTCCTCACTGCGAGGCCTGGGCTTCGGGAAGGCTGGTGCTGGCTGAAGAACCGGGCCAGGCCCTGGCCTTGCCCCACCCCTGACCCTGAGGCAGGTGGATCCCGGGATGCAGGCAGAGAGGCACCCCCAGAACAAGGGTGCAACAGGGCAGCTGCTCAGGGCCACTGTGGACCCAGGCTCCCCTCCTTGGTTTGCCCTCCCCAGGAGGGGGCTGTCCTGTCTCTGCTGACCTACTGCTGACGATGCGCTCAGGCCAGGAGCCTAGGAGGGAAAGAGCAAGATCCTGGCCAGGGGCCTCCCGGAGGCTGTCTTCCAGGACAGAGGCCCCACCGGGGTAGGGTGGGAAGCACAGCCTGGCCTCTGCCCTGCTCCCAGCCCCGGGCCATCGCCGTCCAATAGGTGAGACCACCATGGAGCAGCACCTCCTTGCGCCCAGTGCCTGGCCAGCAGCTGCGGCCTTCCTCAGACCCCGGCTCCCCGGCTGGGCTCAGCTCGGCAGCGCTCCCATGCCCAGCAGGGACCAGGAGGGCACGGGCGGGGCCAGGAGGGCAGGGGCCCGTGGATGGTGGCCTCCCTGCAGGTGCGGTGCTCCAGGGAGGACAAGGCCTGTGCAGGTGGAGGCCACACTGCTCTGTCGGGCAAGCCCCGGCGGCACCCCGGCAGCAGGCGGCTCTTGTGCGGGGCTGGCCCGCAGCCTGTATACATCTGGGGGCTTTTTTCCCAAGAGACTGCAAACCTGCAAGTACAAAATTAGCCACAAAAGCAGAACGGAATGAGAAAAGAAACCGTTTCCAAGGATCGAGGAAGGCGAATGCCACAGGCTCCGGGACGGCCGCCCGCTGAGCCGCCGCCGCCTCACGGGCCTCCGCGCCGTCCCGAGGGGGAACCCGCTGCAGCCCGCGAGCCCGCCGAGGCCACGCTGCGCGGCCTTCGGGGCTGCCAGGCCGGGCGGGGCCCGGAATCCTCCACAGGCCGGCTGTCCGCTCCACCCCGCCAGGCTGCCGCCCCTTCCCCCAGCTCGGGGGCAGCGGCGTGGAGCCCCGCCTGCCCATTGAGCCACCGTCCGAGGCGGCGGGCGTACCCCAAGTCCCCCCGGCTGGAGAGCGCTGGCAGGAGCTGCACACGCGCGGCCCAGACCGCTGCCCTCCAGCCGCTCCCCTGCGCAGAGCGCGGAGCCGCAGAGCGCCCCGCCCGGGGGGCAGCAGGGGGAGGGCAGCGGCCCCGGCGGCGGAGTCCGGCGCAGCCAGGTCAGACCCATCCCCTGCCGCCCGCGCCCCCGCCTCCGGCCCGCCCGAGGCCTCGCTCCGAGGGGTGCGGGGGCATCGGGTCCGCCCGGAAGCCAGGACGGAGCGCCCGGAACCGAGAGGGCAGCGGTCCGGAGCGGCGGTCCGCCCACTCGCCCTGATCCGCGGCGGCCGCGCGCCCCGAACCGCGGCAGCACCACGGCCCAGCCCCGGAAACAAGTCGCCGCGGGGCACGCGCTTCTGGGCACGAGGTCAACAGCCCGCCCGAGCGAGGAGCTGGGGCCGCGGCGGGGCGGGGCGGGGCAGGGCACGGAGAGTCTATTGGAGTGAACTAGGCTCAAAGTACAGAGGTCTCTCATTGGCTGGGCCGGGACGGCCTCTCATTGGCTGGGCCAGGACGGCCTCTCATTGGCCGAGCTGTTGCCGGGGCAGGAGGAAACCTTCCTTCTCCCGCTGGGACGGTACCAGTGCCCATGGGCAGGGAATGGGTCTTCCTGGTGGATCTGCAGTGGTCAGCGAGTGGCGTGGCGTGGGCACTGGCCCCGCCGGCCTCCTGGCGCCGTCCCAAACGAGGAGTCAGTCCTTCCACTGGATTTGCACACCGCTTCAGGGCTCTTGCTTACTGGAGCACGTGGACCCTACTTCCCGCGAGAAAGGGCGCTCAGAACCCGAAGAGGCAGGCGGTGCAAGGCTCAGCCTGCCGCGGGCTCCTCCGAGGGCACCGTCCCTCCCTCCAGCCCCAGGACTGGGGCAGGGAGCGAGGGCTGAACGTTGAAACCAGTGTGGGGGGCAAAATGCCGATCTGACACATCCAAGGGAAACGGAGAAGCCCGCTGAACTGACCCAGGGAAATAGATGGGCTCGAGGGCTCCGCTGTAGCGGATAACGAACACATTCCCATTTTGCTTGCTTGGTAATTTTTAATTAAGTAATGTGTACATGGCTGATACAAGAGAAAGGTCTTATGCAGGAAAGAAAACAGACCGTTTTGGCTAAGGGCTGGGTAAAGAAGAAAAAGCAGGAGAAGCAGGAGCTGGGCAGGGCCCGCACGGCTCACTTCTAAACCTGTGAAAAAAATAAAAAACGTGTGGGTGTTCCCAGCGTCCAGGGCAGGGTCACAGGGAGCAGGGCAGGTACCCCAAAGCTCACTTCAGCGGCACTGCTCCACCAACCCCACCATCAAACACCTTCAGGATTGAGAAGTCATATGGGACAAGTGTCCAGATTTAATCTGGACTTAACCTCTTGGTTCTGTCCCAGCACCAGTGTCACAGAGCAAGTGTGGGCCTTCTCCAGTCCAGTGCCCTATCCGCACACACCAGCATACGGCAGCCTCCGAGCACGCCCGCCCAGTGGCCACGTTAGTGTTGACCTTTTCACCAGTGAAATGGGTTTATTCAGTAATGACAGAACTGCAACGTGCTAGGGCAGAACCATAGGCAAGTCCAACAAACAAACAAGAGGAACATTATTTATGGAAAAAGGAGAAAGCTGGAAGGGCTGTTTGGAATGGAAGCCCACTGGAAAGAAGCAGGAGTCCTTGATGATGAGGGCTTGTCTCTGGCTTGCGGCACTGGGGCTGGTACTTCCTGGTGGGAGAGGCAATGTGCACCTTTTCTGGTGGGGCCCGAAACTGAGTCTTTCCTGCCAAGGATTCTTCTGCTGGGTCTGTGACTGACAATCCTTGATGTCCAGTGGGACAAAGTGAGGGCCCCCAGTTCGGGCCTCCGCACTCCATTTTAGTGAGGTTTCCCTTGATTAATGTCCATACAAGCCGGGGACCCTCTACAGTGGTGAGGGACGCTGGAGGGCAGCGTCTTCCAGGGAGAGGCCCCTTGTGCTGGGAAAACTACACGAGGGGCCCAGAGAGTCAGATCCTCTGAAGGCACCGCCGGAGACACCTGGGGTGGCTGTGATCTTCCGATCTTCCGGTAGACAGGATCTGACCTTCACCTCCAACACATACATATAAACAGGCATAAATAAAACCTTCAGAAATCCCGATAGAACTCAGACAAAGACAGAGCTGGCACAGCAGATCTGGTCATGACACCCAAGAATAGAAGATGGGGCTGTGCAAGGTGCCCTGACTGTCACAGGACAGAAGGTTCACACCAGCGTCACGTGGAAATTCATGATCTAAGTACACCACATGGAGTGAAGCTTCCTGTAAAAAAAGTCCTTATTTAAACCTTAAAAAAAGAAATACACCAACTGCAACTGTTTAGGTTGTAAGTTTCTAATGTAGCAGCAGAAAACGTTTATAGAAAAAATAGACTTTTAAGAAAATAGCTGAAAAAATCTAAAAAGATAAAAGTATAAAAAGTTTAAAAATTTATCTTACAACAAAATATTGCCCAAAACATATAAAACTTAATTTAAAAAAGTTCACCTATCTAAAGTTAAAACCAGGCTGGATACAGAGCCGGTGAGTCAAGCCCTCCACAAAGCGGCAGCAGGACAGAGGAGGCAGATGCCCAGAGCCAGCGGGAGGGGAGACTGGCCCAGACGACCAGCCTGAAAGAAAACTGCCCAGCCCCCTCAGGGAGAAAGGGGACAGGCCAACCGGATGCTGTTCTGGAACGTTCTCCTCATCACAGACAAGCCAGGCACTGAACCAGCAGATGCAGGGCAGCGAGCATCACAGGCCAAGCACTCTGGATGCCTTAGGAACCCATCCATGACGTGTCCCATCAGGGCACAGCTGCCCGCTCAGGTCTCCACCAGGATCTCCACAGCGTGGTCCAGCTCGCCCAGATCCGACCTGCAGCTGGAACTGGGAGGCGAGGTGGTAGCAGAGGCGAAGGCCTGGAGCCCACTGCCGGGGCCCGATGAGGTGCTGCCCACCATCCCCGTCAGCACGGCGTCCAGGTCGTAGTAGGAGCTGTCCACATCTGCAAACAGCTCTTCCACAGAACCCGAGGCTTGGCTCTCCAGCGTCTCAAAGATCTGATCCAGGGACTTCTGAAAGCCCCCTCTGCTCTCTCGAGAGCCGTCCCCTTCCCAGAGGCTGCTCTGCGGGCTCCTCAGCGCCTGTGCCGCGGGCGCCACGGCCGGTCCTGGAACCAGGTCTGGTTGGCCGTCCCCCATGTCAGGGGCAGGGCACTCTCCCTCCTGCTCCCGCACGGAGCGGCACAGGATGTCAGTGGAGACGAGGCGGTCCAGCGGCGCCCGCCCTGCCGCCTGCGGTGCCAGCACACGCCAGGTCCCATCCCGGGTCATCTCCTCCTGGATCTGCCGCACTGTGTTGGCGATGAGGACCGAGCGGCAGAGGTTGGGCTCCACCAGCATGTGGCACAACTGCAGTTTGACCAGGGACATGTCCAGGAGTGACTGGCGCTGTAGGCTGTAGGAGGGCGCGGCCCGGGCACCGGCCGGGCAGCCTTCCACGTCCTCCGGCTCCTCCGCACTTTTTCTCTTTAACCCTCGAGCAAACATCATGCCCTGTTGGAAAGCAAGGAGGATGCCATTTAGCACATTCCAGAGTCCCCGAAGACCCTGCCCCGAGACTCCGTCTGCAACTGCCAAAGATGGGCTTGGGACAGGGACAGTCTGGTCCCTGGGGACATGGGCCCCCAGCCTCTGGAGGGAGGGCTCTGATTCACAAAGGAGCTCTAAACCACCACACAACACCCCAACCCCCCTGCCCCAACTCCATCGGAAAAAATAAGTGGGCTACAAATACGGGAAATACACTCGTGATACACCCAAATTCTGGGCATTGGTGCCCACAAGGGAGGAGGGTGTGGGGGAAGCGGGACAGTTGCTGGCCTGCCTGCTGCCACCCACCTGTGCCCAAGCTGACAACGGTGGGTCCCAGCCACAGGCAGCCCCTGTCCCCTCAGGGCTTTCACAGCCCTGCTGAAATGGGCCCCTTGAGTCCAGAGGACTCAACCCTTCACAGCCCTGGGCCCTGGCAGCACCCTCAGCTAGAGAGGGCTGGGGGAGGAACACCACCAGGGCTGATTCCCTGGACAACCGTGTCCCTCCTTCCTCCAAGTACAGCTGGAACTTGGCCTCACTGGGCACAGGTGGGGCCTCCAAAGCCAGCCACCATTCCGGCCTGGAGGACCAGACACCTCGGGGCAGGTTAGGATGCACCTAGAGGCTCTGGGCGGGCACTGGTATCATACCACACAGCAGCTCAGCAGAACTCTGCTCTCAGGAGCCAGAATACGAGCAACTGTTCTTCTGAACTGATTCTAGGCTGAGAGCTCTCTGGAGAATCACAAAGCAGAGCAGGAAGGGTCTAGAGCCCCGACTCGGTATCTGTACCACCTGGCCAGGCACCCGGAGGGTTACGGAGCCGGCTCTCAGGGCACAGCACCAGCAGCGTGTGAGGACCACCCCTTCTAAAACAAAGGTAAGTCATATGCGTCAAGTCTCTCTCTTCTCAAGTTCCTAAAGTAGCTAAATGTTTTTATGTCAAGTAACTTTCTTTTAGAGATTTTACGTATTTGACACAGAGAGTTCGCTCGCATGAACAGAGGGAGCAGCAGACTCCCCAATGAGCAGGGAGGCCGATGTGTGACCCCATCCCAGGACCCCGAGATCACGACCTGAGCCAAAGGCAGACGCTTCACTAACTGAGCTACCCAGGTGCCCTTATTTCAAATAATTAATCTGAGTTATTCATAAAGAGGGTTAGGGCTTTTAAATTTGCAAATTTTTAGACAACCCCCCCTTTTTTTTTTTTAGAAAAAGCAGTCCAGCGGCTCTCTGTGACTGCTGCAGGGGCTCCCAGAGAATGGGGGTGGCACCTGCGCTTTCTGCACTCAGGGCCCCAAAGTTCTGCACCCCTTCCAGAGGCCCGTCTGAGGACTTACTCCTGCCAGTCCCCAGGGTATCCTTTTGATGTCACAGACCTCACCCCCATACATTTAAGTTTTTTAGAAATTTTTAAAATTAAGGGACTTTGGGGGCATTTATCCTAAAGAAATGGAAGCCAACATTCATACCAAAACCTGCCCAAGAACGTTCACAGCAGCTCTGAGGACCGGGGAAACAGCCGGCACCACGTCCGACACACGTGGGGCAGCGGCCGCAGAATGCCCCGCAGCGGGAGGGGTCTCAGAGGAGCTATGCTGAGTGCGAAAGCCGATCCCAAACGGTCGCACGGGGTACACACTACCTTTCTGGCACATTCTAAGCTGACCTAGACCGGACGTGGCGCGTGCGTCCACGGAGCTACACGGCGCGGTGACGGCACCCAGGGGTCACTCGGCTGTGGGTCGCACAGAGGACGCGTGCGTCTGTGCACCGGACCCGCACGCCGACACCGGGAGGCACGTGCTCCTCCGGACGGTCCCCTGCGGTGGCCCGTGCGTCCGGGAAATCCGTGGCGGGAGCGGACCCCCCGGACGACCTTCCCCAAACAGCCAGCGGGTCTGACGTCGCCCGTCGCAGCCCGAGAGCCCCGCGGCTTCTCCGGACCTGCCGCAGGCGCGGGACCGTCACCGAGCCCGGAACGAGGGTCAGCGCCGAGACGGGCCGGCTTCACTCGCTCCCGCTACCAAGCGGCTCACGGCGAGAGCTGGCTGCGTCGGCGACCTTCCCAGAAGCCGTTTTCTGTCAATCCTCGCGTAAACGCCCGTGGCTGGGGCTGCGGCCACACGGAGGGTCACGGCGAGGCCACGTCAAACGGGCGGGGACCCCGCGCCGGGGCAGAGTCCGTCTCCAGGCTGCTCCGCGGCAAGTCCCTCTGCTTCTCGGTCGTTCAGGGCCGTTTTCAACCGAATCTGAATCCCGGCTCTGGGCGACCCGCGGCCCGACACGCTCACGCGGACGGCCCCAAGAAGCCGGAGCGGCCCCGCGAGGCCAGGGCGGTCCGCAGCGCCGGAGCCACCGGGCGCAGCGAGAGCCCCGGCCCCGGGCTCGGGCCGCTGCACCGAGCACGCAGCCCCCGGGCCCCGCCGCCCCCTTCTCGGAAGGCCCAGGACCGGAGTCCGTGAGTGGCCGGTCCGCGGGGGCCTCCGGCAGCGACGCTGACTCCGCGGCAGCGGCGGACACAGCGCGGGGACGCGCGCAGGGAGGGCCGCCGCGAGGGCCCGAGGGGCAGGGGACCGGCCAGCGCCCCGCAGCCACCGGCCACGGCCCGCAACGGCCTCGCGGAGACGGACAAGCTACGGGGAGCGGGCAGCGCCCACCGCCCGCCCCAGGCCCGGACCTCCCGTGGGAAACCGACCCCCGCCCCCGCTCGCTCCGGCCGCAGTGTGCCCGTCCCGTCCCCCGGGAACACGCCGCCGGCCGCCTCACCAGCCGACCCGCGCTCCGGGACCAACGGAGCCGCCGGCCGCGACGCAGAGGCGGAGCTTCGGGGGAGGGGGCGGGGGCTTCTGTAAACGCCAACGTCCATTGGACGAAACTAGAAGCTCAAAGTAGAGAGGCTTCCCATTGGCTGAGCTGAGACTCCTCCGTTTGGCTGGGCAGGGACGGCCTCCCATTGGCCGAGCTGTTGCCGGGCGGGAGGAAACCTTCCCTCCTCGCGCTGGCGTGGTACCAGTGTCCACCGGCAAAGGGGGTCTTCCTGGCGGATCTGCAGTGGTCAGCGAACGGCGTGGCGTGGGCACTGCCCCTGCCCGTCTCCTGACGCCGTTCTAAACGGTGTCCTTTTACTCATGTTATTCCCAAATCCAGTTTTGCTAGTAAAAGAACTGACCTTCATTAAGGTTACCCCAGAGGAGGAAGTCAGACTAGCTCCGTGACAGCCCCAGAAGTCGAGGACGTCTCTAACAGTCATCCCCAAGGGACGGGGTCTCAAGAACCAACGGCTACCCTAATCCTTGTCCCCACTTCCTAGGAAAACCCGAACTGCTGCCCACAAAACCACAAGGGCTGCCCGCTCCTCCAGCCCGCAGCCCCCATCGGGGGCCCTGAAGGCCGGTTCCATCGGCAGTGCTGCCACTCGCCTGTCCCCAAGTGTCATTCTGCAAGGCAGGAGGTGGCCCACTCTGCGGCTGCAGCTGCTTCCAATAAACGGCCTTTGCTCTTCTCCCGCGATTGCCTTTGTTTCCGCAGCTCACTGTACGTAACTGGGAAAAGCATCAGAAAGTGCAAGACAGAGGCGCCTGGGTGGCTCAGTGGGTTGAGCCGCTGCCTTCAGCTCAGGTCATGATCCCAGGGTCCTGGGATCGAGTCCCGCATCAGGCTCTCTGCTCAGCAGGGAGCCTGCTTCCTCCTCTCTCTCTCTCTGCCTGCTTGTGATCTCTGTCTGTCAAATAAATAAATAAAATCTTAAAAAAAAAAAAATAAAGTGCAAGACAAAAATCACCAAGGCCACCCCACGGAGAAGCAGTTATGATGCAGGTTCTTCCTAGCATCTCCCTAAGCTCCTTCTCTGTGCCTGAGCGCTGGTTGCTGGCTCTGCTGGTCTTACCACATCTCCTAGGACACACAAGCACTGACCATCACTCCGACAGCCTCGCGGTGACCCTCAGCTATAAAGACACTACAAGGACTGAGCCTCATTCCGTGCATACACACCACTCACGATTTCCCCACGTACAGTGAGGCTGGCTTCTGACTCTGCGTGCTGATACTGGCAGTACTCGACTCCTTTCTACCAGTTTCGACCAGGGCAGAGGCAGGAGCATCTGTAAGGCATGTGAGTGAGACACATCAAGGCGCTTTCTACAAGGCGCCATCAGTTCACCCTGCACCAGGTTTCTCTGTATGGATTTTTTCACATTTGCTGGTAAGTTCCCCTCCACGTTAGCCATTATCCCAGCTCCATCCTCCAGTTCCCTGCCCTGAACCTGTCTGACCACCCCGGATGTAAACATTATTTTCAGATTCAAAATAAGCAAGTCAAACAGGTAAACTGTGGTGTGTCTGACAGTGGAACACTAGCCAGCAACAAAATCCACACGGAGCTGTGCGACAACACAGACAAGCCTTCGTATGAAGCAAGAATGAAGAAACAGGTACCGCAGGCTTCCATTGACATCCACTGCTGGAAGAGGTGAAGCTAACCTAAGTCCTAAAATAGCAGAATGTCAGCGGCAGAGGAGCAGGGTCGACGAGAACTCTCCAAGATGATGGAAATTCACCTATCCCGACAGGAGCACGGTGTTCACAGAGCCCCCAGACTGCACCACTACTGCACCACTACTAAGTGCTCACTGCACGGTATGAGGGGACACCTTCATTATAAAGAAAAATACATGAAGAAGTTGGTGTGGGGGAGGCTACCACACTAGTTTAAGTCTGAACCATTTTAGATGTTGCCTCCCACACGCGGCCATGTGCCTGGATCTCATTCAGCACGCCAGCACAAGTATGTGCTCAAAGCCACTCTAATTACTCCCTTCAAATGTTCCTGAGCAACTGTTAATTTATGTTGCACTACATGCAAGAAAATGCTGGCAGACTTTGGACCTGAGGAGGGGTAGCTCCAGGGCAGCACATCCAATGACACGAGCCGACAAGCTGTCACCAGAGCCACGTTGGGATGATGGGTCAGGCTGAGGAAGGATCACGGTGGCCGATGAGGATCACCCTCCTCAGACATTTGTGTTTGGGACAAAGTTAGCAGAGCACGGACGGTCAGCACAGAAGGCGGCGGAAGTGGGCACACAGACCCCTCCAAGCACCGCTTCTCGGGCAGCCCGGGACGGTGGCCTGGGCGCTCGACCCTTCGAACACAGCACACAGGACGTCCCACTTCCCAGGCTGTCCTAACTGCAGAGCCTGACTCACCACGCAGTTCTGGGTAAAGACAGCGTCAGGTATTACACACCTCCGTCTGCTCCACAGTCAGCCAGAAGGGCTTGCTGAGTTCAGTCCCATCAGCTCCTCACGGGTCATGGTATTTTGCTCAAAACCCCCCGATGTTAGTGGACAAGCAGGCCATGCAGGGTTCAGCCCCGGGTCAGAGAACAGCAGCCTCCAGACCACCGGCTGACCATACAGAGAAACTGGAGAAGACCGAAGGACTGAGGGTCCCATGTGGTGGGCGGAGCCAGGGAAGGGCACTGTGCCTGTCCCATCAGGGTGCCCCCCCCAAAAAAGGGGACCCTGGCCTGGCAGACTCCCCGCAGTTCATGGCAAGCGGCCTCTCCCTTTCCTGCAGCTGCTCTCACAGGCTCTGGCCAGCAACCCCGACTCCAGCAGAAGAGCTTGAAGAGCAGGAGACAGACTCAGCTCTGAGCTGCCCCGTCACCGCGATCTTCGGCCGCCACCAAGCGTGCTGGGGACAGGTTTTCAGGCAAACCAGCGTGATCTCTCAGTTCCTGTCACACGCTCAGACTGTCTTTGAAATACCCCATCACAGGGAAGCAGGAAGACCGAGCAAGGCTGCCGAGCTCCTGAGGAGGGTGCTCCGCAGCCCACCGGGGTGGCCTCCTCTTCACTGTCTGAACTTTTCCTTAAGCGATTACTAAAAAAAGTAATTTTGAAAAAACATTCCAGGTACTTTTGTTACTTGGAACGAAATACACAAACTTTCTCTGCCTGGAAACCCCTTCCCTCCGGAAGCTGAAAGAAACCTCGCAGCCCTCTTTCCAAGATACAACCCGGCACTCTTTCTAGAAGGAGGTCATCACCCACGATCCACCCTGAGTTTCAGCTTCAGCTGTAAAAGGGCAGAGCTGGGAAAGGACGTCCGGCACAGGACGTGTCTGAGACATCAAGCCTCATCTCGCAGCAGAACTTTTCTCCTCTTCTTTCCAAACGACAGTCAACGTCCTGTGCAGGCAAGGCGAGGGCCACCGGAGGAGGGACCAGGGCTGGGACCCGCTCCACTTGGACCCGGCGTCCCCCAGCAAGCTGTGACCGGGAGCTCTCTTCCCGGGACCGGGCTCTGCAGGCGACGGGGAGCGAAGCTGGCCTCCGCGTCTGGGAGAGGCTGGGCTACTTCTCGGAGCCACAGCCGGTCCGGTCCCGCACGGCGGAGTGTCGGGGCGGCGGGGCACAGGACGCCCGCGGGAGGCCGTTCAGCGGCCAGCTCTGCGGATCCTCCCGCCCGCACTGCCCAATGTCCGCCTCCGCGGCCCGGGGCAGCTGCAGCTGGACTGCACGGCGGGCGGGCGGGGGGAGACCACCCAGGGCCGCCACCGTGCGCTCCCCGGGGGTCCCCGGCCAGCTGCAGGGAAGCCGGGCCGGACAGCACGGGGTGCACCGCAGAGCGCCCGTAACCTTCCCCCCCGACGCAGCGGAAGCCCCGACACAAAGGGACGGAGCCAGAGTGAAGTCGGCCGTCCCGGGTGCCCGAGCAAGGTGCCCCGGGGGGCCGCCGGGGAAGGCGTCCGCTGCCGGCTACACCCGCTTCTCCGGAGCACCCGGGGCGCAGCCCGCGCTCGGCGTCGAGAAGGCCGACCAGGTCCCCGCGGAAGGCCGGGGAGGGCGCGGGGGGCAGAGCGGGGCCGTCCGGGCCGCGCCGCCCACCCCGGCGGGCTGGGCCGGCGCCGACCCGGGCCGCCGGGGGGGGGGGGCGCCCGCAGCCGCGGCCCCGTCCCAAGGAGCCCGCAGCGCGCAGGCAGCCCTGGGCCAGGCCCCGCTGTGCGCTGCACTCGGCGCCCCGCAGCCCGAGTTCGCCCCGGCCGCCCGAGCACCCGCCGGGCCGGCCGCCCCGCCCCGCGCCCCCTCCCCGCCGCGCCCCCGGCCCCCGGCCCCCGCGCGCCCAGGCCCGCCCGCCGCCGCACAAAGCCGGCCGCGCGCACCGGGGCGCTCACCTGGCCGCCGCCGCCGTCTGCGCCCGCGCCCGCCGCCGAGGGAGGGGCGGGGCCGCGCGGGGCGGGGCGGGGCGGGGCCGCTCCGCGCCCACAAAGGGTCGTCCTGGCGCCGGCCGCCCCGCGCGCCGATTGGCCGAGCGCGGGGGCGGGGCCTCCGGTTCAAACCGCGGGCGGGGCCTGGCGCGCGGTTCCCGCGCGGCCGCGTTGGCCGTTGGGTCCCGCGCCCTGGCCGCCCCGCCCCCTCCCGCTCCCAGGTCTCCGCGCGCGGCTGCAGCGCGCCTGCGCAGGGTCAGGGGGCGGGGCGTGGCGGGAGAGGATTGGGAAGCGAGGAGGGAGCGCGGGGGCCTCGGAGCCGTGCGCTGGAGGGAGGCGGTGGCGGGGGAGGAAGGAAGGGGAGGGGAGAGGGATGTGAGGAGGGGCGCTGGGGGTGGGGGACCGGTGGGCTGCAGGGCAGGGGAGGAGGGGCCGCAGCTCCCGGACAGCCCGCGGTCGGGACAGGGGCGTCCCCGGCTTGCACGCAGGAGACGAAGCCACAGACGTCCACAGAAGTCTGTAGGATCGTTCGTTCGTTTGGGGAGCGCCAGGCGGGGCGCGGTCCAGGTCCTGGGATCACGGCCTGAGCCGAAGGCAGACGCTCGAGCGGCCGAGCCCCCCGGCGCCGGGTCTCCTAGAAGGGTTTCCCGCGGAAGGAGGTCGGCAGCACAGTCCCGACTCGGTTCGCTGGGGCGGCGCGGCCGGGGGGCCGGCAGGGCTGCGGCCGGGCAAGTAGACCTGCGCCCCCGCCGGGTGGGATGTGGCGTCGGGAGCCCTCGGGTGAGGCGGGCTGCCCGCGCGGACACCAACGGGAGGGGCTGAAGAGGAGGAGCCCGGGGCCGGGGGAAGGCGACACAGTGGGGGGGGGCAGGAGCCCCCTGGACCCTGGGCAGAGGAGGGGCAGGTGCTGAGTGGGGCTTGGAGAGCAGGCGGGGTGGAGGTAGGGAAAGTGGCAGGGGACAGGTAGGGGTGGACAGGGGAAAAGTGGAAAGGCCCCTTGGCTCCTGCAGTGCTGGGCGTGGGTGCCCGGCGGTCTGTGACTCGCACAAATGTCAATGTTGGCGGGACAAATGGTGGAAGAGTTGGGGGGACGTCGTCCCTAGCCCCGGCCACACAGAATTCCTTAGTGCACGCGACAGCAAGATGAGCACACTAGTGGGAGCTGGACACAGGGTACTGGGTGGGTTCAGAGCGGGAGGGAGAACAGGCCCTTTCCTAGAGGAGAGAAGGACGCTGTGTGTCCCGGCTGCGCAGGACGGGGCCTCCTGCTGTCCCGTGGTCGAAGTCAGAAATACTGTGTGCGGTCAGCCTTCCGGAGCCGCCAGTCTCCTTCACCCAAAATGTCCAGAAAATGAAAAATGAAGGGCGCCTGGTGGATCGGGATCGAGCCGCCCATCAGGCTCCCTGCTTGGCGGGGAGCCGGCTTCTCCCTCTCCCTCTGCCCGCTGCTCTGCCTACTTGTGCTCTCTCTCTATCTCCCTTTTAAATAAATAAATCTGAAATAAATAAATAAAAGTAAGATCCTAAAAAAAAATTCTCCCACTGCCCCTGCTTGCGTTCCCTCTCTCGCGGTCTCTCTCCCTGTCGAGTAAATAAACAATCTCTTTTTATAAAAAAAGAAGAAGAAGAAAAAGAAAGAAAAATTAACAGACACACCAGGACATGAAACCTAAAGTAAGGGAAAAAACAAGGCATCCCTCCCCCAAAAAACAACGTACAGATAATGGGCTCACACGTGATCCTGATACCGGAGTTCTTGGACTTCTAAAAACAGCAATCATTTTATTCATGAAAGTTAATGACCAGGAGAGCGGGAATGTATTAAAACGACTCATGGAGGAAATAGCAGCGACCCTACACTAGAGAAGGAACTCTTCTCAACGAAGGGGACGGCATAACCCGTGACAAGATCACCCAGGAAGGACGGTGGAAGGAGGGATCCCAGCCTGCTGGCTCTCACAGCCACCGTGGAAGCTTGCAGACAGTATCAGCAACTCAGAGTCCCACGATGTGCAGAGAAGGTAAAGCACAACCAAGGCAGGGTTGCTCCAGGACACAGAAGTCGACCTTCCAAACCAAACAAATGTTAACAAAATGAAGGTACAGCTGGACATCCCCACAGGTGGAAAGAACCCCTCGACGACACTCGACCCCATTCACGACCAAGTACTTGGCAAACCGAATGCGCAAGTGTAGGTTAGGAACGGCCTACGACAACCCCCTGCTCTGAAGCCCACTGCAAGTTTGGGGCCACCACGACCACCCTCGGTTCAATAATTCACCACAAAGACTCACTAAACTCGCCAAAACTCACACTCGCGGTCATGGTTTATTACTGCCAAAGTCCTGCAGGGGCAGGGTCCAGGCAACCCCCGTGCCCCCTGCCCAGGGCTTCCACACCAAATAGCCCAAGCCCCCTCCAACCCCCCCCCCCCGACAGCAGTCACCACTGGCAGGCAGGACATCCCAGGGGGCTGGGGATCCCCTGTCAGGGTCCAGGGGCAGAGACCAGACCACCTTGGGCAAGGTTCAAAGGGACTCCCCTTGCCTGAATGAAGCCTATTTACAAACCACCTGCAGGTGACCCTGTGGTGCTGTAGAGAAATCATGAGCTGCCTCCCGTGACCAGGGATTAGGGCAAGTTTCTGCCCGCATTGAGCGGCGGTCTGGGGGGCAAGCAGGCAGAAGAATTAGAAGGTACGAGGCCCCGAAAGGAACTGGGATCATTATTCCCAGGAGATCAGTGTTGGGGTATAGAAAATCCAAAGAATCTCGTCCTAGCCCGCATGGTTGGTCACCTACAGATGGGTTGCCACATAGCAATGGGAGGGGGACACCCTTCCACCCATAGCAAATCTCCACATAAAGAGGTCAAATGAGTGAAAAATCAGGCATGACCGTCAGATAATCCTATTTCCATATACAAGTAACAAGCCAGTATAGAATTTTTAAAAATGGTTTAATGATACCGTTTGCAAAGCACCAAAAACATCAGTACGAGCTGTACGTAGCTAGATGCACACGGCTGTCCGGGAAGAGTGGGAAACACCGAGGAGAGCAGTCAGGGACTAAGCTGGGGAAACGGCAGGCCCCCGGCTGGAAGACCCCCACTGGAAGGACAGCGGTTCTCTCAAACTTAGCTGTAGAGTCAGTGCGATCCCTGCCTAAACCCTAACTTGTCTTCCTGGGGACTGACAAGTTCGTTCTAAAATCTGCAGGGAAAGGCCCGGGGCCAGGGGCAAGCAGACACTGTCCTGAAGGGCATCCCGGCCCTTGAGCTGGGACAGCCACTCTGGAGAACCGCAGGGCAGGGGTGCACATGGCCCAGCAGCCAAGGCTGGGCCCAGCAGCCAAGGCCGTGCCCAGCAGCGGCACGGACATGTGTTCACAAAAACGCTGGTGCAGGAATGTTGATAGAAAGGACCCTTGGGGCGCCCAGGGAGCTCAGTGGGTGAAGCGTCTGCCGTCTCCTCTGGTCATAATCCCGGAGTCCTGGGATTGAGCCCCACATCAGTGGGGATCCTGCTTCTCCCTCTCCTGCTCCCCCTGCTTATGCTCTCTCTCTCTGTCAAATAAATTTTAAAAATCTTAAAAAAAAAGAAGAAGGCGGCTTCCTCCATTATAGCCCCAAACGGACAAGCGGAGAGCAGCCCCGGACCCCCGCTGGAGAGCGAGCCGGCCGGCTGAGGCCCGGCACCGGCTGAGGGCAGGCCACGGCCGCGCACGGAGGAAGAGGCCCGTCCCACAGGGGCGAAGGTCTGACTGGGGGGCTGTGCAAGGAGCACGGTGGGGTGGGGGGTGGCCCAGCGAGGTTTCTGGGACCCCATGACTGTGCGTACTTGATCTCAGGAGCTTCCCGCTGGAGCGTTCTCTCTCTCGAAGGCGGCGCCCACAGAAGGCTGGCGCTCAGGCCCTCAGTCTCCGGCCATGCGCAGTCGCAGACCCTCGGAATTACGTGTTTATGACCCGGTCCGAGAGTCCAGTCTTTCCTATAATAAGAGCATACTGTGGCTGTCCGGCCTCCCAGCAGAGCCCTTTCCTAGGGGAGCATGTGCCCAGCCCCCTCCAGGCAGGAGGACGGCCGCCACTGTCCCCGTGTACCCCGCCAGGCTGACACCTGGGCTCTCCTGGGACTATGCCCTGGAGGTCCATCTGTCTGCCCCAGTCTCACGGGTAGAGGTGAGGTCGTGGGGTGGCGACAGGCCCAGGCACAGAGGAGATTCCGAGGCCGTGGGCCAGGTGACCCTGTCCCAGAGATGCTCCAGGCCTGCCCACTGGCAGGGACCCTCGCCAGACCCCAGCCCTGAGACCCCGCCACTTCTCCCAGCATCTCCTGTCCATTCCTGGAGGGGATCCCCCTGGGCAGGGGACACGTTTGCTGCCAAAGAAAATAGGTCAGAGGGCCTATCACCTATAGGCCTATGACCTCACCCGTCCGGACTCCTCCCCGAGCCCTTCAGATGTGGCCAGAGTCGGAACTGTGCTCTGACGAGTGACCTCCTTGCTGTTGTGAGCGTCACTGTGTGCCCCGTTTGGGGGAGCTCTCCCCATGACACACCCTTAGTACCCAGAATCCCGGAAGGTTCCCCATTGGACTCTGTGTTGTCTACAAAAACCCCAGAATGGCGCGAAGAGGAGCTGCATTTGGAAGAGCTCCGGCCGCGACGGCTGGAAGCAGCGTCCGCTCACCGCTGCGTCGGGAAGGGCGTCGGGAACGGAAACCTGCCCCACTCCCAGGAAGGGAGGGTGGGCCAGGTCTGGGGGGCAGGGAGTCTGGCCTCCTCCCGGCACCCCCAGCCCCTGCGGGCCTCTGTCTGCACGGCTCCCCTGCCTGGGGCTCTATCCAGGGACCCTGTTGTCCTCTCCTGTACAAACCGCCCCGTAGTTCCCCAGCTTCTGTGTCCTGCCCAGGTGAACAGCCCAGACCCTCTCGGTGCCCCAAGAAACGCTCTCCCAGGGCCAGGCACTGGGCTTTGGCGCCGCCAGTCCCAGCCAAGCAGGGGGCCCCACCCGCTGTGTGGGTCCAGGCCTCAGGGGCAGGCAGAAGGGCATGGGACCCATGGCAGCCCATGGCAGCCCATCCCCCCAGCACATCCTTGGGGAGCCCATGGGCCCACGGTCCCTGAACACACAGATGCCACCAGACCTGGGTGGGCAGCCGAGGGATCGCCCTCGGGGTCCCCTCAGGCCTCCCTCCCCACACCTTTGGGACTTGCTTCCCCGCACCACCTCCCAGGGGGAGCCCTGTAGGTGGGTGCCCCAGAGGGCTGGGATGAGATCATATTGAAGGGGCCCGGGCTTCCTTACGCGGGCAGCCACTAGCGATTTCCACGGTCACCGTCACCATCCGCATTGGCCACTGGGTGGCCCCAATGTCCAGACTCCCCGGACGCCTGGGGCCACCTGCCTGCCCTTCCTCCAGCCCCTCTCGCTGGTTCCTCCTCCTCTCCCTGCAGATGCTGGCGTGCTCTGGGGCCCGGGCCTCCAGCCACGTCTGTCCACACCCACTTCCTGGGCTGCCTAACCCAGTCCCCCAGGGAACCCCACAGCAAAGAGCGGGCGGTGCCCGGTGGTCCCGTTTCCCATCACGTTCACCCACCACCGGGGCAGACGGGGCTCTACCAGTGGTCCCCAGGACTCCCTGCACCAACCCAGAACCTGGGACTGTGACTATGGCACCTTGCCGGTCTGTGGCTGTGTTGTTCTGTGGCAGGGTGACCCACATACCCAGATATCTGCAAGGGCCTGACCCGGTCACATGAGCCCCTGAAAGAGCCCGGTGGCAGAAGGGGAGGCCACAGAGGCCCAAGCAAGACAAGGACTGGGGCACCCGCCTCTCTGGTTCTGAGGAGGGAGGGGCCGCGTGAGACGGTGTGTGGGCACCCCGCGCCGCAGAGGGCAGCCCCTGGCAGGCCAGCAGCCGCAGGAAGTGGGACTCTCCACCCGGCGACCCACAACAGCAGGAATGGAGCCCAGCACCTGCTTGAGCGTGCAGGACCCCAGCTTCAGCCGAGGATGCTCGGGCCGCATGCCTGATCCGTGTCGCACGTCTGACCTGCGGACGGCCAGCGGCGTCCCCCAGAGCCACCCCTCCTGTCTCGCTTCCCTCTACGTCTCATGGACGCTGGCAATGTCACACGCCTGAAACATAAGTGTCACGTTTCCATCGCCAGTGCAGTCAGCCACCTGCGCTCGGCCAAAGACCTTGGGGTCCTCCCAACACCCCTCTTCTGCTCACACCCACCTTCCATCTGCCAGCCTCTGAGCAGAGCAAGAAGCAGCGCACTCGGGCCAGCCACCTGCCGCCACCTCGCTCGGACCTGCGCCGGGACCGTCCTTCCGCGGCAGAGCCCGCTCCCACATGCTGGCCGGACTGTCGGCCTCGCGGGCCAGCGGCTCCGGTGGGTGCGTGACGCAGGCCACTAGCGGGAGGTCCTGGAGAGTAAGGGGCAGTGCTGGGCTGTGACGCCGGGGAGTGTGGCTGCAGGCTGCCGGGACAGGCTCCTCCGTGGGGACAGGCACTGCGGCAGGGACTGGGGAGCAGAGCTCGGCGGGGTCGGAAGGACGGCTGCTGAGTAACGATGCACGTTCAGCCGCAGGCCACCCCCACC
Organism: Neogale vison; assembly: GCF_020171115.1. NCBI lineage: Eukaryota > Metazoa > Chordata > Mammalia > Carnivora > Mustelidae > Neogale > Neogale vison. The sequence goes on along the minus strand of NC_058103.1, from coordinate 1,559,366 downwards.
ACCGGGTGCCCGGCCCGTGAGCCAGGTCCACGAGGAAGACGGACCCGCAGCCGCACGCGCGGTGTGTAATTCTGCACGACAATGAAACAGCGCACACCTGCGCGGCGGACGGCTCTCTGGGCTCCCGCGTTCTGCCGTCTCCTGAGCAGAGGCCTTGGCGGCTCTTCCCAGGGTCGCTGTGAGCAGATCACCGGGAAGGACAGGAGCATCGACTCTCCCTCGAGGAGGAGGACAGACCTGCTGTCCGGGATCCTGCTGGTGCCTCGGCCCGGGACCGGGATGAGCAGGCTTGCCCCCAGCGCCCTGGAAGCCTGGTGGTGTCCGGACACAGGCTCCCGCCCTGTGCGCACCACACCCGCCCGGGCGGAGGGATGCGGCCTGAAACGGACCCACTGCCCCACCAGTGACCATCTCCTGTGTCCCAGGTCTTCGGCCAGCATCCCTGACACGGAGCGCCCCTACCACCTGCAAGCAGGTGAAACCTCAGCCCCTTTAGGCTTCCCACTCAGCTCCGTTCCCCTCCTTCCCCTTCCCTCCTCAGAAACCAGCCTCCAGCCACCAAGACAGCAGGTAAATCCCGAGTGCCAAAGGCAGGGGGAAGGGACGTGAGGACAGGCTGACGCCAGGTCAGGCCGGGGCCGGACCGGCTGCAGCTGGACGTCACAGAGCACACAGAGTTTCACGCACGCAGACGTGGAGAGATGCGGACGCGCGTGTGTGTTTGCGGAGGCGCACACACCGTCCAGGCTGGAACCGGCCGCCCGGCCCCAGAGCGCATCCCCGGCCCGGCTCTTGCTCTTGCCCTCTCCGCGGAGAGGAGCCGGGGCTCCTCGGAGGAAAGGCTGAGCCGAGTCAGCTCAGCACCTGGTCCCAGAGGGTCAGGACGCGTCCACACAAAGCGAGATGTGTCAGGAGGACTCAGGAACCCGCCGGAAGTTACGGACAGTAGCGCCTCGAGCAAAGCGGCTGTCCAGCGTCCGCGCCGACGCACATTCGGACGGAAGACCCCAGCCTGCCCGAGCAGCTCGCGCCCTCCCCCCACAAACTGCTTATGAACTACTGAGCGCCGCGGGCTCAGCAGCTCCCTCCACGCTGGGGGTGCTGGCAGGTGCCGTCCTACCCCAGCGACGGGCCACCGCAGGAGCCGTGTGGGGCTCCACAGGCCGTGGGTGATGGGGAGCACGGGGACTCCCTCCCCGGCGGCCTGCAGACAGGCGGCAGCACCGGAGACGGAGCAAGCCCGGGCAGGGGTGCTCTGCAGAGACCGCAGAGGACGTCACCGAGACAGTGCGCGTGTTCCATCAGTGGCGACTGATTTCCTGACCTTCAAAGTTGCACACAGTTATGCAGGAGAGAGTCCCGCGGCTCTGGAAACTCTCGGGTGCTCAGGGCAACGGGCGTCATGTGTGCAACTTGATCTCAGACGGCGCAGAAATAAATAATTATACTGAAGAAAACACGACACTCCGGGAATCTGCAGAAAGAGAGAGAACCCAGAGTGTTTTTGTACTAAGGGTACCACTTTTCTATAAATTGGAAATTATTTTGAAATAAAAAGTTGGATAAAAGCAAAACAGTTCCACAGGGGCCTACGTAGGCAAGGAAATGTTTAGGAATAGTCTGGACGGTTGTGCAAAAGCGTGTAACGTCCGACGCAGAGGAGAGCAGGATCGCAGGCCGCGGCGGGAGCGCGTCAGGGGCTGCCGTCTGCAAGGAGGGACGCGGCCGCTGTGAGCAGACGTGGGCGGCAGTAGGGAGAGAGCAACCGGAGACAGCGGGGAGGGCCCGCGGGGGGGCTGGAGGAGGAGAGTGGGTGCGGGCGGCTGCCCCTCCTTCGAGCGGAGCAGGCCCCGGGCACAGGAGCAGTGGTGGACTGCGGGGGGCATCCCTAGCCCTGATGAGGCCAAGGAGTGGGATGGCAGGGCCTCGCCTCTGTGCGTTCTGCTTTGAGGGCTTTGCCCACAGTCTCCGAGTGGCTGCTGCAGCTCCGGACCTTGCACCTGGCCTCACAGCTGGTCCAGGGGAAGGGAGAGCCTTTCCTCCAGGAAGCCAGCTGACTCCCTGGCCCACCTCTCACTGACCGGAATGGGATACGAGCCTTTCTGATGGCTGAGACCAGAGGTTCTCAGTGTGTGGACTTAAGGACCTCCTGCGAACTTGTTACAGATGCAAATTTTCTGACTCAGAAAGCGTGGGGCTGGGTCGCATCCCTGCTTTACCAGGCCCCCTGGGTGACCTGGAAGCAGGCTGCCCTCAGAGCCCACCCCGGGGCCCACCCGCAGGGCAGAAGGGGCAGGGCTGCTCCTCCCCAGGCCAGCCAGGCGTGACTGTGACAGAGGACAGTGACTTCTCCTGAGTCAGCCCTGCTAACCTCCCCAGCTGACTGCCGGGGGCTGAGGCTGCTGGAAGGTGGACCCTCGGCCGCCCTGCCCGCTCCCCTCTGTGTTGTCTCAAACCGCACGGGGCTGGGTCCGGGCCTCTCCCGGTCCGGGCCAGGGTTCTCAGCCCGCCCTCCTTTGAGCCACGGTGGTCCTGTCCCCTTTGGGACATCACCTCCGGAGGGGCCCTGGACGCTGTGGCGGCCACCTGCTCCCCTCCCAGCCCCTGGCAAGCCCTCCTTGGCTCTGTCCTTACAGAGGCCCCGGTTCTGGGGCATTTCACAGAACTGGAACCCACTGGCTGTGACCTCTCGTGGCTGCTCCCGTCACTCAGCGGTCCCTCCGCGATGCCGCCTGTGTCCCACCATGGGGAAGGCCGCCCGTGTCCAGCCTGTGTCCAGCCTCTGGCCATTGCGAGTGTCCACGTGCTTCCAGCCGCTGGCGGCATGGGGGGCGGAGCTGCTGGGCGGGGTGGCTCCTGGGGAGCTGACCGAGGAGCCTCACCGCCAGCTCTGGGCGGGAGCTCGGGCCTGGCCACACCAACACCCTGACCCGCTCTCGGGAGCAAGGGGGCCCTGTCCTGAAGGAGGTGTGCCAGATGCGGCCTGGGAGGGCTTCCTCTGCCACCGCTCACCTGGCCGCTGCCACGCTGCCCTGCCCGGGAGCTGAGTCTCTGCCCGGTGGCCTCCACCCCCTCGCTGCACCCCTGCCCCTGCATCTCACTGGTGGGGGGCGGGGGCGGGGCGATGTCACTGACCACAATACTATGGCTGTCCCTTGTCACCGGGGCTCAAGGCCACTCCCTGTTCCTCTTCTTCTCAGACCCCAGCTCTGGGCCCAGGGGGCTTTTGACGTCAGCCCTGAGGTGGCTGGTCTCCGCCTGTCCTGTCTGTGGTCCCCAGGCCTTCCTCCTGGAGACCTGGCTCCGGCCGCTTCGGCGGTGCTGCCCCCTGGTGTCTGCGCGCTGCACCTCCAGGGCCGCCCCCGGAACGTGTGGCCTTTGTCAGCAATGGACCTGGCATCCTCCCCGAACCCCAAGACCAGCGTCTAACGGACTCGGGGCACACCCTCATGTCAGGCCAGCTTGGGCCAGGGACATGCATGAGCTCAGGGTCTCCCAGCAGCCCGGGCAGGTACTGTGGCCCTTCCGGGAAACGGTGAAGAGACGTCTCCACGGAGCTGTCCTGCGGGCCCTGCGTCGGAGGGTGTGCGAGCGCGCCTGCGTCCAGCGCTCAGGCTTCTGTTGGGACATTCCGTGGCCAGTGCTCCACACGCCCTGGGCGTCACCCCGGAGGGCCTGCACGTGGCTGCCCCAAGGCCCTTCCTGCAGGCTCCCTTCCGAGGTCAGAAGGCTTCAGGCTGGGGGAACTGCAGCCCTTCTAGACCAACTGCGGACCACAGCACCCCAGAACTCCCAGGCCAGGTCCCCCGCTGTTTGGCCGCTCCTGAGGGACGCACCCAGGGTGCCACCAGCAGGGCCAGGAGACTGGGGTGGGCTGCGGAGGGGCCCGAGCCCGTGCCCCACCAGGTGCATCTGTCAGGGCAGGAAGCAGGAGGACGTCTGGTCCGTGTCGGTGCTGAAATGTGGGGTGAGCCTGGCTGGGTTCCCGGCCAGCACCGAGCTCAGCCACGCACGTGGCCGCCGTCCCCCACGGCTCCTTGAGGAACAGGAAGGGGACCACTCAGGCAAGGCCCTGTCCCGGGAGCCGACGGCAAGACGCTCCCCACCCCGGGGAGCCCACCCCGTCTGGACACACCTGAGGAGAGAGCCCAGGAGGGTAGGGTGTAGGCGTGTGCCCCAGGGGGTGGGGGCCATGCTGCGGGGGCCTCTGGGCTCCCACCTCCAGCACTGACCGCAGGACTGCGGGGGACCTTCCTGCAGCGCCCCAGGCAGCGTTTTGTGACAGTTTTGGGACTGATGAGCGGGGGAGGAGCGAGGCCCAGAGTGAGTGTGCGAGAGAGGGAGCAGGTGGCTGGGCGAGGAAAGGTTCCGTGCGCGGACACCTGGTTGGCCACTAGGTGACCCACGGCAAGCCCACGGCTCCCCAGAGAAGTTTCCGTGAACAACAGGAGTCGGATGGCAAGGTGGAGGGTCTGCGGTCAGTGAGTGAAGACAACGCCAGCGTTCGCCACCGAGGAGGGAGCACGGCCGGCGTGGGGGCTGACGTAGGGGCCCTGGTCCCCAGGTCAGCCCTTGCCCGCATCCTCCCCCCGCTGCCCCAGCTGGCTGGGATCTGGGCCCGCTGCCCTCTGCCTGCTGCCCCCAGGACTTGCCCTGGGTGCCCCCGCATCCAGCACGTACCTGACCCACGGCATCGGGGCCCCCTAGCAGGCCCCCAGCTAAGGTGGACGCAGCCTGCCCACCGTGGACAGCGGATTGGTTGGTGTCGGAGTGCGGACACCAGAGGGGGCTGGGCCCTTAGCACAGAGCTTCTCCTTGTCCCCATTGGTCACTGTCCCTCCTCATGCACATTTTCTAACTTCATGTGTCCCATGTCGTCACTGCAGGCGCCCCCCCAGACCCCCTACCCTAGGGAAGGAGACCCTCCAGGTCACTCCTTCTGACCCTGGACCGGGAGCCCCGCCTGCCCTGGCTGCAGCCTCCAGACCCCGCCCTGCCAGGGCCCCGCCCATAACCGGCTCCGCCCCATATCCCCGCCCATGCGGGCCCCGCCCACGCAGCTGCCGTCCTGGGACCTCTCCATCAGCAGGGTGGAGGCCGCCCCAGCACCGTGCCACTGGCCACCTGAGGAGGCGTCCACCAGATTGTGCCAGAGCTGGGGCCACACGTGCCAGCGAACCCCGGCCCACCTGCTGCCCTTCCCTCCTGTCTTCAAACCCTGGTCCCAGGGCAGTACCGAGGCTCCACAACCGGACGGCTCGTGGCAGCTTCTCAGGCTGAAGCATGGAAAGACCCAGGAAGACCCCCCCCCAGGTGGGACACTTGTGCACCTGCCAGGGGCCCTCAGACAGCCTGGTCACCCTGGTGCCCAAGGGGCAGGCTCTGAGCTCCCCGAGGAAAGAGGACAGAAAGCGGTCACCACGGCAGGGCACACTGGACCGGCAGCACCTGTGCGTCCAGATGGCCACTGGAGCCCACATGTGGCCGTGAGAAAGAGAGGAGATGCAGACAGGCTCCCCCAGAAGGGCCATGTAAGGGAGGCAGAGACCGGAGGAGGGCTGGGCACGGCCAGCACCATCGAGGCTGGGACAGGTCCTCCCAAGCCCCCCAAAGGAGCCAGCACTGCCCACGCCTTGATCTTGGACTTCCAGCCCCAGAGCTGGGAGAGAACACGTCCTCTTTCGAGCCCCCGGCCTGTGCTAATGGGTTACAGCAGCCCCTGCAAAGCAGCGCACGGCACACCGCGGAAGGCTCCTAGTGCCGCCGGCACGCAGCCCTCTGCCCAGCACAAAGCACTCCAGACGGTTCCTGAAAGCCACAGCCCATCACTCGGAGAGCCCGGGGGCGCACACCCCTCCAGGAGAGCCCTGGAGGAAAGCGTGTGCCCAAAGAGGTAAAGGATGTCATTTCATCAAAAGGAACTTGGGTTCGCCTGGGTGGCTCAGTGGGTTAAGCCGCTGCCTTCGGCTCAGGTCATGATCTCAGGGTCCTGGGATTGAGTCCGGCATCCGGCTCTCTGCTCAGCGGGGAGCTGCTTTCCCCTCTTCCTCTGCCTGCCTCTGCCTGCTTGTGATCTCCGTCCAATAGATAAATAAGAAAGGAACCTGGGACTGGCGTGCATTTTGCATCTTTATTTCCAGGCTTATTTTCTAAATATATCTGGTCGGCGTCTCTCACAGCAAGAAAGGACAGCGGACAGCCTTACAGACACGAGAATGTAACTTGGCACCACGGCCCCATACCTGTGAAGGGCAGGTACCTGGGGGTGCCTGGGCCCTCCGTGGGGCGTGCAGCCTGCCGGGCCCCTGCTTCAGAGGGCCTGAGTGGAGGTAGTGGTCAGCCCCCGAAGCTGACTGGCGAGGTAGGTGTCATTGACCCTGTATAGGCAGGAAAGCTACGCCGCCCCGTGACCTGGCCGTGACGAGGCTGGCCGGGGCAGAGGCGGGACCCAAGTCCGGGCCTCGTGGCAGGCCTGGCTCCATGCCCCACCGCACTCCGCATCTTGCCGCAGGGATGGAGGCCCGGGGCAGCACCTGCTCCCTCCTGATGCCCCTTTCTGAGTCCTCAGCGTCCGCTTCCCTGACAGTGAGGCCAGGGAGCCTCGATGCAGAGGGTTTCTAACTCTTCTCTGAGACCCTTTGCCGGCCCTGTCACCCCCCGCCCCGGGGTGTCCACCAGCATCTCCGACCTGGGTGCCTCCAGGAAATACATTGGCCGCCCTGCTGGGAGCTCGCCTGTGGGGTCTACAGCAGCCTGCGGCCTCTGACAAGCTCGGCACAGAGCAGCCTGGGGCCCCCGGAGCTGGGCTGCTGCCCCCACTCGCAGACTTCGGTTGTCCCCCCACGAGCAGGCACCATGTGGACGGCCCAGTGGGCCCAGGGCCATCTTGAGGCAGAACACAAAGGCCCGTGTTGTACAACCACAGTCATCCAAGTGGTGCTTGCGGAAGGGCACGTAAAATGAGGGTGTCACGGTGCCATGCCTGGGGCGTGGCACGGGCCAGCTGCTGGCAGCCCCGGGCAGGCCTGCGGCCTCTGCCAACGGCCCTGCTGTTTGCTAATAGCTGGGTGAGCCAGCGAGCTTGAGAGCTGAGGAAGAGGCCGTCCTGCCTGCCCTGCGCCGTCAGGTTCCCGCATGCGGCCACCTTCTGTGTGGGGCCCAGTGGGACAGCCTAGGCGTGCCGGGATCCCCAGGGTTAGGGCTCATGGAGGGCATGGCTCCAGGAGCGGGAAAGTGGCGGCGTGTTTTCCAGAGGGGACTTTAGAGCCAGCACCGTGGACCCTGGTCGGCAAGTTCAGTGGGTGGGGAAACCACGGCCCAGGCCCCCCGGCTCCCGTGCCGGACGCCCTGCCCTGCAGGACACCGGGCTCAGTGGGACTCTTCATCCAGCCTCTCCAAGGTGTCCAGTGATGAGCTCCATGTGGCCGGCCCAGAGTGCAGGGGGTGGACGGTCCCGGGGCACGTGGAGTGATTTGTGGGCCACGTGGGCAGCGACAGCTCCTCTGAGCCCCTCGAACACGTGTGCTTGGGGACGCGGGCGCTCACGGAGCACTTTTTCCACCCCCTGCGGATTCTGGACACTTCTTGCCGTGAGCAGTCCGTGGCCAGCACGTAGATGATGGGGTCGGCCACGCTGTTCACCGTGGACAGGCACAGGAACACCGCGGAGAGCCGGCAGAGCTTGGCTTCGAAGTCGCGTGCCACGTCCGGCCGGCCGCTGTAGTAGGAATGGGCCACGGCTTTGGTGAGGAGCACCAGGTGGTACGGCGCGAAGCAGACCAGGAAGATGGTCACGACCGCGACGGCCGAGCGCCTCACCTTCGTCTTCTGGGCGTCGCTCAGGCCCGCGCTCCGCCTGATGCGCCTGAAGATGCTCCGGTTGGTGAAGGCGATGACGGCGAGCGGGACGGCGAAGCCCAGGGCGAAGCGCAGGTAGTAGTACGCCACCACCTCGGTGTCCGTCGGCGCCTCGAAGCACGTCGTCCCCCCTTCCATTCTGAACACCGGGCTGTGGGCCAGCCCGACCAGCGCAAACACGGACGCGGACACGAGGACGGCCGTGCGCGGCTGGCGGCGGCCGCGGCTCTCCAGCGCGTACACCACCGCCAGGAAGCGGTCGCAGGAGATGCAGCACAGGAACAGGATGCTCACGTACAGGTTGCAGAAGAAGATGTAGCCGGTCGCCCTGCAGGCCCAGACGCCCAGCGTCCAGCGGTGCCGGTTCTGGATGTAGACGGCCCAGAGCGGCAGCGTGCCGATGTACAGCAGCTCGCACAGCGCCAGGCCGAACAGGTAGACGGCCAGCACGTTGCCCCGCAGCGCCTGCAGCAGCGTGAGCCCGGCCGTCACGCAGTTGGCCGGCAGCCCCACGGCGAACACGGCGCTGTACACGCTCACCAGGAACACTCTGGTGTCCTCGAAGGACGCGTTGCAGCTCGAGGCGCCCGTGCTGGTCGCGGTGCTGGCGTTTCCTGCGGGACAGAGGCAAGCGTGAGGACGGTGTCCCTGGGAGCCCCCGGAGAGACGTCGCGGCAGTAAGAAAGGGCGAGACTCGAGCCGGCTCCGGGCCGGACCCGGTCCTTGCAGCGCCCCGAGGTCGCCTGCCCAGCGAGGGTTGGCACCCCGCGTTCCCGCAGGCGGGACGCTCCACCCACCCCGCCCCCGCCTGGCACAGCGCCGTCCCGACCGAAGCCGGCCTCGGCGGCCGTTAGGCAGGAAATGACGAAGCGCCCCGTCGTGCGGACCGTGGGCGCGCCCACTTTTCCTTGAGGTTCTTGCAAACTTGGCTTTCTCGGTCGTGACCCATGGGTAAGGGGCCCAAGCCCTGGTTGTGGCTGCAGAGGAATCGGCCCCGGGTCATCGTATCTTGATGCTTTTCATCTCCACGGCGGGCGGGAGGACCGCCTCCCCCGAGAGCTGCCCATCCTCAACCCAGAGCCCGTGAACGGGGTCGCCTCGCCGGCTTCTGTGCAGGTCCGGCTGCTCGGCCAACGGGGGTGAGGACGCAGCTGACAGAGCAAGAGGGGGGCGGTCTCGGATGACCCGGGGGCCCGAGGTAGGCACGGGATCCTTGTGTCCAGGAGACGGGTGTGGAGGGACGGGACGGCTCCGGCAGCCACTGGCGGCCTGGAAGAGGGAGGAAGGGGCTGCGAGCCCTGGGATGCGGCGGCTTCCGGAGCCCAAACAGTCAGGGGAGCGGCTTCTCCCCCGGCACCCCTGATGGAGCCCGTGGCTCCCCCCAGGACAATGACAATAGTGCGTTTGCACTTTGTAGCCTGTAAACTTGTAGGAATTTGCAGCAGCAGCCATAGGAAGGAGGCCTCGTTTCTAACAACGCTGTGAGTGTGAAGTCCGTTCTGCTGGAGATAAATGAGCTCTCTTTGACGACTTGTCATTTGGGGTGTTTTTTCCCAGGCTTCTACCTCCACACGTCGGCATCCCCACACTTGCGAGAAGCCCCTGCTGCATTCGGAAACCGGACGGTCTGCGCTCTGTTCCGCTGAGGTCGTGCACACCGACACGGTTTTGTACCCCCCCACCCCGCTGTGTGGCCCCGTCTGCCCTTTCTGTTTCTCTTCCCCTTCCGTCTTCTGCTGCCAGCTGAGCTGTGCTCCCACCCCTGGGAAAGACGCAGTGAAGACCTGCTCCCAGCAGCTCAGAGCGCCGCCGAGCCAGTCTTTGCAGAGGCCGCCGGGTTACCAGGAGGTGATGCGGGACGGCCCGAAGCCGGGGCCATTCACGCACGGGGACGCACACCGGGCAGACCCTGGGAGGGACGGGGACAGGGCGGCTGGAACCGAGCCTCTCTTCCAGATGAGCAGGCACACACTCCCTCTGGGTTTGTTCAGGTCTTGAATCCTGACTCCCGCCTCTGCTGGTGGGAAACGACCCTTCGGTCTGTCTGTCGTCTAGCAGGGCCCACGGTGGAAAGAGACTGTGTGCGTTGGCAGCGTCTGGAGCTCGTCAGAGCCTGCAGCCCCCTGAGCGTGCAGGAGCCCCGGGCAGGGTCCCTCCAGTGCCCCGACTGGCCCGCGTGCCCCTCCAGCCCGGGCGTGGCAGCTCCCAAGTTTGTAGCCTCCTGCACGGACGCCATTGTCCACCCTGCGTGGGACGGGCCACGTGGCGGGGCTCCGCCGGCTCCGCTCACCCCCTCCGGCCTCAGGACCTCCTCCGCCCATGGAGAAGGAGCGCAGGACGCCCTCTTCAGCCCGCTCCTGCGGCGGGTCCCCAATGGTCTGCTCTAGCTTCAGCACACGGATGCCAGTCCTGCCGCCTCTAAGGCCGTGAGGAGCCATCGCCCCTTGGTCTGACCTCGGAGCCTCTGCGTCTCAGAGCACATAACTGCCACCGTTGCCCTGTGTGGCCCCTCAGGGCTCTGCTCCCTGTGCCAGTCCTGCCAGGCTCCTGGTCCCGCCGTCGGCGCTCGTGGCCTCCGGCTTGTCCTCCGTCTGCTGAGTCTCGCTGGGAGGCCCCATGCGATGCCGTGAGGAGTCCAGGGCCCAGAGACGGTCGGCGCTCTGCAGTCCCAGCAACCCCGACACCCCGGGGACCCGAGGGGCCCCGTCCGTGCACCGTCCCGAGCAAACCCAGCCCAGCACCCACGGGGGAGACCGGCTGTCACGGAGCCCTGCCGCTGGGTGCCTGGGCTTCAGTCCTTCGTAGCAGGAGCCTGTTGAAGCCGGCTGATGGGCTAAAGGGGTGCCCCAGGGGAGGGCCCCCCGTGTCCCGTCCAGGCCCGGTCACAGGGGCTCCTCCAGGCCGCGCTCTAGTGCTCCTTTGTCATGGAGGACCCTGGAGGAAGGTACGACCCGAGACCCTCCTGCCAATCACCATCCCATCCGACGGCGAGGAGGCCCAGCCCCACGGACGTGCTGCCGGAGCCCAAGGCCGGCCCTCCCCTGCCCTCCCTCACGGTGCTCCGGAGGGGCAGGGGACATGGTGGGTGGGTGTGTCGGGGGTGACCGCGGCACGAAGGGTCGGGACATGGCCGTGACTCACACGCTCTCGGGGACCCGCCACGGGGAACGAAGCTGTCACATCCCAGCCCCCTCCCCCTCCTGCCCAGCCTGCCCTCCTGGGCCCCTGACCGCCTGACCTGCACCCAGAGCCTCCCTGGACCCTCTCCTCCCCCCTGCCCTCCTCTGGAACCCAGCATGGAGATGAACGTCTGTGGCCTTCGTGCCCACACGTGCTTCCCAGAGTCTGGGCTCCTGGACCCCACCTTCCCCGCCGCAGTGTGCTCATGCTCCTGAGGTCAGCGGGGAGCCGTGGACGGCCGCCAGCCCAACGCCAACGCAGGCCGATGGCTTCTGTGGCTGCGGCAGCCCCTCCACGGTCCGGCCGGCCTGGGGGACGGTGCAGAAGGCGGCTAGTGCTTCTCTAGCCTGGTGGCTCCGGAGTCACCGCACCGTGGCCTCTCCCTGCGGACGTCCAGACAGTCAGGAAAGCAGCACATCCCACAGGCTGACCTGGCCATGGGTGTCCGGCCGGGGCTCCTGCGGGCGCGTACACGCCTCGAGGGGCCTCCGCGGCCTGGCCGGGCAGGGCCACTGAGGCAGGGTGCAGCGCTTTCCCTGCTGGGGCTTCGTCCTCAGGCCTCCCACAGCACCCCTGAGCGGCAGGGTGGCTCAGCCTCGCGGCGTGCCCTAGCGCCCCGGCCTCCACTCACGCGTCTCCCCGGTGCTCTCTTTCTGGTAAAACACACACGATGGAAAAGTTACCGTCTGCGTTTTCACGCAGGCAGCTCAGGGCCGTCCTGACATTCCTGCTGCCGAGCTGCTGCCCCTGCTGTCCCTCCACAGGACGCTTGTCTCCGCTGAGACCGACGCCCCATCCCCATGAGGTGGGGGCTCCTCGCGGCCGCCTGCCCCCCGTGCTCCCGATGTCCCCTACGTGGGTGTTCTTGGGCCTGGATTCTCTCCCTCCGACCTCGTCCTCAAGGGCCTCCCACGCCCCCGCCAGCGGCAGGCAAGTCACAGCCGCGTGTGGGCTGGAGCCATCCGTGCCTGCGTCGGCCGCAGAGGGGCACTGGCCGGTCCCCACGAGCTGTGCTTCCTGCTGGCCGGCCCGCTGCCCTGGCCGTGGCCGTGGAGCCCCGCCTCGACCCCTGCTTTCACTTCTTTCGGGTAAACGCCCAGAAGTGGAATTGCCGTATCACAGGGAAGTTCTGTGTTCGGCTTTTTGAGGAACCGCCGAGTGGCCTTCCCCCGTGGCCGCTGGCCCTGCGCACCTACCCGCAGTGCTCGGGTTCCAGTTCCTCCCCAGCCTCCCCAGCGCAGCGTTTGGGTTTGTGGGAGTCACCAAGGTGATGCAGGCGGGGTGACCGTGTGGCCGACCTCCCTGGGCCCTCCCTGCCTAAGGCTCTGGACAGGTGCCGCTGCCGCCACGTCCCCGCGTGCAGGTGAGGCTCTGGCGCTCCAGGGCGTGAGCGTGGTCAGGCCGGCTTGTGCCTTCTTCCCCCAAGACTGGGGCAGTGGCGGCCGGCGGGTGGAGGGACACAGGGAGAGGGCAGCGCCGCGGTTCTCAGGCTGGGGAGAGAGGGAGCCCCGTCTTTGCTGGGGCTCCTCCGCAGGTCCACACCGGGGACCCTGCCCTCGGGGGGGAAAGAGCTCCCTGGTGGGGCGGATGAAGCCCCAGGAGACGGGGTGAGCCAGCCCTGGGGCTCCGCTCTGCCCCAGAAATGGGCATGTAGGAGGCCCCGTGGCCCTCAGTCCTGGTCCTGGTGTTTTCCTGGCAGCTCGGAGGAATAAAAACCAGACGCCTCCGGATGTCCCGACGGAGGGCCTCCCGCTTCCCCGGCGGGGAGGTAGCTTTTACTTCAGTAGACCTGTTCCTGCACGCTACGTTTTGAAGTAAGTATCCCCGTTTGAGGCAAAGCACGGAAACTCCCACAGGCTCCCTTCCGGACGTTTAAAGTCGAAGGAGACGCGAGGGAGGCTCTGACCTGGCGTGTGGGAGGGTTCCGGAATCACCGTGGCTCCCGCAGCTCTCCAGCGCCCGCCGTGCATCTCGTCGAGCCTACTGAGAAGTTCGCTCTGAGAGTCCAAAATGATCTGGAGAAAGAGGAGGAAACATGACTTTGGGGAAACCAGATTAAACCACAAATTAAGTCATTCAGCAGATGCTTAGTGAGCAATCACTCTATGCCACATCTTATATTTATCCTGTGGGATACAACAGCTGGTCCTTAATATGTAAAGAACATTTACAAATCAATAAAAATAGAAAGTTTCAAAGCCAATAAGCAGATAATTCACAAAAGAAATAAAAACAACTCCCAAAATCAAAAAAAAAAAAAAAAGATCAACACCGCTTATAATCAAAGAAGCATGCACGTAGACATCAAAACGGTCATCTTATCTTGCCTGTGAGGTTGGCAAAAATAAAGAACCTTGATTCTTAGTGTTGGTGAAAGTGAGGAAGTGGGTGCCCTTTCTTGTGTTGATGGGACCCTCAACGGGCACAAACGTGTTGGGGCACAATTTTGCAATGTGCTTCCCAAATCCTCAATGTGTTTAACTTTGATCACATAAAATCCTCTCCAGGAATTTTTCCTGGTGACATAATGAGCCCAGACACGGTGTGCGTGTGACCTGGAAATGCATCGGACCACATCGCCCGTGGAGACGGGACCAGGACCCCCAGGACAGCGCCCGGTGTCTGCAGAGCACGGGGTGGGGTCGGTCTTCAGACACCGGGGGCCCTGGTGGGTGGGGGCGGCGTCCAGGGTGCCGGCCGCCTTCCCTCCACGGAGTCATCTCTAAAGCAGCTCTGTCCTCGTCAGCCCGAGAGGCTGGCAGGAGGCACGCACTCTACACCGTTCCTCTGACCGGCCAGACAGCTCACGCGGAGCCCCAGGGCCACTGGCTCCTGCTCTGCGAGCCCAGGCTGGGCCCAAGGGGCTCCCGCGCTGGCTCCTCCCCACCCCGGGCAGCCTGCTCAGGGGGCGACGCCCATGGGGAACCGACGGCTGCGCACCAAGAGTAGATGAGCCACCGAGCCCCCCTTGTGCCTGTTTTTCTGGCAACTACCGTGGCCGGGATGAGTGTCTAACGCCACAGAAAGCTTGGTGACTTAGCAGGGATTTCATGTTGTCCCTGGGGAATCCAGACAAAGGGAGACTAGAAACAGTTGTTCCCCAAGTGGTCTTAACCTTCTCAGGCTGCTGGTCCCAGATAGGCCGGCAGGACCGGGCCCGGAGGGTCACTGGGCCTTGCCTGTCCCGCCCCAGGTCTCAGATCGGCCCCCCAACCACCTGCACTGGGAAGTGGGGCGGCCCCTGGGGGCTCTCTGCCTGAGGTCTGTGGCCTGGCCCCAGAGGACCACGGGTGGGAGTCTGCCCTTCAAAGAGATGGGCCCGATGCTCCCAGCTGTCAGGCAGCAGCCCCTGTGAGCACCTGCCCCACAGCAGAGACCCAGTGGCGGGCAGCCACTGCGAGGGACCCCCAGGGAGGTGTGGCTGGGAGGGACCCGGGGCCTGTGAGCCCAGGAGCCAGGGACAGACATACCAAGCTCGCCCCAGGGCCGGATTTCCTTCCTCAGACCGGTGAGCTGCCTGGGCCAGGGGCGCAGGGAGGTCGGCAGTGTTCTGGAAGCTGGGGGCTGCCCTGCCCCCTCACACGGGAGCAGAGACGGCTTGGTGCCTCTGGAAGCCACTTCTGCACGCGGCAGAGGAAGCGGTGACGCAACAGAAAATGTGTGCTCTCCCCCCCGCGCGAGGCCCGCGGGCAGACAGCCCCTCTCACGGGCTGCCCGAGGCCCCAGGGGCCCACACTCTGAGGGCACACACAGGTCAGGGCCGAGTGGGGCTCCTGGAGGGGATGCGGGACCAGTTCATGTGCCAGGTGCCAGTGTCCAGGTCTGGGGACAGCCTGGCTGGACAGAAGGGACACGGATGGGGAGGGAGGACCCTGAAAGAGCCTTAGGGCCGGCACCCGGCCCAGGCCGGACAGTTGGGTGTGGTAGTGGACCAAGAGAGGGGTCCCAGCCCTGCCGGATGTTCTGACTTCGAGCACCGCCGACCCGCCGCCTGACTGTCTAGCGGCACGTGCCTTGCTCCCCAGAGCCTGTCCTGTTCCCTGCCCGAGGGATGCGCAGCTTCTGACCTCCGCCCACGGGCCTCCTTCCTGGACCTGTTTCCTGTCTCCCCTGACCACCGCCCGACTGCCCCTACCTTCTCATACTTTCCTGTGTTCCCCAGCCCTCTGACATGAGCAGGCCCCAGAGCAACCCAGGGTTAGGCTTAGGGCCCTTGCGCCATCCTGCGGCTCGAATTCGGGGCGCCCAGGCCCAGGAGCTGACTTCCGTGCCCAGAACAGTCGGGGTGGCGGTTCTCTGTTCCCTGCCAGAGTCCATGCCCCAAAGCAGCTTGGCTCTTCTCTGGGCCAGTCCCGATGGTGAGTCGGGGGACAAGGGTTGTGGGGGGCACCCCTGTGCTACCCCGGGCCAGCGGTGGGCCATCCTGGGGAACCACAGAGACGGGTCTCCGCGGCAGAGCAGGTAGAATGCAGACCCTGTGGGGTGGCCCAACTCAGCGGTTGGCTGCTCCCAAGCCCGGGGCCAAGGGAGGGACAAGCCAACCACAGCTGCGACGCCAGCCTGGGCCTGCCCCCCGGGGGTCCCTGTGCTCCGTCTGTGCTCAGCGGGAACTGCGGTAGCCACAGAGCGATAGGGTGGATGGGCCCAGGTCAGCCCGAGGCCTCCCTCCCCCTGCCCCTGGTCCTTCGCCAGCCCTGGACACGCGTGCCTCGACATCCCCAGGAGCCCGTGAACCCTGCGTCCTCCTGTCCAGACCAGATCTCTCTGCCTCCAGCTGCACCAGGTTCCCCCTGTCCCATCTCATCTCGTGGGTCCCCGTGTGCCTCCCCCCGTGAGCCCACGAGCCCGGGGCCGGCTCACAGTGCTGCTGGATCTGCCCACTGTCCCCGGAGAGGAGCCCTGCCTTCAAGGCCTCGGTCCCCCGCACCGCGCCCTGGATTTGCAGCCCGGCCCTCAAACCTTTCAAGACACATTTTTTACCTTGTGCTGCGCGGCTTTTCAAGCAGAGCCAGAGGCACGGGATTCTCACCTGCTTCAGCTCACCTAACGGCCAGCGGCGTCCCTCCTGACCGTTGTTGAAACCCCCAGGGCCGGGATCGTCTGTCCCACGTACCACGGCGGGACATTCTGGGTTCTTCCAAGTTCCCCACATCCTACACCCAGTCCTTGATTTCCTTCCTTCCTTCCTTCCTTCCAGGATTTTATTTGTTTGACGGAGGGACGGAGCACAAGCAGCGGGAGCAGTGGACGGGCAAGCAGGCCCCCTGCCGAGCAGGGAGCCCGACGTGGGACTCGATCCCAGGACTCCAGGATCATGACCCGAGGCAGACGCTTCACTGAGGAGCCCCTGGGTGCCCCCTTGACTCCGTGTCTGTGTTCGTGTTTGGGGTAAACGCTGGGGAGGGAGCTGCCGAGTCGTCGGCCCCAAAGGCACACCATGCGCGTGGGCTCCCTGCTTCTCTTCTTCCCCTTCGGGTAGATTTTTCCCGTAACCTCTGCGCCCAGCATGGGGCTCGATCCCACTGTCAGCCGGGCGACCCTGCCCCAGAGATCTCTAAAAGCTTCAAGCCTCATCTGCGTCTCTTCTGTCGGCAACGAGGCCGACGCCCGCACCCTGTCCTGCCCCCCTCCGAGGTGACTCTGCGTCCACCTGGCCGGTCCCCTGAAACATCACCTTGTCACCCTCCTGAGCACAGACATGCCGGAAAGAACAGGGCAGCCCGACTCCTGCCCTTGGTGGCCGGCCCACCCTTCTCGGCAGACGCGGGAACACCCCGCTGGGCCGTGCCCTGCACCGGAAGTCGTGCTGAGAGGCCTGACCATGCCCTGGGACCAGGCCGGCCGTGCCCCCGGCAGGAACCTCACTGTCCCTCCTGTCCTTCCTCTTGGCCACATGCCCCCGGGCCAGGCAGCCCCTGGAGGCCTCGGACATCCCCCGCACCACCCACCCCGGGAACCAGCCACAGCCCTGCCGCGCCCGGAAGGCTCCAGGGACAAACGGGCCCCTGTACTCTCTCTGGCCCCGTGGGCCCCGGCCATGGTGAGGCCGTCACGGACGGGGACCTCAGGCTGGCAGAGACCTCAGGGTGCAGACAGAAGCTGCCGACCTTGTCAGTCCCACTCCCTTCTGTCCTCCCCCGTTGGGGTACACTGGTGCCCCTGGCTTCTCTCCTGGGGAAGGACCCCAGGCTGAGACCCACCTTTACGCCAACCAATCGCCTTTGCTTTTAGACCCCACCTGTCACCGCACTGCCCCCCTCACTGCCCCCCAGCACGTGGAGCCCATGACTTACTCGGGGAGGCAAACCTCACACTCACGCTCTGTAGGCCCAGCTGAGAACTTTCCGGAAGTAGCAGGGTCCTACTGCTTCCTTTTCAACTCCCCCACCGTAAACCGTCCTGGGTTTGGCCGAGGTGTCACCTAGCTGATGCCTCGGAACTTTCCCGGGGCAGATGCAGGAAACACCGGTGCAGACGCACTTCTCGGGGCTGCCGACAGCGGAGACACTCCCCCCAGCTGGGGCGGGGCGGACGGGCGGCTCAAGGGAGCTGTCGATGCCGAGTTCCCCAGACGCGACGGGGTGGGGCATGGGGAGGGACCCTCGGAGGGGAGCTCCAGCCCAGGCTCTGCTCACAGTGGCCCCAAGACACCCCTCCCTGTTCGTCCTGCCCCCGGGACAGCCCCAGCCACGTCACGTGGTGCCTGCCCGCCCCGCTTCCCGTCCTGGCGTGGGGTCCCACCCGCGGAAAGGGGCCGACACATTCTGTCCTTGGCTCCAGCCCTGGCCCCCTAGAGCTGATCGCAGCCGTGCCCAGGGACTCTGCAGGGACTCTGAGGGGGATTTCTCTGGGAGGGGCCCCCTGCCTTACCAACCACCCTCTGCCCGGTGAGCTGCTTCTGGGCTTTGGGGGGCGACGAAACCACGTCTCCCACCATCAAGGCCTGACTCCGTCCTGGCTCTTGGACCCCCCACAGCTCCGAGGTGATCTGTGCCTGCTGCAGGGATGGTCGGCAGTGGCCCACCCCGGGCACGTACACACCCGCAGGAGGGTGCGCCCCCACTCCGCACTGTCTCCCAGACATGTTCAGGTCACTGCCCCCGCCGGCTGCGGGGTCCTGCGGCTCCGGGCGGCTCTCCCGCTCAGCCCCGCCCCGACCAGCGACTTCTCACAGGTGTGGGCGGCTGCCGTGTGCCTGGAAAGCTGGGCACAGAGTGGGTATAGGTGGGAACCTAGGGCTTCCCTCAGCCTTCCAGAAACCCCCGCCCGGGTCTGGCCACTGCCCTCCCTTGGGCCCTGGACGGCTCTTCCTCGAAGGGCGGCAGCTGGCCGAGTGAAGGCTGTGGGCGGGCCCCAGACCCGCCGTCCCTTGGCAGCAGCCACCAGAGGCCTGAGGACCCGCGGGAGGCAGAGCCTCAGCAGAAGCAGAGCCCACACCAGGCCAGCTGGGCCAGGGGTCTCCAGGGACACTGGGTGTCTGTGCTCGTGACCCAGGCCATCCTCTGGAACCTGCTCCCCTGGGGACCCCCGCTCAGGTGTGGAGCACAACCCGGACCAGTGTCCCCTCTGAGCCATGGCTGGATGGTCAAGGGTGGCCACGGATTCAAGTGGGGCCCCCTCCAGCCCGAGGGTTTGCATTATCTCTTCTAGGGCACGAGTTCCTGAGGGGCAAAGGATGGTGTGGGAGGAAGGCTCCCGGGGAGGACGCAGCGGCAGAGAACCGGGGATGAGCTCGCGGGGTCTGGGCCCTACGCCTGAGGGCTGAGCGTCTTCCAGGCAGGGGGACGGGGGACCCAGAGCCTCCCGACGATACTTGGGGCGGCTCACTTACGTCCTGACTTCTGCCGGGCAGGCCGAGGAGAGCGGCAGGGGCTCTCCAGTTACCCCGACTCCAGCGCCTCCTCTCTCCGTGTCAAACGGGTCCCACGGGTTTGAATTTCAGAGGGTACAAAAGGGTGAGCGGTGACACTCTCTCCTGCCACCCTGCTCCTGGCTGTCTCGGGGCGAGTGCGCACCCAGACGGAGGTGTTCCTTCTCCCAGCCTGTGAAGTCTTCCTAATGAGGAGGAGGGAACGGAGCAAGCCCTCCAGTAGCCGCCGCCTAGACTCAGCCGGTGTGAAGACCGCGGACGGGCCTCACCCAGACACAGCCTCCAAGGGCTCTCCCGTCGACCAGAGGCAGACGACACGCACAGCCGGTGGGGACGTCCTCCACGGGCAGCTACGGACTTCGAGTCTCTGAGTGACCTTAAAGACTTACAGATTTTTGGGGCGCCTGGGTGGCTCAGTGGGTTAAAGCCTCTGCCTTCGGCTCGGGTCATGATCTCGGGGTCCTGGGATCGAGTCCCACATCGGGCTCTCTGCTCAGCGGGGAGCCTGCTTCCTCCTCTCTCTCCGCCTGCCTCTCTGCCTGCTTGTGATCTCTGTCTGTCAAATAAATAAGTAAAATCTTTAAAAAAAAAAAAAGATTTAGAGATTTTTGTTTTTGTTTTGCTCTTTGAGATTTGATTTATTCACCTGAGAGCGTGAGCAAGCCCAAGCGGGGGGAGGGGCGGAGAGCGACGCAGCCTCACGCGTGGACAGAGCACGTCTCCCCGTCCGTGCTCGTCAGTGGGCCCCGGGCTGTCGTCTTCTGTCGGCTGCTGCGGAGGCGGAGGCTCCAGGCTCCAGGCCCTCCGTGGGTCTCAGTGGACCACAGTCATCATTCTGGAAGACACTGAAGCTGTCCCAAGACGCAGGTCCCCCCGCCTCTGCGGGGTTGACTGTAGGGTTTGTTTCTCTCTTTCGGTGTCTTCTTATGGTACCTGCGTTCACCGGCGGCCCTGACTGCTCCTGCCGTCTCCCCCGCTCCCTGGGGCAGGGCTCTTCAGACTCAGGGGCCGGAGGAGAGGAAGGCAGGGGCTGCCGGGGTTTCCAGGCGACCCGTGGCCCTCAGAGGAGGGCAGGAGTTCCCCCAGGCACCAGCCCGGAAGGGGTTTTCGGGGCAGTTCCGAAGAGAGCCGCCCTGAGAGGGAAGAGGCTGGGGGCGGAACGGGGCTTTTGAGAGGGACCACCCCGAGCGCTCAGTGATTCTGAAAGTCTCTTTCTCGGGCCCTGTTCCTCTGACCAGGCGCCTGCTGGGTGGGAACCAAGGGTCCTCATGCAGCCCAGGACGGGCCGTCCTCGTCACGACCGGCAGCCTCCTCCTCTGTGCCTCCGGGGTCGGGCAGGAAGAGAGCGGGCAGTGGCAGAGCCCCTCGGCGTTGGGAGACGTCCCAGACGCCTGGTTCTGCGACCTCGGAATGCGGGGCTGGGGCCATGCCTGGCTGTGGGGTGCGGCGGGCGGGAGTGGAAAATGGGATCTTTGTTGAGCCCGTCCATGCCTGTGCTCTTCCTCAGCGAGAACGGGGGCACAACTTACGGGGCACGGCGTGCCCGGACACACGGGGTCGCCGGCTTTGCT
Source organism: Neogale vison (assembly GCF_020171115.1). Lineage (NCBI taxonomy): Eukaryota > Metazoa > Chordata > Mammalia > Carnivora > Mustelidae > Neogale > Neogale vison. Next base: position 1,538,888 of record NC_058103.1, on the reverse strand, counting down.
CTGACCTTTGCTTTGGCGCGGACCGGTCCCGGGGGCAGGTGGGGGGGGCACACGGCCAGGCCCAGGAATGAAAGCACCCCCGGATGAGGAAAGGGTCCAGAGGGGCTGGGGAAAGGAGGGTCTGGGGGAGACCCTTGAAGGGTTGATGGACGAGGAGGGGCCCCGTGGAAACCACAGGAAAGCCCCTGCTGTCGGGCCTCATCCTGGAAGGAAGAGGCTGCAGAGGACTGAAGCCGTCACCGTGTGACTCCAGGCCCACCGGCATGAGCGGCAGCTGCGGCCTCTGCGCCCCAGGCCAGGACTCCAGCCTCCAGGGGAGGTAGTGATGCCGAACGCAGCTGGAGGAAGAGCTCACGGCAGCAGGTGCCAAGTGACACGCTGACATTTTGGGGATGCTCGTTCACGGGTATCTACTGGGGGCACCGAGGACCCCAGAGCCCAGCAGAGGGGTCACAGCCACGCCGGGTCCTGCTGGAGTGACCTGCTGCGGCCCATCTGGTCCTCCCTTCCGTGGGTGAGGCCCGCGGGTGGCGGGGTCCACACCCCATTTACTTTGGTGCTCCCGAGCCCACCGTCCTCTGAGCAGACCCCCTCGGTGGGAACCGCTCTCAGAAGACACCCAGCGGCCTGCCACTCAGGGCCACAGCTGGGTGGGCGTTTGGGACACAACAAGGGCTCCTCGTACACAGAAAGGCCCGCACCAGGGGGTCACAGAGCAGGCGGGAAACAGGACGGCAAAGCTATGGAAGAAAGCTGGGGTTTTCACGGTGTGGGTGCCGTCCAGGGGCAGAGGACGGCCGGGGCAGCAGGGGGCAGCGGGCTCTGGAGGGACAGACGGCGGATGAGCACACCCGTGGGCTGCGTGTGAAGCCACAGACCCAGGAAGTTCACGGAACACTGCTGGAGGACATCTCGGCTGCCCCGGACACAGAAGGACCTAAGAATCCCCCAGAGCACCCAGGCCCCTTCTCCCCTGGCCGCTGCAGGAAGCTCTGTGCAGACGCCCCGCGGAAGGCAGGCAGCCACGGAGACTCGGCGTGGAGCACCGCGTGGCGGGCGGCCAGCAAGGCTCACAGAATGGGGTGCCCCAGCACGCACCTCCTTCTCAGGCTCATTCCCCCAGGTCCCCCTGCCAAGGTCAGCAGCAGATGCAAAATGAAAACTCGGTCCCTCCCGCTGGATTCCTCCTGCCTCAAGGAGACCCCCCAGTCACTCCCACCCCCTTGCAGCACGGCCAGGGCAGGGCAATGTCTACCCCAGGGGCGCATCTGGCCTTCCTGGAGACATTCTTGGGTTTCACAGCTGGGACGGATGCTCCTGACGTCTACGGGGACGTCTACCCATGACCCTGCACACCCCGTAAGGCACAGGCCACCCCCTCCCCGCCATGCTTCACCGTGCTGGGGGAGCCCTGATGCAGGGCGGGCACAGGGGAGGGCTTGCAATCACTCTGCGCTCCCCCCGCCAAGGCAGAGGCTGCAGCTCGGAGCCCCCACGCTTGGCCTCGTGCCCCGTCCTGGGGAAAACCCGGCGCTGGGGACGGAGGCCGTCAGCAGCGGCCGAGGCCTCCAGGCGGCCCACGGGGCCTGGGGGAGCCCTGGCTGCGAGGTCTTCGCCCCTGGACTTCGGGACCCTGGGCCGTCCTCCTGCTGCTGCAACACAGGAAAAAGCAGAAGTGAACTGGGCCGGGGAGTACCAGGGTGGGGCCCCTCGCTCCCACCCTCCCGCACCCCCCGCAGGCGGATCCCTCCTAGACAGCAGCTGCTCCGACACACTGGTGGTGCCTGACTGAACCCGCCGTTCACAGCGGAAACAACTTGGTTTCCTCTGTTGGTAACGGGCCTCCAGCCGTCCTCAGTTCTCAACAGCCTGGTAACACCCAGGGCGGGGGCCAGGCCGCGGGCCGGGGCGCTTCCAGAGCACCTGCTGTGTGCACCACCCTGGGCAGGTTCCGAGGGGCAGGGGACCTCCGCCGGGCCCCCCGGCAGCCCGCAGCCCAGGGCGGGGCCCCTCACGTCAGCGGGCGCCAGGGAGAGATGCTGGGGGCTGCCGGGGTGCGTGAGAGGACAGCCAGAGTCCTGGAGGGGGCTGGGGTCTGCAAGGATGTGGGGGCACAGGGACCGATCGAGGGAGGCCAGGACGGGCGGGTGTCCCTGGAGCTTGCGGGGAGGGCAAGAGCGCTGGGCTGGACAGCTTGTCTCCAGGGCTGCGCAGGAGAACCTGTCAGTGAAGGGCTGTGAGGTCGCGTCCCACACCGCTCTGCCAGGTCACGGTGAGGACAGGGCCAGAGGGCAGTGGGGAGGCTGGGCAGTGGCCAGGCCTGAGAACCTGGGGCCAGGAGACAGAGAGGGGGCAGGAGCAGGGGACCCACTGCCCAGGGCCCGGAGGGGTAGGGGCTGGGCACTGCCCAGGGGATGGTTACGCGGGGGGCACAGAGGACGCTCGGGGCCCAGCAAGGCTGACACTGCCGGTCACCTGCCCACAGTGAGATGGGGGCAGGGCAGAGGGCAAGGGGGTGCCGCTGACCCACCCAAGAGGCCATGGTCGGGGCTGGAGGGTGGAGGGAAGGGGCGCATGTGGGTGTGAAGCCCTATCTCGCAGGTGCCCCCATCATGGGCTCCGGACGCCCTGCCCCTCCCCCCCAGAATCCAGGTCAGAGGCGAGAGCGGCCTCCACTTCCTGCCCTTCACCTGCAGAGTCCACGGCCGCCCGCCACCGCCACCTGGGGCTGGGGCTTCCTTCGGGGTGCAGTGGGAGTACCCACCTGGACGGGCACAGGCACTTCCTCCCTCCCCTGCCGGCGAGCACCTGGAGAGTCAGCCCCGGGCACTGACACTCCCGCGAGCTCACACGCACACACAGGAGCCCTGCGCGGGCAGCGCTCGGACTGCGGGGCCCGCCTTCCTGCTCCAGGGCCCCAGGGGGCTGCCCGGCTCCTCCGGGCTGGGTGGGCTCCGCCGGGTGAGAAGCAGGGGAGGCGGGCCCCGGGGGCTGTCATGCCCAGGCCTTGGGCCGAGCTGCCCCTCTGGGACGGAAGGGCAGGGCCGGGAGCTCGGGCAGGGAGCCGGGGCACCGGCGTCAAGCCGCTCCCCGTCTGGCTTCCTCTCCACGCCGCGCTGCGCATCCCGGGCCTGCCCCTGCCCCTCGCCCCAACCTCGGTCTCGGTCTCCGCGGGCCGCGCGGGGCGGATGGGAGGCGTCCATCTCCGGGCCACCGTCGGTTTCCTCGCTATTGGTGTCTCTTGAGACCCCACGGGAATTTTAGGACAATTTTTCTATTTCTGCAAGAAACGTCACTGGGATTGCGGAGGGTCTGGAGGTGGCTTCCTGCCGGTCTCCGGCTACGCTCCGTGCCCCGTCCTGGGCGGCTTCTCTGTGCCGAGCTGGGGTGTCCCCGTCCCTGGAGAAGTGAGCCCGCGAGCACCTCGTTCTCTTCGATGCCACAGACAAGGAAACGCGCTTCTCGGCTTCCTCCGGGTTTGCTCCTGAGTCTGCGGAGGAGCACGGGGCGCCCGGGGCTGACTCCGAATCCCGCCCCTTCCCCGACTCCGCTTCTCCTGCTTCTTGGGACAGCGTCGAGTTTCCCGCGGGCGGGACCACGGCACGTGCAGACGCAGCTTTACTTCTTTTCCAGGCTGGACGCCTCCGACGGCCGCGGCTCGTTCTGCGCAGAGTCCCCGGTCCTGCTCACGCGCGGGACCCTGCCCAGCAGCTTAGCCTCACTCTGCGAAACGGCAGCCCTGCTCCCCAGCAAGCTGTGGCTTCTTTGTTGGAGGCTGTGCACCCCTCTTGGAGCCTTGGGGTCCTCGCTGGTTCCCAGCACCACTGTCCAGCCCTGAGGCTTTCCTGTGCTCGGGAGTGATGGCTGTTCTAGAAGACCCGGTCTGTTGCCCCCTTCGGCCTCTGCAGAGTCCAGTCTCGCCTGTGGATGTGTCAGCAGACTGCGATCCAACTGTCGCTGGCCCCAGGCCGAACCTCAGAAACCCGGTCAGTGTGGTGGGAACGGGGTAGGGTGGGGGACGGGCTTCCGTGCACAGCTGCAGCCCCGGGCCCTAGCTGCGGTCCGGGCGGGGTCTCTGCCTGGCTCCTGTCTGCTATAGGAGCAGAGCATCCCCGGCAGATGGGGTCCGGCGACCTGCGCCGGGTTTGGGACTCTGCACGCTGTCGGGGTCACCTCCACGCACTCATTTGCAAATGGGCCATTTGGGCCCCAGGTGCTCACCCGGGACCTCTTTTAAACATTGCCTTGGGGCGCCTGAGTGGCTCCGTGGGTTAAAGCCTCTGCCTTCAGCTCAGGTCATGATCCCAGGGTCCTGGGATCGAGCCCCGCGTCGGGCTCTCTGCTCAGCGGGGAGCCTGCTTCCTCCTCTCTCTGCCTGCCTCTCTGCCTGCTTGTCAAGTAAATAAATTAAATAAATAATAAATAAAATCTTAAAAAAACACTGCCTCAGTTGACCTGCTGGCCGTACCACAAGCCCAACTTTCTCCTCTTGGCCTAGCCATGCTCTGTCTCATCGGCTTCCAGGAACCCTGGCACGCAGGTATGCACAGCATTCTCTTATTAACACTTTTTTGACTGAACTGATTTTTTTGCAATTAAAAATTTTTTAATCTGCACACAGGAGCATTCAGTCCGGGACGTTCAGCCCGCTGCGTGTCGACAGCTGCTGCGGCTGTGTCCCCGGCCAGAGCAGGCTCGGCAGCCAAACCCCCTCGTGCGGCCCCCCCACCCCAGCGCCCCCGCTCTGGGTCCCCGTCTCCACTCCGGCCGCTTCCAGAACCGCACAGACTGGCACGGGCTCGTGGACCCGCCCTGCCCGGCAGGGGCTATCCTGGAGACCCACGCCTGGCTTGCCCGTGAACAGCCCCTTCCTCGGCGCTGGATGGCGCTCGACTCGCCGACCGACGGCCGACGGTCCGTCTTCCGGAAGAAGAGCCCCGGGGTTTCTCCAGGTCGGGCGGTCGTGAACCCCACTGCTGGGAGGACTCACGTGCGGCTTCCGCACGAACACGCGTTTCCATTTCTCTCGAGGGAACACCCGGACGTGGAAATCCTGAGTCGTCTGAGGGAGGAGCGACCCAGCCCGCGCCCCAGCAGCGGCCCCGGTGGCGTCCTTGGCGGCCGCGCGGCTCCGTCCCACGCGGTGCTGCCATCGCCAGTGCCCGCCGTCCCCGCCGTCCCGGGGAACCGGGGGACCTTGCCGCCGTGGCTCTAATTTGCATTTGCCTGACGACACCGGTTGGGGACGGCCCTCCCGCGTCCCCTTCCTTGGCGCTGCGGTCAGACCTTTGGCCCATTTTTAAACTGGGTTGTGTCTACACTGTCTACACCGTGGAGTTCCGACAGCCCCCCGAGCCTTGTGCCGGTGTGTGCGGCACCTGCTGGAGGTCTGCAGCCATCGTCCGCCCGTCTGCGGCCCCCAGTCCTAATTACTCGCGTCGTCCGCCGGGGTCTGCTCCTGCTCGTTCGTTTTCCTGCCCGAAGCTGGGATGCTTCGGTGGGAGATGCGTTTTTGGGAGAACCAACCTCCGTTCTCCTCGCCCTTGACCGCGCCTTCTTCTTCAGATCACTGATCTCCAAACTTGTGTTTTATCTCCACTTTTTCACTTTCTTCGGGCTTGTTCTGTTCCCCCACCTGCCCCGACTTTCCTTTTTTATCTGATTTACAAAGCTGGGGCTAACTTGGGTGCGGCGTGTGGTTCGGACTTTTGGCAAAGGCATCCGGTGGGTAACGGCTGACCCAGGAGAGTTTCTAAGACAGAACGGTGGAAGGAGGCATCGCTGCCCTTGCGAGCCACGGACGGGGCTGGGCTGGGCGTCGCCGTGGAGGCGGCAGCCACAGGGCCACGAGGAGGAGGACAGTCGTTGGCTAATTAGATGCCCGCCCGACCGCACAGACGGGCCACTCACGCCAACGCGCTCTGACGACACGTCTTATTCTGGCAAAGACACGCAATTTAGGTTCCTCTAGGTATTTAGGGAAGGGAGAAAAGTTTCTCCTGAGCCCACAGGGTCTTAATTACCTCCGCCTCAAAATAGCCTTTATACCAAAATGACGTATTTTAGGGAGAGTTGTCCTGAACCCCTTCACATCCATCCACCCCCCACGCCCCATCCCTCCCTCCAGACAACCCCCCCCAAATTCCCTCTTCCATCTTTCCATCTACCCCCCGTCCGTCCAACCGTCTGCCCAGCCTGCCGCTGCCCGTCTCTCTGTCCATTCCCTCGACCCCTTCCCTTTTCCCCACAAGCCCCCCTTTCCTCCCTTGGGGGGCTGACTCCCACTGACAGTGCTGCTTCCGGGTCCTGTGCCCTGGTGAATGGGAACCCAAAGGACAGAGGTCCTGTAGTTGGGTCCCGGGGCTGCCACCCGCCAGCCACACCCAAGGACTGTGCTGCTTCTTTCTGTGCACGAGTTCCCGAGCAGCGAAGGGTCAGCGGTCTCCGGCCTTCCGAGGGCTCAGAGGTGGCCTCCTACGTGCCAGGCCGGGGCCAAACCTTTCTCTGAGCCGTGCAGGGTGTGGACCACCGAGGCTGAGTTAACCCCATATCGCACAGGCTTAGCCCTGGGTTCTCGGCTGTCGAAACCAGGCACCGTAGGATGTGTGGAGGGAAGAGCTTGGGAAAGACAGATGCCTTGACGGCCGGGGCGTAGGGTGGCCGGTAGGCAGATCCTGGGCATTGAGGGGAGCGAGAATTCTACTGAAGTGTAGATTTCAGCCTGGATGCCTCCGTTTAAGTTACTTGGTCATAAATACCATTTTCGCTCACCCGGGCTCTGTGACGACGCTCTTCCTGCTATCGGGCGTTTGTGCATTTCTCAAGGTCAGGAGGCTGTTCAAGTGTGTACCCAGCCCGGGATGCCCTGGGCCCGGGTCCTCAGGGCTCAGCTTGGGCTGAGGGGCCATCTGTCTGCTGACCGTGCATGCGAAGCCGGTCCTGGGGCAGCCGCACTGTGTGGCTTCCAGGGCCCACAGCAATCACCTCAGCCCGAAGTCTGGGCACAGAGGGGTCAGGGGCAGCCTAGGGGCTCCCTGGGGACACAGACCTGCCCTCTCCCCTCACTTCCCACAGCTGCTGGGCCCTGCCAAGGGCAAATGAGGCCCCATATCCCTGCTCCCACCTGGCCCTGGACCCCCCCAACCCCGAGAAACACCAGTGGAAGAAGGAAGGAGGGGCACAGGTGCCGTGGCCGGCAACCTGAAGACAGGACCCCCCTAACTCCTGTAATGCCCTTGTGCTGCTTCTGAGGGGCAGGGCTCTAGGGAGTCCGGCCCCACCTGTTCCCACCTCCACGGAGCTGGGCCTTGGTGGGGCGCACGTCTGCGGAAGGGGTCCCTGGGCAGAGGGCCGGCAACATCCACTGGAGTGAAAAGCCCTCCCCAGGGTACAGTGCCCTCAGGCTGGTGCCTACGGCAAAGCTTCGACACGGGGGGGGGTGGTCCCTGCTGCAGGCTGCCCCCCCCACCTCCCAGCCTGCTCCCCAGACAGTAAGTGACTCATGGCTCAGGCTGTGCTGGTGCTGGGAAGTTTGCTGGGAACTTTGCTTGGTGACTGGGGGAATCCCCCAGCTGCCTCCAGACAGAAAGTCTACAAGATATTTCTACGAAGTGATTGACGTTTCCCCAAACCACAGACCAGGGAGGGGTGCCAGGGTCGGGGTCAGCTGGCCGGAGTGTCCCTCCCCTGCTCTCTCCTAGCTGTGGAGAGCCTCTGGCCCCCAGATCCCTCCCTGCCACCTCCTGGCTAACAGCTTGTCTATGGAGTGACAGGCCACAGTGCCTGGGACAGGAGGGACAACGTAAGGCCAGCCCGGGGCCAGCGGGTCTGGATGCGCTCCATGGTATCTCTGTCTGTGAGCGACCAGGCCCTGGTGAAGATGTGTCCTCCCTGCTGCCGGGTCCCAGAGCCCTATGGCTGAGCCTGACCAAAGCACAGGGTCAGGTCAGGAGCCTCTAGTCCCAGAGGACACTTTGCTGGCTCAGCCACTGCCCTAGAGGAGCCCAGGGCTCACCTTCCCCTCCTGCAGCTCCGCAGGAGTCAGCCCGCCCCCCCCACCCCTTTTTCCTAGGAGCCAGGAGGGACACCAGCCTATGACCTCCCCTGTCCCTGACCCCACTTTGTTGGGGAAGCGAAAGCACAGGGAGCCAGAGGTGGCCCCATAGAGGCGGGGCTGGGGGAGCCTTAAGTTTCCTTCCCCCAATGACCCCAGAGAGCCTCCTCCCTGCTGGGCTCCTCCACAGGGACTCCAGGATGAGCTAATGTCCCCTTCGAGCTCCCCACCTGTGGTCCCACCAGGCAGTTCCCCAGAAGGGGTGCTCAGGCCGGAGACAGCCCACCTAAGGAACAGGGTTCCCGGCTCCAGGCCCCAACGAGCGTCCCTCCCCGCGCTGCCCTGCCGCCTGGTGGCCGCTGCCCGCGCTGCGCCTGCGGGCCGGGCTCGGCGGTCACTCCACGCTGGCCGCGCAGCGGCGGGCTCACCCCCCAGTCCGAGCCCGGCGCCTCCACGGGGGAGGGGACCACCTGCTCAGCCCGCGCCCAGGGCTCGCTTCTCCCCTCCAGTGCGGCGCAGCCCCCCAGGAGCTCCTGGGGCTCTCAGCATCGCTGCGCTGGACCCGCCCCCTGCGCTGGACCCCCGACTCCCGCCAGAGGCGCTGCAGACCTGGGGCCTCAGTTTCCCCGGCAGTGAATGGGCCTGCCGCGCTCAGAGGGGCAGGGAGAGGCATCTGCCCCGGGGGAGAGCAGGGGTGGGCGGTACCTGCCCCCGCAGCGGATTCAGGGATTCCCGGCTCGCTGCCGTCACCCCTTCAGGGCCCGGAGCCCTCCGTTCCCGCGCCGCCTACGGCCCTGCCCCAACCGCCCCAGCCTCCGGTCCCGGCCGGACCGTCCCTGTGCTCCCTCCCGACCTCCCCCCGCCCAGAGGCCCCGCGGGCAGCCCGGCGGCGGCGCGCACACCCACCCTGGCCGCGCGGCCGCCGGGAGCGCGCCGGGACCTGGGGGGCGGCGGGCAGAGCCCTGCGGGGCGGGGCGGGGCGGGGCCCTCGGACGTCTCAGGCCAGCCGGGGCTCGAGGCCTGACCCCGCGGGGCCGGCTCGCAAGGCGGTGAGCGTGGGTCCCCCGGAACGTCCCTCCCAGGCCCCCACCCAGGGCGCGGAAACGGAGAGGGCTGAGCGGAGACCCGCCCCCCAGGGCCGCTCTGGGGGTGCGGGGCGGACCCCCGACTCCGCTCTAAGCCCCGGGGCCACCCGCCCCCTCGGGAATGCAGCGCGCGGCGCCAAACCACCAGCTGCGACCCGGGGCGAGGCCGAGCGCGCTGACGCTCCCGGCTGGAAGTCCCTGGGGAGTCCGCGGCCCAGCCGCAGGAGGCCGGATCCGCGACGCCCTCGGGGTGGGCCCCGACCCCTGCTCCCGGAGCCAGCCGCCCGGCCCCTTTCCTCCGCCGCCCGCGGCTGCCCCGGCCCGGCGCCTGGCTCCCAGCAGCCTGGGACACCTGACCGGAAGGTCTGTGCCTCCGTTTCCCCACTGCGCCCAGGGCGTTGCTCCCATCAAATCCGGGTCGCTGAGGATTGGGGACCGTCTGGAGCTCTGGAGAAGCACCCGGGGCACCTGCTCCGTGAGGCCGTTCTGGGGCAGGTCCGCGGAAGAAAAGGGGGAGCAGGGAGGACCCAAAGCCACAGAGCCGACTTCTCCCGCCCCCCACCCTGGGTTCCAGCACCAGTGCGTTCACGCCCACGCGTGCTGGTGTGCCCTGTGCGCCTGCGTGTGTGGAGGTGCGCGCTGGTGTGAACACGTGCTCACCAAAGTGGCGCATGTCTGCCCTTGGGCGTGTGCATGCACGCGTGCCCACAGAAGGTGCGTCCCTATGTCTGTGTGTCCACAGGAGTGTGTGTGTGTGTGTTTGCCAATCCCACCCCTTAGGTGGGGACTGTGTAAACATTTCTCAAATGCCAGCCCCTGGAGACGCGGGGCTCCTCCTGCTCCTCCCCTCCCCTGGCCTGCCCTCACTGGCTCTTCTGGGATTCTGGGGAATTACACGGCACCCCACGCCGGGGGAAGGCAGGCTGGTGTCCCAAGCACAGATGTGTGGCCAAGGGGTCCCAGGTGACAGCAGGGCCCAGAAGGGAGGGCTCCTCTGATCCACTGTTTCCAGGGAGGAAGTGTCCTGTTAGGGGTGCACGGGGGCAGTCACGGCCAACATCATAAGCCCTAGGGTGCAGGGAGCCCCTTCCCCAGGGGACGCTGAGCATGCCCCTGGGGTGAGCAGGAAAGTCAGGTGCCCTCCCCAGCAGACCCCACATCTGCCTCTCAGCCCTCCCTTGTCCAGCACCCCACAGGCCTCACAATGGTGGAGCTGAAGGAGTAGGGGCCACAGGGCTCCAAGCCAAGACTAGTCCCTTTGTCCTGTGCCCAGAGACCAGGCAGGAATTGCCACCACCCCCCGAGCCGGAACCCTCACTCAGTCCCAGGCCCAAAGGCCAGAGAAGGCCTGGCCTTGCTTGCCGTGTGCCTACGTGACCATGGTCCCCCTGCGTGGCTCCTGCCTGCCTCCCTCCCCCCACGCTGCGGAGGCCAGGGGATGACTGTGAGTCTCTCCCTGCCCCGACTCCATTGGCGTCCGACCAGCCACAGCTCACTGGCTCTGACCCCGAGGCTGGACCCCAGGCTGGGACAAGTGGGGAGCCTGGGCGGACTGGGACCCCCACATGAGTCTCCTCCTTCGCTTGTTCATCAAGCCCCTCCCTTCATCCACATCTCCAGCGACTCTGGGCCTCCCAGGTCGGTGCTGTGATGACCACACGGAGGACAAGATAGGGCCAGGGGGGAGGAGGTCTGAGTGGGGAGGGGCAGGGGAAGGCCTCCCGTGGCCACCTGGCACTTGGGTCTGAAGGAGGGCGAAGGCCATCTCCAAGAAGGCCCTGAGGGCTGGCGTCCTCGTCCCCTAGTCTGGTGGCCCCAGGGCAACTGACTGGCCACATCTGAGCACCGTGGGGTCATCTGCTAGGAGCCTCTCCAGTCCTGCAGCTGGGGCTGCCCTCAAGGGTGACCCTGTCCCTGACCCCATCCCTGCTTCCCCTGCGGGACTCAGTGTTCCTCAGTGCCGATGGCCTTCAGCCGCCCTCGGGATCTGCTCCAGGCTCCTGACGTGGCATGTGTGGCCCGCCCAGCGGAGACCCTGGCAGGAGACCTGTTTTCCCCAGACCCTCCATCTCTGCGCGTGGACCAGCCCCCCGGATGCCGCTCCAGGCCCGCAGCCCCTCTGCCTGTGGCCCCCGCAGCTCCTCCCCCCAGGCCTGTCCTCTGCCCTTCCCTTCTCCACGTGCCCCCTGGACCTCCTGGTAAAGGCCACGCCATCACCAGGGGCAGGGGACAGGGCCTCATGCCGTCAGTAGCCACCAGAGGGCGCGTGTCTCGGACGCGGCCTTAGGGTGCATCAGGAGGGCTGAGCAGGGAGCTGGGAGCTTGAGCCTAGGACACTGGCCCTCCGCCGGCGCCTTCCGGGTTTCTGGAGAACTCTGCCAGGTGGCCACTGCGAGCTTACTTCCCAGGTGAGGAAACAGGCCAGAGAAGGGGGTGCAGCCCCCACCCCGCTCCGGGCTCTCGAGAGCACAAGCTCCAGGTCTTCAAGTTTTCTCCATGTGCACCTTGAATCTGCTGTGTTGGCTCTACCTTGCTGTGTGACTTTGGGAAATTCACCTGACCTCTCTGGGCCTGTTCCCCACCTGGGAGCTGGGGTGGGGGTGGGAGGTGGAAGGGGCCAACTCCTGGGCAGAGCGTGGTGGCTGGCTGGGCTCCCACGGAGGCGGGGTCTGCAGGGCCGAGGCAGCCCTGCTCCGGCCAGTGGGGGCCTGACCCTCCCGGGGAGCTGCGGAGCGACAGCCAGGACAGGCAGAGCGGCTTTCTTGCCAGGGAACTGCCCCAGGCTGCGTGCACACACGTGCGTGCACACGAGTGTGCCAGGATCCTGCGGCTACATATGACACTTGCCAGGGACAGCCCACCCCCCCCCCCGGCTCGCCCTGCCCCTTGCCAGCTGGGACAGGGCAGGGTCTGCCAGCCCAGGGTGCCTGGTGGCCATCAGGGCTGCGTCTCCCCTGGGGAAGTGAGGGGCACTCGGCCCCAACCCTCCATAGGAATCCCCACCTCCTGGCAATGTGGACCCCTCCTGGGTCCTCCTGAGACCCTCGAGGGAGGGCAGAAAGGGTGAAGGCCACAGCCAGGGCCGGGCAGAGGGTGCCCGCCTACCTGGGAGTTGGCAGAGGCACCGTTCCCACGCTCCGTGGTGCCAGTCTCGGCACTCAGCCCGGCCCCACCCTTGCCTTGTGGCGACCAGGGCACCCGGAATGTGGCTGCGGATTCCGTCCCCCGGGGCCACGGATTCCTGTCTCAGTGGGCGAGGGCGGAGGACGGCTTTCCGCCCTTTGATCCCTGCCAACTCCAGGGAGCTGGGCGCGCCCAGGCCTTGCCAGCCAGGCCACAGGGGAAGCTGGGGGAGGGGGATCCAGGCGGTGCCCTTGGAGCTCCTGACTGTCCTCTTCCCTGCGGGGGGAGGTCCTGGCTCCTCACCTGTGGACCCAGGTCCGTTCCCCACCTTTTGCCTCCAAGCGGCCCACGGCGCTGCCTCCACCCAGCCTGCCCAGGCGGGGGAGGGGCCGGCCCTGGCTCTCTCTGCCAGACTCTTCCCGACCTGCCAGGCCATGCCATGATCAGCACCCACCACCCCCACATTCCCTCTTGAGGCCAGCCTGGTGCTGGTCGGGGCGCTGAACCATCCAGTACGAGGAGGAACCCCAGAATGTCCTGGGCCTCCCCCCAGCGTGCCACAGCCCACCAGGCGGACCTGAAGGCCCTCACCTTCGCCCTCAGGTGGACTGGTCCCCGACCCCTCGCAGCCTCTCTGAGCCCACGACAGCTGCCCACTCAGTGTGCCCCGTATTCAAACGCCACCGGGCACCCCTGACCCTGGGACAAGGGGCTGCCCTCTGAGCCGGAGCTGGGGGATGTAGGGGTGTCCTCAGGAGCTCCTGAGAGACAGAAGGACCCTGGAGGGCGGCTGGGCACTGCTTTGCCTCACCCGCCAGTCCTGCCAGGGGCTCCCTCACCCGCCAGATGGGAATGACGGCCATTAGCACCTCATGCCAGAGGCCTGTCTGGGACCGGCTCTATCCGCCCCACGCAACCAAGGAGAGGGGACTCAAGCTGGGCCCCAGCACTGAGGAAGGGGAGGGCCCAGACCCGGAGCAGGAGCAGCCTGGCCCTTGGGGAGCCTTGCCAAGATGGCCCCCAGCGTGTCCCAGCAGGACTACCTGATTCCCCACTGATGTGTGGGCCCGCTCCCCAGCCGGGCAGTCCTCTGGCCACAGAACTGCCAGAGACCTGGAGTGTCCTTCTGGGGCGGGGGTGCCTCTCTCTGAGGGTGTGGGGTGTGGGGAGCCAGGCTGGGTGCACCCGCGGGAGAGCAGGAGGCCTGCGCCCACCCAGCCGCCCGCTCTGCGTCCCTGTGCAGGGCCAGGGCTGGTCCCTCGGGTGCAGGCCCGCGATCCGGACCAAGTCTCCGCCACGTGGAAGACCCGGGTGCGGCAGGGCCCACGGGGAGTCCGGGGCCTTCCACGCCCCCGCGCTCCATCCCAAGCGTGTCGCGGCGAGTCAGGCCGCTCCGACGCCCGCCCCGGCCCCGTGCGCATTCCTGGAGAGGCCGGGAGCGGCCGGAGGGGCCCGCGGGCCGGGTTTGGGCCGCGCCGCCGAGGGCGGGCGGATGGAGGGCCCCGGAAGGGGTGATGCCTTCCCGCGGCAGCACCCGCAGACGGTGACCCAAGGTCGAGGTTCCTTCTTGGCCGCTGCAGGCGCAGACCCGCGCGCTGGGGCAGGCACCCGCGGGCCCGGGCGGGGGCTGTGACTCGGTGGGGCTGGCTCGGGGCAGGGGGGAGGGGGGAAGCCGTGGGCCCAGTCCGCCCAGGGGCGGGGTGCCCGACGGCTGCCGGCGGGGGTGGGCGCTGCCAAGCCGAGCCGAGCCGGGGGAGCGGGAGCAGCGCTGGGAGAAGGCGCGGAGGCGCAAGGGGCCTGCGTGGTTGAGGGAGGGTTGGCGCTGGAGGAGGCGTGGCTGCAGGGGGGAGGCCGGAGCTCCAGCCAGGGTTCCACGGCCTGCGAGGCTGAGAAGCCGGTGCCTGGGCTGGGTGCACCTCCACCCCTCAGCCCTGCCTCCGGGTGTCTGTTCCTTTAATACAAAGCCCTGGGTGCCCGGTCCTGCCGTGAGCTTCATGGGGGCTGCCTTCAAGGGGCTCAGAACCTGAGAGGTCTGCGGAGAGATGCTGGGGCCCTGAGGGTCAGCGGGGGCCCTGCAGGCCCACTGGGCCTGGGGATGGCCGGAGGGCTGGCAGGGGCAACCCCCCACTGCGGCGCTCCGGGCCTGCTCTCTCCCAGTGCTCTGCTGGCCTGGGCTGACACCCAGGCGGCCCCAGCCCCAGCCCCAGCTTGGGCACTGGACACACCCACATTCCACAGAGGGTCCTGACAGCAGCAGGGCTGCTGGGGTGAGAGACAGAAGAGAGAGAGGAAGTGCCCGGGGCTAGGGGAGTCTGGGGGGGAGGGGGTGCTGGAAAGGCTCGGGAAGGGCCCCAAGGAGCACAGCAGACCCGCGAGAAGGGCCTGGTTTCCTGAGCAGAATGGTAGCTGCTGGAGAGAGGAGCCTGGGGGGCAGCCGTGAGGGCAGTGGGGAGCCACAGGAGGTGTTTGATCAAGGAGGAGTGGCATCGTCAATAGATCGCCCCAACAAGCGGGGAGAAAGCGTGACACGCGGGGTTGTAGAATAAGCCGTCCTCAGACGGGACCAGGATTTACTGAATAAATCTCCTGTGGCTGGATACTGAGGTGGTTTCCAGATGCTTCTGCAGTGAGAATCACTGTCCATCGCTGTTTGCATTCAGAGCCATTAAAGCAGACTCCCAGAGGGGAGTAAAGGCTCCTCGAGATCATTGCTGACGGAGCCTGCCCGCTTGGCACTCAGCCCGCAGCACCCCTGCAGGCCCACGGGCTCCCTCCAGCCCTCCCCCAGCCGCCTCCTTCCCTGGGACCTGATGGTCCCGTACTTCCTCGTGAACCCTCATGGAGCCTGGGTCCCCGATGGGGGCACCAGCTGGCCTCGGGACCCTCTCAGGAACCCCCCCCCACAGGCCCCATCACTCAGCACCGCACCCTACTCCCTCCTCTGTGCTCCAGCCTCCGAAACCCCCGTCTGCCGAGGGACAGCCTCTCCTCACCCGTCCTGCCCTATTTCTGCTCCCCCTTTGGGCCTGGCGGGCTGCCAGGAGACACCCAACAGGATCCTTCCCAGCTAAAGCCTGCAGCTCTCCAGAGCCCCTAGATTACATTCTGGCCCCCGGGAGCCCCTGCCCCACCCACCCCACCCCAGCTCTGCTCAGCTATCCACAGACCCCCACGCAGGGCCCATCCTTCCCTCCCCCGCTGGGACTCAAGTGCGGCCTCTTCTTCAAAGCCTGTCCTGCTGCCGGTCTCCCCTGTATGCCTCCGGGGCCCCTGCAGCTCCACACCTCCTCCCTGCCCCTGGCCCGGGCTGCATCTGAATCACCGGGCAGCCCTCTGGCTTTCCCAGGCCGGCAGCCACATCCCCTGTCAGAGCCCAGGTCAGACACGAAGGGTCCACAGAATGTCACCCTTGGCCAGGACGCAGCATCCCAGAGGGGCTTGGCCACAGGCGGGACGTCACGCAGCAAGTCCTGGTCCAGGCGGCAGAAAGGGGCGTCTGCTGGCCCGCCCGCTGCCGATGCCCCTGGAAGTTCAAGCCCCCCATTGCCCCGGGTATTTAGGGTCAGGAGGAGCTGCCTCCGGCTCTCCTGCAGGGGTTGGCGCCAGGCCCCGCACATCCTGCACACGAACTTGCGCACACACACACACAGACACACAGACACGCACACACACAGACACACAGACACGCACGCACACACAGACACACAGACACGCAGACACACACAAACACACACACACGCACGCACACACAGACACACACACATGCACACACAGACACACGCGCGCACACACACAGAGACACACACGCACGCACACACACAGACACACACAGATACACATGCGCACACACAGAGACGCACACACACAGACACACGCACACACACAGACACAGAGACACAGACGCACACACGCACACACAGAGACACACACACATGCACACACAGACACACAGACACACGCACACACACACACAGAGACACACAGAGACACACACACAGACACACACACACGCGCAGACACACAGACACACATGCGCACACACAGAGACACACACACAGAGACACACACACACATGCACACACAGACACACAGAGACACACACACAGACACACACACACGCGCAGACACACAGACACACACAGACACACATGCGCACACACATGCACACACAGACACACAGAGACACACACACAGAGACACACACGCACGCACACACACAGACACACAGACACACACGCGCGCACACACAGACGCTCGGCCGAGCCAGGCGTGGATGAACGCGCTCCGGCATGCCCTGGCATTCCTGGCCTCACAGGTCGGGAAGAACCCAGTCGGGCCCGGTCAGCATCCGGATGTCTCTCTGCGGAGCTGGAGGCACAGAGGTGCTGAGCAGAGAAGGCCAGCGCAGCCCCCCGACCTGTGAGCCGCCGTGGCGGGCAGCTCGTTCCCGGGGCCGCAGAGCCCAGCACAGGAGGGGCGGCCTTAGGGAAGGCCGGGTCCCAGAACCGCTGCTGGGTGCGCCGGGGGCCAGCCCTGGGGGACCGGCGCTGGGGGCCAGGGCAGCCCCAACCTGCCGTGGGCCAGCTGGGATCAAAGGCTCACCCAGCGGGGCCACGGTGCCGGCGGAGCAGAGTCATTCGACTGCTCAAAGCCTCCTGCACGCCTCCAAACCCACAGGAATTTGGGCACCAGAGCCGGCAAGCACGGCTGAAGCAACACCGGGCCAGGGTGCCCCAGCCTTGCCCTCACCACCCGGCCTCACCCACAAACCTGGCACAAAGAGATCTTCTCTTCCAGTCTTAAGGCCTGGAAAGATATTTTAGGTTTTCGGGGTTTGGGGGCTCCCCCATAAAGGACTGCGGGTCCTGAATTAATTTTTTGAAGGAGGTTGTTTTTACGTCGTCTGCACAGCCAGCTCACGGCTTGAACTCAAAACCCCAAGGTCGAGAGGCGCTTGCTCCGACTGAGCCAGCCAGGCGCCCCGCACGTATAGTTCTTCAGTCACGTCTTTCCTGGGTTGACTTGGGTTGGGTTCTCCCCAGCGACTGAGGGAAACCCTATTGGTTTCTGTGTCAGGCAACGCCGCTGAGCTCAGACGAGGGCCGGTAGTTGGTGTTGGTTACTGTGGCGATTCAGAGCAAGTTGCCGCGTTATCTGAGAATACAACGGACGACAGTGGGGCTCCCTGCACCTAGCTCCTGACCCACTGGTTTCTCTTTCTTGCCTTATTGCGTCGGACGCCCAGGCTAACCCTGAGCGGCGCCTGTGGGCACGGACACCTGTGCCCGAGGGGACACGTCCGTCACACGTCCGTCTCACAGCTGCAGGAGGTGGCACTCGCCACGCGAAGAAATTCCCTCTGGGTCTTGTTTTTTAAGCCCGGTTTGTTGGTGTGTTTGTTTTTAAGTCGTGGGTACGTATTAAACTTTGTCAAATACTTTAATCTGCGTGAGTGTAAGAATGATCTGAATTTCCTTCTTTAGCCTGGTGAAATGCTGTGTGTGATCTAATTTGAACGATGCTCAGGCTCCCGAGATAAACTGTGTGTGACCTTAACGCACCGTTGGATTTTGGTTAGCTAATACTCTAAAAACTCGCGCTTACACCTGAACCTGGTTTAGGATTCTCGTGCTCCCTATTCTGTTTCTGGTCTGCCCTCCTGAGGTAGGCTGGACCCCTTTCCCTCCAGCTCTCCTTCCCTGGAACACTCACATGTATTATCAGCTCCCAGGGGGCCGGCGGGTCTCACCGTGAAGCCCACTGGCTGAGGGGCTTTGGGAAGCCCCCTGGGAGAAGGGTTTGATTACTATTACAACTTTTTTTTTTTAAAGATTTTATTTATTTATTTGTCAGAGAGAGAGAGAGAGAGAGAGAGAGCACAGGCAGACAGAGAGGCAGGCAGAGGCAGAGGGAGAAGCAGGCTCCCTGCCGAGCAAGGAGCCCAATGTGGGACTCGATCCCAGGACGCTGGGATCATGACCTGAGCCGAAGGCAGCCGCTTAACCCACTGAGCCACCCAGGAGTCCCTACTATTACAACTTTTGAGTGAACTTCAGTGGGTTTAATTTGCCATAAATCTATGTGCTCGCTGGGTTTGCAGATTTATTGGTGTGCACTTTTTTCAAGATGTCTCCTACATTTAGAATAACCAAGGTTATAGTTATTCCCCTTTTCGTCCTACATGTTATTTTTTGTGCCGTTAATCAGTCTTAAAATAAGCTTCCCAGACAGTTGGCTTTGACTTGGCCGCCATTTCCTTTTTGCTGTTGTTCTGTCTTGGTCAGCGTCTGTGCTTTTTCCTTCCTTCTTCATTTCCATCGAAGCCATAGCCTCGTCTCTAACACTGCTTTACATGCGTCCCACAAATGCGCACTTGCCGAGGGCCTGTTATTGTCAAATTCTAAGCAGGTTGTGGTTCACTTTATGAATTCCTCTCCAGCGCAAACACCATTTCGTACTTTTAAAAAGTTTCCAAATGCTGCATTGTCCTAGCCGTGCTTTAGTTACTGGTCTCTTTTTTCGGGAAAGGAAAGTGTCCATGTAAATGGTGGATACACGAGAAGGGGGCGGGCGGAGAGCCCGGAGAACCTTGAGCCGCATCCGGCTCGGCCTCAAGACCCTGAGATCAGGACCTGAGCTGGAACCAAGAGTCGGACGCTGCACCCACTGAGCCGCCCAAGGGCCCCTGGGGATTGTGTCAGGACTGATCCCTCGTGTCCGTAACGGCGCACCGGGTGTTAGAGCCGGAGGACAGGCAGCACCTCCTGCCCCGCAGCACACATCCGGCTTCCCGGGCGGCGCCAGCCCGCGTCCCCTGGCTCCTGCGTGTGCTGGACCGTCCAGCCGCGGCCAGCGTGGCGGCACAGTCGCAGCCCCTGGCTCCGCCCTTACCTTCCGCAGAGGCCCCCGGCCGGCGGCTGGCTCTGCCGGCTGCTCCCCTGCGAGCCGCGGCTGTGCCCGGAGACGCCAGCGGCCCTCCGAGAGCAGCCGAGAACACATCCGCTTCTGCTTACAACGCGGGCAGCTGCGACGGCCGCTGCCGTGGTCTCCTCCTTTCCTGCCGGGAGCACCGCCGCGCGGACGCCAGGAGGCAGGCATCTTGGGTGCTGAGTCTACGAGGCCAGGGGAGCCAGGACTGGGCCATGTCCTTTGGGCCTCTTGAGAGGAAAGTGACCCCCATTCGGCGACGTGCCGCAGAATTAGGTTTGCTTTTGCCTGGAGCGGCACCACCTCCGGCACACGCCCCGGCTCACCGGGACGGAGCCCCTGTCCGCGCAGCTGTCCGTCTGGGAGACGGTCCTGTGTCACAAGGAGCGACCTTGCTCCTTCTCGCTCACGCAGGGACGCGCCCCGCTGTGCACGTCCCCCGGATCCCGTCCCCCGCCTGTGGGCCTGTGGAGACGCCGCCAGGGTCCCGCCCTTGCGGACGGAGCCGTGATGACCAGCCCCGCGTCTCATTCCACCGTGAAGGCGCATCTGCAGGGTGAGTTCCCGGCGCCGCTGCCGTTGTGCCCAGGGAGATGCCGGGGCGCACTGTGCCTCGCGCTCCTCCGAGCCCCCGCGCTCCTCCGAGCCCCCGCACGGCGCTCTGGGGCTGCGGCTCCCCCGCTCACCCTCCCGGGAGTTTCTTCGTTCCGCGGCGACTGCCGTGGAGAGCTGTGGTCGGTGGGACCTTCCCTCTCGTTACCCTTCCTGCAAACAAGCGGGTTCTGTGCGGACCGAGGCTGAGATACTGTTTGTAGCAGAATCCGAATCGGTCCTCCTGGTGGGTGTTCCAGGATTTAATCATATCGTCTGTGAAAACCAAACCTGTACTTCCTTCTGTGCGATTGTAAAAAGATTTTGTGGTTTTTTTCTTTTAATTTTATCTTTAGTCATTTCTACACTCAATGTGGGGCTTCAACTTACAACCTAGAGGTCAGGAGCTGCACAGGCCGAAGCCCCGGTGCCCCTGCGGCTTCTACACCTGGTTCCTCCTCCAGTGCTGGCGCCGGCGAGAACAGAACACCCGGCCGCTGAGAGCGGACCTCCACGGGCGGGCCGTGCCCTGCGCCCCACCTGGGGGTGGCCGGGTCCTGCGCGGCGGACGGCTTCACACCGAGAAGGTCGGATCGCGAACGCGCCGCGGCTGTGGCCTCCGCGCCGTGGGCCGGGCCGCTGCCGACGCCCCCGCCGGGTCCCGCAGCGGCGCGCGGGAGCCTGTCGACGGGCAGAGTGAGTCTGTGCCCTCCGGAGAGAGGAGGCATGTGAGGCGAGCCCCGCGTCTGCCTCTTCTCTTTCTCGAGTTCCTTCTGAGCTGCGGAGAGACGGAGCCAAAGCGGGGTCGGCGGCCTCGCGGGCTGCGTGGGGCTCAGCGCGGAGCCCGCTCCCTCCGGC
Source organism: Neogale vison (assembly GCF_020171115.1). Taxonomy (NCBI): domain Eukaryota; kingdom Metazoa; phylum Chordata; class Mammalia; order Carnivora; family Mustelidae; genus Neogale; species Neogale vison. The sequence goes on along the minus strand of NC_058103.1, from coordinate 1,518,251 downwards.
TCTGCCACTCCGTCTCTCCAACGAGAAAAATGGTTTCCCGGGGCGCCCACTGGCCCCAGTGGGTGGAGCGTGTGACTCTCGATGGGCAGCCGGAGCTCGGGCCCAGCGTTGGGCTGGCCGGACGCCGTGCAGAATCAAACAAGTCTGCGACAAACTAATACGTACGTTAGAAATCGTTGGAAAGCCTTGCGAGAGCGGCCCGTTGGCTGTACGTGACTTGACGTCCGTGAAGAAAACACGTGTCAACCCCCAGCAGAGGCCTCTCCAGACATGGGCAGGCGTCTCCTGGCCGCGGCCTTCCGACCGGATCCCGAGCGCAAGTCCTTCGGGTGCTTTTGGTCCCGATCACCAGCGTTTCGGTGTTGGCGTTCAGGAGGCTGGTCTGTGATTCCACATTCTCACGCGATGTACCTGGAGCGTGGACACCACTGTAGTGTAGGAGATATTTTAAAATGGGAGATTTCCCTTCGTTGTCCACCTTCCGCGATACTTTGCACAGCCGTGGCCCCGTCCTTTCCTGGAAATGTAAGGATCGCTCAGGACACCGGAGGACCGATGGCTTTGTTTGAAAAATGGTCTGTTACTTGGTGCACTCAGATTTTTTTTTTTAAATTTTTTAAGGCTCTACACCCGGCGTGAAGTCCAGGAAGGGGCTTGAACTCAGGACCCTGAGATCAGGACCTGAGCCGAGATCGAGTCAAACGCTGAACTGACTGAACCAGCTGGGCGCCCGGCGCACCGACATCTCCTTGGGTCTCTGTTACAATCATAATGATTAATCATTTTCTTAGAAAATCATCTGTTCCAACCTTGATGCGCTGGCTTCGCGCTCATCAGAACGGCTCCTTAACGCTCTGTCTCTGTGCTGGTTCTTCTCTTCCTTCCTTCCTGTGCATTTTAAACTTTCTTCTTTTCTTGATGAGGACTTCTGATTCTTGCTCTACTTCATTGTGATTTTTGTCCCCAGAGAATTGGCTCTTACGATGATGTCTTGGTCCCAACCATCGTCTCGTGTTCAAATCCGTCTTGTCTTTACTTGTGACTCTTTAAAATCTGCCCAGCATCAGCATCGCCGTCGGCCCCGCCCCAGAGGACAGCCCCCCGCCCCAGGTCACCAGCGCCTTCATCCCCTGTGCCCCTCGGGGCCTCGCCAACGGCAGGGAGCTCAGGATCTTCGTGGGACCCCTTCGGGAGACCAGTGACGTCTTCCTCCCTTGGGGGGCTCCGGCCTGCACCACGCCCGGCCCTCCAGCCGCACGGCCTCGGCCGGTGGGGCTGGCTGGGCTCAGGTTGCGTCAAGCACCCCGGGAGAAAGCGAGCGCACCTCCCCCTCCTGAGTTCCGAACCTCTTGTAGCGGACACGGCTCCAACGGTCTGTCCTGTCAGCCGCTCTCGCCTCGAGGGCGTGGGACCCGCGGAGCCACCTCACACGCCCCTAGTCACCTGACAGCAGAAGTGACAAATCTTGCCCATCTTTTCCCAAGCTAGGTGTGTAGTCCTCCCCCCGGGACAGGATCTGATGTTAATTGTAGGTTTGGAAGCAGAGCGAGGGGGATGAGATCCGTCACCTGCTTGCAAAGGAACCGCATCAGGTGAGGTCTCGGGAGTCTTCAGAGGAGGCAGGACCGGACCCATCCGAGGGCAGGGAGGGGCGCGCCGATTCCGCGGCTGTGGCGGTCTGAGTCTCCCTCCCCTGCGTCCGCCTCCCGGCTCCGGGGTCCGGCTCCGTCCCATGAGGGCCCCAGGTTCCCAGAGAGACGCGGGGAGGTCGGCAGCCCTCCAGGGGAAGGTGCCTCTCCTTTGGGAGCACATCGACGCGACAGCCCGGAGAGGTCAGAGCCTGGGGTGCTCTGCTCACGCTTGCTCTCCGATCGTGCCTTGAGCTCGGAACTCAAACAGCCCGACGGCGTCACGCGGCCTCCGACACCCTGCGGAGCAGCCCTGAGCCCGGCCCACCGTCCCGCGCCGCTGGCTCGCATCACCCACGCACGCCCTTTGTGCCTGTCGCCGGTCCACTCCGTGCCTGGGCCCCAGATGTCCCAGCACCCCACGTGCCTGGATTCCCACCGCGCAGTCCTGTGGACCGCCCCAGAGGCCCCAAAGGTGTGTCGTCTGCACTCACAGCAGGCGTCGTCGCTGTGCAGGTTGGAGGGAGGCATGAAGGGTGCAGGGACTTGGCCGTGGCGGTGACCTCGAGACCACAGCCCTCGCAGCTCTGCCGTGCCGGAGGGCCCGCTCCTGGCCTGCAGACTGGTGTGGCTGACGAGCCGTCGAGGCCGCGTGCGACATCCGCCCTCACGCTCTTGGGGAACGGGCACCACGGGTTAGGGAGCCCGAAGAAGGAGCCACACACCCGAGCCCAAGACCTGTTGGCTGCCAGGCCCTCGGATGAAGCCGTCAGAACTGCCAGTCCCCGCTGGGCCCACGAATCCCGCAGACGCCTCCCTGGGGAAGCTGGTCCTGGAGGTGTCCCTTCCGGCAAAGGACGCATTTCTGGGTGACGTGGAGTCCACAGGTCCGACCACACCCTCCATGCAGCCAGACACAACAAAGCACACACTGTCTTATCCACCCGCTGGACTCGCAGGTTGCATTTGCTCCCAACTCTGGAAGGAAGAAAGGGCACGAAGTGGGCAGCCCCCGGGGCCATGGAGAGAAAATCCAACAGACCCGACAACCTCTGACCACGGAAGAGCCACGGGCACACACGGAAACGCTCCGTGCCACGCCTGCCCGAGGTGATGGACAGGGCTGACCACGTAGGATGAAAACTTACATCCAGCAAAAGGAACCACAGTCAGCCCTGAACCTGCAGAAATACTCACAACATACATTGCGGAAAAATCAACAAATCTGGAGCGCCTGGGTGGCTCAGTGGGTTAAGCCTCTGCCTTCAGCTCAGGTCATGATCTCAGGGTCCTGGGATCGAGTCCCGCATCGGGCTCTCTGCTCAGCGGGGAGCCTGCTTCCCTCTCTCTCTCTGTCTGCCTCTCTGTCTGCCTGTGATCTCTCTGTCTGTCAAATACATAAATAAAATCTTTAAAAAGAATCAACAGATTTAAGCCTGTAAAAGTAAAAGACTCTCATAGGGAAAGGTTCCACAGACAAGCCCGCCGGGGCAAGCTGCCCTGCTCCTTGGGGCCTGCAGGAGCTCCTGTATTTCTGCTCCGCCTGGGAACCCCCCCGACTCACACTGTTGAGACCCCTCCTGGCGCCGGCCACCGTCCACGGGAGCACGGCCTCAGTGCTGAGCAGCTCGCCTGCCCCACCGTCGTCCCGAACGTGTCCACTCCTGCCCTGATGCCCCCAGGGACACCGCCGTTCTCTAGCACCGGGCCTGGCGGTGGAGCGGCGGGGTGCCCGGAGAACCCCGAGGGGCTGTGCTCTCCCGTCCCGGGCCGCCGGCCGTGCCAGGCGGGCTCAGGCTGAGCCTCCGCCCGGCGTGCTCTGTCCCCGCCGCACACGGGCGTGCTGAGCTGTCTGAAGGGCGACGACGAGGCTCGGCCGCGAGGGACGGGAGTGACCGCGCACACGTGGGCCTGGGGCCGCAGGCACAGGCCGTTGGCGCACGTCCACGGCACGTCCACAGGGGTTGGGGCTGGGTTCCAGGTGGTGGTGACCCAAAGCCGCCGTGAGGGTCTACGACGGGGCACGGGTGCCAGGTGCGGTCCTTCGGGTGGATCGTGCCCGTTTTGTCCCCGTGTCCACTCCCGTAGAGCCCGGATCCACGCTGAGGAGAGAAGCGCCAGCCTGGGGCCGTCCTCTCGGGACGGGCGGCCTGGCCACGGCCATTGCCCATCAGCCCGTGCTGGCCCCAGGTCCTTGGCCGCTCCCTGACCGCTCTGGGCCTGGTTCCTTACCTGCGCCACGGGAACGGTGGCTGCACGCCCCACGCGGCCGTAGCGGGTCATGGGGACGGGGATAGGGCACAAGGAAGTGAGTTCCTCCGTACAGGGTTTGGAAGGAGGCCTTGTGACCGGTGAATTCCACTGAGCATCTGGGAGGTGACTGAACAAAGCTGGCCTGTCCCCTCGTGTCCGTCTCTGTGCTGGGCTCTGAGCCAGCCCCATCTGGGAGGAGGGACGAGGCCACGGGGGGGGGGCGGGAGCCCGGGGGGGGCGGGAGCCCGGGGGGGGCTGACAGCCCCCACCCCCCCGTCCAGCCCTCTTCTCTGCACCTGCTCAGGCACCGCAGACCCGCGGCCCAGCCCGCCAGGGCACTCTGACAGGGCAGCGGGCCTCGAGGACAACAACCTGACCCAGCCGATGTCCCCCTCCATGGATGAGTGCCCCAGGCCAATGTCACCCTTCGACCATGACCCCAGGCACGCCGGGGCCTGAGTTCTGAGTCCAGACAAACAAGGTGGGCTGGGGGCCTCAGGAGAGGTCGTCACAGGACGGTCGTGAACGCAGAGGGACAGACACAGGGCTCCCCCTGCCCACTTTGGACACAGCCCGGGATTCCCGAGGCCACACTCGGATTTTAGCTCACTTCCAGGGCTGGCGGAACCCAGGAGAGCGGATGCCGTCCGGGTTACTGCTCCGCCCGCAGCAGACCCCAGCACACGCCAGCAGGGAGCGGGGAGGGGGCGCAGGGCAGGGCTCCGATGGGGCCACACCCACGTCCCACAGCCCGCGGGCCGGGGTCAGACACAGCGTCACTTTCCCGATGCGGACATGCACGGTCTGCTGTGCTGCTGGAAGGGCTGCCGCCGAGCGCTGGTGTCCGGGGTCTTTGCAGGGGCTCCGAGGTCGGATGACCCTCTGGGGACCCACCGATCGAACGCCCCCAAGGCCCCACCGGTAGACCAGCTGGGGTGGCCCCAAGCCCCAGATAAGAAAAAGACCACCTTATCAGGCAGGACGTTCCTAGAGGCCAACCAGGGGCCAAGGTCAAGGCCGGACCTTCCCCAGGTGGCGCTAAGTTGTCTCCCACACACAGCCAGTCGAAGGACGGTCTACACAGACAGGAGGAGGCCCCGCTCAGCCGGCCAGAAGCCTGGTGATGGGCGCTCAGATCTCCTCAAGCCCACCTAACGCTCCCCCGGCCCCAGGCCCCCGGGCTCTCGTGCACCCACACATGCAGCAGAGCTTCCGATTCCTCCTCCGGATGCCTGTGCCTCCTGGGGGCCGCCGTGGTCAGAAAGGCGGAGAGGCAGGCGCTGGCCAGGCGCGGACAGCCCGGGGCGGGAGCCTCGCCAGCTGCCAGCAGACACGCGAGACGGGCCGCAGGACGCCTGTGTCTTCCGGTGCGGCCGCACGGCCCTGCTCCAGGCGTCCGCACAGGGGAGCGACACTCCACCGTCGTCCCCAAGAGGTCCGCGTGACGTCCCCGTCTCACCGGGCTGTGAGAGGCATTCTGAGCAACAACGTCCCGAGGGGGCGACGACGGCCCCACGGACAGAGGCGGCTGCACAGGGGACCGCGGGTGGCACGGAAAGGTCCAGAAAAGGCAAGTCTGCAGACACAGAGGGAGATCAGCGGCGGCCGGCGCCAGTCGGGACAGCGCGTGACTGCTAGTGGGCACCAGCTCTCCTTCTGGGGTGACAGACGTGTCCTAAAATGAGGCTGGGGTGATCGCCGGCCGCTGTAAGTGTGAGAACTGACTCCCCGCACACGGAGAACGGGAGAGACGCCTCCGAAAAGCTGATGAGGAAGACCCGGACAGGAAGCGCCAGCATCTCCGCAACATCCCGCCCCTGGGTGGCAGCGGGAATACGTCGGGGGCGTCTGCAGGGGCGGGACCTGCGGCCCAGCCGGTCCCAACGCCGCCACGGACGGTCCACCACCCAGACGCGTGTGGGACCGTCCCCACCAGCCAGCCCTGGGGAGACCTGCCAGGGGAGCCCTGACCTCAGGAGCCGGAGCCGCGGTGGGCAGCAGCTCGTTACGCGGCCGGGGCCGACGGATACACAGCGACCACGGCCGGGGGAGCGCAGGGAGGGGCCGTCCCATCCTGCCGTCCGCTGGCATGAGGCCGTGAGGACCGCGGCCCCCGGCAGGCGGGAGAGCCAGGCCCAGACCACGGTGAGGAGCCCGGCTCCCCGTCCTGGGTCTCGGAGCTGACTCCTCGCCCCATCCTCCCCCCAACCCTGTGCTCCCCGCACCCTCCTGCCCTCCCCCTGCCAGCCCCGCCCCCGATCAGGCCTGTGACCTCCTGCTCTGACCCCCCTACACTGGCACACTCCAGCCCATGTACTCACCCCAGTCCCGGCCCAACCCCAATCACCAGCACAGCAGTCGGGCCGTTGGGACCCTCCTTGAGAAACGTCGCCCTCGGCCACAGACATGCCCATACCCCTTGGTGCCTGAACTCCTAACTGGCCACCGTCAGCCTATGCGGCTGACCCAGCCCCGGGGGTCTTCTCTTGGAAGAACGTGGGGGGCTTCACACTGAGTCGGCCTCCTGTGGCCTCTGGACGTCTCCCGCACACAGTGTGTTCAGAGCACAGAGCCACAGGACCCTGCAGGGCCCGTGCGCCTGCTGCGGCAGCTGCCACAGCCAGAGCCGCTTCCGGGGAAGGGGCTGGGAGGGCGCGCTCCGACATCTGCTCCCTGGGCTCGGGGGTGGTCCCGGAGCCACCATCCCACCGACCCCTGGCCATCCGGGCAGAAACACCAACGCAGCCCAGGAGAGGAGCGGCCACCCCAGATGTCCCCACATGAGCTTCTGCGCAGGAGCAGAGCGACCCTCGGTTTCGTACTTCCCTCTGCAGACGCGGGACGCAGCATGAGAGCTCCCACGACCTCATTCTCCAAAAACACCTGGGGGCGCCTGGGCGGCTCCATCAGTGAAGCCCTTGCCTTCGGCTCAGGTCATGTTCCCGGGGTCCTGGGATCGAGTCCCGGGTCGTGCTCCCTGCTCAGGGGAGGGGAGCCAGCTTCTCCCTCTGCCACTCCCCCTGCTTGTGTTCCCTCTCTCGCGCTCGCTGACAAATAAATAAATAAAATCTTCTTTAAAAAACCTGAAAACCCACGTGGTGCTGAAATTGAACAAGTGAAGAATTGGAGGCGTCCGGGGAGCCCGGGTCACCCGACTGGGCTCGGCCTCGGCCCCGCAGAGTGGGACCACACGACACGCTTCCGTTAAAGAGGGCCTGATATCTGCAGTCGTCCGAGACGTCCGACACACTGGCCCGTGTCCCACTGCGGGCAGAGCTTGGAGAAGCAGCCGCGGCGCCCACTGTTCCGGAGCGGGGGCTCAGAGGCCAAGACACCACCGACGATGCCGCTGTGGGTGCCTCGTGGGGCCGGGTGCCGTGGCGGGGGCTGAGCAGCGGCAGGGGCAGGCGTGCTGGGGCCGCATGAAAGCCTAAAGGGGGGAGGGAGTTGGCAAGTGCAAAGGCCCTGCGCAGGCTGCGGGAAGCGGCGGGTGCGGCTTCTCGGAGAGAAGCAGGGAGCAGAGGGTGACCTGGGCCGTTGTGTCGAGCCTGGAAGGACTTGGGCTTTTCTCAGGATGGCTGAGGTGGGCGTGAGACCTCTGTCTCCTGCCTTTTAGCAACTTCTTGGGAGTTTATAATTATTTCAAAATAAAAAGTCAAAAACCAAAACCCAATCCCAGCAGGCCTGGGTGGGGGGGTTGGTGGGGTTTTCTTGGTAGAAATTGACAAACTGTTGTTAAAACTCATCCAGAAACTCAAAGACCACAGAACCGCCCAAACATCGTCGGAAAAGGAGGACCCAGTGAGGCAACTCACACGACCCGACTTGAGCTCTCCTCGATAGAAAGCCACAGTAATCACAGAAAAATGTAGTTTCGGCCTAAAAGTGGACAAAACGTCCCCTGATTTCTAACGAGGGTGTAAAGGGGCGGCAGCGGAGACAGGCTCGTCTCAGAAGCGGGCGGGAGCCGCGCTCGGGCAGGGGAGTGAGCCTCAGGCGATGTGTGTCCTTGCACGTAGGACAGTGACCCAGAACGGAGTGCGGCGGAGGCGAGGTCTGGCCCAGACAGGAGAAGACCTTTCCGCCGTGGGGTTAGATGAAGAGTCCTCAGTGATGGCATCAAAGGATGATTATCTCTGAAGTCAGGAACGGGGTCTCGCCATCCACCGCGACGTGGTTGGAGCTGGAGGGGGTTGTCCTAAGGGAAACGCATCCGTGCCCTGTGGCCTCCCCCCGTGTGGAGTTTAAGAAACAAAACAGAGGAGCAAAGGGGACAGGAAGGACAAAGAAGATGAGATGAAGCCAGAGAAGGAGACGCCGGCAAACAGGCTGAGCGCGGGCCATGGGGGCGGGGGCGGGAGCAGGGCTCGGGCCGGACCAGCGCCGGTGAACCACCGACCGCCACTTCTAGAACTAACGATCCTCTCTGTGTTAAGGAATTGAACTTAAATTTTAAAAATTTAAACTTAGGGGCGCCTGGGTGGCTCAGTGGGTTAAGCCGCTGCCTTCGGCTCAGGTCATGATCTCAGGGTCCTGGGATCGAGCCCCACATCAGGCTCTCTGCTCAGCGGGGAGCCTGCTCCCCCCACCTCAGCCTCTCTGCCTACTTGTGATCTCTGTCTGTCAAATAAATAAATAAAATCTTAAAAACAAGAATAAAAATTTAAACTTAAATAAATAAATGGCCTCAAGGAGAAAGAGCATCCACAGACCGGCAGCAACAACAGCTCATTGTGTGTCCGATAAAGGGCTTGTATCTCAAAAGTCAACAATTAAAAAAAAATTTAAATTTAAATTTAAAAATGGGCAACACTTTGAACCGACATTTCGCCTGAGAAAGCGTGCGACGGGCAGAAGGCCCCCGACAAGATGCGGAGCGCGGTTTGACCCCGGTGGACCTCGCAAGTGTTGGTGAGGACGTCGGGACGCCCGGACCCTCAGGCCGTCGGGAAAGTGTGGCAGTTTCTGTGAAGCCAAAGGCGGAACGCCCGCGTGACCCGGCAGGCACACTCGCAGGAGACCCCGAGACAGACAGACACGTCGTCGCGACGGTCGCCCACGGCTGCGGCTGGAGCGTCCACACGGGCGCCGAAGCACACGCCCACCGCGGGCCGTGAACCCGCTCCCCTTGGCGGCCGTCCACGCGCCGGGACGCGGGTCAGGGACGAGAAGGACGAGAGACCGACCCGAGAGACGCGGGTGGGTCTCAAGGCGATGAAAGCTGAGCGAGGGACGCCGTCTGCGGGGACGGAGGCGCCGGGGGCGCTCCCTGGGCCCGGGGGTGGGCGCAGCCCTGTGAGGCCGTGTGTCCGAGCGAGGCGTGCCTGGTGGCCCCGGAACGTCATCCACACACGAGCACGTCCTCGTCCCTTCTGTTCCCCACACGGTTCCGACGGCGGGATCGTGCGGCCCCGAAGCGCGTGGTGTGTGGGCGTCCCCGGACCCTGAGCCCACGCTCCGTCCGTCCTCCACACGGCCCCGTTCTGGGCCACGTCTGTGTTTGGGGCACATCGAGGGAGGAGACCCAGCGCCGCGTCCCGCAAGGCCTGCGGAGCCCCCAGCCCCCTCCAGGCCCCGTGAAGGCCCCGTGAAGGCCGGCGAGCCCCGCGGCCCCACGCCCTCGGCCCCGCAGCGGTCGTCGGCAGAGGCTCATTCGCCTTCTCTCTGAAAGTGAGCACGAGAGAGAAGGGAAACGTGTCCAAACACCCTTCGGGGCTGGGTGACTTCCGATCGGACACACGTTCGTCAGCAGAGCTGAAGAGACACGATACCAGGACTTCGAGGCAGGGAAGGGCGGTCTTCGGGGCGTGGGGGTCCACGGCACAGTCGGACGGGGTCAGAGGGCTAGCGGCCTGTCCCACGGCGATACCCCGCTCCTGAACCAGAGTCCCACCGGCGGGAACGGGACTGGAATTAGAATTGTTGAAAGGATGCGCCGCCCCGGGACCCCACGTGCCCTCAGCCCAGCCGTGCGGAGCGCAGCTGAGGGCAGCGGGCAGGTCCTCCGCGCTCTGTGACCGCCGCCACCTCCGGTATCAGAGGCTTCGTCCCCCGGAGAGAAATCTACACCCGTTAGCGGTCGGTCCCCGTCTCCCGGGCCCCCGGCCCCTGGTGGCCACGGCTCCGTCTCTGGTGTCCGTGGACTTGCCCGTCTGCACGCCGCCCGTGAGGAAGCCGTACGGCACGCTGCCCTTCGTGGGTACCTTCTGTCTCCGGCCGCCTCTCAGCGTTCGTGCGCGTCACCGTTCCTTCCTGCGGCGGGCGGAGCGGCCCCGGGCCCTGGGGGAGCGAGGGTCAGCCCGCTCCTGGCCGACGGACGTCTGCGCGGCTCCCGGCGTGGACGACGCGCTCGTGCGAGCGTTTGTTTCTCTTTCTCCTGAGGAGACCCCAGGGGTGGCACCTTCAGGTCACCGGTAACGCCGTGTTCAGCCCTTTGAGAGACGGGCAGACTGTTCCCACCCACGGCACGCGGCCCCGTCTCTCCACGTCCCCACCGCCGCCCGCTGTCCGTCCTGCTGAGCGTGAGTCTGCCCCCGGGCGGTTCCGACGCACACGGCCCGGTGGGGACGGCTGCTGGCGCCTGTCCGCGTGCTCCTGACCACCGGGACGTCCTCCCTGGGGAACGTCTGCGCAGACCCTCTGCCCATCTCTCAAGGCTGTGCTCCCAGGCCTCCTGCGTCCTCGTCACCTCCAACTGCACTGACGTCATCCACCGATTCTGAGCGAGCCTCTGTCCACGGTGTGAGGTAGGGATCCAGCCTCACTCTCCGACGTGCGGACGTGCGGACGGCCACGGCCCCGGGACCCTCCTTTCCCCTGCTCTGGCCGCACCCACCTCGGACCCTGGCAGACGGTAAAGGACAGCGTGTGTCGCGGGTGCCCAGCCCCCCCGTCCGTCCTCACACCGACACCACAGTCCTGATAACGGTCACTTTGTGGTGAGTCTTGAAATGATCACGTCTGTCTCCCCACATCATTCTTCTTTTTCTTCTTCTTTTTTAACTTTACTTATTTATTTGACAGACAGAGAGAGGGAGAAGCAGGCTCCCTGCTGAACAGAGAGCCCGATGCGGGGCTCGACCCCAGGACCCTGAGATCATGACCTGAGCCAAAGGCAGAGGCCCAACCCACTGAGCCCACCAGACGCCCCATCATTCTTCTTTTTCAGGCTACTTTTGGCCACTTGGGGGTCCTGTGCATGTCCATGTACATTTTGGGATCCGCTGGCCACTCTCCGAGGGGAAGGAACATTGGGATTTGGGCAGATTGTGTTGAACCTGCGGAAGCACTCGGGGAGTCTCGTCCCTTCCGAAGCATGAGGTCTTCCCGCTCGGGAGCGCAGAGTGCCTGCCGTGGAGGTCACCTTCAGCTTCTCTCAGGGGACACTGCTCTTCTTCAGTTGTTAGTTTTCCGTCTTTGAGGCACCCTCAATCCTCTCGTATTCTCTCCCGACCATTCCCGAGTCTGTGGTTTCGTGTCTGCTTCTCTCCAGCTCCACGACTGTGCGAAAGTCCAAGTCCGTGCACACTTGAAGCCGGTCTTTCTCCCCGTCCTGGCCAGTCCAGCTTCCCCTCCAACCCCGTCCTCCCCCCCGGACCCCACCGGCCCTTCACCGCGTCTTCCCGCTGGAAGCTGGGTGCCCTTCTCCGTCTTGAGTCCGAGACTGTGAGGTCCCAGCTAACTCACACGGGTGCACACACGTGGGACTCGCGCAGCCCGATTCCTCCCGAACAACCTGGATCGTCTCAGCGTTACTGGTCAGTAGAGAAGGGGAGCAGAACCACTCACACTCGAGAGGGGGCCGCTGGGCATAAAACACCGAGCGGGAGAGAGAACCATCAGCGTTGATGAGGTCGTGGAGAAATCAGAACCTTAAGCCTTGATGATCGGACGTAAAATGGTTCAGCGGCCGCGGAAGCCAGGACGGGGTCTCCTCAAAAATCCTGGACATAGAATAACCACGTGTCCGTGGGGCATTGATCTAAAAGGACGTCTGTGTGTCTTGACGCTCTGTCTATCCACGTTCACAGCCGCTCCCGCGAGCCAAGAGCCGACGTGCGTCTGGATGTGCGTCTGGTGGGCGGATGCCGCGCGGTGCGTGCGTGTGGGACGGCACAGCCCACGGGAGGCCCGACCCCGCGACCACGGGGGTGGACCCTGACGACGTCACCCCAAGGACATGGCCGGTCGCGGGAAGACACACGCTGCGGGACGCCACTCAACAGCCGCATCGACAGAAACAGAATGTCGACGGCGGCGGCCGGGGGCCGGGGCTGCGGGGGCGACGGGCAGTGGTTTCGTGGACAGAGCTGCGGACTTGCAGGGGAAGCGCTGGAGATCCGCTTCCCAGCACGGGGGACGCGCTCACCACTCCGGCCCTGTGCGCTTAAAAATAGTTGAGATGGGATTGTCCGCTCCGTGGGTTTTAACCACGGGGGAAGTAAGAGTGAGTGAGGAGGCCGGCCAGCGGCAGGACTGGGCTCCGGCCCTGACCCGCCCGCTCCCCAGCCCTTCGGCACTCAGTGACCTACGCAGCGCCACGGCCACAAAGGAGCAGATGAGGTAGCGACCTCTTTCCTGAGTCTCTCCAACCCAGCCGTCCGGGACGTCTCCGCGGGCCTGCGGACCCCAGCGGCTCTGGCGTGTCCCGCCGATGGCGGGGGTGGGGTCGGCTGTGTCCCCGCAGGCCACGTGCACCCTGGCCTCAGGACTGCCCGTGGGGTGCTCCCACGCGCCGGCCCCATGGGCTCATGTCCTAGAATGCCAGCGGACACGGGGGGCTCTCCCCGGAGCCTCGCCTGCCCCCATGTCCTGGCGTCCTCCTGCCCAGCGCCCGCCCCACCTGCGCCCGCTGTGGGTCTGGTTCTGAGGGAGTCGAGGGGCTGTGGCACCGGCGCCTAAACCAGCAGGTGTCAGGCGCTCCCAGAAGGTGTCGGCTCTCCCTGCACCGGGGGCTCCCCACGGTGGCCAGCAGCCAGAGGCTCCGTGGCCGCGATGTGCCCTTCTCCCCGTCGCGAGGGCGCGATCCCAGCACGGGTCACACCGGGTGACAGTGGAGGTGAGGCCGGCCGCTGCTCCCGGCCAGAGGCTCTGGGAGACCCCGGACCCGTCTCTCTGTCCCGCTGGAGGCTCTGGGCTGTCCTCCGTCGTCCTGGCCGGCCTTCGCGTCCCCTCACCGCACGCAGGAGACGTTTCTCTAAGGCTTTGCGAGACCCCACGGGGTCACCGCGCGGCCCAGGACCTCCTCCTCAGCGCCCCACGCCCACGGCTCCGGGTTCTTCGTCCGTCCCCACGGTCCCCACAAGGCTGCTCCCGGCCGGGCTCCGGGAGCGCGGAGCGCGGAGTGACCCGCCGCGCTGTCTCCTTCGCTGCTCCCTGGAGAAGTCCTGGAGCCTCGTCCTCCCTGGCGCTTCTGTGGGACGTTTGTCGTCTCCCTGCTGGACCGTGAAAGGCCCCGAAGACGGCAGTGCGGACTTTCCGTCCCCTTTCCTGCCGGCGGTCAGCCTCGCGCCGTCGTCCCGCTCTCCTGAGTGACGGCCTTCAAAGCCTCCGTCCCCTGCTCCTCGGGAGCTCTGCTCACCGCCTCGCGCCCTGTGAGCAGGAGGACTTCCCTGCTGTCCTGGGCACGCGCCACACAGGGGTCTGGGGTGAACCCCCTCCGGGCGATGAGCCTGGGGACCCCGTCCTGCTCAGGACCCTGAACAGTGCTGCCTTCCCCCGACCCTGCCTCCAGGCCGTAGCGCTGCTCCCTGCGGCTACCTTCCGGCTCCTTTCCTGCTGGTGACCGTCCAGCCGGCCCTCTCAGCCCTCACTCCTGCCCCAAGCCTGTCCCTCCCTCCAGTGCAGCTGGACAGACGGCCGCAGGAGGAAGAGGGGATGGCTGGTCCCTCTGCCTGTTCCCTCCACCAGGGCCTCTGGGGAAAGGAAGGCCTTTGCTTGCTGCCCTGTAGGCCTCTCCTGACCGTGCCTGCCGGCCACTGTGCCATGATGGCTCTTGGGGGACACATTTGAGTTCCTTGGAGCTCCTACCCCAGGCATCACTGACTCAGCTCTCCATTCTCTCCGCTGGCCCCGGAGACCGGGACGCAGGGCCCTTCCCCAAAGTCCTGCCTCTTCAGGCTACGCGTCCGTCCATGAGGCCTGCCCACCCCCCGCCCCATCGTCACCCTGTGGGTGTCAGCAGGGCTACTGCTGCCCGCCCTGCTCCCCCGGCCGGTGGCCCAGCCGCTCCCCGGTGCCCCACCTGACCCCACACCGCGGGTTCACCCTGTGCCCTTTCCCTGTCCCCCGCGTCAGGGCTGTGCATCTGGCCTGTGAGGTCTGCAACCAGGTCCCAGAGGGTGGGCTCCCCTCCAGATGCCCCCTCCCCTGGCACAGGGCCCAGCAGGGACGACCGCCTGCTCTCCCTGCTCCCCACGGCTCCCCACAGGGGCCTCTCGGGGTCGGCGGGGGGAGGGGCCCTGTGTCTGGAGGCCCGAGGCCTCTCTGCAGGCGCGCAGGACGGGCGGCCGGAGAGAAGAGCTCTCAGGCTGCTTCCCGGGCGCCGTGGCTGCGGTCTCGGCTCGTCCCAATGCTCTGTCCCCTTCGGCTGTCTGTCCTTGCAGGGACATTTCCCTTCCGCCCCCCGCCCAAGTGTGTCCCGTCCGCACTGGCAGCAGCCGGGGCCTGGCGGCGGCCCTCCCCTCCCTGCAGGACCCAGCGTGGCCGAGGCAGAGAGTGACCACAGCCGCCCCACTTGGCTCTCCCGGATCCCGGACCCCGAGAAATGGCGGGAGATGAACAAGGTTCACCATTCCAACCCCTGCGTGGGGGGTCACGTGTCACCCCACAGCAGCTAGCCCGTGCTGGCGCTCACGACCAGTCTGAGGGTCCCATGTGCCCATGGGGTGGCTGCCCGCCCCGGGCCTCGGCTGGTGGCCGGTCCCGCTCACCAGGTGCGTCGCGCTGCCTCACAGGTGACGGGGGAGCAGACCCGGCTCCACAGGCCTCTGCTCGGCCGACGCCGCTCCCTGTGCTCCTTCACCCACCGCAGCCCCCGCCCGTAAGGGGCTGCCGGCGACGCCCACTGCAAAGCCCCTTTTCCTTCATCAGCCTCGCTCGGCGCCTGATCCCGAGAACGCCCCCACCCCAAGCGCCCGAGACCGTCTACGGCCAAGCGGCTCCCATGGACTCGGGCTGTGGGTCCGGGTCACTGCTGCCCCATCCGCTCCTCGCGCTCCGGGAGCTCCTGGGGCCCCCGCGCACGCTCCAGCTCCGCCGCGAGATCCGTCTGTCTTCCCCTGTGATCCTGGCGCTGACCACCTGCTCCTGCCGCCCGCGGCCGGACTGCTAGGATGTCATGTTTTCACCCCAGAAATTCACTTTGTGCCACCCTTGGCCGCCTCTGACGCTCTGTCCCTGAGAACCAGCTCTGGGGCTGTGCTCTCCTGTGCCTCTCGGGGGGCAGGGGCTGGGGGTCCCGACCCAGCCACTTGCTGGCCACAGGGCCAGGCGGCTGTTGTTGGCCTCCTGGCTCCTGGGCCCCGGCATCCAGAGACCTGCGGGTGTGGAGGGCACAGCCGCCTCCCCACTCCCCCCGCCCAGCACTGGAGGGCATCTAGAAGGGCACAGGGAGGCCAGGGCTGGGAGGCGAGGCCGTCCCACCAGCAGGGACACACTCCCACACTCCGCTCCTGACCCAACCCAGTCTCCTGACCTGGTCCAGAGGCCTGGCAGCCACGCCGGCCCCCTTGCCGGTCTCAAGCCCCTCTGCATGGCCTCTGTGGCCAGGGGAGAGGCCAGCCAGGCATGGTCTTGGGACGGCCGGAGTCGGGCCACCACGAGGCCACCACCACCCACCTGTAGCCCGGCCCGCAGGGGTTAATGGGCCCAGCCGCCCCAGGGACACGTGCAGAACCCCAGCCCCCGCCCGACTCCCCAGGGCTGGTTTCTTCGGAGACTCGGCTGTCAGAGCTGTCTCCAGGCAGAGCAGCTGGTGCGGTCCCCGGGGCCGAGTGCCAAGGACGCCGCTGGCAGCACCAGGGCAGCGGGCCCAGGAGGTGCTGGTTCTGGTCTGAAAGCTGCTCACCGCCCAGAGTAGGTCTTCTGCCAGGGCCCTGGGTCAGCCCGCTGGGGGCAGACGTGCCCCTCGGTGCAGGCCCTGCTCCCTGCTCAGACCCCGTGGGGACCCAGAGGAAGCAGCATCAGCATGAGAGACCAGCAAAGACGCCGGCTCTGCCCACGCCACAGACCCACACCCGTGGCCGCAATGTAGCGCACCCTCCAGCCAGAGGGTGCGGTGGGGCTCTCGGGGTCCCCTGCCCTCTGAGAGAGCCTGCCACCCGGGGCCGCACCAGGTGCACAGCCTGGCCAGGCACCCCCTGGGCCCTCACGCCGACCCCACCCCAGTGCGCACCGGAAGCCCCTTCCCTCCAGAGGCCTCCTGAGTCCTATCCCCGTGTCCTCTGCACTGCACAGTGTCTGGATCCTCGGTGCAAACGAGGGGGTACAAGACTCTCCTGGGCCCGTGCAACCTCCCCTGCCCCTGGCTGGGACCAAGTCCAAAGGGCCTGGCCGGGTTGTCAGCTCTGGGGGGTCATGTCCCCCGTGCCCATGCCTCTGAGCCTTGTGCCCCAAAGTCCACTGTCCACCAGGTCAGGGAAGGTCCAGACCTCTCCTTAGTGACCGGCACCCCTAGGGATGGTGGAGGGCTTCCACAGTCGACCTCTCGGGCAAAGCCTCATGCCTCTCCACCTGGCTGTCCCAGAGCCGGCAGCCGGGAGGAGCAGAGCTCAGCAGGCTCAAGGGAAGGCAGCGGCGCGGGGCACCCGGTGGCCAGGAGGGCCCCACTGGTCCTTCCGAGCGGCTGGGCCTTCCAGCGGTAGGATGGCTGACAGGGCCCACGGCTTCTTCCTGCTCAGCCGGAGGAGTCCCAGCGCTGGGCTCCCACCCCGGGCCGGGTAACGGCAGGTGCCAGCGGCCGGGGCGTCCGGAGTGTGTTTCCTCTCTGCGCACCTCCTAACAGCGGCTACCCCTCTGGGGGCTGAGCACCTGCCCAGCTTCCCCCACTCAGGAGAGCACAAGGTACAGGCCAGGGCAAGACAGGCGACCCTAGGGTCTTGGCCTCAGTTCGGTGGCACTAAGCAGAGAGTGAGGCTGCCCGGGTAAGTGGCGTCCTGGGGTGTAGACGTGGCTCTGGGGTCTGCAGGGCGGGTGCGGGCCACATTCCCGGCCACGTTTCCAGCCACACCAAAAACAGGCCTGGAGAGAGGTGCGGAGCCCTGCTGGGCATCAGGTCACCCAGCCAGGCCCAGGGGGGAAGGAAGGAGAAGCCTGGGGTAGAGGGCCCTCAGGACCCCGGCAGCAGCTCAGGAGGGCGGGTGCGCGCCCGCGGGCACAAATGTGTCTGCGTGACCCCTCACTCCGGTGACAGCCGCCTCCCCTGGGCCCGCAGCGTCCCGTGAGCCCCCGAGGCCCCGGGTCCAGCCCGCCCCTCAAGGTTCTGGGGGGCCTCCCGCATCCCCATCTCCTCCGACTGGGCTCTAAGCAGGCTCAGAACAGCCCGCCCGGCCTTCTGCCTCCCGCCCCGCGGCTGACCCTCTTCCCACCGTCGGTGTCTCCGGACTGCATCCGGGGTCCTGGGCCTGTGCTCGGGTTTACGAGCTCTGTCCGCTGCAGGGCTCAGGGTGGCCGTCCGCATCTTCGTCAGGGACAGCGTCGTTTCTGGAAGTCCACATGCTCTGTTTCAGATCTCCTCGGTGGTTTTCGTTTTTCTTTTCTTTTAATGCCGAGAGAGCATTTGTTTCCCTGTGTTCCCAGGAGTCCGGCCCCTAAGCTCAAATACCAAGAAGGAGCCTTGGCCCTCCTGGCCGTGGCCGCTAGAGCCGTGGAGCCCGGGGACCAGGGCAGGGATGCCCCAGAGCCGGCAACCGCCAAGAGCAGAAAAAGGGTAGAAGGAGACGGGAAGCGGGCACACACCCCGATCCCAGAGGCGCCACGGCCGGGGTCCCACCACCAGGCTGAAGGGGGACCCCAGCTGGCGTGCGCACCGGTGGGAGCCGGGGAGGTCCAGTCCGCCCCAGTGCCCGCTGACCCATCAGGGGAGGGGCCCAGGCCTAGCCTGCTTGTGAGGCCAGGTGGCCCGGGGAGAGTCAACACCGACAGTCTGCGTGCCTCCTACGGGGAGGGTTTCCAAACTTCGGCACCGGTGCCTGCTTCCCTGGCCACCGGCCCCTCCGAGGCTGGTGTGGAAAAGGCTCTGTGTGTCAGGAGTCAGGCCCACGGCAGCCAGCTAGGGGTTGAGGCGGGGGGTAGGTCCCGGCCCAGGGTCCAGTCTTGGCACAAGTGCCCATGGTCCTGCGCTGACAGCAGGGAGGGCAGGGACGGGTCCAGCGGCCACAGCCCAACTATCTCCCGGCACAGCACGGCTAGCGCCCCGTGGAGACCGCGGGCACAGTGCAGGCGGGGGGGCTGGCGGCAGGCTCTGCCCGCAGCAAAGCACGGCCCACTGGGGACGTGGAAGGTGCCGCTCAGCGGGCGGGTGGCGGGCTGTAGATGCGCCCCAGCTCCCTCCAGGAGCCGTCTGGGGCCACGGGGTGGTGCTGGGACCCAGCGCCTGGGTGGAAGGTGGTCCACTCGTGGCCGGCACCCACGGCGACGTCGGCTGCTTCCCTTCAGCACTCTGCCCGCAGGCCCAGGCCGAGCTTTGCTCCTTTCTCGACCCCGGGAGCACGTGTGGCTCCTGCCTGGGCCGACCCCTGACTACACCCGACGCGCCGGGCGGCTCCTTCTGATGGCTCTGATCGCCGCGCCGGGCGCCCAGGCGTGGTCTGCTCCGCGGGCTTCCTGACCTTGAAATGTGACTTCCGATGCATTTAGAGACCTAGAACAAAAGCACTCGCGGTGACGTCGACCAGGCACCGAGGGGCCGGAGTTCCATGTCTGCCGGGGCCGGGCCAAAACCAGGCCTCCTCCGAGGCAGACGTTCAGCCGTGCGGGACGAGACCCTGGAGGTAAGCGGGACGAGGGCTTGCCACTGCCCGGTCCCCATCCGCACAGCAGGTTCTCCTGCAGGCCTCGCACACGGCACGGGAGCGGACGGGCCGACTGGGTCTTCGAGAGACCGCTCCTCACGTGGCCCCCGGGGAACCGGGGACCGGACGGCTGTGGACCCGTCCCCGTGCAGCAGGAAACACGCGGCCCCTCACAGTCCACTCCCGGGCCGTCCGCAGTCATAGCCCCCCGCTGCGGCCCAACACCGGGTCTTGGCTCTGCCCCTCGGCTTGTGCCCACCCGCTCCCGCGAGGGAGAGCAGACCGCGCGAGCTCCGTGCACGGTGGCACCTGGTGCGCCTCCCACGGCCGCCGCCACGCCGCTGGCCAGCCACGGCGACGCAGACCGACGGCGGCCGCCAGCCTCGTGTTTTCACTCTCTCAGGGCTGGACTTGGGAATTCCTAAAACTTTAAGAGCTTTTAATGGATAAGCAACTTTAAATGGTTTTATAAAGTTTTTTTTCTTAGCAGTTTTAGTGGGGACTGCGAGCACCTCCTTTCCTCCGCTTCCCGGAAAGCTGCCCCCAAGCCCCAGTGAACCACACAGGACAACGACACGTTCACGGCTCAGCTGCCCGGGGGAAGCGCCGCCCTGCCTGTGGCCACCACCGCCTGCGGCCCAACACGCGAGCCGGCTCTCCACCCTGCCCACGTGCAGAAAACAAGGAGCAGCACCAAAGAGAACAAGGAAGGCCAAAACATTTAAGTTATTAAATCAAATATACAGAGTGATTCATTTAATATGTACATATTTACAAAAACGCAGTTTCGCGAGGAGGGGGCCGGGGCCGACGGGTGGGCAGCGGCCGGAGCCCACGGACGCTGGCAGCCGCGAGGGGAGGGTCTGTGTGAAGGCACTTGTCGCGAGCTCCGATGCTGCCCCCGTGCCGGGGAGAGCAGAGCAGCCGGGAAGGGCACTTCCGGAAACACAGTTGAAAGATCTCTACGGCCCCCGGCGGAGGCGGGCCAGGACGGCGCCGAAGGGGCTGCCAGCAAGCCGGCCGGGGTCTGCCGTGGGCCCCTGCGAGGACCTCAAGCCCCACTGGCCACCGCAGGTGCCGCCGACAGCCACTGGCCGTGCCATACAGCACCGGTCCCACCGGGAGCCTCGGGCCACACCGACGACCACAGGCCACACTGACCGCCACGGGCCACACCGACGCCCCCGGCCACACCAGCAGCCTTGGGTTGTCCCACCAAACGCCACGGACCACACTGACCGCCACCGGTCCCACCGGCGCCCCCGGCCACACCAACGACCACGGGCCACTCCGTCAGCCACGGGCCACGCCCACAGCCAAGGGTCCCACTGGCTCTTTGGCCTGGAGCCACTGAGAACACCCATGAGGAATAATAAGGAAGATTCTGTAAACAGTGCACCACCGCTGGTGACCGACAACCCGGTGGGGACAGACACCCTTGCGCTCTCCTGCCACTCAGCGCGGGCGACACACAGAAACGTTACAAAAATAGCAAGTATCCGAGAATACTCCGTTGTTCTCCGCCGGACAGTCACCGAATAATTTATACAAGGGTAAAGAAACGTAGAAAATAAACATTTGTTTTTGGTTTTTGGTGTTTTTTTACACAAAATAAAGGAACTATGCACACGGCCTCGGCCTCCTGCGGCTGCGGGTGGCCCTGGGCCCCGCCCCGCTGCGGGCTGCCCTACTCCGTGCCGGCGCAGCGCGAGTCACTGGCGGCCCTGACCGCACGGTTGTCCACTTTGGGGCCTGAGGCCCAGGAGGCCGGCCGCGCAGGAGAGCAGCTGGGGTCTTTGGTGAATTTGTGCGAGAGGAACTTCTCGGCCTCCGGGCAGCCTCCCTCGCCGCGGCCGGGCTCCTCGTCCTCCTCCCCGCCGTCCCCACGGCCCGCGGGCCCGGGCAGCGCCTCGCCCGCCCTACGCGGCGGGGGCGTGACGTTCTTGCAGGGGTAAAGCACGTCTTTGTGGCCCCCACACAGGCCGCCGTCCCGCCGCTCGATGGGGTTGCGGATAGGGTTGAGGGGGGCCCACTGGTTGTTGGCGCTGTCCTCGCGCGGCAGCCAGCTCCTCTCCCGCTCTTTCCTGCGCTTGCGGGTCCACCACACGCAGACGGCCACACACGCCAGACACAGCACGCTGAACACGCCGCACAGCACCGGCACCAGCGGGCCTGGGGGGCACGAACAGGTGGGCCGGGTGCGGGGACCGGCACACGCCCAGGCCTGGCAGGCCCGTCCTTTGGCTCCTGCCTGAGGGGCAGGGACCCAGGGGAGGGCCCGGGACAGCAGCCACCGGGAGGGGGCGGGGCCCAGGAACTGGCAGCAAACTCCCCCCCCGCCCACCGCCACCTGCGCTCAGCCTGGCCCCGTCCCTCCGAGCCACGTGTGTGGAACGAGCCCCACTAGGCCCAGGCCCCCTCGCTCACCCACGGAAGAGCCGCCCACGACGACCGTCTCCACTTTGACCTCGGTGACCGCCAAGAACAGCGAGCTGTTGCCCCGCTGGGTGATGGCCGTCACGATGGCGTGCGCGGCGCTCTGGACCAGGCTGCTGTCCGGCAGGTCCCTCGCAGGGCTGAAGGACTGCGGGGAGGACACCACAGAGAGGCCGCGCTGGCCACAGGCACCAGCACGGCCTGCCCGCCCCGTGCCCAGACCGGGGAACACCAAGGCTGGCGGCCAGCTGCCAAGAGGAGTGCAGGCGGCTGGGGGCCCCGGGGCTTCATGTGGGGGCACCGGCCAGAGGACAGGCCTGCAGCAGGCACGGCCCCGACCCCGTGGCTCCGAGGTGGCGGGTGCGGCTTCGCCTACCCTTCCTCCGGAACCCCTGCATCGGGGACAAGCACAGCGATCCTTCCCCGGCAGGCAACCAGCCCCACTGGCCGCACCCAAGGGCTCCAGGGTTCTGTCCACACATCCCTGGCCACAGTACCTGCCTCTGCCTCCGTGGCCCAACAAGCCAGTGGCGGCAAGCGGCCGGCTCCCTGAGGAGCCGTCCTGCCTTTTGTCCCCTCCCTCCCCTGCCACGCCCTACTACTGTCCACCCTGGACCCCGGACCCTGGTCTTCCCTCTCCGCGCTGCCCCTGAGCCTCAACCACAGACCCTGGGGGGCCTCCCACAGCTCAGAGACCCCTGCTCAGAGCCCTGGCCTCCACGGCCTCAGACCGTGGACGGGATGGGAGCCAAGTCCCGTGTCACAGCTGCCACGACTCTGTCGACACTGCCTCCGAAATCCCCGGCCTGCGAGCCGGCCCTGGGTGACTCCTGGCACCTGTTCCTGCCGCTGAGCCTGGCCTCCGAGGACCCCGCCTCCCGGTACCTTCCCTCCACGCCCCTCACCTGCAGATCAGCTTTCCCTGCTCTCCGCCTGCTGCCCTGGACCTGTCTTTCATTACGGCAGACGGGACAAGTGACCTGACCCAGCCTGGCCCCACCAGCCCGCAGTGAGGGCACAGAGTGTCCTGGACCCCCAAGACACAGGCACACGGGAACAAAGTCCTGGGTCCATGGGTCACCCTTTGCCTCCAGCCACCTGGGGACAAGCCTGGCCTGGGCCTCTGTCCCCAGCACCTCCCAAGAAGAGAGGCAGAACGGACTCTGGGAAAGGGGCGCGGGCAGAAGGGACGAGCCGGTCGCCTCGTGCTCACCACAGCCACCTCCACCGTGCTGGCCCCTGAGGACGGCCGGTCACAGAGCAGCACCAGCAGGCGATCCCGGGCCACCGCCCTTGTGGCTGGCAGGGCGCGGATCCCAGAGCAGATGGCGCCCACGGTGGTGCCCTGGGTGGGGACAAGCAGCACGTGAGTGGGGTCCTGGGGGCACGGACCCGAGGCAGCCCATCCTGCCACTGGCCCCACAGGCACACGGCAGGCCACACCTTCGGGCCCATGAGGAGCAGGCCAGGGATCGGGGTGCAGGAGGGAGCTGACTTCCCAGCCCACCCAGCAAGCAGACCGCCAGCCCAAGTCAGGGTGGCTGAGGCCTGGTGGTGCCCCCACGGCCCCGTCCTCCTTCCCTGCCAGAAGGGGAGCTACCTGCAGGCCCGAGGCGGGACGGGGCCTCACCTGGTCCTCAGCCCTCCTCCCCTGACCCCGAGTGCACACGGGGCCCAACCCTCCCTCCTCTGGACCCCACAGGGCCCGACTCCCTGCGCGGCCCCTCGGGCCCTCTGAGAAAGGCTGGCGGCGCTGGGGGGCTGCAGCCGGTCAGTGTGCCCCCCTCCGGGACCACTCGCCTGGGGCACTTGGTCGCGGTTGAAGTGCAGCGTGAGGCGGGCACAGTTGTTGTCCAGGTGGCTGGAGTGCGGCAGGCACAGGGTGCCGGGCAGCAGGGGCTCCTCGGTGCCACACTCCCCCCAGGCTGCACACGGCGGCTGCAGGCACTGGCCTGGGGCCTTCTCTTGGCACCGCTGCCCCGGCGGGCACTGGGCACTCAAGGTGTCGGGCCGGCCGGCCAGCAGGCAAGGCCTGCGCCCACACCACACCTGGGTCAGGCACGCACACAGGATGGACGCAGGCGCACGCAGACGAAGACCCCCAGACACACACGGACACCGTGCAGGAGAGAAAGACACGGCTGCGATCAGCAAGTCCCAGGGTGCCCTGCCCCTCCACAGCCTCCCAGGACGGACTCAGAATAAGGACGGGCCTCCCCTGGAGCAGGGGGGTGCCCCAAGAAGGAGGAGGCCAGTCAGGGCCCCCAGCTCTGTCTCCCCAGCTGCATGAGAGGAAGGGCCTGCCCCAGAGCATTCCTCCTGGCAGGCCCAGCGGAGGGGGTGGACGCGGCTCCCCGCAGCCCCGCAGCGGCAGCCCTCGGGGCTCCCCGGCCAGGGGAGGCCCAGGCGGACCCGCACCTTGCTGCAGTCCCGGTGGCCGTCCACACAGCGGCAGCCATTACAGTCCTCCATCCAGGAGCTCCCGTGCGCGAAGGGCACCCCCTGCGACCAGCAGGGCCTCCCAGATCCAATCACTGTGGGGAGAAGGAAGTGGGGGCGTCTGCAGCAGGGACCAGAGGCCAGGTCCTCCCCGCGCCCCTGGCAGCATGGCCCCCTGGGGCCGGTGCCCCCCCCTACCATCCTGGCACCGTGGGCCGGCCCTGCCCGGCGGGCAGCTGCAGTGATAGCCGTCGATCTCGTCCACGCACGTGGCCCCGTAGGCGCAAGGCGAGGACTGGCACTCGTCAATGTCTGTGGAGGAAGCGGCCGGCTCAGGAGGCCGTGAGGGGGGCCAGTGCCCTCACGTGGGGCCCAGAAGGACGCTCGGGCCAGCACAGGAGGCCGTGCAAAGTGGCGGAGACCCTGCCAGCCCCAGTCTTGACCAGGGTGCCCCTCGGGGGCTCTGCCAGTGATCAAGGGCGTTGATGAGTGCCTGTCCCCTCCTCCTCCACATGCCTCTGGCACGGGGCGTGCCAGGAACCCCTGGGGACCGCTGCTGTCACCGGCCACCCCAGCGGAGCAGAGCGAGGTCCTGGCGAGGCCCAGACACACAGGTGGGCTGGGCCCGGCGGCACACCCCTCCCACCCCAGGACTCCCCCGGGGCGCCTCACTGATGCGGCAGTCGGGACCCGCGAAGCCGGGGGCACACTCGCAGCGAAACCAGTTGATGCCGTCGATGCAGACGCCGCCGTTGTAGCTGCGGGGCAGAGAGCAGGTCTCAGGGAGGCCCCCCCGCAGGCCGAGCTTCCCGGGGTCAGCCGGCCTCCGGGGCTGCCACTCACCAAGGCAGGGGGTTGCAGTCGTTCGTGTCTGTGCACAAGGAGAGAGAGGAAGGTCAGCGACACCTCCAGCAGCCCCGCACCCCAGGGCCAGGCCTGGACACACTGCCTGTGCCGGCCCACTGACGCCGGGCAGGGAGGCTGAGGGCAGTGGGGCCCGGGACAGCTAGCTCCAGGAGGACGTGTCACTTGGGCAGACAGGGGCGAGGAGCAGGTCTAGGGGCCGGGTCATGAGGCCCGGGCTCCCACCCCCAGGCTATGGTCCACCCCCCAGGGCCTCCCTCTGCAGCCCCCAACCCACGAGCTCACTGTGCGTGCAGGTGCGGCCCTCCCAGCCGTCCCGGCAGATGCAGGAGAACGAGTCCCCGGTGCCCACGCACGTGCCCCCGTTCACGCAGGGATTGGGCAGGCAGCTGCTGTTCTGGGCTGTGAAGGGGAGAGAGGAGAAGAGGGCCTTATTGTCTGCCCCTGCCGTGGAGCCTCTGTTGCAGATCCGGAGGTGCCAGGGCAGAGGGGACCAGGGGCAGGAGGCCGGTGGGTGGTCGTGGGGGGCGCGGCTGGGGGACTGCCTGACCCCGCCTCCCCCGCCTATTCACCCACCGATGCTGCACGTGCTGCCCTTCCAGCCCGGGGGGCAGGCGCAGCGGAAGGTGTCCCCGCTGTCATAGCACGTGCCGCCGTTGCTGCAGGTGTAGGCATCGCACTGGAACTCGCCTGTGGGCACACGGCTGCTCAGTGCGCATGCCTGCGGGGCGGCGCCCCAGTGCGCCAGGGGCCCGGGGGCACTCACGCGAGTGGCAGGTCTTGCCCTTCCAGCCGTCGTCGCACGCGCAGTAGAAGTCGTTGACCAGGTCGTAGCAGCGGCCGCGGCTGTGGCAGGGATCGGGAAGGCAGTCGTTGGGATCTGGGGGCGAGGACGCCGGTCAGCGGGGGTCGCCGGCGCTCAGGGGGGGTTGGGGGGTGGGGGTGGGGGCAGGGGAGAGCAAGAGAGGCGGGACCAGAGACACCTGCAGGGCGCCACCCCCCCCCCGCCCCCCGTCCAGGTTCCTTTCGGGCACCAACTACCCAGAGCCGGGACCCACTGGGCACGGGACCCACCGGGCGGCGCGGGCCCACTCACTGGTGTCGCAGAGCTCGCCCTCCCAGCCGCTGGGGCAGAAGCAGCGGAAGGCGTCCACCTCGTCGATGCACGTGCCCCCGTTGCGGCACGGCTGCCCCAGGCAGTCGTCGATGTCTGCGGGGCGGGGCGGGGCGGGGTGAGCAGGGGGTCCCGGGCCTGCCCCACCCCGCCCCGCCCCGCCCCGCCCGCCCCGGGCCACTCACTCTCATGGCAGTAGGCGCCCGTGAAGCCGCTGTCGCAGGCGCAGGAGAAGTTGCCCCCGGGCAGGCTCACGCAGCGCCCGTGCGGGCCGCACACGCCGGGGGCGGCCGCCCCGGGCCCCGCCTCCAGCCCGCAGCCGTCAATCACTGCGCACACGGGGCGCGGTCAGGGCGCCCAGGTCGCCCCGCACCGGCCCCGACCCCACCCCAACGGCAGGGGTCTGGCCGCGGGCGCGACCCCGCCCTCGGACCCCAGCCCCGGCTGCGGGCCCCGCCCACCTCCCTCGGGCCCCGCCCACCCCGCAGGCCCCGCCCACCTCTGCAGGCCCCGCCCGGGCACGGCTCCCGGGGCACCGAGCAGTTCTTGCCGCCCATGTCGTCGGGGCACGCGCAGTAGTAGTCGCCCTCCAGGCTGTAGCAGCGGGCCCCGTTCTGGCAGGGGCTGGGCTCGCACAAGTCCGCGTCTACCTGTGGGGCGGGAGCATCCGTGAGGGCCCAGGCCCCCGCCGCGCCGGCCGTCCCTGCCAGGGCTCCCGGAGGCACACCCAGGCCTCTGCCGCCAGAGCCTGCAGGACCGCCCCCCGGAGACTGTCCAGGCCCATCAGCTGGACGGAAACACCTGCAGGTCACCAGGCCCCTCCCACCACCCTCTGCTCCGCGCGGCCCCGCTTCCTCTGGCTCACCAGGCAGCATCCGGCCTTCGCCCCTGCTGCGGGCAGGAAAGCCGGCTCCTCACCCCCTCCCCAACCAGCACAGCCGCCCTGGGCCCAGCATGCGGGGCTTTCCCAAAAGGGTCACCACCGGCTCCACAGCTGGGGGAGGAACTTCTACCAAGGGCCCCAGGAAGCCTGTTGGTCAGGAGCCCTGCCCCTGGTGTCCTGTACCCCCAAAGGCCAGGGCAGGTCAGAGAAAGGTGGGGCTGTGAGGCGCTAAGGAGGAGGGACACACACACCCTCAGGCACCCTGTCCCCACCCAGGGCCCCTCTTTGACACTGCTCCGGTGCTCTACTGCATCAAGACTGTTCCGGCCAACTGGCCAGCCAGCCCACCCCCGCAGGAGGCACTTGTCGTGACAAGAGTGACCTTGTGGTCCTTCCGCAGCTCTGGGGCCAGGTCTCCGTCCAGAACTGAGCCCAGGATGCCCTGTATGGCCAACCCCACCTGTACGCTGTCCCGCTCACGGGGGTGGCCTGGGGATGATGGTGTGCCCTGCAGCTCCTGGGGCTGCGGCCTGGGCCTCACCTCACACAGTGGCCCGGAGGTGCCCTTGGGGCAGTGGCAGCGGAAGCCGTCCACTAGGTCCTCGCAGAGGCCTCCGTGGCAGGGGTCGCTGGCACATGCGTTGAGCCGCACCTCGCAGTGCCGGCCGGCGAAGCCCCGCGGGCACACACACTGGTAGCCGGTGGTCAGGTCCTGGCGCAGGGGGAGGGAAGGCAGGGGACGGGGAAGGGGCGGGGAGCAGGGGGGTGAGCTTCCAGAGGCCACCCCTCCCACCCCAGGGGCAGCAGCGCCCCATGGCCCTCCCCGACACGGGCAGGGCGGGGGACCGCGTCTTACCTTGCAGGTGCCACCATGCTGACACTGCCCACGACAGTCATTGATGTCTGGGGACAAGGGGCGGGGTCACAAAGGGGTCCTTGCGCCGCCAGCCCCACCCCCACCACCGCCCTCCCATACTGACGGATGTGGCAGTTGACGCCCTTCCAGCCCGGAATGCAATCACAGTAATAGCCACCAATCAGGTTTTTGCAAGAAAAAGCATTAAGGCACGGCTTCCCTTCACATTCATTGGCGTCTGCGGAGGAGAAGGGGGGCGATGGGGCTCAGCGCCCCCTGCTTGCACACCCGATAGCCCCGCAGCCCCAGCAGCAGCCGCCGCACACCCGCAGCACACAGGCCATGCACGCGCCAGTCCCGCGGGACCCTTACCCAGCTGGCAGGTGGCCCCCACCCACTGCTCGGGGCAGACGCACTCGAAGCCGTCCACCTGGTCCACGCAGGTGCCTCCCGCCGCACAGGGGTTGGAGGCACACTCGTCGATGTCTGTGCAGGGACAGGGAGGGGTGTGGGGCTGGGCTGCGGGGAAGGCGGCCGTGGGCCTGGCCCTCCGCCCCGGGCTATCAGGCGTCAACCACGCCGCCCCCTCCCGGCTCCCAGAGGCCAGTCCGGAGCCCCCATCGTGCGCGCAGGCACTCACCGAGCGCACAGGTGGGCCCGCTCCAGCCTGACGGGCAGCGGCACTCGAACCCGGAGGGCGCCTCGTGACAGGAGCCCCCGTTAGCGCACGGGTTGGAGACGCAGGCGTGCTCAGCTGCACGGGGACCAGAGGTGGGGCTGGGGTTGGGCATGTGGCAGCCCCGGCTCCCCGCCTTCCCCGAGGCCCCAGGGTGGGGGTCAGGGAGGGCCTCCCACTCCGAGAGGCCAGAGGCACGGGTTCCCCCCCACCGCCAGGCCGGCCAGCCGCCAGCCCAATGCCAGCCGCGGGCGACCAACGTACCCCGCTCGCAGTTCTTGCCCGAGTAGCCGTCGGGGCAGGCGCAGCGGTACTGGTCGGGCTCGGCGTTGATGCACGTGCCCCCGTTGACACAAGGGTGGTGGCTGCCACAGTAGTTGAGGTCTGGGGGCAAGGCAGGGTCCTCAGAGGCCCGCCCGCCCGCCTTCCCCACGGGCGTCCCGCTCCGGCCCGGCCGCCGCTACCTTTGTCACAGAGCAGGCCGCCCCAGTTGGTGTCGCAGGTGCACTGCCAGGGGTCCACGCAGCTGCCGTGCACACAGCCGGGGTACGGGACACACTCGTCACAGAACCGCCCCTGCCAGCCGTAGCTGCACCTGCGGGAGGCCGGGAGCGTGAGGCCGGCGGGGGAGGCTCCAGGCTGGCTCCGGACGCAGGCGCGGTGTCACGAGCCGGCCCAGGGCTGGCGGCCGCAGCCTTTGAAGCGGAGCCGGCCGCGGGCCAGGCAGGGATGACGGCACCCTCACGGGCACTTCCCGGCCGCTGGCCTCGGGTGGCCGGCCGCAGCTGCCCAGCCACTCCTCCCTGAGCTATTTTGGGCCTCACCCTGGAGCAGGGCCCCAAGAGCGAGCACCGAGAAAGGCAGGCCCTGCCGGGACCCCAGGAACAGGCGTGCCAGGTGCCACTGGCCGGGTCGCGCCCGGAGCCAGGCAGGCCGGTGGGACGTCAGGAGAGGACTCTGGGCTCGGCCCCGGCTCTGAGACCTCGGGCACCGTGTGTGACCTCACCTGGAACTCAAGGACAGGAACTGTCTCCCCATGGAGCCCCATCAGGGCCCGCCTCACAGATGGGGACACGGAGGCCCCTAGCACGTGCCCCACATGGGGCCGCTCCTGACCCAGGAAGAGTCACCTGTCCCTGCCAAATGGCCTAGAGAGGCTTCTTGGCTCCAAAGCCACGACCCCAAGGCCTGGCCCTGCCTCCAGCGATGGGCCAGGACTCTCTCTGGGAAGCCCTTCAAGAGGAGAGACCGGCGGCTGGGGCACAAACGCAGGCCCCACTCCCAGTGCGGCCGGCCTTCCAGGGACCCAGAGCTCAGCCTGACTCGGGGGCACTGCTGTCCATCGTCCTGCAGCAGACTCCCTGGGGACCGGAGGCTGCACTCCAGGCCCTGGACAGGACCCCCCTGGGGACCCCCTTCCTAGAACCGGAAGGTGCTGAGGAAACCAACTCCTCTCTCGCAAAGTCCCTTCCGTGCCGCCACCTGCCGCGCGAGCTTCCTTCTGTAAGGAGGGAGCCAACAGCCCCTTCCTGGGCTGCCCGAGCCCCACGGCCAAGGGCTGCTGCCAGGCTCGGCGGCAGGCCACGGGGAAGCCCAGACTGGAACACGGGGCTCCAGTATCCTGCCCAGACGTGCCTGGAGGGCCTAAGGGCACAAGAGCTGCACATCCCCCAGGGAACCTGCCCTCCAGGTGCTGTGAGGAACCCACGGCTGGGTCACCCACCAGGACACCAAGCACAGCACCCAGACCCCTGCGGGCCCTGAGGATGTGCTCTCAGCCCTGGGTGGGGCAGCCCTCACCAGCCGCCGTCCCCCCCACCCCCCCCCCCACCGCCCCAGCTTCCCTGGCCTGTGGCTCCAGAAGCCCAGGGAGGAGGCGGCAGGAAGGCAGGCCCATCTCCGCAGCAGCATCCGGTGGGGGGTGTCCGGTCCTGAAACCTGAGCCCTGAGCCACCCGTGGCAGCTGGGCTGCCCCCACCGAGTGGGCGGGGCACACCTATGGCTCCTGGGGCCCTGAGCAGCAGGGGAAGGGGAGCCAGGAGAGCCGCCTCCCTCCCGCCCTGGCCGCTTAGGCCCAGCACGAGGGTGGTGCAGGCACCTGGGGCAGCAGGCCACAGTGTGCCGCCCGGGACCCAGCCCCGCAGTGCTCACTGCCCGGGGACCTGACCCCTGGCCCCAGCTGCCCAGCGTCCCCAGGCTCACACCTGTGACACAGATCCGAGAGCGAGGCTGTAAGGTACGGCTCCGCTCCAGGCAGCCGGCCAGTCTGGTACCTCCTGTGCCACCCAGGGTTGGCGCCTGGTGTGCCCCCCAAGACAGGAAGCAGCGCTGGGCCAGGCTCCCACCCACCAGGGGCCCCCTTACCCTGGCCGTGCTCCCCGCACCACCCAGAGGCCCACTCCACGTGTCTGAGGTACGTACGGAGGCCGAGTCGGGGGCCCCTCCCCACGTCCAACCTCTGCCCTCGCAGGGAAGCCTCTGCCTCCCTGCCCTGGGGCTGGCCGGGCGGCTCCTCGTGCCACCTCGGCCAGAGCCACCACAGGACGCGCAGAGGGGTCCCCACCCCTCCCTTCCTGTCTCCTGAGCTGGCCGGCTGCCAAACCTGCTCGAGCTGCCCCAGACAAGTTACTTGGGCTCACTGTCCTTGCCAGGGGACACTCAGGACAGCAACCTGCCCCCCAGGGTGAGGTTCTGGGGCCCACGAGCCCCCTGCTGGGGCAGCGCTTCCCTCGCACCCCCCCAGCTTGGCGACCGGTCGCAGCCCCTCCGAAGGACTTGCTAAGAGCCTCCACCGGGTCCCCCGGCCCCCAGGCCGTCCTTGTGCATCCCTGGAGCCCACCCTGGCTTCCACACTGCCTGGCACCTCCAGCTGCCCTGCTCCCCTGTCCCCAACATGGGCAACAAGCTCACTTGCAGCTCCCATTCGCCTACTGCCCCCACCCAGGCCCTGCTCGAGGTCTGCAGTGGTTCCCTGCCTAAAGAAGACCCCCAGACCTCTCCCTCTCCGGGTGCCCTGACCAGCTCCCCATCCATCTTCCTCATCTCCTGGATCCCTATGACCCCCTGCCTGTCCCGTGTCCTCTCCCGTGAGCCCACGACCCCCGGCCCGGCCCACGTGTTTTGGGTCACAGCATTCCTCTTCTCTGGCGGTGTCTCCCCGGACCAGAGAGATGTCAGTGACCTCCCCATACCAACTCCCTTCCTCTGCCTCAGGCAATCTGGCCTCAGTCATGGCAGCTCTGCTGTCCAGCGGTTCAGCAGCAGACCTGGGGTCCTTCCTGCCCCCAGCTCTCCTTCCCAGCCCTTCTTCAAGCCCACTCCAGGGAGCGCCTGGGGGCCTCAGTGGGTTAAGCCGCTGCCTTCGACTCAGGTCATGATCTCGGCGTCCTGGGATCGAGTCCCGCATCGGGCTCTCTGCTCAGCGGAGAGCCTGCTTCCTCCTCTCTCTCTGCCTGCCTCTCTGCTTGCTTGGTAATCTCTGTTTCTCAAATAAATAAAATCTTTTAAAAAACCCACTGCAGGATGCCTGTGGGGCCCACCCAGCTCCCCGTCTCCTGCTGGTCCTCACCCACCACCTCCCAGCCCTGCAGCAGCCTCCCCACTTGGCTCTTCCCACACAGCAGCTGCCCTGGTCCTTCTAGCCAGCCTCACCCCACCCCAGCCCCCCAGCGCCCCTCTTCTTCCCCATGTCCCACTCCCGCTCGGCCTCTCTCCGTGTCCACCCACGCCCTTGGTGCCTCCTGTGCTCTGGGCACCGGTCACTGGCCAGCTCCTGGCCCCAGAGTTAGGTGGGCTCGCCCTGGCCACCTCCCCGGCCCGTTGTCCCGCCATCCCGCAGAAGCCCCCCACGGCCCCATGGCCACCGCCCAGGTGTGACGACGGTTGTCGGCCCTGCGCTGACTACAAGTGACAGGAGAGCAAGGCCCAGGTCCCTGCCGTCCCACTCAGCCGTGAGGCCCAGGGCGCATGGGGGGTGGTGCAGGGGAGCCGGCTGGGGGACCCCCGAGGGCAGGAGGGTCACTCACCTGCACTCGCCGGGCACGGCACAGCCCCCGTGGAGCAGGTTGCATCCTTGCTTGCACACGGCTGGAACGGGGAGGAGCGCGTGAGGCCGCAGAGCCCCGGGGGAGGGTGTGCCGCCCCCCCACCCCTCACGCCCCCCCCGCACCCCTCACGCCCCCCCGCACCCCTCCCGGCCCCCCGCACCCTTCACGCCCCCCCGCACCCCTCACGCCCCCCCCGCACCCCTCACGCCCCCCCGCACCCCTCACGCCCCCCCGCACCCCTCACGCCCCCCCGCACCCCTCACGACCCCCCGCACCCTTCACGCCCCCCCGCACCCCTCCCGCCCCCCCCCCGCACCCCTCCCGGCCTCCCGCACCCCTCCCGCCCCCGCCCAGCCGCGGCTCACCCTCTCTGCACTCCTTGCCCATCCAGCCGTCCATGCAGGCCTTGTTCCCGTACCGGTCGCAGGTGTAGTGGCCGAAGAAGTCGTGGCGCGGCCGGCAGAACTTGTTGCAGGTGACGCTGTAGTAGTTCTCGTCACAGCGCACGCGGATGCGCAGCTCCAGGTGGGCCACGTGGCCGCGCAGGTGCAGGCTCTTCCAGCGGTCCTCGGGGTTGATCATGCCCGTGTGCGACACCCGCTCGATCAGCAGCTCCTCTTGGGGGGGCGGCAGAGTCAGCCGGGCCGAGGCCGCCTGCCCGGGGGAGCTGGGGGGCAGCAGGGACACTGGCCGGGCCGCCGGGGGCAGGGGGGGCCGGGGCCGCAGCTCCGCGAGGCTGCCCTCCCTCTCCCTGCGTCCGCAGGGTCGCCCCCAGCAGCGAGCGCGGCCCCGTCCGGGACGAGCCTCCACTCGCCCTGAGACGCGCCTACCGTGAGAGCTCGAGCAGAGGAACCCACTGGGCCCGAGGGGCCGAGCGGGCAGGTTGACCACCCTGGGCACAGCGGCTCATGAAGCCCTGCTCCACAGCCCCGGACCGGTCTGCGTTGTTCCCCGCTCCACGGCCCAGGGATGCCGGGTGCATTGGCCTCCACAGCTCTAAGCCGGCGACATCGCCTGCTCCGGCCTCTCCAGACATGGCCTCACACCCTCCCCCCTCCCCCAGAGCCCGTCTGGCCAAAGTGCCTGCCAGCCTGTCCCTGTACCCGCCTGGTGCCCTCCGAGCGCTGCCCCCGGCTCGGCCCCTCCAGGCCCCAGCATCCTCATCGGCCGGGCCCGGGGCTCAGCCTGCCTCGGCATCCTGGTGACACTGCCCTCGACCACAGAGCGGCCATCCCCACGGGGCCCCTGTCTGCTGCCAGCCCCGCCCCAACCAAGGTCTAGCCCAGGAGCAAGCCCTGTGCCTCCACGTGGACTCTGCTGTGGCTAGAGGCCCATTCCCCCCGAGGCCACCCCGGGGCCCAGCACCCCGCCACCTGCGGGATTCACAGCCGCGTCCACACCAGCCTCCATCCCACGCCTCCAGTGCACCCTGTGTGCAGCAGCCTGAACCCTCCGGCGTCCAGGGAAAAGCCAGCGTCCTCGCAGTGGCCCACACAGCTTCCACCACCTGACCTGGCCTCACAAACCTCAGCGCTCCCTCACCGCACAAGCCCATGCTGCTCCCACACACCGCTCACTGCCCTGCTCCTCCTGCTTTGTCCACGGACACAGCCCCTGGCCTGTCACCACAGGGCCCAAAGACTCCGTGCGCCGGCTGGCCAGCTAGCACGTGAGCCTCAGGGAGGGGTCCTCAAGCCCCATCCAAGACAAGCAAGCAGAGAAGGGGTCACAGAGGCAGAGCGAGCCTCTCGGGGGCGCTCAGGCCACCAGGTGCCTGATGTGGCCTCAGGAGAGCTCATCAGGAGAACAGCATGGACGAAACCAAGACAGAGGAGGACACGTGCACAGCTCTGCTGGTCACACACGGCAGAGCTCCCTAGCGGCCAGGGCAAAGAGGGACACAGCGCACTAGATCCTTGGGGGTGGGGCAACCTTCCTGGGACCGGGGCCCTTGTCCCCAGCAGGCAAAGGACCAGGAATCTGGCCACAGGCGTCTCTCTGGCTAATGGGGATCAGCCTCCCTGTGCCCTGAGGGGCCCACAGGCAGCAGCCCGCCCGGCCTCCCAGCCCCCAGCGAACTCACCATCTGGGGTGGTGTCGTTGTCCCAGTCCCAGGCCTCCACAATGAGGGTGAAGGAGCGCTGCACACACGGAACGGCAGTGAGCGGCCGGCCACAGCCCTGCCCCTCACCCTACTGCACCCAGCCTTGGCCACCGCACCCCCACCCGTGCCCCCAAGACTGCCCCTGGCTCAGGGAGGGTCCGCCTCTGCGCCCACCGCCACCTCACCCCTCTGCCCGGAGCAGCGGCCTCATGCCATATCCCAAGAGACCCCAAAATGACCCGGAGGAGGGAGGCTGTGCCTCCAGTTCACGAAGGCTCTGGGGACTTAAGCTACTGCCATCCCAGCAGCCCACACCCAGCCGGCTGGACCGGCTTGATCGGCACGGAGAAAAGGGAGAGGGACCCGGGCAGAGCGGCGGGCTGAGGCCTGGCACAACCCAAGTGAGCGGCCCCAGACCAGAGCACCCCCAGGCCCCTCGCTGGGGCCTGTCACACATGAGGTCCTGTTGCTAGCAGAGGCCCAAGAGGAACAACGGCCTGTCACGACCCCAGCTTCCCCCCACGAGGCCCTGGGGACGGAGGACGGAGGGCACAGCCCCCGAAGAGCCCCCGGACTAGAGCAGGTGCCCAGCGCAACACACACAGGCCACAGGCCCACCTCCTCCTAAGGACGGAAGGAGCAGAGCAGGGAGGGGCCCTGGCTGCACAGACAGACGGGGAAACTGAGGTCCAGGACCGCCCACGGCTGCCCCCCACACCCCCTCCTCCCAGGATGATGAGGCGGGTTCGTGCCACCCGGCAACCTCAGAACCCACCTCCACACAGAGTGACCCGGGGCCACAAGCTCCGGCAGGAGGGAGGCCCAGCTTGCCCGGCCAGGACCTTCCGGGGCTCCCCAACATAAGCCCCTCTGTACTTCCAGCCCAGCCGGGAACATGCTGGCCGCCCTCCAACCCTGATGCCCCGGTCTGGGGGCCCAAAGCACAGGGCCACCTCTGGGGTCCCAGGCTGGCTGGCCTCCCCCCAAAAGGAAGGACCGCACTGGCGAGGCCAGCCTCATCCCCGCCCTCGGCGCCCCTGTCTCCTGGGCCTGCAGTAGGGCCATGCCGGGAGAACACGATTCACAGCCAAGCACGAGGGCTACTCCCCTGACACGCGGACCCAGCCTTTGGGTCCCACCCTTGGTACACAGCTGCCGCAGACAGGCCGTGCCCTCCCTGGACCCCGGCCCCGCTCCCACAGCCTCCCTGGACCCCGGCCCCGCTCCCACGGCCTCGCTGGACACCGGGCTCACTCCTACAGCCAGCCACAGCCTCCCTGGACACCGGGCCCACCCCTACAGCCGGCCGCACCAACCACACCCACCACCTCCAGATGCCCAAGCACGGCCTACTTTAGGGACCTTCTCCTTGAGCCCTCCACAGCCCTGTGACTGTTGCTGCAGCAAGACAGCGCCAGGACACACTGGCCCACCCATAGGGCTGTGTGCCTTATGCACCCTCCTGACCCTGCCCTGAGCACAGCCCCCCAGACGCCCCAGGAAGATCCACAGGACCTCATGCCCACCCCGGAGCACAGACAGGAACCCTTCTAGAACACTCCCTGCCATGTCGGGCTATCTCCAGGCTCTCAGTCCCACTTCTTGAGTCTCCCATAAATGCACTTCCCATGGCCACTGCCTCGCCAGCTCCCTGCCGCCAGTGGGGCCTCCACACCCCTGCCCACGGGAGCCCCAACAATCCCCAGGGCTCTGTGTTTTCCCCAAGTTTCAGAACCCCCTCGGGGCTCCCCAAGACTCCCACCTTCCTTGAAGTCCCCCAACCCCTGCTGTGCCCGCATCTCAGCCTGCCCACCCTGCCCCAGGACCTTTGCACACACGGCTCCCTCCCTCTGCCAAGAATGCTACTCCCGGGCCAGCCTTCCCCTGGCCATTCCTAGTCCTGGTGACAGCTGGAGGGCCCGCCCAGCTCCTTCCCAGGCCCCACTCTGTCCATTCACTCGTGGAGCAAGCACCAGGCGTGGCTCTGTCACTAGCAGATGGGTCAGCGGGGACCTGGGGGGGGCGGGGCTGCTCTAAACAGGGGTGGGGCCAGGCCTTGGAGAGGAAGCGCTTGAGATGGAGAAAGCACTGGAACAGCATGGCAGGCCCACGGGGCTGGAGGAGCGGGGCCGAGGACAGAGGGTGCGGGGTCGGCCGGACGGCGCGTGCTCGCCAAGGCAGAGCTGAGCAGGGGCTGCTGGTGGGTCCGGGAGACCGAGACCGGCCCCTGTGCAGAGTGGGCCGCGAGGGCGGGCGCGGAGGACGCCAGCAAGACAAGCACCTGGGCTTGAGCAGGGCGACCAGGGAGCGCCTCGCCAGCCGCTCAGGTAGGGTTACCACCGCCTCTGTCCGCGCCCCGGGCTCCGGTTACCTATGCCCCCACCCGCCCACCCAAAAGGGCCCCAGCGCCCGCCAGCTGGGCTCCCCACACTCACACCGCAGGGAGTCATCCAGAGAGAACCTGAGCCGGCAGGTGTCCCTCTCCCGGCACTGGGCCTCCGCCCCTCCTGCAGGCCAGGCTCCAGACTCAGTTTCCCCAACCCAACAGCGAGCTCTCCTCCCCGTGCTTCCCGACTTGCGAGCCGCTGGCCAGGACAGGCTTTTGTCAACCCCAGGTTCCCAGAGGGCTGGAGAGGCAACGGGCTTGGGCTTGAGGCCTCCTGGGTGCCCTGAGGCTCCAGGGCCGGGGCAGGGCAATGAGAGCCCGGTGGGGACGGCTGAGGACGTCCCCAGCAAGCGCGCGGAGCAGGCCCGGTCCCCCGCCTCCCCCGGGCCGCCTGCCTGATGCAGAGGGGCCCCCCTGCCGAACTGGCCTGAGTCCCTGGACGCCCAGCCACGCCTCTTCCGGAAAGACCGTCCTGACTCACCTGCACCTCGAGGGCAGACCCCCCCAGCTCAGACCCCCCAGGCCAGGTCCGCACGCTTCGTCTGATCCTACCCAGGAACACGGGGCAGCAGCCCAAAGACACACAAGTGGTCCTGGGCAGACCTGGATGGAGCTACGCTGCACGCCCCAGGGCCCGGGGCCTGCCATGGCCAAGGAGACCCAGCACGGCCCCCGGGGCTACCGCCTGAGTCCATGGGCTCCAACCCGGTTTCCTCCCACGGCACCCCACGTCCGCAGCCCAGCCCCCCGCGGGGCAGAGCCGGTGCCGGGCGCCAGGAGCTCTAAGCACAGATACATTTCCTGAAACCTGAGCCTTGGAGAAGCCCAGGCCTCTGCCGCCATTGTCCCCAGGGAGAGGGGAGGGGGCCACCTCTCCCCAAGGCTCAGCAGGAGGAAGGCATCACAAATGCACCCCACACGGGAACCCAGACACCCACACTGCACACCGGAGAGCAGCCAGGGCCTTGCCGAGCGCTTCACCCTCAGACCAGGGTCTCCCCACGCCTTGTCTCATGGGCCGTGTAGAACCCCTGAAGCAAAGCCCACAGTCTGCTGGTACCACACAAACCTTCCTTCCCCGGGGTCTGCTCACCCGGGGGTCTGCGGATGGGGACCCCAGCTCAACCTGGAGATTAGAGATGCTTGTCACCCAGCCTGACTCCCCTGAGAACCCCTTCATTGGGCCAGACCGCCCCCCCGGCAACCCCATCTAGATGACCCCCAAACAGCTGAAGGAGACCTGAAAAGCCGCAGTCCGTCCTGTGACGCCCCCACACAGCCCCCCCAGTGCTGTCCCACTGCGGCCTGCGTCCCCAAACCACCCCCTCAAAGCTAAGGACCAAGCGTCCAGCCCGCAGGCCAGCGCTCCCCGGGCTGGACGGTCCTTCCAGCTCCGCCTGCTGCCCCCACGCCACAGCCACGAGCGAGACTCCTGACAGCAAGCAGGCGACAAGGTGCGGAGCGGCGCGTGGCCAGCCAGAACTCCCGGCCCCTCCCAGGGTGTGGGAAGGATACACATGGGGAGCCCCAGCGTGCTCCGGGGTGGTCTGGGGTGGGAGCTGGGGCGGGCGCCAGGCCCACCCCAGCCCTGTGCTCCTCAGGAGGGGCGGGGAGCACAGGCAGGACGGTGTCTCACCCCACCAAGGGCAGCTCAGGCGCCCCCGGCCACAGACCCCAGCCCGTCCCGTCTTGGGGGGCACTCGCAGCTGACAAGCTCCCGCGGCCTCCAGCCACAACAGAGTCAGGCCCCGTGCTCAGTACCCACCGGATCCTCCCGAACTGGCCCACGACCCCACACACAACCCGGCGCACACTGCAGCCCCTCAGGGACCCTGGCCTCCCATGGGACACTGGGGGGACAGGAGATGCCGCAGGCCGGGGAGTCAGCCTGCAGGCCCCCCCAAGCCCGAGCCTGCACCCTGTGGCGCCCTTCCCGTCCTGAAATCCCCTCATGGCCCTATTTCCCAGATGGGGAAGCGGGGCCCCAGAACCTGCTGTGTGGCCCGAGATCTCAGCGGGCGGCCCTGTCAGGGTCTGTCCACACACGCACAGCCCTCCCCTAGGACCCACTGTGCACACAACAATGGACACCTAGGGGTACCACGGCCGGTACCCAGGTACCACGGCCCGGCCCAAGGAGGAAAGGGTGCACCTCCCGCTGGCCCCTCCCTCAGGACGGGGCCCTGACTGCTACAGGACCCCTCCGTCAGCCCCTCCAAGTCCGGCACCCACAAGGCGCCTCCAGACCCTCCGCCCACTACCTACCACACCCAGAGAAAGCACGCACACAGACACACGCACAGAGGCGAGCACACACATGTGCACACACATGACCAGACGTGGTCTCCATCCCGTCAGCTATCAGCTAGGCACCTGGGCCAGTGACGGGGTCCCTGAATTCCTGGGGGGCCAGGAGGAGGCACGGGGCATCCGTGAGGCAGGTCAGGAGATGGCCAGCAGCTCTATGCTGACCTCCCCGCATCCCAAACCTGGGGCCCGCTCCTCTCCAGATACAGAGCCTGACCCCAGCCCGTACGACACACCGCAGACAGCCCAGCCCGTGCAACCCGCTCACGGCGCAGGAGGGTTAGGGACCGGCCAACGGCAACTCGAGGGGCGTGCGGGGGAGCAGAGCCCAGACTAGTTCCCTGGCCTCCTGCCTCCAGGGGCACCGGCGGGGCGCAAGAGGAGCCACTTCCCACACCTGCCCGCAGCGGCGCCCCTTCACCCTCCGGCCACTTTCGAGACCCTCCTCACACCACCTACTCCCAGAGTGCAAGCTGCTCCCTGGCCCGAGCCCACCCACCCCCATCCCCACCCCTCCCCCACCCTCCCCAAGGAAGCCCAAATACAGTTTCCAACGCGCCCCAGCTCACGGGACGGAGCTGGACTTGCAGCAAACCAAGGCCGCGTGGCCGCGGGGAGCGGAAATACCAGGGCGCTGGCATCACAGGCCAGCCAGGCACCCAGCAGCCAGGATGCGCTGCCGGTGGGCAGCAGAGAGACAGGAGCTGCCCCCCAAACAGGCAGCCGCCCCGCTGCCCTGGCCGCTGGAGCCCGAGCCCCCTCCTGGGGAAGCAGCTCACAGCAGGACAAGAAGGGGTCCCAAGGGCGGCTGCCCAGACTCCAGGGCTCCCAGGAAGGCGAGGGCCTGCCCTGTCCCGTTCCAAACCAGGCCAGCCCATGGGGCCAAGAGCCGTGAGGGGCATGCGTTGGCCCCGCCGCATTCCTCCCAGGCCTCCCTGCCCCCACCCCAGCCTGTGCCAGCTCAAGCAGAAAACTCATCCTCAGGTAGCGCTCCGGAGCGCGCTGGCTCGGGCCCAAGTGCGGATGACAGGCTGCGGGCTCTGCTCAGACCTGCCTGCCCCGCTGTGAGGACAAGGGGCTGAGCTTATCGCAACTGCCTGGGGCCCTCCCAGGCCTGCCTCTGCCTCCTCCATCAGGGACGCCTTTCCCACCCAAGGCCCGGAGGTCAAGGGAGACCCCAAAGGCCAGGCAGGCAGGCAGGGGCGGTGCCCTGTCTCAAGGGGACCTTGGCCATCCTCCTAGAGCTCAGAGCTCCGAAAGGCGCAAGGATGGGGTAGCATGCAAGGCCACCTGGTCTGAGCTTAGGAAAAAGCATCAGCACGAGACCCAGAGCCCAGGTCGGGGCAGGGGGGCCCAGCCCTCCACAGGGTCGGTCCTCCTGGCCCAACCTTGGCCAGCTCAACTCCCAGCCTCTCCTGGGCCCAGGGTACCAGGTGGACCCATTCCTGGTGCCCTTCACCAGCCGCTCCAGCCAGAAGGCCTCGGTTAGAAGGCTGGGCCGCCAATACCCCAGCACCCTAGTCCAGCCCCTCCCTGCTCACAGGTCCTCTCCCAAGCCCACCCTAGCTGTCTCTGGCCAATTCCTGCATGGGGGGGGGGGTACCTTTCCAGGTTGTCTGTCATTTCTGCCCCACCCAGGACTGCCGCTGGGACCTTGTATGTGGGGGAGGGGGCAGACTCTGCTTCAGAAAGCTGCCCAGCTCAGACATGGGGAGTGGGGGTGCTGGGCAGGCCCGCCTAGCTGCTTGGGCACATCCCCTGCCTGCCCCAGGGCAGTGCACAGGGCTGAGCCCCATGCCTTCCAGCAGACCCAAGCCCATGGTTCCTGCCTGCCTGGCATGCTCTAGCCCCCCTTCAAAAAAATGACAAACAAAACCAAAAGCGCACGAACAGATGATGCCACAGAAGATCACACCAGGGCCGTCTCCCTCCCGGGGTGCGGCGGGGGAGGAGGAGGGTCCCGGGCCAGCAGCAAGGGTTGAGCCAACGCTTCCACGTTGGGTCCTCGGGGGCCCAGGTCCCCGGGCGCCAGCCCGAGCTGCCCCCCACCTCCACCCTCGGGCATCCAGGAAACGGCAGGGCGGG
Source organism: Neogale vison (assembly GCF_020171115.1). Lineage (NCBI taxonomy): Eukaryota > Metazoa > Chordata > Mammalia > Carnivora > Mustelidae > Neogale > Neogale vison. The sequence continues at coordinate 1,477,163 of NC_058103.1, read as the reverse complement.
CGAAGCCTGGCCACGGGCCCGGGGCGGCTCCGCCAGGGCCTGCCCCAGACCAGCCCCAGCACGCGCGGCGCACATGCCTCCGCGGCCTGCCCGGGCCCGGGGCGCCGCGCCGCGCCTCGCCTCGCCTCGCCCCCACCTCCGCCCCAAGACAGACACGCGCAACGAGACGCAGGCACACGCCGCAGGCCGCCGCGCACGCGGGCCGCGGCCACCAGCACCCCCCCCCCGCCCCGCCCCTGCCGCGACCCCCGCGCGCCCACGTGGCCGGGCGCGGACCGGGCCCCGCGGAGCACGCGCCCCAGGCCGGCCCCGCCGCTCGGCGCCCCCTGCCGGCCCCGCCCCGCCCGGGTGCGCGCGGTCGGCACGCAGGGCCCCGCCGCAGGTGCCGGAGGGGCGGCGGGCGCCGGGGGAGGGGAGGAGGGGGCACGTACCGGCCAGGCGAACTGGAAGGGGATGACGACGAGGCCGGGGTCCTGGTCGCCTCCGGCCCGGGCCCGCGCCCGCGCCCGCGCCCGGTCCCCCGCGGCGCCCGCCGGCGGCAGGTAGAAGGAGTTGCCGCCCAGCACGGGCGTGGCGCCGTGGCCGTAGCTGCAGGGCCCCGTGGGCGTCACCTTGGCCTGGTACTCCTTGAGGCACACGCGCACGTACGTGTCGCACTCGTCGTGGCCGCAGCCCCCCGCGCGCGCCGTCCGGCCGTCGCCGTCACAGCAGGCGCCGCTCAGCAGCTCCCCGTTCGCGTTCCGCAGCGCGCTCAGCTGCAGCTCGAAATAGCCCATGGGCCGCGCCGCCTAAAAATAAGGCAGAGCGAGAGCGCGTGGAGGCGCGGGCCGGGGTCGGGCCGCCGGGCGCGGGCGCGGGCGCGGGGGGGACCCGCCCGGAGGCCCCGCCGCGGCGCGCAGCCTCGAGGGCCGCGAGCGGCGGCGCCCGCGGCGGTGCTGCCCGGCCCCGAGGGGCGGCCCGGTGCGCCCCGTCCGCGCCCCCCGCTCACCTGCACGCAGAGCGCCAGCAGCAGCAGCAGCCTCCGGGGCGGGCGCCCCCGGCCCCGCGCCCGCATCGCCGCCCCGGCCCGCGCCGGCTCCCCCAGCGCCCGCCCGCCCGCCCTCCGAGCGCCGGCGGCAGCGGCGGCAGCGGCGGCGGCGGCAGCGGCGGCGGCAGCAGAGGCGGCGGCGGCGGGCGGGGTCGGGGCGGCGATGCGGGCGCCGGCCTGGACGCGGGCCTGGGCGGCGGGCGCGCGGGGCGGCGGCGGCGCGGGCTCGCAGGCGGCCGCTCTCCGGCCCGGCTCCCTCCCTCGCGGCGGCGGCGACACCGGCGGCGGCGGCGGCGGCGGCGGCGGCGGCGGCGGGTCCCGGCCTCGGCTCTGCGCGCCCGCGCTCCCGGCGCCCGCAGCCAACAAGTTCGGGACGAGACTGACAGCTCGCTCGCCCATTCGTCACCCGCGCACCTGCATATGCATGAGGGGGCGGGGCCGCGCCGCGGGGTGGGGCTGGGGGCCGGGGGCGCCGGGCTTTAAAGGCGGCGGAGGGCGCTCCTGCCCGCGCCCCGGCGCGCGCTCCGCCGGGGCCCCGGGCGGCGGGGGTTCCGCCACGCCCCCGCCCCAGCCGGTGTGCGGGGGCCGGCGCGGCCGAGCGGCCTCCCCTCGCGCGCGCCCCGCCGGGTGTCGGCAGCCGGGGGTGGGGCGCCCCTGAGGTCACCGCCGAGGTCCCCTCCCATCAGTGCGCCGCCGCCGCCGCCGCTCCCCGCCGTCCCGGGGGAGAAGCCGCCTCCGGCACAAATCAGGGCCGTGCCCCCCCGCGGGGTGGGCGCGGCCTGGGACCCCTCCCCGGGGAAGCCACCCCCCCCCCCCGCGCACCGCCCCCACGGCCTCCGCGCCGGCCGCAGGGGGCGCTGCTCGGCGCCCACACCCCTGCCCGCCCGCCGCAGGGCTCGCGGGTCCCGCCGCCCGGCAACAGATGCTCCGCGGCGCGAGCCGGGTGCCGGGGCGGCCCTGGCGCGGGGCTGAGCCGGCCACGCTCTCGCGGAACGCCGGGGGCCGGAGACGGGGCTTGGGCGGGGACGCGGGGGAGCGAGCGGAGAATAAAAGGCGGCGGTGCTCGCTCAAAGGACGAGGTGGGAGCTCCCCTAAGAGGCTCCTCCTGCTGTCCCGGTCACCAGGTCCCCACGTCCCCCCCCCATCATCACCGTGCTGCCCTCTGCCGGGGTAACCTCGCGCCGCCCCCCACCCCCACCCGGGGTCAACTCCAAGGGCTCCTCATCTGCAAACATGGGCTCCGGCGAGTCGCATGGGCAGTTAGGGATCCCGAGGTCCGCAGGGCTCCGGCCCCACCCCCGCGACAACTGGGCGAGTCGTCGTGGGCCCCTCGGCTGGGGACTGGATGCTAGGACTGCAGTCCCTGCCTGCAGCTCGGAGCGGCCGCGGCTGGCGGCAGCGGGGGGCAGGGTGAGGCACGGAAGGCTTCCTGGGAGAAGCGGCTCCGAAGAAGGGGGTAGGAGCGCAAGCGCAGCGCTCTTTCTCACCAGGCTGTGCGGCCAAGTCGCCAAGGGGCCCGGATGTCCTGAGAGCGCCACCCGCACAGGGGGTGTAGGCCGCTGCCGGCAAGCAGTGCCTCCAGGATCCAGGCACCGGGGCCGCTGAGGGCCACGAAGAGATGGGCTCTGCTCCCGGCACCCGTCCCTCCCTGCCTGAGCCCCTCTGTCAGCTGGGGTGAAGGGGCAGGACGCCAGCCAAGGCCGCCAAATAAGAGAAGGCGAGCCGTGTTCAGAGCCTTCCAGATGCGACCACGGCCGCGGGGCGTCACTGTGGGGATGCCTCCTTTTCGCTCCCCTGCCCAGAAGCAGGCAGCCATGTACTCCAGGCCCCAAATCAGGAGACCCCCAACACACACACACATACAGAGCTCCGGGGGATCAGGGCTCCATCCCTGTCCATGCCCACTACCCCACTCTCCAGGGAAGCCCTGGGTGCCTCTGCCCGGCATTCAGCCTAATGGTGAACCCTTGAGGGGCCCCCAGTCCAAGGGTAAACAGAGCTAGAACGACAAACTGTAAGAGCAAGGCAGGCAGGGCGAACCGCACGGGGCCTTGCTAAGACCCAAGGGCAGGCGAGGGTCAGCCAGGTGACAGGCTGGGAACGGCACATGCAAAGGCCCTGGGGTGAGGAGGCCTGACCCCTGTGAAGGCCTATGAGAAACACAGTGGCAGAGGCCGAGCAGGGGAGGAGGGGCAGGCCTAGGTGAGGCTAAGGTGGGAATGAGTGTGGGGCCGCACGGGGCCTCTCCATGGGTCTTCATGCTGAGACCAAGGGAAGCACGGAGAGCAACTGAGCTGGGCTGGGCTGCACAGCAGTGACCTACATTTTCCCAGAGCTCCCTGGCTGCAGGGAGAGGGGCAGCAGGGGGTGAGGTCAGGGCAGGGAGGCCACAGGTCACCACAGTGCCAGTGAGAGGGGCCAGTGACCCAGCCAGGGCCTGGCAGCAGAGGGACCTGGGACCGAGCAGGGGGAATTCCTAGCGAAGTGAGAGGCGGGGTCCAGAGAACAATTCCCTGTGCGCCCCTCCTTCAACCACCCCCGAAGCTTCCTGCCCATGGCCAGCTGTGGGCGGGAAGAACAGCCCAGAGACTGGCTGTGCCGCGGGTTGCAGAAGCTGCCGTGTTTCAGCAGCGGCTCTCCGCCCGCTCAGGACGGTCTCGGCCTGGAGGCAGCGGTGAGGGGTGCTCACTCCATCTCAGGATTCAAGCTCAGCCTGTCCAAGGAGGCAGCCTCCCCTGGGCCCTTCCTGCTGGCCAGCCCCGCTTGGGGGTACAGAGTGCCCCCCACCTGCCCTGCAAAGCTAGGGAGACAGTGGCCTGACCCCATCTGCTTCCCTCCAGGCCTTTTGGGAGCAGGACCTGGGTCCCCCCCGGCCCAGAGCAGCTGGGTCCTCCCCTTTGGGGTCCCCCCATAGGGATTTCTGCAGCTCTTGGGCTGGAGGGCTGGGAATCTGATGGGGGCTCGGGCTCCTACTTCTGCCCGTGCTGGGCCAGGCTGCTCTGCCTCTTCCAGGAAGACCCCCATCCCTGCTCTGGGGCCCGCTGGATCCCAACACCCGTCTCCCACCCAGGTCCACCCGCCCCCTAGCCTGGGGGCTCCCTCTCTGAGTTCCCCAGTAAGAGGGGCCCTCAGGATGTTCTGAGCTGGGTGCTAGACAAGGCCGAGATGGGGTGGAGGCCCCCAAGCTGGCAGGGGCCCTTCAGGATCAGGCTGGGGTGCCGCTGCTGGGGTTTGGACAGAGCTGGCTTGGCTCTGGAATGAGCTGTGCTTCCGCCCGCCTGCGATCTGTGGTGCTAAATATAGCAGCCAGGGAGGGGAGTTTCCGGTTACAAACCCCCCCCAGCCCCCAGTGCCGGGAAATCGATGCCAGCTCCATTAGGCCCAGCAGCAGCGCCTGCGGACCTGCCCCGTCGGACCGCAGAGCAGAATGACGGGGCTGGACCGCACCCGGGGCCGGGCGCTCTGTCCCTCACCCCCCACCCTGCCGGCTCAGCGCCTCCGGCTTGCTCCCCATGGCACACAGAGCCTCCCATACCTGCCAGGGCCGCTCTGAGGCTGTGGGCAATGCCTGCAGGTCGGCCAAGAAGGACAGAGCTCTAGAGGCGGCACCCGGCGGGCCGCGAGCAGGGGAGGCGGGGTGGCGGGGTTCTAGGCTGGGCGGAGTTCCGGCCCTGTGACTTGGTCTCCGGACGGCTCTGGACAGGGTGGGGCAGGGCTGCTCGGGACCCCACCACAGCCCAGCCCTGACAGCCCCTTGGGCACAGGCCGCAGCCCCGAAGGCCCCTCCTCGGTGGCACGTCCCTCACCTGGCCGGGCTCCCGGGAGGCCCCACCTGGGTCCCAGCCAGCATTTGCATACAGGTGGTGCTGCTTGAGTGCGCCCCTTGGGTACCGCCTCTGCGGGCAGCCTCCACCGCCAGGCCCAGGGGCGGTCTGCGCTGTGCCGGTCCCAACCTGCCTGAGCCCCAAGCCCTCCCCAGGCCAGCAGGAAGGGAGGGACCCCCCCCACCCCAAGCATGCTCAGGAGCAAACACCTGCCTGCATGGGGTCAGCCTGGGGCCAGAGCAGGGGGATTTCAGGGAGGCAAGTAGACCGCAGCCCACAAGAGGTGCCCACACTTGACAATGGGGTCTCAGTGAGAGCCAAAGGCATGGCCCTCCCCAGCATGCGCCTCGATGCCGGACTGAGGCCCGGTCCCAGGGGACGCGGCAGCTCGGGGCACTAAGTGGGGTCTGCAGCAGAGCTCCGGGTCCCTCCAGTCCCCACCTACGACAGTAGCGGCCCCGGACATCTTGCCCTCTCCAAGCCACCACAACTGTTCACCCTCAGCATCGTCCAGGGGTCTAACCGGAGAGCTGGGAGGGTTCAGGGGACAGGTCAGGCCGGCCCTCCCCCGGGAGCTTCTGCAGCCCTCAGGCCGGGTCCCCATCCTGCAAATGCCTGAGATCCCCGCACCCCCTCTGCAATGGTTCCAACCCACCCACTGCCTGCGGAGGCCTTAGTGGGTGTGGAGCTGAGTGGGCAACAAGCACTCCTGTGACCCCAAGTGTTTAAGGGTCACAGAGGCAGCTCCCGGAGTGCCTGACCCGCAAGAAGGCTGGCACGCGTGGCGGGGGTCCTTCGGCCTCACAGGCCACACTGGTCGGCAAGCAGAGCGATATCCGGGCACTAACTCCCAACAGTCCAGGGCATGCCAGGGCTGCTGGGGGCACGAGACCAGATCCAGAGCGGCTCTGGCTTTGGGCTCCCGGAGAAGGAACCCAGCCCCGGAGCCGGGAGCGTGTACCCTCAAGAACGCACAGCTGGCACTTCCGTCCCTCCTCCTGAGGGCCGGCCCAGCCACCACCCGCACAGCTACACGGCTGCCCCGTGGCCCACCACGCAGTCTTGCCTGAGCGCTTGGCCCGGCTGAACCCCCAGCACCCCCCTGCCCCAGCAGGTAGCCTGGCCAGGCACCATCCTCCCTGTCTCTCCCTGGGACCCCGCCTAAGGCCGCACCTTAGCTCCCTGCCCACCACCAGCCGCCCACAGCCGTCCCTGCCCCAGCGGCAGCCGTCCCTGCCCCAGTGGAATGAGAGGCTGTCGTGGAGGCACGCCCACCCCCAGGGCCCATCTGGGAAAGAGCCACTGTCCCTCCACCCCCCACCCCAGCCCACCGGTCACAGCTCGGAGCCAGCAGACACAGGCTAGAGCCACACAAGCCTTTATTTTCGTCTGCAGGCCAAGTGGCCAGAACTAGCCTTGGTCTGGGCCCCTGGAGTCTCACTGGGGACGCAGGCCAGGGGCCACATGGCTGAAGAACCACGAGATGCCGAAGATGACGCCGAGGGTCTTGGGGACAGCTGGGTCATCCGCAAAGGAGCGGGCACCGTCCAGGGGCAGGTGCACGACCTCTATGAGCTCACCCTCCTCCGCCAGGCCCCCGCCCGGGCCGTCCCGCTGGGCATCCGTCACCTCTGCGTAGAACATAGTCTGGCTGGAGCCGGTGAGTCCCACACCAGACCTGCGGGTTGAGACGGCCTCTACGAAACCAGCCACACAGGCCTCACGGGCCGCCCTGGCCCTTCCGGCCCTTCTTCTAGCCACTCCTGCCCAGGAGACCCGCCGGATAGGCAGAGCTCCAGGATATGCCCCCCCCCGCACCCCCGGCAGATTCCTGCCACCCCCAAGGGTGGCAGAACCCTGGCCTCACGGTGGCCCTCACTTCTGTGGCCCTCATGTCGTGTGGCAAAGGTGGAAGGACTCCGCCCACGTAACTGAGGGCTTTCGTCAGCTGACTTCCAGCTTGAGAGATTATCCTGGTGGGCCTGACCTAATTAGGTGAGCTCTTCAGTGAAGGCTTAGTCGTCAGAGACACTGTCCTGTGGGCCTTGTAGACCAAGCAAGCTGCCACATGAGGGGGCCACGTGGTCCAGGCCTGCAGGTGGCCTCAGGGAGTGGACCATGGTCCCCAGCCAACAGCCAGCAGGGAAACGGGGTCCTCACTCAGCCACACAGCGACGAGGAGCGAGATTCTGCCACAATCACATGAGCTGGGAAGGGGACCCTGAGCCCCAGATAAGCCCACGGCCCCAGCCCACACCCTGACCAGTGTGGCCAGCCCCTGAGCACCAGGCTCCATTCCCAGGAAGCAGACAGCAGACCCACGGCAACTGTGAGGTTGTAAATGGGGGTCAACAGAAGCCAGAGATCTCTGCGGCGGGGGCTGCAGCTCCCTCGTGCAGGGCCTCCCTTCCCAGCACAGACCCCGTCGGCACCCAGGGCCCCGGGCTGGCTGGAAGCCAGGACCCATGTGGCAACCGTGTGGCCCAGGCTCAGACGGCCCCCAACGCCAGCCCCGCTAGGATGCCAGTTCCAGGCTGGGGACGGCTCCTGCGGAGGCAGCAGGGGTGTGGAGGGGTGAGAGGGAGCCCCTCCCTGGGTGGCTGGTGGCCAGAGGGGGCTGCCAGCCACCAGGAGGGGTCAGGCACCCAGGTGCAGTGCCGTGGCAGGCAGCGTGGGCAGACGGGAGGGGGCAGGCCGTTCTGCAGCCCAGAACCGCAGGGGAGTCAAGCAAGAGTGCGCGTCGGGAGACGGGGACCCGAGGGTTTCTGAGGCCGCCCAGAGACCTGCAGGGTGGGGGCTGCTCCCGCTGGCGGCCCAGCACACAAGGGGGCTTCTGCGCCCCCCTGCCCAGGAGGGGGCACCCCAACCAGTCGGGCCTCCCCCCGCTGACACGGTCCCTCCTGATGGCCGGTTTCCAGCAGGGGCCGCGGCCTGCACCTTGGATGGAAGCACCAGTCTGTGGGGCTTCCAGGCACAGCTTCCGCCGGCCTGTGCGGGAGACGGGTACAGACGCCGACCCGGGGCAAGAAGAACATACCCAGCCCCGCCCTCCACTGGGCGATCACGGAGGAATGCCTGGGCCTTGTCCCCTGTGACGGGCAGGGGAGCCCCCGGCTGTCCTTGGCTCCGAGAGGAAGCATCTGCTGTCTGTCCTGCCTCCAGGGACGCCTGCCCCGACCTCTACTCCAGCCCCTTTAGCCCTACCTCCCAAGGCACACCTTGTCTGCAAAATGCAAGTCTTTCCAGGCTGTTTGCTGCCCAGAGTCCTCTTGGGCTCCCCAGCACCCTTGGGATCAGGCTAGAGCCCCGAGACCCTGCTTGAGGAACCGGTGCCGGGGGGAAAGCCGCTCCTCCACGGGTCCCCCACCCCTCCAGGGAGCCAGCTCCCCCCGCCAGCCCCGGATCAGCACCCTCCCGTGCTCTGGCCACCAGCAGCAAGGATACCTGTGGACAGCAGGCCTGCCCCTCAGACCACCAAGCTCAACCACTTGGGAACCAGTGGCACATGTGGGGGCTCCAAGCCCTGGCTCCGTCCCTTCCTTGGCCTGGAGGTCGGCCCCAGCCCCCCAGCCCCCAGCCCAGGGAGCTACCCTGACAAAGCCCTTGGGCAGCTGAGGCACAGGGCCTGGACCCAGCACTGAGCGACCCCTGCACCAGGCTGCGAAGCAGAGCCCTCCCCACCAGCCCCCTCCCCGGGGGCACAGGCCCCTGCCCCTGGAAAGAAGGCTGCGGGGGGGCCATGCTCAGTGCCGTGCGGGGGGGGGGGGGGGGGCTGTCCTCCTGCTCCCACGTTTTACCAGGCTCAGGGACCCGTGAGGGCATCCAAGGGGCAGCACATGGACAGGCTACACCATAACGTCTCGTCCTGAAACATGGTGGGGAACACCTGGGCTTTGGTGGGGACAGGCCTGCGGTCTCAGCTCTAGGCCACAGCCCCTTCCCTCCCCAGCCATGCCAGAGCGCCTGCCCCCCAGCCTCATTCCTGAGCCGCTGACAGCAGGTCTGTGACTCCGCCTCCCACCACCCCCCACCGGCGCCTAATCCCACCACAGGAAGTAGAGGCGTCACGGTAGCAGCTGCCACCCGGAGCCGGCCCCAAGTGGCTAGGGGCCGAAGGGCGGGGGCTCATGTGCCCCAGAGCTGCCCCCGTGAGCCCTGGGTTCCAGCCTGGATCCCAACCTGAGGGCCTTCTCTGTCCAACCTTCCCCCGCCTCCATGTTGAAAAACAAGGAGGAAGAGCCCTGTTTGCACGCCCCCGGGGACGGGGCGCTCACCGCCTCCCAGCTCATCCCATCCCCCAGGTGGTGCGACAAGACGTCCAACCCCACTCACTTGTAGGTGGCGACCCGGCGCAGGTCGGAGGGAGACAGGCGGTAGCCACACTCCTCCCAAGCCTCTGCGCAGGCCACTTCCTCCAGCGACAGCCCAGGCTGGTCCACGAGGCCCGCACACAGCTCATACGTGACCCCCGCTGAGCCAGGCAGAGCCACGGGCAGCTCCCGGGCTCCGTCGTGGTCCACAGCTGCCAGGGACCCTGGGAAGTGGCGTTCCACTTCGCCCGCGTACACAGCTGGTTGGGGAAGGCCGGACCACAGTCACAGCTGAGTAGTAGATGCTAGACCCCCTAAGTGGGCGTTAGTTTGCCCCTCCCCCATCTACATTCTGACCCTAGGGCCCCAGGGGCCTCTGCCCTCCCCCCAGAGCCCACTCCCGCGTGCCTCACCTGGCCGGAACTGCTTCACCAACACCAGGCTCTGCTGGGAACAGTTGAACATGAGCATGGCCACACTGTGGGGGGCGGGGTACACGATGCTCAACACAGAAGCAACACCCTCACCTCACCTCCCCGGGCCCTTGGCTCCCTGCCCCCTGTTCCCGGCAGTCTGGGGAAATTGGTCCCTTACTCGGATGGGAACACTGAGGCCCAGGCAGGGCCAGAGCATGCCAAGGCCCCACAGTCAGGCCAGGACACAGGCAGAAGAGGGCACAGGGGTGGGGAAGGACATGCTGGGCAGGCTGGGGGTGGCGGCAGCTGAGGCCGGCTGACTGACCGGACATGTGGCCCCCGCTGGCTGGCTGCCTCCTGGCCACACCCTCGTGCCTCCTGCCCTCCAGCCCACAGCCTGCTGCTCAGGGGAGGACGAGGGCACCCAGACAGCCTCTTCCAGGTCCAAGAGGGCCCAGCTGCCACTACGGTCCAGGCAGCCTGAGCCAGGAGCCAGAAGGGGATACCCAGAGAGCACGGGTGCATCAAGAACATGGGTGCACCCAGAGGGAGGCAGCAAGGCAGGGGCGGGGGGACTCCCGGCCCCTGAGCCCCAGCGTCCCAGGGGGTATCAGCCTAGGGCTTCCCCAGCAGCCGGGCCAGGCTGGGCGCTCACCTGTCATGTGTCTTCATGAAGTCCCATGACTTCTGAGTGCCATTCTGAAAGATGCGGGGCAGTGGTCAGGGGTGGCCTGAGGGCTTCTAGCATGTGTGCAAGTGCCTTGTGAACCTGGGCCAGCCAGACAGACCCACTGCACCAGCCCCTACCCGGGCAGCCCACCAAGGCTTAAGCCCATCAAGAGTAGGGAGCTGCAGCAGGTTAGGGAGGGAGGTCACTGACAGCCTGATCCTCTCCAGGATGGAGAGGTGGAAAATCTCAGCACATGGTAGAAAGGCATCCGAGGCCCAGTGTGAGCTGCCGCCTGGGGCAGGCTGGACTGCAAGAGATGTACGCTGTCACCAAGTGTAGGCGGCACCGTGTGGGGCATGGGGAGGGACAGGACGGGGCGGGAGGAGCAGAGATCAGGCTTTCAATGCTGAAGCTTCCTCAGGCCAGTGGAGACAGACAAGAAGGCAGGAGGGGCAGGCCAGCCTCCTGAGTACACAGGCACCAGGAGCCGCTGGAGTGGGAGTGCCCCAGCCGGGCTGGGGGGCATCGCCCTGCTGGACATGGTGATGCAGTGATGGTGACTGGACAGGGGACGACCCCGCCCCCCCCCCAGCTTCTGTCTGGGGCTGTCTCTCGTGCATCCTGTCGGCCTGTTGTCTGTGGCTTGTCTCCATCATCCTGCTCCCCGAGCCTGGGCACCACCCCGCCACGGGCTCCCAGGGCTCCAGGCAGCAATCAGTGAATGAAGGAGGCAGTGCGAGGCCGGGCTGGTCCAGGCCCACCAGGGGAGCCAGGAGGGGCATTTGTGGGGTTCCAACACGCACGGTGTGTGAGAAGCCTAGAATCCTGCCAGCTGGACACCACTAGACAGGGTGGGCTCCCATCCTTGGGGCTCGAGGGGACATGATCAGGGGCCATTCCACCTGGTCCTGCCTCCTCCCCAAGGGGTCTCTGCCAGTGGGGCTGGACCTAGGGCCCTGAGGACCTGCCCTGTGGCCACCCATTGTCAGCAACTTTAGGCCATCTGCTCTCAGCCATTGGGTCAGCCATAAGACCCCGGAGAGCTGCAGGCCCCGCCCTTGGGGCTCTGTGCAGGCCTTGAAGTGGACATGGACCTGAACGCCAGGCACACAGAACGTGCAGCTGGGGCCACAGAAGTGGGAGGACTTCCTGGAAGAGGTGACACTCTACCAGCCACAGAGGCCCCCGAGGGAAGGGCATTCCAAGCAGAGGGGCTTCACGGCCAGAGGCCCATGTGCTGGTCCAAGGGGCGCTGGACAAATCAGTCTGAGCTCTGCGGGAAGCAGAAGGCCCTGGAGGACTGGCAGGGGCCTTTGTTTCCAAGGGGAAGGTCGGGCTGCCTGGGAGGCCATTGGGAGGCACCAACCCCAGGAGGCAAGCCTGGGCCTGCCTGCAGTCTGGCCACCGCAGGGCCGGCCACCCACCAGGACGCACTCCAGAGAACGCCTGCTCCCCCACCCCAGCCTGCCAAGCGCCCGTTGTGCCTCCTGCCTCCTTCAGGATAAGTGTCACCTCCTGCAAATCTCGGGGACCTTCCCAGCTCGAGATCAAAATGTCGGTCAGACCCTTCGGTCCGGCCAAGGCAGGATGCTAAGGGACAGGCCAGAGAGGCCCAGTGAGGACCAGCCAGACCCACCCCCAGGAGCCCCAGACCAGCTAGTTGGGTCCTAGGCCTGGTTAACCTTCTTGGGCGGGGGGGGGGGGTTGTGTGTGTGACCTGCCTCCAGTCTGTCTGGCTGCCATGCCTTCCCCAGCCAAGGATGGCTGCGGGTGTCCCTCTGCATCATGCACGGCCCAGCCCTGTGTCCTACAGCCCCTGAAGGAACGCTGCCTGGGCTCCCCGAGCCGGGGCCCACCACTGCCTCTTGCCTGCCCTGGCTCTCTTGGGCCACCACCACCCACTGGTGGAGCCGCACTGACAGGCTACTGCACTCGAGCTCGGGGAGAGAGGATGGCGGCCACATGCCACATGGCCGCTGTGTGCCCCACCCCCCGTGCCCACCCACTGCCCCCAGCCCAGCCTCAGCCCTCTGGGGGCTGCACAGCCATCATCAGACATTGCCACCCAAAGTCAATGCCAAGGAAAAGGGCAGCGATCTCAACCGTCCCTCAGCTGACCCCCTGCTTCTGTCCCAGGCCAGCACTGCCAACCTGGGCCCATCCCAGGGACATGAATTCCCTGTCCCCTTACAGCCAATAGTGAGCCACGGTGCAAGTGAAAGCTATGAGAGGAAGGGCCTTGGAGTGGACAGGGGGCTGCCAGCCCGGGGGCGGAAGCGGAGCAGCAAACATCTGGACCACGTGTGCTGTCAGCGAGGGGAGAGGGCAGCCTCGTACAGAAGGCCAGGAGACACTCCAGCACCCGGCAACGCGCTGGGGGCAGCCGGACCGCTGCGCAGAAGGTGAGGGCCCGAACCACGGAGCTGCTTCTCCCTGGCCCAACAGACATCCCTCGCGAACTTGCTCTACGCGCGGCGCCCAGGGAGTCACGTGGTCCTGCTCTCAGCGGTGGCCGGGGGGATGGGCGGGAGGAGAGGGTTGGGGGGGCGCAGCCTGCCCGCGTGCTGGGCAGCGGAGGTGCCCTCGGAAGGAAGCCCAGCTGGAGAGGCTCCCCAGTGCTCTGCCAGATCCCGCTGCTGCCTCCTCATGCCACAACCCTACCTCCACTACCAAGAATGAAGACCACCGCCTCCAGGAAGCTTTCCCTGACCCCCGAGGCGCCCCGTACGTCCCGCTGCAAAAAGTGCTGGGGCCCCGCACAGCCTCCTCGGAGGGATGGGTCGTCCCCAGAGGGGTCCCGACCCGGTCTGGGACCCGGGCTCGAACCACACCCGCCAGCTGAGCTGGGGCGCTCCACAGGGGGCGGGGCGGGGCGGGGCGGGGCGGGGGCGGGGCCGCGGTGGGCGGGGGCGGGGCTCCGCGGGCGGGGGCGGGGCTCCGCGGGGCCGGGCGGCGGGGGCGCGCGGAAGGCGCGCGCGCGGGCGGCTCACCTGGCGGTAGTGCAGCGTGAGCGGCCGCAGGTAGGGCGAGGCTGCGCAGCGGCCCACGGCCGCCCCCTCGATGCGCTCCATGCCAGCGCGCGGAGCAGCCCGGCCAGGGGCAGAGTCCGCGCCGGCCTCGGGCTGCCGGGCGCGTGACCCGGCCCTGGGCATGCTCAGTGCGCGCGGGGCGGGGCCGGAGCGCGCGGGGCGGGGCGGGCAGCACCTGCCTGGTTGGCGCGCAGGTGGGGCGCTCCCAGATCCGCCCGCCGTGGGAGCCGAGTGCGGGGCTAGCGCGTGGAGCCGGCTGCCGGGCGGCGTCCAGCGGGGTGTGCGGGCTGGCGGCCGCGAGCGTGGCTGCAGGGGACCCACCGGACACGCGATCGCCCGTGCTCGGGGGACTTGGGACTTCGTGGGGCAACCCTGGCGGGAGGAGCCGAGCGGCTGTCCCACCCCACGCGGGATGACCGCGGCCCTGAGACTGGGTGATGCGGGGGCGAGGTCAGGCCCCAGGGCAGGAGAGCTGGGGGCCCTGGCGGGAGCGGTCAGCGCTCGCGGCTGACCGGCGGAGCCTGCCAGAGGAGGAAGGGCGGGGACGGCGGCTGCACGCGGGACCACTGAGTGGGCGGCGCTGGGAGACAGTGTAGACCCTTCTGGGGAGCCTGGTGGCCAGGAGGACAGCAGCTCTGGAAGAAGGGCGAGGCCCGGGAAGGGGGCGGGACCAGGGCCGAGGCAGACGCAGGCCCTCCGCTCACCTGCCCGCTCACCTGCCTGCTCACCTGCCCGGCTGGGGAGGAGCTGGCGCTCCCAGCCTGGGGAGCTGTGCCTCCTTCCCCTCTAGGGCCTGCGGCTATTCCCACCCTGAGGAAGGCCGGCCCGCCACGTTCCTCCCCAGCTGTGAAAAGGCCCCGGCAGCTGGACTCCTTTCTTGGGGCTGGATCTGGGGACCCCTTCCAAATGCAGCCGTTGCCTCCCCAGGGGCCTCTAAGAATGGTGGGGCAGGGGGCTGAGCCCCGCTCCTGCTCTCTGACCTGTGGCCCCACAGCTAATAGCCAGGGGCCCTGACCACATGGCCTTGAAGCTGATGCCCATGTTTTCTTATCTGTTGCTGGGTAGCGAGACACGGGGCCTCAGAATGTCGTGGCTGGAAGCACCCATCTGTCTCTCACTGTCTCGGTGTACGGATGACTCTGGCTCAGCTGGGCAGCTCTGCCATGGGTTTTCTCTGCATGTGTGGTCAGGAGACAGCGACCCGGGCACCTTCAGGAGGCTCAGCGGGCTCGCACATGCAGATGGCTCCGCTGAGCTGCCAGATGTGGGGCAACGCGTCTGGCAGCTCAGCTCGGGGGCCAGAGCAGCGGGGGCCGGCTGGCCCCCCACGTGGGTCCTTTCTGTGCAGCATGGCAGTCTCAGAGCCATGGGGTCCCCCTGCGACAGCAGCTCCCCCAGCACAGGGTCACCGGGCCAGGCTTGCTGCAACTCAGCTCCCACATAAGGCAGCGCTCCTTCACGGCATCCCTTGCCAGAAGGAAGGTTCACAGGGTTCTGGAGCCGCGGGAAGGTACGGTTCCTGGGGGCTGTTGTCAAAGAGTCACCATCACCGCCCATAAACCTAGGGGTTTGTGCTTCCCAGCCGTTCTGGGCACCCCATGTCCTGAGCACTGGAGAGACGCACACCAGGGCCCGCCCTGCCCAGCAGCCAGGTGGGCCTCTCCTCCACACACCTGGGGTCCAGGGGCACTCCCTGTCCACACTGCAGGACCAATGGCAGAGCTCACGCAGCCCTGGCCCGGGCAGAGGAGGAGCAGCAGGGAGCCAGGAGCATCTGGGACAAGAGGCAGCCTCTGCTCCCAGCATGCATCTTGCAGTGGAGGGAAGGGAAGGTTTCATGAGGCAAGCAGAGGTGGCTGGTCATGGAGACAGCAGAACTGAGGTCTCTGCACCCGTGAGGTGCTGCCCCTCGGGGAACAGTCTGGCTGTTCTGCAAAGGGGAGACATCAAGTCCCCGGGAGACCCACCAGTACACTCCTGGGGGTGCGCCCGGGGCTGGAGCGTGGACTCAGCCAACCCCCGCACTGGCCGCCCTACTGCCAGCAGCTGGGAGGGCAGCCGCACTGCCACCAGCAGGCGAGCGGGTCCACTGTGTGGCTGACCCTAAGACAGCATGACTCAGCCACAGAAAGGAACAAGATTCAGATGATTTGAAGACAGGAATGCTGCGCGCTAACCGTGGCCAACTAGCCCCTCTCCCCCCATTCCCCTCTGTCCAGGATGTGGCCGGCGCAGCCTCACCGTGGACCTTGGGCCAGGATCCCCGGGGTGTGGCCAAGTCTCTCGGGTGAGCTGTGAGTATGGCCACCGCACAGCAGGCGGCCTGGAACTGGGGGTCCCCGTAGGAGGGACAAGGATCCCTGCTCAGGCTGTGGGGTGCTCGAGCCAAGGAGCCACCGTCCCAGAGCCCTGGAGGAAAAGGGAGGTCCGGAGCCAGTGGGCTGGGCTGCTGTGAGCCCCCATGTCCTCCCCCCGGACCTACAACCACGGGTGTGCTGGCCCGGGACGGCTCACACTCCGCATCCTGCCGCTCCGGGCCGGAGTCTGACACCGGCCGCCCTGGGCCGGGGCCCAGCTGGCAGCCGCGCCGCAGCCTCCTGAAGGCTTCAGGGCAGGCCCCGTTTCGGCCTTGTCCAGCTCCCACAGGCACCCACACCAGGCTCTCTCCCTGATGCTGCTCCCGTCTTATTCTCCTCCTCCTCCTCCGAGGACGCTTGTGGGGACCTCGGGCCCACCCCAGCAATCCAGGCTTGTCTCCCCATCTCACGTCTGTGTCCGTGAAGTTCCACAGCGGCAGGCCTGGGGGTCAGGGCGGGGCCCTGGGGGCACCCCAGCCAGGCAGGAGCCTGTGTCGAGAGGGCCCTAGGGCCGCTCAGTGCCTGCAGAGCGTGGCAGAGCCCTGCTTCTCCACGGTGGGCAGGCACTGGCGGGACCCCTGGGTGGCTTCTGCTGGCTGCCACCTCCCTTCTCTGGGTAGGAGCTGGGGCTCATCTGCTGAGGCCAGGACTGGAGGGAGGGTGTCTGTGTGCCGAGCCCCACGGGGCAGGGGGCTGGGAGCACTGGTGGCCGGCAGGGCTTCCCCACGGTCCGGGCTGGAGGGCGCGCTCGAGCAGTCCCCAGCAGCCTGGGCAGAGAGATGCGCCCCCGCTTCCCCCAGGGCTCAGTCTTCTCCCGGGGGGGCAGTGGGCAGTCAGGGTCCAGAGAGGTGAGGGCACAGGTCAGGGGTCCTGCTCTGAGAGACTCCAGGGATGGAGGGTGGTGCCTGCAGGGAGGGCCAGAGGCAGCGGCCACAGCAGTGGTGACGTCAGGGCTGGACGTACAAAGCAGCTGCAGAACTCACATCTGGACCTGATGTTTCTGCCCCCCCCCGCCCCCGTGCCTGTGCTTACAGGACTGTGCCTTGGTTATGGTTATGCCCCTTGAAGGCATCTTCCTCTGGCCGTGCAAGGCCTTGGCTGGGGCAGCCAGGAGCGACCCTACCGGAGCCCACGCAGCACGTGGCTGACCATGTGGCCCAAGCAGCCTGGGAGGAGGAGGCCCCAGAGCCGTCCCCACACACAGCAGGTCAGCCTCGCTCACCCTCACGGTCACAGTGTGGCTCTCGTGGCCGCGGCGTTGCCTACAGACCCAGGGGCATCAGGGAAGGGGTGCAGTTTTGCAACTGGGAGGAAACCCTTGCCCAGAAGGCCCCATTGGGAAGACCGGGGACCGTTCCCTGGAAGGTGTGGGCCAGGGCGCGCGCTGCCTTCCCCGAGCGAGCCCAGACTACGGATGGTGAGGAGGAGCTGAGGTGGCCTGGAGGGGTCGGCCCCGCAGCCTGGAGAGCTCAGCGGTGGTCGGCCTCCCGTGTGCACGCGCACGCTCCCGCATGCTCTCCCGGGGGTGTGGCTCAGGGGCCCTGCTCCGGCCCCGCTGGGTGTGGGGCGCCTTCGTGACACTGAGAAGTGCACCTGCCTGCATCTCTTCCCGCACCGAACCCTCTGCTTTCGTCATCGCGTCTCTTCCCTCCTTTCGTGACGGCTCGCTCTCCCCATCCACGTGGCTGGGCCGCGGGCGCCCAGGGGTTCGGTGGAACCGACTCCAGTGCCTCTGGATGAGACGGGGGCTGGAGTCTGTGAACCGAGGGGAGCAGACGCCGGCCCGGTGTGGGTGGGCCTCGTCCGATCAGATGCTGGCCCGGTGTGGGTGGGCCTCGTCCGATCAGTTGGGGTGCACACAGGACCTGGGGCAGAGAGAGAATCCGCTCCCCGTGCCGTCCCGCTGGGTCGCGGGTCTGCTCCGCCTGGGAGATCCAAGTGGAGCCCACGGCGGGCTCTGCGGGGTCTGCGCTCGCCGCCCGCCGGCCGTGCCTTCGCCGCCTGCACTGGGTGACCCGTCCCTCAGAGCGACTCCCATCCCCGCATGTGTGTGTCTGTCTGCTTCTCCGGAGAACACAGGTCATCATGCCTGGGCGTCGTCTGACGGGTCTTGTGCGGTGACCACCCTGCGCCGGTGCCCCTTCTCTTGGACCTGGGGGTCTCCTCTTCCGTCCCAGTGTCACTGACCCATGCCTTTGTCTTCCCTGGTCCTTGTCCTCATTTTGCTGGCCTTCCTCCTTCAAGAGCTGTCTCATGAAAGCTGACTGCTTGGGACCCTCCCCTGATTGCTCTCTGGCCGAGTGGTCCATCCTGGCTTGGCCAAGGGGCTACCCGTTCCTTCTGGCGTCATGGTAACGGCTGAACCAGTCCCTGACCCTTTGTGGGGGCCTCTGTCCCTCTGGCTGTGTCTGGGTCCTGAAATGCCATCATGTCTCATCTTGGCTGGGTTTCTGTACCCTCAGCCAGTGACTCTTCCAGTCCGTAGACATGTCCGTGTGTCCCTGTGTCTGGTATCTCCCCCTTCCCCTATGGTGTCTCCAAGGTGGTCCACATGCCCCGTCCTATTCCCTTTAACGCAGGGCCGTGGGAGCCCCATGTGCATCAGGGCAGGTGTGTCCTTCATGGGGGGCGCAGTACAGCGGTCCGGCCAGCCTCCGGGGGTGTAGATTTTGGTATCGGGGACACCTCGGGCCTCTGGCCCGAGCTGCACCATCGGAGCCTGCCTGTGGCTCTCCGCTCAGGTTAAGCCCAGAGCTGCCGAGGGCCGGGCCACCCCGGCTTCCCCTCCTGCCTCTGCGACTCCTGTGCCGACGGCCCCCGCTGTCCCCACGGTGCTTGGACACACGTCCTCGTACCTGACCGTACGGATCCCTCTCTTGGCTGTTTTTCCCTCACCCTTCAAAAGTGACGTCTTAGCCATTAACCTCACTGCTCCGTACACAAGTCAGAGCCACAGTGGGGAAAGCACCAGCAGGGCTTTGGACGGGAGCGGGCCGGGTCTGCCGCGCGGCTCCCCGGGAGGACCTCGGCCGCTCCCGTCCACACTCCCACCCGCCCGCCTCCGGGTCTCCTCCAGAGGAGCTGCGCGCCTCTCTGCGGGCAGGCACGCCACATCCTGTGTCATTGCCCCTGCCGCCATGGGCGCCCCCCGACTCGGCACCCGGCCGCAGGAGCGGCGTGGGCAAGCGACCGCGGCTTTCCAGACGGTCCCGTGTGCCTTGTGCTGTGTCTGCAGAAGAGCAGAAAAGATCAGTTTGAAGAGAAAACAAGGGCCGGTTCAGAAAGCATGCTTTGGGCAGCCTGGTTGCTGCTGGGGGACTGCCCCCCGGGTAGCCTCTCTGGATGCGGGACTGTTCCCCACCTTTAGCAGCTGGTGTGTGTCCCCAAGCTACACCCGCTTCTGTTTTGACCAAGCGCTCGCTGACGGCCCCAGGACAAGGGAGGCTGTGGGGCCTCAGGGCCCGGGTCTGGCCTCAGCCTCCCGGAGAGGTCAGGGGCTGTGGGCGCCGCCAGTAGGCCCGGACACGGGTGATCTAGGGGCACCAGGCCCCTACCGTCAGGGCATCAGGCAGGACCCGGAGGATGCGCTGCCCTGTGCTTCTGCTTCTGCCCTTGGGGTCCTCTCACCATCCCGTATAGGTCAGGTGCATGTCAGAGCGGGGGCTCCTGGGAACCCGCGTCCTCCGCTGTCTGACCCAGCGGGCCAGGCCTCACGGGCACCGCTGTCCTGCACACCTCTCCCCCTACTCTCCCTCTCCCTTCCTGTGGCTCCCTGGCTCGGTGCACGCTCTCCTTGTAATGGAGCAGTTCCTCCGGGCGCTGGACACGGTGCGTGGGAGGCAGCGTGAGGCCCGTGGCACGTCTGAAGACTCTCTCCCTTCGCACCCGGGACGGCTGGGCTGCGCCTGGAACCCCATCAGAGCCGCTTTCTGCAGCGCGGGGTGGGGGCGTGGCTCGGCCGCCTGCCTGCCGGCCCCGTGGCCCCTTCCACTTCTGGAGGCGTCCTGAGGCCTCTTTGGGGACCCAAAACATGTTGATTTGGAGAACGCCGCGTGTACTAGAAAACAGTGTGCCTCTCTCCACCGCATCATCCAAACCGCTCACGTCTTTGCTGGTGGATGCCAGAGCCGTCTGTGTGCAGAGGCGAGCCGGAGCGGGTCTCGGGGCGTCTGTGGCCTCCTGCGTTCTGAAGCTGTGGTTTCGGTGGCGCACAGGTCGGGGTTCTGATCTGCCGTCATCTCCCGAGTACTGGCGTTCCTCTGTCCCTCGTGACGCTATGACTTTTTTTTTTTTTTTTTTAAGATTTTATTTATTCACCCGACAGAGAGAGATC
This sequence comes from Neogale vison, assembly GCF_020171115.1. NCBI lineage: Eukaryota > Metazoa > Chordata > Mammalia > Carnivora > Mustelidae > Neogale > Neogale vison. Next base: position 1,457,197 of record NC_058103.1, on the reverse strand, counting down.
ACAAGTAGATGGAGAGGCAGGCAGAGAGAGAGAGAGGGAAGCAGGCTCCCTGCTGAGCAGAGAGCCCGATGCGGGACTCGATCCCAGGACGCTGAGATCATGACCTGAGCCGAAGGCAGCGGCTTAACCCACTGAGCCACCCAGGCGCCCCACGCTATGACTTTAAAACGGTTGAAACGGGCAGCCGGGTATTAGGTGTGTTTTGCCGCAATGAGAAAATACAGTAAGACACGAACCGGAGGCCGTGCACCTCCCAGCGGGAGAACACGCCGCCGCCGCGCGGACCCGCACCGGACAGCTGCTCCGTGGCAGACGCGGTGGCCGTGGCGGGTGGCCAGACAGTCGGGGGTCTTCGAGCAGGAGGAGAACTGAGGCTACGGAGGGTCGAGACGCACGTCAAGCGGTTGCAGCGCCTGGGCCGTGTGCGGGCCCTCGGCCGGCCGTCCCGGAGCCTGGAGCCCTGACCGGGCGCCCGCGTGCCGGTGGCCTTAGCAGTTTCTGGGCAACAGTCCTTAGCGACCCAGACGAAGTAAGAAGCTCTACCCGGGGCTTGCTTCAGAGCAAGCGGGGAGGGGGGGGTGAGAAGGAAGGGGCGGGGCCGCAGGCAGGGAGGGTGCAGTGGGGTCTGCATGACCCACGACAGCAAGACATGGGGTGCATGGGGACACATCACCGACACCATCCCCACTGCCTCCTGTGCCTCACAAAGACCCTCTCCACCCGAGTCCCGCGTCTGTAATTTCAGCAAATCTGTGGACTGTTTCCCTGAAGATTCCCCTACTCTCATCTGTCCCGCAGGGGAACTCCGTCCTGCTGTCCTCCTCCCCCCGCTGCCCGGACAGGGCCGCCGGCTCCACATCCCTCCCTGTTCCAGAAGCCTCACCATGACCTTTCCTGGTTCCTTCTCCTCTGGGGACGGTCCCCAGCCCCACGTCTCAGCATCATTCGGGGATCCACGCCTCCGCTGGGCTCTGTCTGAGCCTTGAGCTCCCGCCTCTGGCTTCCCGTGCCCCCATCTCTGGTCTGTCATTCTCCACTGCCCAGAACCCCGGGGCCACTTTCCTCTCAAGCCAGGCTCCTCCTTGGCCTGGCCACCCTGGCCCCACCACGGACTTTGCCCAGCAGGGACCCTCGTGCTCAGGGCCAGGGGCTGGGGCGTCTTCCTCCTCACACAGAGGCTGTGCCCCGACCCTTCCCGAGGCCCCGACACCCACCCGGGCCCGCCCTCCTCGCTGCTGGGCTCCCTCCAGCACAAGACCGTGCCCACCTCCCACACTCCCACCTCTATGCCGGGCCTCCGGCAGGCCCTGCCCGGCGCTTCTCAGCACGAGCCCCCGCCTGGCCCGGAGATGAGCCCCACACCCACTCCTGTACCCCCCACACCCCAGGTGCCCCTTGTGGGGCTTGATGTCAGCCCGAGGGCAGCAGTGGGGCAGAGTGGCGGGGTTGAAACCACGGGAAGGCCTGCCACACCACTTCCCCCAGGGGCCTGGCCCGACCCTCTACCCCAGTCATGGCAGGGTCCCCCCAGGACCGTGGGGCTCATGTGGGCCAGAGCTGCGCTGGCCTGGGGACAGTGGGACAGCAGGCCCCAGCCAGGTCTCAAAGGCTGTGGGGGGGCAGGCAGGCTTCGGGGGTGGCCCTCTTGGGGCGAGGGAGGCAGGCTTGGCGTGAGCCCAGGCAGGACCCCAAGGCCTACAAGCGGGGTGTGTGTGGAACCCCAGCCCCGACCTCACTTGAGCCCCAACACTACAGACCCGGGCTCCTGGGTCACACGCTGCCTCATGGGTACGCCCGCATCTCCCCAGAGCTGACAGCTACACCCCACCCACGTTCCCAGCCTCCAGGCGACCCCAGGTCTCAAAGGGGAGCAGTTGGGCCTGGAGCCCCCAAAACGCATGAGCCGCAGGGCGGCCCAAGCCCACCCAGAAGACGCAACCGGGGGAACAATGCCCTTCGTGGGACAGACTTTCCCTCCACGGAGAAAATAGAGTCTAACAGAATGGCGACTTCCTGCATTTGTGCCCGAGGGGTGACTCACACGGAGACCTCCCACAGAGAGGAGCCTCCGGCCAAGTCCGCTGGGCTGGGTGCTGCCGGAGCCCCGCACGCCCCAGGCCCCCAAGGCAGGCAGGGCCCCCCAGCCACCCGTCCTGCGGGCCTCAGCCCACCCCCAGCAGCTTGGCCGTGGAGAGGGGCTGGAGTGAGTTAGGCAGCCACGGGGCTGGGGGATGCCGTGGGGGGCTTCCCGGAGGAGAGAGACCCGGCCAGAGGACACGGGGGCATGAGGAGAGCTATCGGGGGACAGCGGGTCCCTGCTCCGGAGACGTGAGGGTCGGATGCCTGCAGGCTGTAGGGGGGGCCCGAGTGCTGGCGAGCAGGGTAGGGTCGAGGGAGCCATGGGGATGGGGCTGCCTGGGCCTCCTTCTGCATTCTGGGTGAGGGGGTAAGGTGGCCGGGGGACAGCCCTGGGTACGAGGAGGGTGGGCAGTGACGGCCAGCAAGGCCCGCCATGTAAGGGCTGAAGCTGACGACGCCTGGGGGCCTGGGCAGTGCGCCGTCCAGAGTAGCCCGGGCAGTCAGACCCGGACCCTTGGGGAGGTCGGACCGGCCTGCCGGGTGGGGACAGTCCCTGGCGGTAGCAGGAGGATCCTGAGGGCTCCCCCTGGGGTCTTTCCCTTACGGAGAAGAGGTGTGAGGGCAGGACCTTGGGGCAGGAGATGTGACCCTCGAACCCCCGTGGGAGGAGGGGTGAGGACCCGACGGCCGGGCAGGCGCTGGGCCAGGATCATGCTGAACTGACACACGGTAAGGATGCTGACCTCTCTCCTCCTCTACCCTTGACAGAGGCCGCAAGCTCTTCCGAGAGTCCTTCCCTGCGACCTTCTGGCGCTGATGTGCTCTGAAGGGCGCTCAGCCTGGCAGGCCATCTCCTGACCACACGCTACTTTTATTTTTTATTATTTTTTTTTAAGATTTTATTTATGTATTTGACAGACAGAGATCACAAGTAGGCAGAGAGGCAGGCAGAGAGAGAGGAGGAAGCAGGCTCCCCGCTGAGCAGAGAGCCGATGCGGGGCTTGATCCCAGGACCCTGAGATCATGACCTAAGCCGAAGGCAGAGGCTTTAACCCACTGAGCTACCCAGGGGCCCCCACACACTACTTTTAAAGGATGTATTTATTTTTAGAGAGAAAGTGCACAGGGGGTGGGGAGGGGCAGACGCAGAGGGGGAAAGAGGTCTCAGCAGACCCCTGCGGAGGGCCTGGCCGGGCACAGGGCTGTACCCTGTGACCCGAGATCATCACCTGAGCCAGAATCCAGAGTCAGACGCCCAACCAGCTACACCACCCAGGGGCCCCGACTCTGTTTTACCCTTTCTGTAATCCCCAGGGCCAAAGGCCCCATGTGACCTCAAGGAGCCCTGCCACTACCCCAGCCCACCACCCCTCTCTGTGCACGCACATGTCTCCTTTCTGGGCACGGCCCTGGAAAACCACCCTCTTGCCTGCTGAGGCTTTTGCCATGCCCACACCAAAACCCCTGGTGGCCAGACCGCTGCTCCCCTGCACTGCTGGGGTCCTGCCCAGGCACACCTTTCTTCCGTGCCCTGCCCTTCCCCTTCGGGGTCCCCACGGTACAGAGAGTAGGACTGACCACCTTGTTTTGGGTGACATACAACCCTTCTCCTTGGGCATCCCTGACACCTGTGTGGGCCTGGCCCATGTGGCCCCACGGGCCAGGCTCCTGTTGGAAATCCTGCTGCACAGACCAGGAGATGGCCTAGGACCGCATGGCGTTGGCTGCTCCAGCCTGTGTGGAGCGCACGGCGGGGGTGCAGAGGCAGGCCCTCCCACTGCCCCTCTGGGCTCTGGGGGCAGGCACCCTGTGTAGGGTCTGGGGCTCTACCTGACCCTCTGGCCCAATCTCCTTTGTCACTCACAGTCTCCCTAGAACTACTTGGCACTGGCCTTTCAGATGGGTTCAAGTTCAAGCATCTCCCAGACCTTGGGACCTCCAGCTGCTAAGGCCAAGGCAACAGGGTGGTACGGCTCCCCTCTCTCCCTGGTGGGGGACTAGTCCCTTGGTAAACGCCCTCTGTAAAGTGCCTATTGTGTCCCAGCGCTGTGCTGGGTGCTGTGTGACATCTTGCTAGGTCTGCACACCCCCATGTCACAGCCATGCATTCGGAGGGGAACAGTCACAGAGGGGCACTTCGAGCCCCTGGGGGCTGCGCAGCAGCCCTTCCCTGGCTCCTCGGCCCCAGGGCAACAGCTCTTTCCGGGGTGCCCCACTGTCCTGGAGCTGCTCCTGTAGCCTTCCAAGCCCTCTGTTGCCTCATTAAGTCTCCCCTTGGAGTGCCTGGGGCAGTTTTCTGATGGGGTGTGTGGGGACTGCTTTCCAGGCAGGCCACATGGGGGCTTCAGAGGAAGGAAGTGCAACGGATTCCAGGGCACTGGGGAGAGGGGCAGGATGGGGCTGGGGCTGGCCGAGGAAGGTCCCTGCCAGGTGGGTGGGACAGTGGAGAGGCTGTGACCATCCGTGTCTTGACCAGCTTGATTCTGGCTTGGACAGGAACCGTGAGCTCTGGTTCTGGGCCAGCTCCCATCTGCCACCCACTCTGAAGACCACACTCCGAGCTGTGGGTCAGCATGTGATCAAGGTCTGGCCGACCGGCTGCCCCAGAGGCCCTGGGGAGTGGGCAGCAGAGGGAGGCAGGGCAGGGAGGCCTGGTGGGGGACCCTAAGACAGCCTGTCCCTGGTGAGGCGGACTGTGCAGTGGCGCCCCGGGGAAGGCACGAGGAGGCCGGCCCTGCCTGGGGTGCACCTGGGGCCTTGTTTTCCCTCACAACTTCCCACCCCCGTCCCCGCCCCAGGCCCCAGTCCTGACTGTCAGCCCGAAGTCTCCAGGGGACCGACCCCTTCTCCCCTAGAGACCAGCGAGGAGCTGGATTTCCATCCCCGACTTTTGCGTCCTGCCCGATGCTCCCGCTAACCTGCGGGGGCCTGTCCCCCCGCCGGCGACCTGGGAGGGGCACCCCTGCTTCTGAGGATATCCCTCCGGCTTCCTCTGCCCCTCCCCCGCCCTCCAGGGCCTGACCTCGCGGGCCGGCCCGCACCCCGCCTCCCCGGCCCCGCGCGCCCTCCCCGCGGACCGGCCCCTACGACTCCGCGCCGAGCGCCGGGCTGAGCCCCGCCGGGCCCCGGCCCCAAGCCCAGGGCGCCCCCGCGCAGGTGGCCGTCGCCGCTGACCCCGGGCTGGGGCGGCCTCGGCGTCTGGGCCTCGGCTCGGAGCGTTTCCTGCCCGCCCAGCCCGGCCCGCAGGAAGTGGCCGCCTCCCGAACAAAGGCGCCGGCGGACAATGGCCATTGAATTGGGCCGGGGCGCTCGCGCACGCACGGGCCGCCAGCTGCCCGCGCTGATAAGGCCCTGCTCCGCGGCGCCCGGCGCGGGAACGCACGCCCGGCCCGGCCCGGCCCGAACCTCCGCGCTGCCCCGGCGTCCGCGAGCTCGCTCGGCTCCGGGGCCCGCGGCGGCCGCGCGCGGCTGGCGGCAGCCCCGCCCCTCCGGCTGCGGGCCAATGGGAGGCCGGCCCCGCCCCTGCCGGCCGCGCGGAGGCCAATCCGCGAGCTCGCGGCAGAGCGGCCCCGCCCCGCGGTGGCCCCGCCCCCGGGGCCGCGGACCTGCCTGTCGGCGGGCGCGCGGGGGAAGCCGCGGTGCGGGGCGCGTGACCTTGGCTGTTTCCGCGCGAACCGGACGCAGCCGAAGCCCTGGTGCTCGGGCACGTGGGCGCCTCTCTGCGCGCCGTCGCCTGGCTTGCGGGGGACGCGTTTCCGCGATGGTGGCGGGATGGTGGGCTTTGGAGAAGGTGGCCTCGGGGGTCACCCCTGGCAGGGAGGGCGCGCGCCTGGTGACTCTGCCAAGGCCCCCGAGGTTGGGCTGGTGGCGTGACGGTGGGGGTGGGGCGCCGGCCTGAGGCCCTGGCGGTGGAGCACCCGCTGAGGTGGTGTCCGGGGAGGTCCTCGCGCTCCCGGTGATGCCCCTTCGACAGGGCTGTCGCCCCGGCGCCTGGCAGAAGTGCTGGGCTCCGTTGCAGCTGCGGTCACCGGGAGTGGTGCTCTGGCGCGCCCTACCAGCCCTGCCAGCCGCCCTGCTGGCCCTCCTACCTCCCCCAGCACCCCACTCCCTCGCAGGGTTAACACGGAGCCCTCGCAGCCTGGGCTGGCGGTCACACACCTGACCTCAGGTGGATGCAGGCTGACGGTCAGGTAAACATGCACCCGCGGTGGCCTGCTGGCTGTGCCCTTCCGCACCCCCAGAGCCGGCCTCCCTTTCACGCTGCCCCTGCTCTGACACCCCAGACCTGTAGCTCTCCCTCCTTGCTGCACCCACAGCGACCCCGACTACATCCTGCGCAGGCACAGCTGGGCATCATGGGTCACAATTTCTGTGGTTTTGTGGGCCATGCAGGCCACGCCGTGGACACTTGGGGCTGCATGGGGAGATGCTTGCCGGTGCCCCGGCTCCCCCAGCACCGCGCCCTGCCTGGGGCTGCAGGAAGTGGGAGGCCGGGAGGCTTTTGACTCTGGCCCTTTATCAGCTTCCTGCGGCCAGCCCAGCCTGGGCCCCCACGGCGCCGGGACGACGGGTCAGCAGTGACTCACCGGGAGCCTGGCCTGGGGACACCCCACCCGCCCATACACACACCCCTCCCCTGCCTAGGCCCCCCTGCTCTCACCCAAGCCTGCACCTGGCTGTTCCCAGGAGCCCCACTCTCCACCCACCATCTTCCCTATGTTTTAGGGTCCGGCTCTGCCCTTGGGAAATGCTTGTTGGTCCCCCCTCCCCAACCCCAACCCCCAGGGTTGTCTGCCCTCCCCAAAAACCCAAGTTGCCCAAAGCCAGTAGGGTGAGCGGCCAGGGTCGGGCCCACCGAGGTCAGTATATCCTCTCCCGCCCACCTCTTGGGTCACGTCCTTGCTCCCACCTGCTGGCTCCAGTCTCCTCCCACCCATTCTGCACGAAACCTGACACCCCATCCTCTGGGACCCTGACCCCTCCCACCCTCAGAAGCTTTTACCAAATCCCCCCCACTCCCTGGTTCTCTGTCACCAATGACCCCAGGCTGGTAGCCTTCCTGCCTCTTCTGTGGCCAACTGTGGCTTGACCAGCTTTTCTTCCTTTGGGTCCCAGTGTGGACCTCTCCTCCTCCAGGAAGCATTCCTGGGTAACCCCTACACCCATCTCACCTCATCCACAAACACTGGACCCTCAGTGGGGACCCAGAGCCTGCTGTCCCCTGAAGAACCCCCCTCACCCAGGTTGCCTGGGGACACTGCAGGGGACACAGGAAGTGAAGTTGAGGGGAGAGTGGAGAGGGTCTGGGCGGTCGTCTCGGTCTGACCGCACTGCCCGCATCAGGGGACCACCTGCTGCAGAGGTAAACGGCAAAGGGGCCAGCCATCAGGGTGGGCTCCTCCTCCCAGGATCAGGGCTCCTCAGGGCCCCGACCCACACAGACAAGCGCGCGCACACAAGACCTGCAAGACAGGGCTTCCCGACTGTCCTGCAGTGCCGCCTGCTGGCTGGGACCCAGCGGCCCGGACCCACGCAGAACATGTGGAGCCCACAGAGCAGGGCAGGCTTGGTGGGGAGCTCTGCAGGGCTGAGAGCCTTGTGTGCCTGCCTGTTCCTTCCAGCCCTGTGTCGTGGCCGTGTGACCACCGTGCCCCCTCCCCACAACCCTCCATCCCCAGGCTGGGATCTGTTGAAGATCAGCCCTGCCCAGGGCCAGGCCTGGGTTGCACGGAGACCTTGTATGCCACCCACCCACCCACGGGCAGAAGAGCTAGCTCCAGGTGTTGACCCCTTTTCTTAGACTCCCCTGCCAGCAGCTCTGCGCACTCTCTGGATCCCCAAACCTGCTGCACCCCCCCCCAAAGAGCCCACCTGCTCAGACCCCGCCCGAGCTCCCCATCCGTCCAGCGGTCCAGCTGGTCGTACACCTGTTCTCAGCAGCAACCCCCACCATCTGCTGGATTTCCCGACAGCACAGACGCAGGTGCATCCCTGCCAGGTCCCCACGGCCAACGCCAATAAAAGCTTGGCTTCGAGGCTTTGGCCAACACTGGCTGAACGAACTCCGCTGTGAACCGACGGGTAGGAGGTCTGGGTTCTCCAGAGCTGTGTGTGGCTGGAGCAAACACTCCTGGTGAGAAGCTTCTGTGGGGAAGGGAGCCCAGAGGGGGCGAGGGCTCAGGGAGATCAATGCAGGCTGTGGGGGGCAGGGGGGCTCAGAGACATTTTCCCCTCACCGACACGACACGCACCTCTCTGTGTGCACCTGAGTGTGGTGCCCATGTGCACAGGTGCTGATCCCGGCCCAGCTCTGGGCGCAGCGCCGTCTGCCAGGACCTGCGACCACCTGCCATCAGGCCCCACTGGGACACCAGCCTCATGCCCCACGGCCTCCTGGCCAAGCCACAGTACGCCAGTGGCCTGCTCAGCCCTGGGTCCCTGCTGAAGGCAGTGCCGGGGCCACCATGCTTAGCCCCCTGCGATGGGCCAGGCAGCTGTTTTCCCAGGCCCCACCGGGTTGGTACCTGGCAGACAACGTCCTTACTCACCGTGACCTCTGAAGCTGGGGGCAGGGGCTGGCCAATGACTCAGGCTGGTGCAAAGCCCCCCCCCCACCCCGGCCAGGACAGGGCAGCCCCCGCACGGCCCGGCAGAGCAGGCCGGCTCTCCGTCCAGCTTCGGCCTCCCAGGCAGCGGCTGAGTCCCCATGGCCTCAGCAGTTTGTTCCCTGTGGTGGAAGGGGATGTGTCCCTCCCTGCCCACCCACGAGCTGACCAGGGCTGGTGGGTGCCTCCTCCACGGCACCCCCCCCCACCGCCGGTTTGCTCCACGAGTGTCAGACCACCCCTCACCCCTTCCCGGTGCACTAGTCCTCGGATGGGAGCAGCTGTCCACTTTCCTGGCCAGGGCTGGCCGCAATGGCCATGAGAGAGTGCTGAGGACTATCGGTGGTAGATCAGGGTCAAGGTCAGGTTCCACCAGTCTGGAGCCCCTGCCCTCACAGGTCCCAGCCGGGTCCATTGTATGGGGACAATGGCTTCCTGAGCCCTGTTCCTCTGCTGGCAGGAAAGCCATAGAGCCCCACGCTGCTGCCACCGCCCACGACCCTTTGAAGGGCCTGCAACTCTGGAGCCTGTCCCTTGGCCCCTACCCCTTGCCAGCCTGGCTGGGGCCCAAGCTTCCCCAGGGAGAAGCCAACCCTCTCAACACGTAGGCAGAGAGTCACTGACCGGCCGGCCACACGCAAAGCTTGGAAGCCCCAACTCAAGAGTCCCTCCCCCAGGAGCCGACCAGCCCCTCTGGCGTCCTCCTGGGGCCAGGCTGCAGGTGGGGGTGGGGTGTGTGTGTGTGTCCTGTTGAAGACCGCATGGGGCCTGGGCGATGGCAGGCTCTTGGTGCTGGAGCTGGGGTGGGGGCCACAGGAAGGGCCAGCAGTCCTCCTGCAGGACAGAGGACAAGCACAGTGTCCCAACCCCCACAGCCTGGCTGGTCCTGGGGCACCCCTGCTACAGGATGGGGGTAGAGAGAAGGGGGCCACAATCCGGGGCTGTCTAGGGCCATAGGCAGCTGAGGTGCAGTGTCCAGGGGGCTGCAGGCTGAGTGCCCACGGTGCCCTGGGCACGGCTGCACATGCAGGGGCGGTCAGGGTCCGGGAGGCAGCAGGCCTGGGGCTGTGAGGAGGGTCCAAGAGGCCCAGCAGATTCCTAGGCTCCTGCTGAACCCCCAGTGCTAGGGGCTTGGGTCACCTTTTCTCCAGGCCAGTCTTTGCTGCCTTGCTGGGCAAGGGGTTCCTCAGACCCAGGAAGGGGACAGGGCCAGTGTATGAGATGGTGAGCCCTGGATGCCTGTGTGTGGTAGGAGCCCAGCCAGGCAGGCCCTCCAAGGACATGCTGGTGGCCTTGACACGTTGTGGACAAGGACCGCACACGCACTTTGAGGCTTCTAGTCTTTATTACTCGGGGAACACAGCGTTCCCAAGGGTGGCGCCCAACAGTGCGCAAGTGGCCGCCAGGGGGCAGGGAAGCTGAGCAAAGGCCCAGGACAGATGGCCGGGCCCCTGTCCCCTAGCGGTTGCATGTGTGCTCTGCAGTGGAAGTCCCTAAGAGTCCGGCTGGGCTGTCCGCAGCCTTGGGGGGCCCAGGCGCCCGACACTCTTCCCAGGCCCCATCTGCATCAACAAAGGACTGGGCACCCATACCCGCAACGGCCACCCCGCACTGCCGGCCTTGGACCTGCCAGCGCCTCCCCACCACGCAGTCTGTCAGGGCTGCAGCCTCCCAGAGGTGGACGGAGGGGGACACTGTGACCCTGGTAGGAGAAGGCAGCAGACAGAGGTGTTGCTGCGCAGTTCCGGGACGGCCAAGGGGAGGTGCTCACCCCAGCAGACCCCATGGGGCTCCCGCTGGGTTCCCTGAGCTGTGCATTGGAGGCAGCCCCGGACAGAGCAGACACTGCCCCGGGGACCTCAGTCCCTGGGGGATGCCCAACCCCCGCCCCTCCTCCCCAGAGCCCACTGCCCTTGGGCGGCGCTGGTACCCACGGACGGCCGCCAGTCCCGCCTCCTGCTCGGGGCTGTGACCCAGCCGGAAGCCACCGTGGGGCCGGAGGAGGGCACCTGGCGGGGGGCGGGTTGTGTGGGCCCAGTACACACGAGGCTGGAGAATGAGCAGGCTGGCGTGCCCATGGTTACTGGTGACAGTGGCCAGCAGGCCGGGCAGGTGTGGGAGGGAGGCCTTTTGGAGCCACTGCACAGATGTCAGTCACCAGGGACAGCTCTGGAGAAGTGGACGCAGAGAGCACTCCTCCCAGCCTCCCTCCTGCCCAGCTCTCCCCGCCCTCCGGGCCCCGCTGCCTGCCCGGGACACCCCGGAAGGGCCAAGGAGGCACCAGCCAGTGTGCTGGTGGGCTGGGTGCCGTCACAGACCTGGCCCCATCCTCGGAGGAGCCATGGCCCAGCTGCCCGCTGCAGCCCTGTCAGAGGGTAACTGTGGTTCCAACCCCAGGGCTCGGGGGATAGGAGGGTATAGGCCCCACGGCTTGGGGCGGGATGGGCGACCAGCGGGTGCTGCACGCAGACGCGAGCCCTGGGTCTTGGGTGGCCCTCCTCTCTGGGGAGCAGGCCTCATCTGGCCACAGCCCCACTGCAGCCCACCTGCCTGCCGGGGCCTGGCACCCAGAAAGGAGGGGTCCGGTAGCTGCAGACGGTGTGTGTGACACACGCGTGTGACGCAGGGAGCGGCACACGCATGCACGAGGGCAGCACATGTGGGGACATGCACGGCTGCGCGGGGACAGGTGTGTCCTGGCGCGCTGCCCTCCGCCCAGGCTGGCGCTGGTTCCTCCGTCCCGTTCCACCAGCACGCGAGCCCTCCCTACATGACACGGGGAGGGGACCCGCTGGCCCACGGGGCTGGATGTGCCTGCTTGCTGCCTGGGACCCCCACACAAGGACCCCAGCCTCGCTTGTGTGCTGGCCTCGGGTTCCAGCTCCGCAGGCTTGGGGATGGGCACGGGCATGCCAGCGGGCAGACATGGGTTCCTCAGACGGTCAACACAGACAGGTGTCCAGGGCTCTGAGAACCCCCTCACCACCTCCCCTGGCTCTGCCGTGTGCCCCTCTCAGGACGAGCCTGTGGTCGCTGGCCAGGCCTCGGCACCCAGGAGGGGGCTGGCTGTCAAGATGCGGCCCAGGGAGGCCCCCTCCACGCCAGCGCCTGTGCCCTCTGGCCTCCCGTGGTGCCGTCCAAGCCCGCAGGGAGGGCCGCGGAGCCCAGGCTGGAAGCAGCCTCACCCGCGGGCAATGGCGTGCAGTGGGGGGGACGTGTGCTCCGGCCGCTGCCCGATGCTCCTCCTTGGGGCTGGACCCGGCCTGAGTCAGGCCCCTGGCCCTCGGAGCATCTCAGGGACGCTGACCCTTGGACCCTGGACCGAGGGCTCCCAAAGGCCCTGGCCCTCTCCCTGGCCCGGGCGCCCAGGCTCTCCAAGCCTCTAGGGTGCCCATTCCTGCCGCCCACCCCGCAAGAACACAGGTCAGCAGGTGAAGTGGGGGCCTGAAGTCCTGTCCCAACTGCGGCAGCCCGTAACCGCAGATGTGGGAAGGCGCAGACAGGCCTGCGTGTCCCCCTCAAGCCCACACATGTGGCCGTGGTGGCCGGCACAAGGGTACGGGCCGCGGCCCAGAGGGACCCTACCGGCTGCTAGCCTGGGCCTCCCCCTGACCAGCACCTTGACCACCAAACCATGAATACCCCACATGCCCTCCCACCCACATGCCCCTCCACACCACACCCTCTCGGGGGACAGTCCTTCTCACTAGCCCTTCTTCCCTGACCCCTCTCCAAGCCATGTAGGAGCCTTGACCCTTCCTGCTTCAGCCAGACTCCCGCTCGCTGCCATCCGCCCCCAGACCTCACGTGCCAAGAGACCCACCTGCCCATCCAGCCTCCCCGGGCCTCCTCCCCATGAAGTCCCCTCGCTTCCGGGCCTTGGCCCCATCGGCCACCCTGAGCGCCTGCCTCTTCTCTCAAACCCCTTCCCCTGCCGACGCCCCGTGGGACCCCCTCCCTCCCCTGCTTTGCAGGTGCAGCTTTCCCACTAGCCTCTGCCCGGACACCCGCTCTGGCCCCGGTTCCCAGCGGAGGCGCCTCCCCCTCACTGAGCCCGGTCTCGAAGCCTGCCACGTACACCATGCTGCACCGGCGGCCCCGGGTCCCAGAAGGCGACCTGGTCACCTCCAAAGCCACAGCTACCCCTCCACATGGGGGTCCTGTCCCCGAACGGCACAGTGAACACCCCAGAGCCAGACGGCCAGTGCCTGGGGCTCCCTGAAGAGCCGCTGCGGCCCAGTCCTCCCTCCCATGAGGGGCCTCGGCTGGGACAGCCCACGCCACAGGCTCAGGCACTTCTTACGGGGGTGGACACGAGGAGGCTGAGGATGAAGCCCGAGCCACGTCCCCACCGTGCTTCTGACAACGGGGCCAGGGGCCTGCTACGTGCCTCTCCCACCCCCACGGGCCAGGTGCCCTGCTGTGGCCTCCCTCTTCCGGGGCCGGCCACGGAGCCCGGCGGGGAAGCACAGGCCACAGCTTCAGCAGGTGTCTGTTCAGGTAGGTCTTCCTGTCCCACCGACCACACAGCCCGCCCTGACTCTCAAGTGCCCAGGACGGGTGCAGCCCAGGACCTCAAGGTTCCCTGCTGCAGACTCGCCCACACTCCAGCCTGGACACAGAGCGCTGAGCCCTGGGCAGGCGATATGGCCTGGCTTGGCTGCCGTCAGTGGGGCCGAGGCTGTGGCCTCGAGGGCCAAGAGTTCCTGCCCTGCTTCCCTGGCCATGTCCAGAACAGCGATGCCCACACCGAGGCCCTCAGAGTGGTCCCTGGGCCCTCCAGTGGCGGGGCTGGGCCCCTAGCTGGACGGGAGGGCAGTGGTGTGGCCAGGACGCTCGGTCGGCCATCCGTCTACAGACCCTGAGCCAGGCCCCGCTCAAACAAGACCCCGCTCTCCTGACTCCGGCTCGGAGCAGGGTCAGGCCAGCCGCACAGGCTGCACAGGGCACCCCCACGGCCTCTGGGCACAGACGGTCCCTCGTCTGCGGAGAGCACTGCTGGCTCAGGTCGCCGGCGTCTGGGCCATGCCCGGTGCCGGAGAGGCCGGTCCGGCTGGAGACTCGCGGCGGGAGGGCTGGGTGCGGCCCTGCTCAGCCCGGGGAGGGGGGGCCGAGGCGCCCAGCTCCGCAGGGGCAGTGAGTCCGGCACTCACTCCCCACAGTGGGCCTCCTCATGCCTCAGTGTCCTCCCGTGGGGCAGGACGGTGCCGCCTGCCAAGGTTCCTGGGCCGTAAGACCCACATCGGACCAGACGCGCAGACACCGGCCCAGTCCCCTTGCCGGGCAAATGCCCCTCACGGTGCTCCAGACGGGGTCCCGGCAGCAAGTGCCACGGAGGTGCGGAGCTGCCGTGGTGGGGGCTGCGGGGCTGCGGCTCAGTAGCCATCGTCTTCCTCGCCGTCACAGCCGTAATCTGCGGGGCACAGAGGAGCGCTGCGGACACCCTGGGGCAGGGCCCACCTGGGGGGGCTCAGGCCCGCTCTTCACGTGCTGTCTTCACCTCCCCAAGGCCCTGGGGCCTGGCTCCCGCTGGACAGGCAGCCCCCCTGCAGCCTGGAGCCCACGGCCTTCACAGCGCTCGGGCTCCCCACACGGACGCACGGATCTGCATCTTGGTCCCAACCTCGCCCGGAGTGAGAGAAGGTTTCATTCAAAGCCCAGAGCTCTGAGTTTAGGGCTAGTCAGGAGCAGAGGATTCGTGCCTTTTTCTAGGAAGTAAGCCCCGCCCCCACCCAGGGCGTGTCACCCCCAACCAGCTGCAGGGTCCCCTCACCGCTGCTGCCCATCATCTGCAGGGCGCTGACGCACGGCTCCCCGTCCTCCTCGTCGGGGTCCTCCTCGTCGGGGTCCTCCTCGGGGGGGTAGGACACAGGCCCACTCTCCACCACCGCTGTGGGCCTGACGGGCTCGGCTCCCAGGCTGGGCGAGCTCGGGAGCAAGGTCTGCAACCGGGGCACAGGCTCTGGGAGGCCGCCTGCCCCGGGGGACGGCATCACAGCGCCAGCCTGGCTCCCAAGGCCCACGGGCCCCTCCCGTGTCCGGGACGCTTCCCAGCCTTCGGGGCTCCCAGGCAGCCCCTCCGTCCAGCCCGTCCACACTCACGAGCACCCACGAGGCTTCCGTTTCAAGGCCACGGGCCTTGCCCAGAGGATGTGGCCCAGCCCCACAGCATGGGGCTGGAGCTCAGGCCCACTCCCCTGCCACCCGTGGGCCTCAGGACCGCGGTGCGTGGGCCAGGAGAGCCCACGCTCCCTCCCTGCCATGCGCTGACTGCTCAGTGGCTCACAGACACCGTCCCCAGGCCCCTGTCCCGGGCCGT
Organism: Neogale vison; assembly: GCF_020171115.1. Taxonomy (NCBI): domain Eukaryota; kingdom Metazoa; phylum Chordata; class Mammalia; order Carnivora; family Mustelidae; genus Neogale; species Neogale vison. The sequence goes on along the minus strand of NC_058103.1, from coordinate 1,442,194 downwards.
GGCCACAAAACGTACCTCCCCCACAGCTGCCCTCTTGGCCGGCTGGGCGGACACCATCGGCCGCAACCTGAAAGAGAGCACAGCGTGGCAGCCTCGGTCCAGGCTGCAGCCACGGGTCGGGGGACAACAAGGGGCCGGCTGAGGGGCAGCGTCCCTGGCCGGTGAGGAGGAGGCAGCCCCCAACTCTGCTCCCCCAGACCCCACACCCGGAAGCCGACCCCCTCCTCAGCGCTCACCCTGATGTCACTCCTCCCAGCGGAGCCTCCCGGCCTCGCGCCCCTCACCCGGCCCACCCCGTGCCCCTCTGCTAGGGCGTGTCCCATGCGCACACACCCCCCGTACGTGCCCCACGGTGCGGTGCGGGAGTGACTGCACCTGTCCCCTCCTGACAGCACAATGGGCCCCACGTCGCCACCCCGTGGCCAAGTGATAACAAGCCTGAGTACCCCCCACCCCGGGCCGCGGCACAGAGCCGGGAGTTGGGGTGGGATGGGGGGGGTGGGGGGGTTGCCGGAAGCCGGAAATCAGGGTTTTTCTGTGAGAACTTCCTTTTGAATGTTGGTAACAAAGCCAGTTTTAGCTCAAAAGCTATGCCGGTCGATGGCAGATGGCCCGGGCAGATCTGACGCTCCTCTGTCGTCTGACGAGTAAGAACCTAAACTCGGGGGCACCAGGGGCTCAACGTGTGGAGCGTCCGACTCGGCCGAAAGGCTCAGGTTGGGACCCCAGGCTGAGGGGTGAGCCCACGCTCTGCCGGCCTGAGGCCTTCCCTCGCGCCTCCTCCTGCTCCGTTCTCCCCCACTCACGCTTCTGGGTGCTCTCTCTCCCTGCCTCCCTAAAATAAGTGTTTTTAAAACGGGACCTAAAATCGTACTGCCCCGGGGCTCTCCAGGCGGCCGCCCAGCTGCTGCTGGCCAAGGTTCTGGGAGGTCTGCTTCAGCGGCAGTGTGTGGGGACGGCAGGGAGCGGCCGGAGATGCCTCCCCTGGGCCGTCCTCGGCCCTGGGCCTCTCTGCAGCAGCGGGAGGAGAGGCTCTACCCTCCCTGCTCCACACCCTCCCAGGGAAAGAGGCTGGCTCGCCCCTCCCAGAGACAGAACACAGCCTGCAGGGTAGGACCCCCTCCCCAGCCGCCTGCCCCCCCCACAGACACAGGCCGGCCAGGGCCGCAGGTGCGGCAGGGGACCCAGACGTCTGCTCCCAGCATCCAGGTGGGGAGCGCACCCCCCAGGCCTCCTGCCCGCGCCCAGCACGGTACCTCTTCCCCACGCTGCTCACGGGGTCAGCCCCGCTCCTGCCTGCGGGCGTCTTCCTCCGAGACAGCTTCCGGGCGCCGGCCCGCTCCTGGGGCTGCGCGTCGCCCCCACGCAGGCTGCCCCCGCCCTTGCTGTTGAGGTCCTGGAGCACGCTGTAGTTGATCTTGCTGGAGATCTTCTTCTGCTCCAACATCTTTTCGATGGCTTCCCCAGCTGTGCTGGCCTGGATGGGCTCCCGTCGCTTACAAGACTTCTTGGGCTCAATAGAAACAGGGGAGTTACCGCCCCCTGGGGACCTGCTAGGTGTCTCGGGTGAAGTGGGGACCCTGCTAGCTGGGCCCCGACAGGGAGGAGCTGGGCAGCCAGCATCTGCCAGGGAGCCCTGCCCGCAGGAGCCCAGGTGTACAGGGCGCTGGTCCAGGCCCCCCAAGGATGGCTCCGACCTCCTCCTCTCAGACGGGGTGGGGGGGCCAGCCCACATCCCTCAGCTACAGAGCCGATGGCAGGGCTCAGGGTGTGAGGTCTCTCGGCAGAGGTCACCCGCAGCAGCACTGGGAGCTGCCCACAAGCCCACCATACGGACACCCGGCTGCGCTGGACACTGTCCCCACCCGAACAAGGCAGAGCAAGGTGCCGTGCTCTGGACAGATCACCCAGCATGGGGAGACCTTGTCCTGGGTGTGTGCCACCTACACGAGCCCGAACTGTGCCTCCTGCTGGCTCCTCCCCTGCCCACCCGCCTGCCGACCACGCTACTAGGGGCCTTGAGCCCAGACCCCAAGCTACAGGCCCGCCCCCCCGGAAAGGTTCTCAAGCAGACCAGTGACCCATGCTGGATGCATGCCGAGCTCCTGCCTTTGTTGCTCGGGGGCTCGACCACTCTCTCACGGCCGGAGTCCCTGTCCGGCACACAGAAGCAGCAAGCCACGTCTCTGTGACCGCCCAAAGGACACCTGCGACAAGCAGACTTTCCCAGGGCCGAGAGGGGGGATCCCAGAGCTGGGGCAGGGCCCTCAGTGGGGGTCCCGACGCCCCGACTCAGCCTAAGGACCTCCCCAAAGCGGAGAGTGATCTGTCCTAGGGGAGGCCAGCACCATGCAGGACTGGGTGGCCGGAGCCGCCACCCTGGGAGACCTCGTGTGACTTGAGGAGGGGCAGGCAGGTCTCCGTGCGCCGGACGAGCCTTACCTTGTGCTCCTTGTAGATCCCCAGTTCCTTCTCCTTCGCGATTCTCGCCTCCTTCTCTGAAAAGCCCCCCACCGCAGGATGAGCAGGGGCCCCGTGGCCCTGGCCCCCCGGCGGGCGGGCTGGTGCTTACCCCTCTGCTCCCGCAGGTACTCGGCGTTCTCCCGCATCCACAGCTCGGCCTTCACGCGGGCTTCCGCCTCGTCCAGGATGTACTGGGCAGAGCAGAGCCACACTCAGCTCTCGGCTGCCAACACGCTTCCCCACAGACGGGCCGGTCAAGGGCGGGCCTCTGACCCGCGGGCCACGGGCTCCTTACTGGGAGCCAGTCAGCGACGCCTGTCCCCCCCCCCCTTGCCGAGGCCGGGAGCGGGGGCGGGTCCACATACCGGCCCGCGGGCACAGGAGCGGGGCCGGCCAGAGTGGGCGGACGTGGGTTCCAGGGGCCACGTGGCCGCGAGGGGGTGCCCCGCTCCCGGGACGGCCTGTGGGACGGCGGCCCGGGGCCGCGACCGTGCAGAGTTCAGGGGAGCTCACCCTGTCAATCTCCACGTCGTCGATGCCGCTGAGGTCCAGCTCGCCGTCCCCACGCGCACCGCCTACGGGGAAGCACAGGGCCACAGCGTCTGCGTCGGGTTCTGCTGAGCAGGCGCAGATGGCCCCGGGCGGTGTCAGGACCCCTTCCAGGATAGGAGCCGCCTCCTCTGGGACCTCGGCTCTGGCCAAGGGCTGACGGCAGCCCCCTTGTTGCCGGCAAGCCCAGCCCCCTCCGTGTGCCACTGCGTGGCTCACAGCCCAGGGCTGCGTGCAGAAAGGACACGACGCTAGCCCCAGCGGACCCGGAGGCTCCCTACGACACAGGCACCTTCAGTGCGGAAGTGTGGCTCGTCCGGCTCTCTGCTCACCGGTCCAGGAGATGGGCCCTCAGCCAGTCCTCAGTGATGCACTCAGGACACCCCAAACCCTGCTGGCCACCCCCCATCCCCCCGGGTCAACAGCACAAGCCGCAAAGCCCAGCAGTTGGGGCAGCCTCTGACCACCGGGTGGCCCGCCCACACCCAGCAGCCCAGCACCCCATGCTGCAGCTCTACACTCAGGCCCTAGGCAGGGGTCCGCCCGGCACCCCCACACTGCTCCTACCCTCCATGCCCTGCCTCACTCCCTCAGCTCCTGCAGAATGGTCTCTCCTGGCCCCAGGGCCTTTGCACAGGTCCGTCCCACTGTCAGGGCAGGAGTGTGATACACGTATGTACAGAGCACCCTTGGGGAGGCCCCGGCACACGGGGCCAAGCCCTGGGCGCTCAGGGGCGAGGCAGGGCCTGTCTGCAGCCGGGAGTACCTGGGGGAGCCAGTCCTGGCACAGGGCCACGACCCGCTCTCAGCAGCAAACACGGCGGAAGCAAACCCCCGCTGCGGCGCCGGAGCCCCGCGGGTGAGGCTGCCCACACGTGGGGCTGTGCCCGAGGCAGCTTAGACAGACGCAGAGGGACAGGCAGGAAGGAGCCTGCAGCCACCATCCAACCAGGCATGCGTCTGGCCCAGCCCTCAGCCAGGGGCTGGCGCAGGAGGGGTCTGGGGGCAGTGGCAAGCCCTGCTGGTAAGCAGGGTGTCCTCACACGCTGGGGTCGACGACGGCCCACTCCACCTGGCACGGGGGAGCTGGCAGTGCCCTCCCAGCCGCCCTCCCTGAGGCCACATCCAGCGGCTCCTCTCCACCCCCCAGATGGGGCGGGGTGACCTGGACCCAGAGCCCGCGGCCACAGCCCCCACCCCACCCTCTCCCCTTTGACCCCTCCCCAGCACTCACTGGGCTCCTGGCTCTGGGAGGAGATGCACTCCCGGATGGAGTCCGAGATGCCCAGGCTGGCCGCCGTGGGCAGGGGGCCGAGCAGGGACTCCAGGGCGGGGGGTCGGCTGCCCCCCTCGGGGCCTCCTGCCTCCCCAGAGCTGGAGGAGACGCCGGCCCCGAGCAGCTCCCGGTAGAAGTCCTTGTTGAGGTGGCTGGCGGCGGCCTGCAGCTCCTCGTCCTCGGGGTCCTCCTCGCCAAACAAGCTGGACGCAGAGTCCTCCACGGAGCCTGTGGACGCAACGCCACACACCCGTGAACCCTGCAGGAGCCGCCCCGCCCCGCGCCGGCAGACACGACCGTCCGGTGGCAGGAGGCACTCGCTCCACTGCGCCAAGAGGCGGAGCCGCACGTCGCCGGGAGGCGGCGCCACGACCGGTGCCCGCGGGGAGCCCTCGGGGCCTCCACACCTGACGCTGCACAGAACATCACTCAAAGCAGACGCAGCGGCGAAGAGCACCAAGGCCTTAGGAATCGACAGAAAACGTTTGCAGCTTTGAATCGGGCGAAACTTCTGGGTGGGACACGGACAGCCCCTCCACGCCCCCCAGCAGGACCGCGGCCGACGAGGGAGCTCTGCCCTGCACGAGTGCGCCTCCGCAGCATGCCGGGGACACTCAGGGTGCCGCGAGAGAACACGCGACCCAGCGAGGCACACGGCGCGGCGGCGGGCAGAAGGCGGGGCGGCTCCTCCAGGACCGGGGCCGAGCCTGCCGCCGACCCAGCCAGTCCGTGGCCGGCGTGCCCGGACAGAACCACGTGCGCATCCGACGGACGCCTACACTCACACGCTCCCAGCACCACGTGTGCCACGACCCAAACCTAGAATCACGCCAAGTGTGCTCGCCCGGCCACCTTCCCTGCACCACAGCAGGGGCTGCACACGCCGACCTGCGCCGTCCGCCAGAACCGGGCGGTCGGAGGGCGGTCAGGACCCGCCGTGCCGTCTGTGGACACCGAAGTCCAGAAGCCACGACGGACTCGGGGGCGCACAGTCACGCAGGGGCCGCATCTGCGCGGCACACTTTGCCGCACGCGATTTGTGAACGTCGCCCAACGTTCCAACGATTAACGTTGCGGACGTCCGCCCCGGAACGCTGCCCCGCGTGCCGGCATGAGAGCTCGCGGTCAGCACGGAGCCTCATGCGGGCGTGTCGCACCTCTGTGAACCTCTCTCCGCGGGCAAAAAGCCGTCCGATTCCTCGTGCACAGGAGAGTCGTGCGGGGCGATGATCCTTCCCGGTACCCCGCCGCGCCCCCACCCCAACGCCTGGGCGCCCCCGCCCTAGGGCCAGGCCTCAGCACCCTGCATGTCCGCACTCCCGTCCCACAGGCTGGGCCTCGGGACCACCTGCAGAGTCCGGCCTCCCTGCTGGCCTCCTTGCTCCCAGCCCCCGGCCCCTTCAGCCTGAGTTAGACCGTGTCATCCCTGGGTCCCCACTCGGGACCTCCACAACCCGACTGTACCCCATGTAAGCACCAGCCTCCCCCATGCTGCTACAGGGCTCCTTCCTTCCCCAGGCCTCTCCCGAAATGTCGCCTGCCCTGGCCAGTCCCTTCAGCACTGCGTGGTCAGCGAGCCTGGGAGCCGGGCAGGAGGGTGGCACGCAGGCCTCCCGGGTCCCCTCGCCGCTGGTGTCCCCACCTAGCTTCGGGCTCACTCCAGACAGGAAGAAACGTCTGCCATCCCATGCCATGGGAGAGGTCCGTGTCAGCAGACGTGCGGAGCCAGGAAGAGGGGGCGCACCCCCGACGATCCCGTCAGAACAGCAGGAGGTGGGGGGACCCGCTGGTGGCAGACCGCCGGCCGGCTTCCTCACAGCTGGGGCACTGCACCCAGGTGCTGTGCGGGAAACGGCAGAGAGAAAACACGGGTGCAGAGCCCGGCCTCCCCAGGTGCAGAGAACAACACCGCTCGAGTCACAGGCACGCCGGGAACGGGCTCCAGCTACTAGAGGAGAAGAGCCTCCGGCTGGGGCACCGCAGAGTCACACGCTGCACACACGCCCCCATGTCAGAGCACAGCAGTCGCCACACGGGCAAGCGGACACTGGCCACCTCCGTCCTCAAGGCGTCACCGGGCAGAGTGAGGACCAGAAGGGCTAGCAACGCCCGGGGGGATGCAGGGGCGCACGGGTGTCCCCAACCACAGAAGACCACAAGGGACACAGCACCAGTGACACCCCCACGCGTGAGGACAGCTGTGGACACTCGGAGCAAGACCGTTAAGGCAGACGGCGCTGCCCCAGCTGCAGACTATATGCCCATCGGGAGCCTCAGCCTCAAACGGAAACGCAAGCAGAAGCCTGGGCAGCACAGAGCTCTGACGAGGCCCACGGGCTCCCTGCGCATGCCCCGAACTCCGGAGCAAACCCCTCGGGCAGCGGCTCCGGGGGCGAGAGAGCGGGTGGGGCTGAGGGAGCAGAGTGGGGGTCACCGATGCAGCCCCCGGGGCGATGTGATGACCGTGCAGTGCAGACGTGGCCCTCACGGGGAAGCAGTAACTACTCACGGACCAGAGGGAGCCAGGGAGACAGAAACACCCCCGCAAGGACACGAGCGAACGCACAGGCCGTGGGGCCACCCGGCTGGGGCGTCCCTGCGGGGGCGGGGGAGAGCAGGTCGCACGGAGCCCAGGAAACCCTATGGGCTCTCCACGGGCCCCACAAATGTCGAAGCGCTCACCGATGGCCCAGACAACACCCAGCGAACACCGCGCGTGGGCACGGCCCTCTCAGGACAAGGTGGCTCCCAGCCCCAAGCCAGCACCGTGTCCTGGGAGGCAGCTGGGCCACATGCCCGTGGCCACCACTGCCACTCAGCAGGGACTGAAGGGCCAGGCCACGGCCTGGGCGTCGGGAGACGTCAGCAGGCCGGACGTCGGTGGCGAGCGCAAAGCAGCGGTCACTCACGTGGAAGACCCTGATGAAGTGCACAGCGGCAAGAGTGGAGACAGAATTCCCGACCCGCGAGCACACAGAAGCGGACCTGGAAACCGGGGGCTTCCACACCTGGCAGCCGCGGAAGGCTGCGGAAGGACACTGCTCAGGGCAGCAGCACCGGGCAGGTGGCCTGGCCCAGAGAGCGGTTCAGGAACACCCACGGGGCGGGAGATGTCCACTCTTGGAGGGGTCCACGGGGCGCTGGGCTGGGGCTTGGGCCGCGGAGCAGCGGCACCTGCCCTCCAGACAGCCCGAGGCAGGGGTGGTAAGCACCAGGCCCTGCTGAACCAGAGAGACGTACAACGGGGCCCTGCGCAGACCTACACAACGGGGCCCCGAGGACTGGGCAGGAAGGCAACGTGGGAGCGTCCAGGAGCGCAAGAAAGACCCCGTGTGCGCGGAGACCTGCGCACAGACACAGCGGCTCTGCGATGCCCCCGGCTACGTGGGAGCCACGACGCGGAGCCGGCGGCCGCAGGAAGGGGTTCTGGGGGCAGTGGCAGAACAGTCCGGAATGAAGATCTGGGTGCTGAGGACCAGCTTCCCCCGAAGGCTAGAACCTGGGGGCACAGAGGTCCCGGGAGCAGCTGGACACTCAGCACAGCACGTCAGGGTCAGGTAGTGTCCGGGGCAGGGACCCTGTGAAGGGGGGCCCTGCGGCCTTGCACGGGGCGGCAGCAAACAGGGCCCGAGGCTGCCAGCAGGGAGTGCCCGGCGCGGGTGACGTGAGCAGGGCTGGCCCCTGGAGGCCGTGGGGGACGCAGCTGTGCTCACCGTCTCTGGTCAGGCTGGCGAGAGCCCCCTTGGCCTTCGGCCGGCTGTTCTCCAGCTCGCTCTCGATGGCGTCCTGATAGCTGGAGATCTCACCTGGAGGGGGCGACCGTGCACACTGAGCTCAAACCCACTGCTCTAGGGGCCAGAGGCACCTGTCACGGAGAGGCCGGCAGGTTACCTTCGACGTCCTCCAGTTTCTTGGACAGGACCTGTTCGAGCTGAAACAACAGTGCAGACGAGGAGGCCGTGTGGGGAATCGGCCTCACGGCGCTCGGGTCCCCAGCCCCCAGACACGTGCCGACTCCCGCGCCAAAGGAACTGGACTGTACTGAGCCCGCCCAGGGCAGAGCCAGGGCTGACCCTGATGGCTGTGGGGAAGACATGGGGGCCATCGAGGGACCCGGCAGCCCACGTCCCATGCCCCCAGGGCTCAGCCCCTAACCCCACCTGACCACCCACCTCTCCCTGCATGCCGTGGGGACACAGACCCGACCTGGCCCGTTTCAAAGTAAAAACAAGACACAAGACGTAGTAACGCCGCGAGATGCCGGCGTGCTGCACGGCCAAGGCCAGCGCGGGACGCACTCACCTGCTTCATGCGTAGCTTCCGCTGCCCCGCGGTGTACGATGGGGGGTCGCACTCCCCCTCCAGGTCGATCTTCATGAACTCGTCCACGGTGAGCTGGCTCGTTGGCGTGTCTTCAAACTCCGTCAGCCTGGAACAAGAAGGCCCCTGGAGAGAGCCGCCCGGCGCCCCAGCCACCCTCGGCTACGAGCCCTCCTCGCCGTGGCCCACAGCGGGGCCCCAGGGAGGAAAGGCCATGCACACTGGTCGCTCCCACGGGGAGACTCAGAGGAGGCCCAGACGCAAGGAGGCCAAGCCGGCAGCCCTAGGTAGTCGCCAGCTAGAGCTTACCCACGTCTCATGCGACCTGCGAGACGTCTAAGAATAACAAACTTATTTCAACAAAAACTTCCAAAGAGAACTAGACATCAAATGTGCAAAATAGGGGCGCCTGGGTGGCTCAGTGGATTAAGCCGCTGCCTTCGGCTCAGGTCATGATCTCGGGGTCCTGGGATCGAGTCCCGCATTGGGCTCTCTGCTCGTCAGGGAGCCTGCTTCCTCCTCTCTCTCTCTGCCTGCCTCTCTGCCTACTTGTGATCTCTGTCTGTCAAAAAAAAAAAAAAAATTCAAACGTGCAAAATACTTTTTTATCTGCTTCAGAAAGCGCCGCAGGCCACGATCTCAGACGAGACACACCTTGCACGCGGCAGATTCAAGTGAAAATGGCCACGACAGGGACCGGTGTTGGGGCTCCCGACAACCCCGTCCAGCCCACCCGCGGCCGACGCTGCAGCTAGCTTGGCCGCCCCACAGACACCGCTGCCCAGAGTGGGGGCTTGTGGACACCCGGGCTTCCTGGGGGACTCTCAGTGCGCCCCAACCTACCTTGGGCTGTGGGCAGAAGGGCCACTGTAGGCGCAGCTGGTGGGGGCCAGGAAGACGGACCAAGACCCTGGACGGAGGAGGGCAGCCCCTCGACGCCCCAGGCCGTCCTGGGTCCTGGCCAGACCAGTGGACGGGAGGGCCGCAGAGGCAGGTGTGGTCGGCACACAGGGCAGGTGTCTGAACCCCAGGTCACGACCGAGAGCCACCTACCTCTTGCGCAGTGTGGACTCACACACCTTGACCACGCTGATGACCTCTTTGACGGTTCTCCGGAAATCGTGCATCCTGGCCGCAACCAGAAGTGCTGGAAAGAAGCACGACGGGGCGAGGGACAGGGGAGGTCAAGCCTCGGGACGGGCCAGGGTGGTGACCTGGGCGCTGGGAGTCCTGCCCGGGAGGGCTGTGGGGGCTCACGGCGGGTGGCGTTGCCCAGTGCCCGTGAGGTCCCACACCCGCGCTGCGTGCAACGACGCCACAGCGGGGAGTCGGAACGTGCGGCGCGGCGCCTTCCGTCTCCAACACAGGAAACGAAAACGCATCTTCTGGGGACCTTGTGGGACCCCTCAAAGCCGGTGAGCGAACTCTGAGGGGACACTCAACAAGCACCGGTCGGCACCAGAGGTAAGGACTCCGGGAACACGGCCCCAAGTGGGCCCCGTGCCGCGGAGCACGGGAACGCAGGCTCTCGGCATCCCAGGAAGGACCGGAGCCAGGAGTTGGGGAGTGGGGGTGTCCTGGAGTAAAGGCCACCAGACAGCCGTAAAGGCTTGCTGGGGAGGACTCCAGGCCCAAGGGCTACGCCAGATCCCAAGGCGTCAGGGACAGAGCTAGAGAACGCAGAGGGAGACCAAACAGCTACCCTTCGGGGGGCCCAGGAGCCAGCCCAAAAGGTCAGGGATCATCAACAGTAATGACTTGGCACTAGGGACAGGGCTGGCCTCGTGGGAGCCCTCGAAGGACAGGACAGCTCTGGAGACAGTAACCCCCACAACCAGCAGAGCCTGGCCCTCCTGACCCCGGGCCCCCTGACCCCAGGCAATCCTACCTGCCCCGCAGAGGCCCGAGGGTGCCTGGGCCTCCTACCCTGGGCCGTCCTCCCTGCTGGCAGAAACCCAAGGTGGCCTGACCCTCTTGACCCCAGGCCTCCTGAGCCCGGCTGTCCCACTTGCCCCACAAAGACCCAAAAGGACCTGGCCCTCCTGACCCCAGGCCGTCCTACCTGCCCCACGGAGACCCGAGGGGACCCGTCCTGCTGACCCCATGCAGTCCTACCCACCTGATGGGAGACCCAAGAGGACCTGGCCCTCCTGACCCGAGGCCTCCTGACCCCGGGCCTCCTGACCCCAGGCCGTCCTACCTGCCCCGCAGAGGCCCGAGGGGCGCCGGCCAGTATGCATCCAGTCTCTCTTCATGCGCTGCAGGAGCCTCAGGGCTGTCATGGACACCTCGTGATTCTTCTCCCCAAACTCCAGCAGGTGAGCGAAGCGCGGGATGTAGAGGCACGGATCTGCCGCAGACGGGGCGCCTCAGTGCCGCCCAGGGTGCGTCCCCCTCCCGCCAGGCCCCGTGGAACACGCGTGTTCCAGCTCTGGGTCACACCAGCACCACCCAGCAGGATACCCGTCCTGGGGTGACCCTCCTGCTCCTCCAACTGCTTCCCCGACCCTTGATGGGGGCTGGCGGCCCCGTCCCTCCCACAGCAGCCGCAGGGGTCGGGTGCTAAGCCTGCACGGGCACCCGCGTGCTCGTGGGCACGCGCGACCCCTGCGGCTGTGTCTGGCACCTGCCGGATGGCAACTGGGACAGAGCCTGCTTGCTCCCCACTCGCTGGCTGAGTTCACCATCCGAAACTCAAGCCGCGGCTTCCCCCTGCTGTCTGCAGGTGTGTGGGCAGCTCTTCAAGTGACCACACTTTTCTGCGCAGGGGAAAGCTCAGGAGGGTCCTGTGCACACACTCTCCCTCCCTCAGCTGACCCAATCATGTGGGGCCGTTGGAACACCAGGGGCCACACTCGGTCTGCACGGGGTCGTCAGGAAGTCCTTGCTGAGGCCTGAAGAGGGAGCTCCCTGAGGGGGCCACAGGCCAGCCAGAGAGCAGGTGTGTGGGGCAGGTGGTGATTGGCAGGACCCTGCTGTCCACCAACATCAAGCACCCTCCTTCGAGGGGACCGATAGGCCCACCTCCACGAGGGGCCACCGGACTAAGCTCTGGCCCCTGGAAGCCCCACGTGGGCTGGCACCGGCAGTGCCCCGCAGCGGGGACACCGCGGACAAGGAGCCCTCCCAGGACGCTCTGCCACAAGCGCCCCAAGCGCAGACCCGCCACAGGGAGACCAGCTCGGCCCGCGCCTCTAAACAACGACCTTCAACGACAGCCTGTCCGGGAAGCTGCAAACTCAAAGGCTCAGCGGACCACCAAGGACCGGGGTGCCGGGGAGGGCGCTCCCTCCGCTAAGGACCTGACTTGGGCTCAGGTCACGAGCCCCCCTCCCTGTCGGGCTCCTTCTCTGCCCCCGCCTGGGGTGAAGGTGGAACCCGCGAGACCGCACTTAGGCGGAGTGCGGCGAGCCCACGGGGGCGCAGGGACGGTCCGGCCGGGACGCCCAGCAGGCCCCCGGGAGCGATCGGCCGGGCGACAGGGCCCCCGGGGGACGAGAGCAGTCCCGGAGGCCAGGGCAGCGCGCGCACACGAGCGGCACGACCAGGCGCGCGCACCCCCGCCTCCCGAGCGGGCTCCTGAGCGCCCCGCACCGGGACGCACGCGCATCTGCGCGCAGCCAGCGGAGGCGGCGACAGCCTGCGGTAGGGGGGGGGGGGCGGCGGGGCAGCGCGGCGCGGGGGCGCGCACGTCGTCCGCGCGAGGGAAGGGGTCGGGCGGGGCGGCGCGGGCCGCGAGCGCGCACGTCGTCCGCGCGGCGGGGTAGGGGCGGCGGAGAGGCGTGACGCGACGTGACGCGCAGGCGCCGGGCGGCAGGGCGAGGGCGGCCGGGACGGCGCCCCCTGCGGCCGGGCTGCGGGCTGCGGGCTGCGGGCTGCGGGCTGCGGGCTGGGCGCCGGCGGGCGGGCGGGCGAGCGGGGCGGCCCCATGCTGCTGCCCCTGGCCTGCCTGCACGGCCGGGTGGCGCAGTGCCTCACGGCGCTCCTGGTGCTCGCGGAGCCGCCCCCCCGGCCCCGGCGCGGCGCTCGGGCGCTCGGTCCCCCGCCGGCGCGCGCGGAGGCCGCCCTGCCCGCGAAGATGGCTGCGGAGCTGTACCCGGCCGCCGGCGCCGCGGCCGCCACCGCCACGGACATCGCCAACAGCAACGCCGCGGCCGCCGCGGGCAGGAAGGGCCCGCCCTGCGCCCCGCCGCCCGCCCCACCGCCGCCCGCGCCCGCGCCGCCCGCTCCGGACAACAACAACTTGGAGAGCCCCAGCTGGCAGGCGGTGCACCCGACCCTGCGCGAGCGGTGAGCCGGGCCGCGCCGCGCCCCGCCCCGGCCCGACCTGACCCCCCGCGCCGCGCCGCGCCCCGCCCCGGCCCGACCTGACCCCCCGCGCCGCGCCCCGCCCCCCCCGCCCCGGCCTGACCCCCGCGCCCCGCGCGTCTGCCCTTTGCAGGAACGCGCTCATGTTCAACAACGAGCTCATGGCCGACGTGCACTTCGTCGTGGGGCCCCCAGGAGCGGCCCGCAGGGTGCCCGCCCACAAGGTGAGGGCTCGCCTGGCCCTTCCCCGGGGCGCCCTCCCCAGCCCGGGGCCGGGGGCGGGGGGGGGGGCGTCGCGCGGCTTCCAGGCCTCCGCCGGGGGCGGGGCGGGGCGCGGCTCAGGGCAGGTCGGGTCTCCTCCGCAGTACGTCCTGGCCGTGGGCAGCTCCGTCTTCTATGCCATGTTCTACGGCGACTTGGCCGAAGTGAAGTCGGAAATCCACATCCCCGACGTGGAGCCCGCGGCCTTCCTCATCTTGCTCAAGTAAGCGCGCCGCCCGGGGCGCAGGAGGGGCGGCCCTGGGTGCTCCCGCTGTCCAGGGCCACCCCGAGCATCCCGTGACGCAGCCCCCGCCCCGCCTCAGGTACATGTACAGCGACGAGATCGACCTGGAAGCCGACACGGTGCTGGCCACTCTCTACGCTGCCAAGAAGTACATCGTCCCTGCTCTAGCGAAAGCCTGCGTCACCTTCCTGGAGACGAGTCTGGAAGCCAAAAACGCCTGCGTGCTGCTGTCCCAGAGCCGGCTGTTCGAGGAGCCGGAGCTGACCCAGCGCTGCTGGGAGGTCATCGACGCGCAGGCCGAGATGGCTCTGCGGTCTGAAGGCTTCTGTGAGATCGACTGGCAGACGCTGGAAATCATCGTGACGCGGGAGGCCCTCAACGCCAAGGAGGCGGTGGTCTTCGAGGCCGTGCTCAGCTGGGCAGAGGCGGAGTGCAAGAGACAGGGCTTGCCGGTCACCGCGCGCAACAAGAGGCACGTTTTGGGGCCCGCCCTCTACCTGGTCCGAATCCCCACCATGAGCCTGGAGGAGTTTGCCAACGGCGCTGCCCAGTCGGACGTCCTGACCCTGGAGGAGACCCGCAGCATCTTCCTGTGGTACACGGCAGCCAACAAGCCGCCGCTCAGCTTCCCCCTGACCAAGAGGAAGGGCCTGGCCCCGCAGCGCTGCCACCGCTTCCAGTCGTCCGCCTACCGCAGCAACCAGTGGCGTTACCGCGGGCGCTGCGACAGCATCCAGTTCGCCGTGGACAGGAGGGTGTTTGTCGCGGGGCTGGGCCTGTACGGCTCCAGCGCCGGCAAAGCCGAGTACAGCGTCAAGATCGAACTCAAGCGGCTAGGGCTGGTGCTGGCGCAGAAGCGGACCAGGTTCGTGTCGGACGGCTCCAGCAGCACCTTCCCGGTGTGGTTCGAGCACCCCGTGCAGGTGGAGCAGGACACCTTCTACACGGCCAGCGCCGTCCTGGACGGCAGCGAGCTCAGCTACTTCGGGCAGGAAGGCATGACGGAAGTGCAGTGCGGCAAGGTGACCTTCCAGTTCCAGTGCTCCTCGGACAGCACCAACGGGACCGGGGTGCAGGGTGGGCAGATCCCCGAGCTCATCTTCTACGCCTGAGGGGCGGCGTGGCCGCGCTAGGTCAGGCACCAGGAGGAGGCCTCTCTCTGCAGCCGGCCCCGCCGGGAAGGGACGTGCGGGGGACGGTGCGACCCCGTTGTCCCCTGCCGGCTGCCTTACTGACATCATTAAAGGCTTCGCTTCTTTCTATCTCTCTTGTCCGTAGTCGGCGGCGGTTCAGAGCGGGAGCCAGAGGCTCTCCCGCACGCCGAGGGCCGGGGGTTCTGAGTTCTGGCTGCTGGGCGGACCCGGGGGCACAAGGCAGGCTTCGTACAGCCCCTCCCCCAGGACCCACACCGCCTGCTTTGTGGGCTCTGCCATCCCTCCCGCCCCCGGGGGGTTCGCGGCGGTACCACGCTTAACCTAAAACCTTCCCTTCAAACCAAAACTGGGAAAAGTCACCTAAAACAGCCCACATGTAACTGCATTTCCGTAACAAGGTTTCCACGAAACAAGAGCCACCAAGAAAGAAGCGAGCGAGGGACTGGGAGGCGCAGACACGCTTTCCCGCACGCCTGTGAACGGCGTGTCCCTTCCAGCACACAGAGAAGCCCCCACAGCTCAGCCAGGCTTCCTGGTTCGAAACAAACTGCCTCCCGGGGGCCGCCTGTCCCCGTGTGTGTCAGTCCGCTTCCGCGCTGGGGCTGGCGTGGGATGCTCTGGAAGAGGCCGGGTGTCTGCTTGCATCGCGCTTCCTGAGGCCTCCGGCGTCTCAGACAAAGCCCTACTGGAGGACTCCTGGATCTAAGGGTGGTGGGCGCGGGGGGGCTCTCCGCCGGCCTCGGGCTGCAGGCCCCAGACGGCCCCGTGCAGGCCGGCTTTGGGGTAAGACAGGCTCTCTGGGCCCTCCCAGGCTGCACACACTCTGTGGACAGTTGCTCTGTTGCTGAAAAACCTCAGCTTGACCCCCAGAGGGAGGAGCCGTGTCACTCGGCACAGGGACGTGGCCTCTTGGAAGGGGGCCTAGCCTGGCCTAGCTCAGCAGCCGCGCCCCTCTCCTAACCCACACGGCCAGACCCTGGCTTCCCAGCCCCAGGGGACCACCCTGCAGCCCCGCCCACCCCTACCCAGCTGCGCGCTGTTCCGTGAGATCCGCGTGTAGAGGACGGCGGGGGGCACAGGGAGAGGCCCCCGCTGGCGACTGACCATGCTCCCCTCGGGAAAGCCCCGGGGAAGGTGGAACAGGCTAGGGAAGCCCCCGCTCCACCCATCGGGGTCCTGCCTGCCCCGGAGCATCTGCCACTGGCTGTGTTCCCCAGACAGTGGACAGATGGGGCCTGTTTCCCTCTGTGGCCTCCTCTACACCTGCCAGGGACTGACCACGGGCACGCTGCATTCAAGCCAGAGGTAACCCCCAAACCGTCGGGCTCTCGGCTCCCTTTCAGAGCCCCCTTCCTGCCTGCTGAAGCTCCTGTCCCTGCACAGGACCCCCTCCCACTCCACGCTCCGGCCAGGCTGCGGCCCCCCTGCCAGCCCCACCGTACCTATTGCCGGCGCGTTGATGCACAGCTCTCTTGCCAGGAGGAGGAAGGTCTTCCCCAGCACATACACGTTCACCTGTGAGGAAGAGGCCACAACTGAGGACAGCATCGGGGTTTCTGGAACGTTTGCTCGGTTCCCTCTTCGTTCGGTCCGACAGATCCCACGTCAGAGCTGCTGGTGCTCCTGCCTGCGCCGGTCCCCACGCCCACCCCGCTTCCCGATCCCCGCTACCCCCGTCCCCACAAGGACTGCGTTGGTAAGAGAAGCCGCGGAGCGCGGTGGGCGCGCCCCGAGTTCACTGTAATTCACACCGGTGTGCACCCCTGCGTGCTCCCTGCGGGCCGTGGCCTCGGCCCCTCGTTGGGATCCTTGTCTGTGTCCCTGTGGACCTGCTCCCGGCTGAGGCTCTCTGCAGGTCTCAGGGGCTGACCTGCCCCCAGCTGCTCCCATTAAGCCCAAAGCTGCTGTGGAGTCCACCGCCCGGCCAGGTTCCTGGCAGGCGGACACGCGGTCTAGGATTCTGGGGTGCAGACCACCAGCATGGCCAGCCTGGGGTTTCATGCAGTCCCGGGCCGCATGAAGGCCTGGCGGGGGGCCTGTGGGTAAGGGGCTTCTGAGCCGTGTTTGATGGCAGGCATGGGAGAAGCTGTTCCGTGTGGATGAGGCGCACAGTTGGGAAAAGCCTGGGCTTAGCCCCTTCGGCCCAAGCTGGAGAGAGGCCTGGCCCCTGCCCCTGCCCCTGGGACTTGCAGGCCTCAGTGTCCTGGCCCTGGCCCCGGCCCCCTGCCGCTGATCTCCCCACAGAGTTCCTCTGCCCCATCAAGGCTGGCCCATGAGCTCCTGAATAAGGGCCCCTTAGCCTCGTGCCCAGGAAGCTACCAGAAAAGACCAGGAAGAAGAGTCAAGTGCGCCCGCCAGGGGCTCCCAGGCAGCACAGACCCGTGCCTGTGGAGAAGATGGAGGGGTGGGGGACGCTGCACTTCACATCCAGGCCACCTTCTCCAAGCCCCCTTCCCAGGGCTGGTGGCTCCCAGAGCTTGCCTTCTGAAAGGAGTCTGGCCCGGCCTGCCCACCAGGGTGCACACGCAGTGAGCCTGTCGGTGTGTGCGCGCGTGGAAGCGTCTCTAGCGGCACCCCGAGCTCCTGCACCCTCCTAGCCTTATGCCCATTGGGACCAGGGTGGCACTCACCTGCCCCTCCCCACTGCAGCAGAACCACCCTGACCCACTGCCCCCTTCCCTTCTCCCACCTCCCTGACCCTGGCCCAGGCAGACGGAGACCTGGATGCAACAGGGAAGGGCTCTCTGCAAAGTCAAATGTTTGCAAGGCCGTGCTTGGACAACGCACGGGGTCGTTGACCCAGACGCGACGGTCATCGGCAGGCGTTAGAAACAGTGACACGGACGCTGAGGACCCCTCCCTGGGTTTATGGCTCGGCTCCGTGGAGGCGGCTGGTCCCAGCTCGCTGTGGCTGGCCAGTCTTCCCGCTCCTGGCCACCGGGCAGATGGGCTCTGCACGAAGACAGCCGAGTGCCCCAGCCACAAGTTCGTGGGGTGTCAGGACCCCCCAGTTCCTCCAGGGGGTGCTCAGTGGGAACTGAACTCTGAGCCTGTGTCAGCCCTTGGGAGCCCCGCACCAGCCTCCCTCCGTCCTTGCTGGGAAGCCCAGGAAGGGGCACGGCGTGAGGCGTGCTGGGCTCCCGCGTGCCGACAGGCCACAGACTGCTTCAGCAGGACTCCCAAGAGGTGCCGTTTATACACGCACACGGGCAGCCTCTGGTTACGCAGAAGGCCAGCTCCGTCAGCGCGAGGCCCTGGGGTGTGTGGGGCACCGGCACCTGACCAAGCCTTCCTCGAGGGCATGGGATCTCTGTGGGTCCCACACACCCTCACACGGTGGTCAGGCCTGTTTTCCGTGCCCCCTGCTCTTTCCGGGCCCTCTGTGGAGTGATCCCCCCACCTGCCCCAGCGCTGCCCCCAGGGACAGGATGCAGAACCTCGATGACCCCGCCCCCGTGAGTGTCCCGTCCGCACAGGTGGCCCCATGCTAGGTCCCTCTATCATCTTCAGTAGTTCAGAAACGAGGGACGCAACGGAATATGCTTTCCTGGTACCACACAGGGTCCCTACGTAGATACAATGTGGGCTTTTCTACTGCCGAAGAAACATGTGTTTCAGTGCTTTGTTTCTCCTGTTAAAGCATCTTCCTTCCCTCGGACCACGTTCTCCAGGGTCTTTCCACTGCTTCTGAGACTGAGGTCGCCCGGCCCCCAGGACAGCACGGTGACCCCGTATTTACTGCCCCCCACCCCGGTGTGTCCTCTGTTCTGAGGACCAGCCTCCAGGCTGTGGGGCGCAGCCCCCGCCCCCCCATGGGAAAGGGGCTCAGGAGGGAAGCCGGGATACCTGGAGCAGGTCGCTGAGGTCGAGGAGCATGTCTGTGGTGGGAGTCAAGGAACGTCTGCACTCGAGCCCCCGGGCCCCAGGACCCAACCGCTTCCCGAGGCGCAGACCCAGCCCCTGGCCACAGCACCTTGTTACGAATCCAGGCTCGGCGCTGGGTCTCCCTGGACGGGTGAGGGGCCGGCGGCAGGCGACCAGAGCCTGGGAACCACGCCCTGGGACCGGCGAAGTCACCCTTTGCGGAGCACCCCTGTCCCCCGTGGACACAGCCCAGGAGCCCGGGACATTCACTCCATCCGTCGGTAGCTACTGGGAGCCTGCCAGGCGCTGCACGGGGCCACAACGTGTGGCTCCTGGGGGACAGACCCGTCGCTAGTCCCCTTTGGTGGCAGGTGGCACCTCCACGGTGCTGGCGTTTGAGGGGACAGCTGTGGGCACTCTGGCACGGAACCTGTCCTCGCTCTTGAGCAGATGATTAAAGACTAACCAGATCATGTCCTCCGTGACCTGGAACCCAGGGGGACACACACACAACACAGGACCCCGGCTGCCGAGGAAGGCACCCGGTCAAGTGTGCTGAAATGTCCCACCACTCACGGTCTGCTGCAGCTTTGAAACGGTAACGGACAGAGATCAGAGACCACGTGTCGGGAAGGAGACCCCGGGCGCACGCACAGAGGAAGAAAGAGCCCCCGATGCCACAGTCCACGAGGTCCCGGACACCCCACCACCACCTCCCAGGGCCTGGACTGAGGGGCAGGCTTGCTTCTCGCCGTCTCTGAGGGCGTGCCCTCGGGCAGTAGGGTCACCAGCCGATGACAGGGTGCCGGTACAGACCGGCTGTTGGGGGGTGTTGGGACCACGTGCCGAGAAAAGAGCCAGCCGGGGAGTCACAGGCGCCGTCCCACAGGAGCGAGCGGGAACCCGCGGTGTCGGGACAGATGTGCAAGACGCAGCAAGCCCGGAGGCAGAGCTCCAGGGATGGTCGACGTGTTGGGGCTAACGGGGGTCGGGTCGGGGTGGGGTGGGGCCCAGGGATGGAGAGGGGAGGACAGGGGACCCTCGAGGCAGTGAGGCCTCCGTATGATGTGACGGGCATGGGTGGGACCGGACAGGCACAGCGTGCCGACGTGGGTGGGGGCTGGGACGCAGGGGAGGCTGCACCGGTCTTGCCTCTAACCTGGAGCTGCTCAAAACATGAAGTCTGTTTGGACGATTATCAAAATAAAGGCCAAGAACAGCTGAAAGTCTCGAACAGACACGTGGAGAAGCACGGAGCTCCCAAGCACGTGAGAACAACTCGCCTTCGGGAGCTGTCCTGGACATGCGGACAAGACGCCCCCCACAGCTCCCAAGGCTGCCAGGGGCGGGGGTCGCCCCAACCCATGCACCTGCTGGCTGGGCCGCCATGGAACAGAGGCCACAGCTTCCTGTCGTACTGACCACGCACCTGCCTCTGACCAGCTTCTCCATACCCAGAGATGTACCCTCGGACATGCAGGCTGCAACCACACGCGAGCCTCCCACAGCCAGAAGGCCAGCCTGCAGCTCCCTGCCACACCCAGGACAGACCACGGAGTCGGACAGACTGTGGAGTCGGATGGACCTGTGGACACAACCGGAGCGCAGAGATGGACAGACTCACGGAGAAGAACAGACCCACAGACATGGACAGACCATAGAGACGGATGGACCTATGGAGACAGACGGACCGCGGAGATGGACGGACATGCAGATATGGACAGACCCACGGAGACGGACGGACCCGCAGAGACAGACAGACTTGTGGAGACAGACACACCGCGGAGATGGATAGACCTATGGAGAAAGACGGACCTGCAGAGATGGACAGATCGCGGAGACAGACGGACCCGCAGAGACGGACGGACCCGCGGAGATGGACAGATTATGGAGACAGACGGACCCACGGAGACAGACGGACCCGCGGAGATGGACGGACCCACGGAGATGGACGGACCCACGGAGACGGACGAACCCGCAGAGAGGGATGGACCCACGGAGAGGTATGGACCGCGGGCTGCGGTTGTCTCCCAGGCGACAGGGCAAGGGCCCCGCGGTGCTGTGGGCTCTACCGGGTCAGCTGTGCGGAATGTGCGCTTCATCTCCATAAAGCCATCACCCAGAAAAGAAACTCCTAAAGCCAGCCGTGTCCACCGTGGCAGCAGGTGCCAGCAGGGACGAGGGCTCTGTGAACATGCAGGGTCTGCACCGCGTGAACAAGATGAAGCGGTGCACAACAGGCCCGAGGCCCACGTGCTGCCGTCCCCGTGGCCGAAGGAGAGTCGGCAGTTACGACACTGGCACAAGGACGACGCTGAAGGCCCAGCCGTGGAAGAAGAAACCGTGCCGACGGTCCCCAGCCCGCAGGTGCCGTGTGGCCTCGACAAGGATGTGACCAGAGCACAGGCCGACCGCACAAGCCCCCACTAGACACCGGCACACACGCCGGCAGCACCTGCAGGGGGGACACAGCGCGGCCAAGGCTGCTTCCGCGTCTGGAGGTCAGTGCGGCTCACCACAGCGGCAGCGAAGGGGTGGAACCTGTGTCACGGTCCAGACGCCGAGACCCACACCCGTCCTGACAAGAGCCCTCAGCAACAGGACAGAGGACACGTGCTCTGGCCGATGAAGGGCACCGGCCGGAGCCCGTGGCCTTGCACACCGGGCGTCGACAGCGCCGTTCCCGGCACACAGCACGCAGCCGCGTGGGCGTGCAGACGGGCAAGGAGACGGTGACGGGCACACAGGCGGGAAGGGATGCACCGCAGCGGGCCGCACGCGCGATCGCCAAGGCAACAAGAGATCCCGACATTCAGACAGCGGGACTGACCACTGGCTCTCGTCGTACGGGACGTGACATCAGTGTAGGAGACCGGACCGCGCTTGTGCGCGTCAGCGAGAGGCCGTCTGCGATGGTGCGGAGCGCACGCTGGGGACCGAGCTAACCCAGCACGGCAGAGGCCCCGCGTCAGCAGTAACACAGCCGCAAGCGGGGGCAGCGGGAGGAAGCCGCGATGGTCACTGACGGGAAGCCTCGGCGTTGCTAACAGCGATGTCACTTTCCACCCCCACACGTGGGTCCGTAAACCCGACCCAAACATCCCACACGGTTTCTCAGAGGAATCGACAATCTGGTTCAAAAGCTTCCCGAGAACAGAGGGCTGAAGACGGCGCAGACACCCGAGGACAGGGCACCTGGGAGCGCAGCAAAGCCCACCCTCGGAAACCCCGAATTCCGAGGGAACCCGTAAAACTAAAAGCTTCTGGAAGGGACCCCACAAGAGCGTTTCTACGAGCAGGGCAGAAAAACAAGTGCACACATGAGCCGTAAAGAACCAGATGCGAAGGTGGCCCTCGGCCAGAGTTCAACCCCAGGAAGGGCCCACCATGATGGCCACAGCTGGCGGGGAGGCTACTCACCACACAGACACCTGGCCCGGACCTCGACCCCAGACACAGCCACACACCCCGGTCAGGACAGGACGGACATGCTGGCCAGCAGCCCCCAGGGGCCAGAAGCCCCCAGGCGGCCAACACATCAGTGTGTGATCTTTGAATCTGCAACTTCCTGGGGCCTGGTGACACCGGCCACCCCTGATGCGTGCCAGCCTGGAGCAGGAGGGCCGCAGGCAGTGCTGTGCCGGGCACATCTGTCCCTCCCACTCGGGCCCCCGGGGTTGGTGACCAGTCGCAGGGGACGGCGGCCTCCCTGCACACACAGCTTCCAAGCTCAGGCCTACTGGCAGCTCGGCAGGATCCGTGAACGCCACAGGCTCCAGTGGCAGCTGTGGCAGCGAGGACCCTCCCGTGGGTGCACGTGGGCCCGCCCGGCAACAACAGGGCTGTGTGGCTTCCCCCTGATGCTTCTGTCCAGGGACAGTGGGCTGAAAGACCCTTCTGGGCCTGGCCCCCCATGCAGCCGCCCCTTCGGGTGACAGTGACGGTGCTGCCGTGGGCACCGTGGCCCAGTGTGTCTGAGGACACTTCTTAGGCGGCTGAGGGGGAACTCTGCCGTAGTGAGAAAGGGTCCCCCACAGGGGCCATGCCCTCTCCCTCCCACCGCAGCACACAAGGCACAGCACTGCTCCCCCCGTGGCCAGCGAGCTGGGCGGCTTGTGTGCACCTCCTTCTCCCACAGGAGCACCTGCTCTGAGCCCCCGCCCTCCGGCCAGATTCCAGAGCCTGCACACTGCGTCCAGCTCCCCGGCACTCCTGGGAACTCGGGCAGCGCCAGCCCAGCCTCAAGCTCCGTGCACGCGCTCGGGGACATCCACACCACGCACGGGTTTGGGGGGACAGAGCACAGCAGAGGCAAGGCAGGTAGCGGCGGCGTCGGACGGATGCGGTGACAGGAACCCGAAGCCCACGCCTGCTTCCAGCATTCACCTGCGTCAGGTACTTCGTGCTCCAATCCTAGGTTTCCAAAATCTTACACTTTAATGAAAGATTCGCGTACGGAGGACTGCCCAGCCGGAGGGGCAGCCAGCACATCCAGCCACGCACCCTGCTACCAGGACCCTTCCAGGGGCCCACACGTACCCACAAGAGCCACGGCCAGTGAGGACAGCCTGTGAGGGGGACACAGATGCCGCGAGAGGCCCCCAGAGGGCGGCTGTGGCCCCAGAACAGGACATCACCAAGACGCAGCGCTCACAGGACACAGAGCTCCTCCGGGTGCGAGTGTGGGAGCAGAAATGAGGACGTGGCGGGAGACGGACTGCGCCGCCCTGTACACACGAGAAGGCAGCTGGCGGCCGCGCTGTGAGCCACAGTGACGCCCCGGGAGGAAACACGAGCAGCTTAAGAGGCTATGGCGGGGACTCTGGGTCCACAGCTTGGACGGCAGGGGCCTCTGGGGAACAGCACAGTCACCACAGACGCAGGCCCAAGGGTCAGGGCGCCCAGCTGCTTGACAGAGGAGTGGGCACCGCTGTCCACGTCCTGGAAACCAGTGCAGCCTGGGGTCCACCGGCCCAGTCCCGAGGGCACAGGCGGAAACCCCCTGCAGGAAACCACTGGAGGCTGTGCTATGCAGAACAAGGACATGGGGCCAGGAGCAGGGGTCCCGTGTCAGAGAGGTGAATGGAACCCAGGGGACGGCAGAAAACAGAGCAGGTGCAGAGGGGGAGTAGCCCGGGCGAAGGGCGAGAAAGCCCCAAAGGTTCTCCCAGGGGGGCACGCGGGACGGCCTGCCAGGTCTGTGCAAGAGGGCCGGCAGCCCACCCGCACCGGTGGACCAGACCCCCGTCCTCTCCAAGAAGGGCTGGTGGACGGTGGGGGGGGGGCAGGAGGACGGCAGGACAGCGGCCAGTCTCAGGCAGAGTGCGTCCTGCCCTCCCCAGTGGCCACGGGGGCCGGGCACCCGGCTGCCCCGTTCCCAGCCAGTGAGGGGCCACGAAATCCAACGTGACAGTCCGTCCCCCGGGCCAGAAGGGAACACAGACAGCAGGTCACGGGGGCAACGGAGCCCCGTCGGGGGGACCCGCGCAGAGCCGTCCCACGCGAGGAGCCGAGGCAAAGGATACGTGGGGTGCCCTCGGTGCGGCACACCAGGTAGAGGCAGGCCGCGATCACGTGGGCCATCCTGCGGCCGCGGGTCAAGTGCTTGCTCACGGCCATCTTGAAGAAGTTGAAGGCTGTGTCCAGGCAGTGCTGGTTGAGCTGCAGCTGGCTCCCCAGGTGGTGGATCTGGCGTCTCCCTAGGACACAATACGGGACGTCACCACCGGCTCCCGGCACCGGAGACACACGCCGGCTCGCGCCCTTCTGCGGCGTCCGGTCCCCTTCTCGTGGGGCCCAAGCCTCGTGTGCGGGCACCGGGACCCACGACGTCCCCTCCTCACCCGGCGGCTCCGGGGCCGGCAGAGGGCCGCGTGTCGGCCAGCCGGGAGCCACTCCTCGCCACGGAGTATCGCCACGTGCTCCGCACAGACGTGGCCTCCAGACAGGGACGGACGACATGGCCGGACGGCCATGGCCCCACAGCTGAGTGCCTGCCTCCTGCTCCGGCACCCGGGAGCCTGGGTGGTGGCCCCCAGCCCTCCCAGCAGGGCCCTGTGTGCGTCCTGGCCGGCGCCCCCACGCCAGCCCCCACCCCAAGAGCTGTGGCTCCAGCCCGCTGGGGCCCCAAGGGCGGGCACAGCTCCTGGCAGATTTGAGGTGGGAAGGGGTGGGAAGGGGCTGCTGGGACGTGAGTGGACGCCGGGACTTGATGTGCATGTGCACACGCCCGGGCACATCCCAGAAGCTGGGGAGGGGGGCGCATAAGTCTTGTGTGTGTGGACAGGAGGGGGCACAGGAGTCCTGTGTGTGTGGACAGGAGGGTCGCCGCAGGCCACGTGCCCAGCGGCACAGAATCAGGAAGCCAGACACCCACGTCAGAGCACCCCAAGAGCTGCACTGTAGGCACCCGTCCACACCCCACTCCCAGCTACCACACTGGACCCCGGCACACAGGCTCCCCAGATCCATGCTGTTCGGGCAAAGGCCCCCTGAGCTGGGCCGGGGAAAGCGCAGGCTCGTGCTCTCTGACAAGGACAGCAGGCTGGGGAGGCGGCGTCTGTGGGCCTTCTCCACTCCCGCGGCCTGGCCTTCCCACCCCACACGCACGGTGACAAGCGCCTGCCGGCCACAGGCACCTGAGGAGCCAGCGCCCCAAGGGACCGGCAGCCGGGGGACCGCATGGTCAGCGCCCCTCCCGGCAGAGCACCCCGTCCGGCCTGGAGGCCTCCCGTCGGCTGAGCTGACACGGGCGGGGGTCACCGTCCCTAGAGCCACGGCCCTGACTGGACAGAAAGGGGCCCAGCACAGGCTCCCCACTGGCCTGGGAGTTCTTGGAACAAAGCGGGGCTCCCTGGTGGCCTGAGGGCTCAGAATTCCTGCAGGAAGTCATGACATCTTGACTGGGTGCAGCCCACACTCCGTTACAACCCGCCCACTCTAGGGACACGACTCCGTGTTTTTAGGGGCGCCTGGGAGCTCAGCCGGTGGAGCATCTGCCTTCAGCTCAGGTCACGGTCCCGGGGTCCTGGGGTGGAGGCCTGTGTCAGGCTCCCTGCGGGGCAGCGTCTGCCCCCCGCACCCCTGCTGCTCCCCTGCTGTGCGTGCACGCGCCCGCACCCGCTACCTCTCAAACAGAATCTTTAAAAAAGCGGTTTTTGCATATTCAGCACAATTCAGACTATTTCGTCACCCGAAAGAGACCCCGTCCCGTCAGCAGTCCCCCCGCCCCTCCAGGTCAGAGTCTGCCGTGTGTGGGGTCAGCAAGCCCAGCAGGCAAACTGGAGAGTCCCCGGCCACACACTGCTGGGCGTGCGACGATGTTAACACCAGAAACGCCTGCCAGACCGGTGGCCGACTCACCGGCCGCAGCCCATTCTCCCTGGGCCTCCTCCGCACCCGGGAACGCTAAAAGCGAGCACGCGGCTGCCTTCAACCCTGGCAGTCTGTGAAAACTAGGCCCGTCTTTCCACTCGAGCCAGTGGCTGAAGAGCATCCTCCGGGCCCGCGGCAATGGCGAGGGCAGCAGAATGAGCGCAGAGTAGGGCCAGGGCCGGGAAAGTGCCCCAGGAACACGCAGAAGATGGGTCTCGGGCAGAACCGCTCGAGTCTCTGGCCTCCGTCCACAGGACGGCCCCCCACAACACCCCAGGCCAGGAGGACCTTGGTGACACCAGCCAGGCCCCACGGTCAGGCCACTGCAGTGGACATGATGGTGCCCCAGCAAGGCCACGCGTCACAGTGACTCCCCTGACCGGCTCCGGGGGCACCTGCGACAGAAGCCTGTTTGCAGACGTGAAAGGGGACACCGAGAATCAGCGACTTCACGGGGAAAGGCAACGAAAGGCAGAGAAACTCCGGGCCCCACAAGCCGCTGGTAACAGAAAACGCTTCCAAAGCCCCTGTCGCCCTCCCAAGTGTCAGGAAAGATGCCGTTCCACACACGTGTGTCAGGAGCAGGCGCCTGGGGGGCTCAGGCGTTGAGCGTCTGCCTTCGGCTCAGGTCACGGTCCCAGGGTCCTGGGATGCAGCCCCACATCAGGCCCCCTGCTCGGCGGGAAGCTGCTTCTCCCGCTCCCGCTCCCGCTTGCGCTCCTTCTCTGCTGTGTCTCTGTCAAATAAATCAATAAAATCCTAAAAAAAAAAAAGTATCAAGAGGCTATAACTAAAACGATACAGCCCCTGACTATCAAAAACACGAACAAACTTTTTTAAAAACTTAAAATCAGGGGGTGCCTGGGTGGCTCAGTGGGTTAAGCCGCTGCCTTTGGCTCAGGTCATGATCCCGGGGTCCTGGGATCGAGTCCCGCGTCGGGCTCCCTGCTTGGCGGGGAGCCTGCTTCTCCCCCTGCCTCTGTGATCTCTCTTCCTCTCGCTCTCTCTCAAATAAGTAAAGAAAAATGTTTTTTTCTAATTGTTCTAAAAAAAAATAAGATAAAACTCAAAATTAGGGGCTTCTTGGTGGCAACGTCAGTGGAGTGTCCGACCCTTGACCTCGGCTCAGGTCTCCATCTCAGCATCAAGAGTTCAGCCCTGCGCCGGGGGTGGGGCCTACTTCAAAACAAGACAGAACTCAAAACCAAGCGAAGGGCCGAAGGGCTGAGCAGACCCAGATCAAGACCACTGGGCTGGGGGGCAGAGGAGGAGCGGCTGCCGGCGGGGTCCACAGGGAGGCTCGCAGCTGCCTCAGAGGCCTCTCCCTGCAGATGGGCGCAGACTCCTGCAGGAGGGTCATCCGAGCGAACAAGGACACAGCATGAGGACAGCGGGAGGCCACAGGGAGAAACCCCAGTCCCGCGGAGCAGGGACTCCACCGCACGCAGAGCTGAGGGCGCGGACACGGGCGCGCACCGTGGGGCAGAAGGGAGGTGGGCGGTGAGGCCGCGGGGGCAGCGCCACACTCGCGGGAGGAGCGTGACCCCCTCCCCATGGCTCTGCCGGTCGTGGCGCAGCCCCCGCCGGCCGGTCTCAGGGACCGGCCTCTAAGGAGCACAGCACGGGGAAGGGAGGGGCGCCGCAGCACACCAGGCTGGGTCACCAGTGCCAAGGCCCCGGAGCCCGTACAGCCTGACGTGGGGCAAAGACGAGGGATCGCCCCAAATCCACAGCCAGGACTGCTCGAATGTGCCCAGGGAGAAACGGTCAAGGACAGGAGGAGGCTGAAGACGGCGAGGCGGCTCGCAGCCCCGGGGACAAGCGGCCACCCAGCAGCCGGGCCGTGGGAGACACCTGCACCAGGGACGCTGGTCGAGGGCGCGCTCCTGGGCTCGGTCCGGCAACTGCGCTGGGAGACCAGAGGCCGTTTAAAACCAAGCGTGAAGAAGGCCACGGAACGAAAAGGAGAAAGTGCCGTCTCTGAGCCTGAGGGTCCCGGCTGCGCAGAGCCCGCGGCCATCCACGCTGTCCTCGCAAACACCCCGACGAGAAGGCCTGAAACGGTGGCCAGATCTTCCAAGCCAAGAAGCTGCAGAGGAACAGGAGCCAGAAACGTCGCGGGGAAGGAATGAGGGGGCGAGGGCTCCAGCCAGGCAGGAAGCAAACAGGACAGAGGCATGAGCGGACGCTCTGCCGAGGCGCACACAGCTGCCGCCCGATCGGTCCCCAGCTACAGGGGAACGGGGGGACGCACAGATCAGCACGGTCGGGAGTGGAGAAGGCCGTCTTCCTGCGTCAGGAGGCCCCGGAGCCCAGGCGAGGGTCTTACCAGCGAGCCCGACACAGTCTGAGTCTGAAAATGACGTCTCACCAAATCCGACAAGGGGAAGAGAAAAACCGAACTGGTCGCAGTGAGACCCGATGAAAGGCGTCGCACCCGAGAAGCTGCTCCTTCCAGCTTTAGACTTAAGAGAGAAAACTGAAGGCCCAGATGGCTTCGTGTCCTCCCCCACATCCAGGAGGACGCTGGGGCCCTTACAGACAGCGGACAGGGTGCCCCGGGGCCCCAGGGGGCTTGTCCCAGAAGCACGAGGGGAGCCCAGCATCCACAGAATCGGGGCAGTTCAGCACAGCAACCAGATAGAAGGAAAACCCGTACCAGTACTGCAACAGGCCACACGGACACGTGACGAAACGCGAACATCGTGCTTGCGACAACACGCCCGTGGCCACTGTCACGTCAAGGTCAGGAGCCGGCCAAGAACACACACGGTCACCACCCTGCCCCACGGCGCCGGGGACGGCAGCCACACGCACACGGCAGGAACACGCACGGAGCCCGGGACGTGAGCGGCGCGTGAAGATGGGGAAGGGGCAGGAGTCATGGCGGCCACAGACCACGGGAGCGGCCACAGACCACGGGACCGCCCACGGGCGGCAGCTGCGGGCGACCGCATTTCTGAGGAAACGGAGACATTCTGCACCAGCTGATCCCAACCAAACTCTGGGCAAGTCTCCGCGCGGACAGCCACAGCCGGCCGGGGTACGCGCCGCACAAGGGAGCCAGAGAAGCCGAGACCGGGCTGAAGGGGGACAGAGCGGAGAGCCTCGGTGAACGCGCCGGCCCCAGCACACGCCGACCCACAGAGCGCCGTTCCAGAGAAACGACAGGCCCTGGTGTCCCAACACAGGCTGGGGTCGACTGTCCCACGTATGGTCCCTGGGGACAAAGGGACCCGTTCAGCATCTCGCGGAAAGGATGGCCTCGCTGACGGGCGGGAACCTGGACTTGCGCACTGAGAAATGGAAACCGCACCGCGACGCACGCCCCCGCACGAGACCGACCCGCGATAGGTCCTGGCCCTGACTGCGCACCAGAAAACAACGCCTCCGGGCGCAAACCCGCGGGGTCCTCAGATCTTGGAGGAGACAGAGTTTCTTAAGTCACAAAACCCCCTAACCCTAAAAAACCAACGTATCCGGACTCCACGAATGCCTTCAGAGACAGGAGCGTGAAAAGCCAAGCCACCGGCTGGGGACAGGACCCACGGCGCGCGTTCCAGCGAGGACTCGGACCCAGGCCGTGTGGAAACACCAACCAAGCAGGGGCAGAACGTCAGCTCAGCTTCTCAAAACACGCAAGCAAAGGCACGGCGGGCGGGCGCCTCAGGAACGGGCTCTCCCGGCGGCCCAAGCGCGCACACGGTGGACGCCAAGGACCGCGTGGCCCCGCGCTCACAGGGTTGCGGGTGGCGGGCGGCGGGCGGACAGCTCAGCCGTGCTCACAGGAGACGCTCCCCGGCTGCCCCGACGCCCCGAGCGGGCACACGCCCACCAGCAGCCGCCACCTAAGGACGACACGTGCGGCCGGAAGGGAAGCCCCGAGCGGGCAGGCCGCGTGGTGCCCCCACACAGCACAGGCCCCAGGGAAGAGCAGCGGCCTGGCCCCCAGGAATACACCCGCCCTGACCGGTGAGGCCCACGTCCGCACGGACGCTCAGTGGGCAGTGCTGACGGCCGTGCGTCCGGTGCTCCACACTCTCCGTGTACTTAACAGAGCAGACAGACACACGGAAAGGACAGAAGTGTGTCCCAAGAAGAGGAGCCGGTCAAGCCACGACTCCAAAGACAGACAGAAACTGCAAAGGGCCCAGTTAGGAAAGATGAAGAGAGACCGACACAGCCGGGCAGTCACCTTCCTTGCTGCCGGCCCGGGGTCACCAGCTCCTGCCTTCTGCGGGGCACCTGCCGGGCCCTCCGCACGTGCCCAGAGCGAGGACAAGGGGCCCGCAGGGTCTCTCTCGCTGGCCTGCTTGCAAACCACACCCGGAGTCCACTGCCAAAAAACCAGAGACTGGCCTGGGAAAGGTGTGGGCAGCAGCACCATTCGGGACGGAGGCCAGGACATGGCAAAGCCCCGTGAGCGCGAACCTCGGCCAGGGCCTGCGCTGTCAGGCGGCTCACTCCCCAGCTCTCCTGTTTCCTAGAGCGGCCAGCAGCGCCTAACACACCTACGCCGACGGAAGCTCCGGAAGCTCCGTTCCCAGGCTGCACCCAAACCTGGCAGGGGGCGTGGCACCCGGTCGGGGCTCCCACGAGCGCCTCTCCACGGCCGGTCAGCGCACCGGTGCCCACGGGGCAGGAGGGGCACCAGCACCCAGCAGCAGGGACGCAGCGGCAGGCATGGAAGGCACAACCCACAGCCGGCGGGAGGAGCCCCGACACATCAGAGACGCGCCAAGTACGCCTTCCACGGTGTGTGCGGGACCCGCGGCGACGGGCCAGGTGACAGGAAGGGGACAAAACGCCATCTACCCGCCAGCGCCAAGAGAGAAGGGAATCTCCGGGGACAGGAGGGCAACACCGTGCGGGCTCACTGCCAGGCAAGGACCGCGCCGGCCCCCAGCGCTGTGTGGACAGCTCTGGTCGGAAGCAACAGGAAAGGGACTGGACCCACTGGCCTCCCTGAACCCCGCAGCCTCGACTCAGGGGGCAAAGATGTGATGCTGACCATGGCAGGAGGGGACACCCACCCAGGCTGCTGGAGGGGCAGTCAGGCTGTCCTGCAGGCCCCAGGCCGCCGTCCTCCTGTAGGAGCCCCGCGGAAGGGTCTGCAGAGGCCCACAGCAAGGGTCTCAGGGGTGCAGGCTGCCAGGGCAGCAGAGAGCTTCCCCACGGAGCTCGGCGGATGCCCCCGGAGCACCCTGCACAGTCGGCTTCACTAATGAGCCAAGGGGTCAGCAGTCCTCGCGGGACGGACGGCTTCTGCGGTCTCCCCACCAAGTGGGTGGGCACCGAGGCCCCTCTTCCGACGCTGCGGGCTCCAACGCATGCGCGAGCCCGGGGGACGCACCGTGCTGGCTTGTTGGAGCAGACGCTCTGCACCAGGGAACGTCCTGCACACACAGGGGACCCTTAGGTCCGCCGAGGAGGAAGCGCACAGTGTGGCTGCACCAGCGAGAAGGAAGCGGGCGGAGCTGGGCGGGCGCCACGGGGTCGAGGGCAGAGCGCTCCTAGTGCACCAGAGGGTCGGGCTGCCTGCCAGGACCAAGTCCACGTCTGTGCGCGCCCGGTCAGACAGAAGCCCGGCCACGCTACGGGGGGACCCACCGTCACCGTGGGGCTCTTCATGTGCCCTCAGGGGACAGAACGAGCCAAACTGAACTCAGCAAGCATCGCGAGGAGCCTGGCCCGAGGGACACGCACACGCGTGTGCAGAAAAACCCTCCTTTCATGGCCCTGGGGACCAGACGCGACCACGTGCTGGCCGTGAGGCAAGCATCCGCCGTGGCGAAGGGCGAAGGGCCTGCACACGGCGTCACCGCTGACGAGAAAGAGCCACGCTAAGAGCCAACCACGGCCGTGAAGGAAGGAGCACGCGTCCAAGGTGCTGACCGCACGCGGGCCGTGGCCGGAGCGGGTCCCACATGCACCCACAGGGGTGGGGGTCCCTGAGCGCGAAGCTCGCCCAGCCGCCTTCCCAGCAGGCGGGCGTCTTGTCCTGCAGAGGCGCTGCGCTCCTCACGGACGGAAGGCTCCTGGCACCCCGCTGCCAGCACCTCTGTGGGTGCCATTTTTCCAACCACACTTGCTCACCACGTGTCTCTGGGTCACACTTTGGTAATTCTCCCAACATTTCAAAACTTTACCATTGTTTGGGCCGTTAACGATCGTCCGTGAGCCGTGAGCTTCACTGTTCCTGTTGCAATGGCTTCCGGCCGCGGCGATCCACGCCCACGCAAGACCATGAACGTCATCAATGTCGTGTGCGTCCCGACGGCTCCCCACACTGGCCGATCCCTCCCTCCCCCCCTCCTCAGGCCTCCCTGGTCCCCGAGACCCAACAGTGTTGGAATTCGGCCAGTTAGAGAAGCCTGCGGTGGTCGCTAAGTGGTGTCCGGTGAAGGAAGAGCCGCGCCTCTCGCTTTACGTCAAGTGAGTGCGGAGAGGAAGGCACGTGGAAGGCGAGAGAGGCCGACAGCTTGGCCTCTGACTCAGACAGTGAGCCTGGCCGTGGATGCAAAGGAAAAGTCCTCGAAGGAAATGAAAAGTGCCACTCCAGCGAGCACAGGGATAAGAAAGCGAGACGGCCTTCGCGCCGATCGGAGAAAGGCTGAGTGGTCCGGAGGGATCAGACCGGCCGCCGTGACATTCCCTCCCGCCAAAGCCTGGTCCAGAGCCAGGCCCCGACTCCTCTGTCCCCTGAAGGCGGAGAGGGGACGAGCCTGCACCGGGAAAGACTGGAGGCGGCCCAGGCGGGCTCCGAAGGCTCAAGGCAAGCAGCCGGCTCCGTAACGACCGTGCGAGGGGAGCCCGCCGTGCCGATGGAGAGGCTGAGCACATTCTCCACAAGAGCGAGCCACCCCGGGCCGTCTAGGACGTCCACAGCCGGAGAGGCGAGCCCAGTGCCTGTCGTGTAAGCTTCGGAGGCCGGGCGGAGCCTCCTGTTAGCAGCGACGCAGCTGGTGACTTGGAGTGGAAGCCGCGCTCGCTTACCCTCCTGAACATCTGGGCCCCTACAGTCCTGCTGCCTCTACTGTGCCTGTGCTCCACGAGCGGAACCCCAAAGCCCCGATGACACGGTTTACTGAGTGTTTCCAGCCGCGGTTGAGACCTGCCGCTCAGAAAACAAGAGCTCTCCTGCCACAACTACTGCTCGGGGGCGCCTGGGGGGCTCAGTCGGTTAAGTGTCCGCCTCCGGCTCCGGTCATGACCCCACGGTCCTGGGATTGAGACCCACTGCCTGCTCAGCGGGATCTGCTTCTCCCTCTCTCTCTGCT
This sequence comes from Neogale vison, assembly GCF_020171115.1. Lineage (NCBI taxonomy): Eukaryota > Metazoa > Chordata > Mammalia > Carnivora > Mustelidae > Neogale > Neogale vison. Next base: position 1,409,101 of record NC_058103.1, on the reverse strand, counting down.
GCTCCCCCTGCATATACTTTTTCTCTCAAATAAATAAATAAAATATATATTTTTAAAAAGTCCAACAGACATTAGTGCTCACTGGCAGGGCACCTGGGCACCCAAGAGCCTGGACGGAGACGGATGATGAGATTAACGTTGTGTTCACGCCTGCTGCCACGACAGCCAGCCTACAGATCAAGGAATCACTTTGATCTTTAAGTCTTATTATCAAGAAATGCCTGTCCTAAGGCTGGAGCTGCCATCATAGTGATTCCTCTGATGGATCGGGGCAAAGTCGATGGAAACGTCCTGAAAAGGATTCTCCGTTCCAGATGCTGTCAAGAAGATCCACGACATCTGGGAAGAGTCAGACTATCCACAGGGGTTTGGAGGAAGTGGACTCCAGCCCTCGTGGGTGACGGTGAAGGTCCGAGTCTTGAGTGGGGGGCGTCCCTGCCACTGTGGTGGAAACAGCGAGAGAACCAGAGCCAGCAGCGAGGCCGGAAGACGGGACCGAACGGCCACAGTCTCCCGATCAGTCTTGAAAGGCGGCGGCGAGGCTTCTTGTGGGGGAGCAGAGAAGGTGCGTTCCTGACACGGAGGCTGCTCCCGGGGGGAGGCCGTGCGGGCGGCTGAGAGGACAGCAGGGGACCTAGACTGTCCCACACACCGAGTCACAAAGCAGCGGCAGGCTTGGGGAGGACCGACTCCCGTTTTGGAAGAAGTTCTCCCGTGGGTCGGATGCTGTCCAGCAGCGTCCCCTGCTACAGAGAAATCGTTCGTGCAAGGAAGAGCCCGTCGGTGCCACAAACGTCCTTCCTGTCTCGTTTTAAGAAATTGCTGGGGGCGCCCCCGCCTCCAGCCCCCACCACTGGTCAGCAGCCGGCGCCGCGGGGGCTGGACCCTCCTCCGGCGAAGACGGGGACGGGCTGGGAGCCCAGACGGCCGTGCGCGTGGTTAGCAAGGAGGCGGTTTTAACGGAGGCACGCACAGTGACTTCCCAGACGTGATGCTACCGCGCGTGTCACAGACCACAGCAGAGCGCGAACTTCCGCAGGCGCCGGGAACCCCGCAGTCCGTGTGACTCTGCGCCACGAGTCTGTGCGGAAGCTGCGGGGTCTCCGTGAAGACCACAGAACCCAGGGATGCAGCAGCAGGAGGCACTCTGCTGTGCCCTGACATTCCTGAAAGTGTCCTCACGCAAACACCCAAGAGGGCCCGGAGAACGGGTCCCTGCCTGAGCTGACCGCAGCTAACGTCCCACTTACTGGTGGACACTTTCCCCAGAAGTCAGGAGTCACACGCTCCTGTTCGACGCGCTTCAGAAAGCACTAGCCAGGGTCCCTGCAGGCCGCCCAGTCCTGCCCTCCCCGCCCCGAAACCTGCCGTCCTCCAGAGCGCCCGCCACGGGGAATACCGTTCTGCAGGGTCTGCGCTCTGGACTCCTTTCCCAGGTTCACGTGGAAGCCGCCGCCCAGCGTTGGGGTTTTGCCAGCACCTAGAAAAACAAATCAGACGGATTCGTCAGACTCTGGCAGGAAAGAACCACACCAGCCGACCCTCAGGGCACGGGGCGTTTCTGAAGCAAGGACACCGTGGGATCAGCATTCGTGGCTGCAGAACTGGGGCCTCCCCTGCCACTCTTAGCAACTGGCAAACCTCCCCACCCTCAGACATGCCAAGACGCGTGTGGCCCTGACCTTGAGCCCTGGCAGGGGCCGCGCCCAGCCGCACTCTCTGACCGTGTTCCAGAGCGCACGCTGCCCCGTGGCAGCTAGAGAGAGCAGAGCTCACCGCGGACGACAGCTCACCCGCCCCGGGGCCCTCCGCGTGCCCCGCCTCTGCCCGCGGCCGCTGGTCACTGCACCCGTCCCCCCAGGCACAGGACTGTGGGCCTCTGTGGTCCAGAGCCTACAAGCCAGCCTCACTGCAGGAGGCACTCCTCACCCACCCGTGTGCAGCCCACCCACAGAACGGAAGCCTAGGGGGCCCCGGTCCCAAGGAGTGGCCACAGCCAGGCCTGCAGGCACTCTGCCTTGGGGCCTGCACCGATGCCGAGATGCCCCGGGACGGGCCATGCACTCCGCTCTGCACGGCCCTGGGGCTGGGACTTGGCCGTTACACCGCGAAGAGCCAGGCGGCTGCCTGCTTGGCCCCAGACTGAAACGCCCCACCGTCGGGTGGCCGAGGAAAGGCAGCAGAGCGGGGAAGCGCTGCCCGTCCTACAGGCCAGTGCATCTGTGAGCGAGTGTCCACGGCAGGCTGAGAGGCTTCTGCGTGTAGGGGACGCCTCAGCTGCAGGATGTCGGGCTTGCAGGACGAGGACACACGTGACATTGACACGGAAACTCGGCTGGGAACCCAGACTGTGTCCGGGAACAGCCCCCAGGGAAAGTACATGACCCATGTCTGTGGCCAGCAGAGATCTCCAGGTCACCCACGGGCAGCCAGCAGCACGGGCGGTGCAGAGCAAGCACAGTGTCCAGCATACCTGGGACCACAACCGAACCCACAGATTCCTCAACGCTCTCAGCAAAACACGTCCTAAGTTCAGTCAGCAATGAGAAGAAATCAGACAAGAGAACATGGAAAAGGGCAACAGGGGGGCTCTGCTGGGCCACGGGCTGGGCTGGGCTGGGCTAGGCTGGGCTGGCCAGGAGCAGGGCCAGGAGCCTGCTGCCCGGGGCCCGGCACTCCCAGCCCCAAGGCAGGGCAGAGGGGCCTTGGGAGGGCAAGACCCCAGCCGGTCAGCATCCTCAGCTGCCTCCTGTGTGGTTACCATGGTTACCAAAGCCTCAGGACCCTCCCAGTGACCCCATCCGGTAGAGTGTGGTGCCCAGGACAGGGGTCACTCACCACCGGGGGATGGATTTGCTGCACCCAGAGCTCTGCTTTCTACTGCTGCCCCAGCAGAGCACCACTGCAGACGTCCTGTCCTCAAGAAGCTGGTCACACAGGACGGGGAGGGACAGGAACCAGCAGTGAGTCCTCAAGGGCCTGGAGAGGGTCAGGTTGGCCCTGTTGGGGGCTGGAGAGCTGCAGGGCCCAGAGGACATTCAACCACCTGGACGGGCACCAAGGGGCTTCCCAAACCACCAGCAAACCACCAGCCAGTCCCCTAGAGCCTGACCCTGGGCTGCAGGGCTGAGGTCAGGGCTCTGCATCTCCTACCCTCCAGCTGCGGTGATGGTGGCTTCTTCCAACCTGGGGATCTCTACATCGCCAATCTTTTCATACGGGAACCATGAGGAAGGCCCACACGCTCCAAGCACCTGGCCACGGCAGCCACAGCTCGGCCTGTTTGTCTCTAGCACCTCCCCAACTTTTAATTTACGAGAAGAGAAACATCGCCACGTTGTCGTACTTAAAATGCATGTGTACTTTTAATAAACAACTGGACTCCTGCATCAGAAGAATAAGGGGTGCCTGGGGGGCTCAGTGGGTTAAGCCTCTGCCTTCGCCTCAGGTCATGATCCCAGGGTCCTGGGATTGAGCCCCATATCAGGCTCTCTGCTCTGTGGGGAGCCTGCTTCCCCCCCTCTCTCTGCCTGTCTCTGTGTCAAATGAATAAAACATTAAAAACAAAAGAAAGATAATGGGTGCGCCTGGGGGACTCCGTTGTTAATCGTCTGCCTGCGACTCAGGTCATGATCTTGGGGTCCTGGGATCGAGCCCCGCGTTGGGCTCCCTCTGCCTCTGCCTCTCCACCTGCTGGTGCTCACTCTCTCTCTGTCTCTCTCCCTCTTTCCTCTCTCAAATAAATACAGCCTTTAGAAAAGGGGAAGAAAAGGGACACTGGGACGCTGTGAACCCTGCAAAGCCCCGCCTGCAGGAACAAGAACCGGGGCTGTCTCGCCGGCCCCCTGCCCCACTCCCCGCTCAGACACAGAAGGCGGCCAAGCAGACCCCACCGAGGTGCTACCTGATGCTATTCGGGATCCCCGCTGCCCCCCCCCCGCCTCGTGCTCTCTCTCAAATAAACAAAATCTTTAAAAAAAAGGAAAAGAAAAAGAGAAGCGACTGTGTGGGTATTAACGCCATCTCCTTCCTCCTCGGAATCTCACAAAACCGCCAGAGGCCTCCCCCTTCCGCTCTTCCGAGACTCCTACTTGCTGTCCCCGCGCTGTTCTTGCCTCTCCCGGAGCAGCGGCCACCGTGTCCCACGCGGCTCCGTCCCGGGACAGTCCCGGGACAGTCTCCCGACCGGTTCGCACACGGGGCCGGCGCACGTGCACACCCTTGCCCTGTGCTCCCCGAGGTCCCCAGCGTAGCCTCAGGGCATCAGGTGCTCTCAGGACACTCTGGGATCTGGTCCCCTCAGACTCCGTGGCCCCGGCAAGCATGCTGGCCACCCGGAGGCAGAGTCTGGCACCCAGCAGACAACACCCACCAGGGCTGGGTCACAGGAGAGCAAATCTGGAACGCGCACGTGCGTGGTACACAAAGAGCGTGTTTGGCGGGTCTCACCGGTAAGGCAGGAGGCCGAGGGGCTCTGAAACGGGAGCCGAAGGACTGCCTGTGGCCGGCCGTCAGACCCCTTCAGGCTATTCCCGCCACTTCCAACACACCAGAAATCCTCCCTGACGGCGCCTGCAACAAAGGCGCACCAGCGGGGCGGCCGCAGGACGGGACAACCGGGCCAAGACCGCCCCCTCGCGGACGGCGGCAGAAGGCCCGACGCCACGCCCCGCGCCACCGCCACCTGCGCATCCAGGAGCCGAGGGGCCACCGTGAGCACAGGGACCAAGGCCGGCAACACCAGCACCTCCACACCGGGGAGAGGAGGCCGGGCTGTGGGGCCTCAGCACCCCAGAGCCACCCCTGTTCACCCACACACTCCAACGACACGGCTGAGCACAGCTTTTAAGAACCCGACTCACAGGGAGGGTCTCTGTCCCTGCTGCGTGAGCCCTTCCCCAGAGGCCCTGGAGGTGGGCTCAGCAGCCGGGACACGAGCCCCTCGGGGCCTCCCAGAAAACCGCGGACCCCGCGATGGCAGGGCTGTCCCGGGACGCCGCCTGGACACGGACACAGGGTGACACGGGGAGCTAAGCGGAGACCCCTCTCCACCCGATGCAGCGCCCAAAGACCCTGTTCCGAAGGGATTAACACCTTGATTCTGGACATTCAGCATGGAGCGCGGCGGCCGAGAAACGCCACCAGCGACATCGTAGACGGAGCAGCCCTGTCCAGCCTGGGCCTTGAGCGGAGTTCAGCCGACGTCTCCTGAGAACAGGCACTTCGGCCAGGACACCACCCTGCGCTCAGAGGCCTAAGTCACAGGTGGCAGGGCCAGGCACGGCCAGGCAGGCGGGCGCGGGTCCCACCGTTCCCCAGGACAGAGGGACCTTTCCCAGCAAGCGAGGGGGGCCCCGCTCCTGGGAGCCCTCCCCGTCCAGGGCGGGGGGCTGCAAACCTTCCTCAAGGTATTACGGCTGGGGGGGGTCATCAACACAAACGTGCGGAAAGTACTTCACCGCTCCGGTCTGTGACAACGCGGCGCTCACCCACGCCGCGACGGACAAGCCCACGTCTGCAGCCGTGAAAAGCTGTGACTACGGAAACCACGGCAAGAGCTCCCCGGGGGAGCGGAGGAAGGACCCCAGGGAGCAGGAACCGCAGGCGGCCTGGAGCTTGCTCCGCCTCCAGGCCGCGTCTGCGGGGAGCGGGCCGACACCTCCAGGGGGAGGTCCACAGCGGGGTCGGCACCACCGGTGGCAGAGGGGACAGCCGGGGGAGGGCTGCTGCCTCCCTCAGGGTGGACACACGGCACCGCACACGCACTCCTACCCCGCTGGGAAGCCACACACAGGCCGAGCCCTCCCCAGGGGAGCGGCAGGACCCTGCCTCAGGACCCCGCTACGGCCCCAGCCAGGCCGACTTTGCCCACTGACTTGCCACTCTGGCCACACCGCGCCACGTGCCGCCCCTCGTCTCGGCTGGCCGCCTTCCTCACCCCCGTGCCCACCGGGTCCCCAGCAGCACTGGACCCCCAGCTCACACTCGGCTGGTCCAAGAGTATCTTCCAGGGACTCGGGGACCAGAGCTCCTGGGCCCCAGAGGCCAGGCCTGGCCCACAATGGGTGCTTGCCGGAAAGAGCCCCGTGGGGAGCCCACAGAGGCAGGGCTTCTGGCCCCACGGTCCTGGCGTCTCATCTACAGAGTCCCAGGCGCCCCGCTGTGCTAACTGTCCATACGCAGTTCTCGAGGAACAGGGAAGAAGGCTCAGGAAAGACAGTGACCGTGGGCCCCTGATGAGGGCCCATGGGAGGGATCTTAGGCCTTGAGCGCTGAGATGCAAGCTCGGCTTCCAGGTGAGGCTGCCGCAGAGGACCCGAGAGGAACCCGCTGGCACACGCTTGTCTGCCTGGGAGCTGGGGGAGCCCACGTCAGCAGGTCGTGAGATCACGGCCCCGAGCGGGCACGGGGGGGGGCGGGGGGGCGGCGGGGCACGGAGCCGCGGGCCCAGGAGCGGTCTCTCCGCCAGCCTGGGGGCTAAGAGCCCAGGCAGCATCTGCAGCCCCTCCCTGCGGGCCCCCCGGAGGACAAGCCCCGGGACAGAGCCAGGCTGGGCTGGGGAAGCGTCTTCACACCCGTGGAACCGCGCCTTCCCGGGGCACCTGGCTGTGAGCCCAGCTTCACGGCACGCCGGCAGGGCACCCTGCGCACGTCCGCGACTCTCTCAGGTGCCCTCGCCCCTGCAGCCTGTGTCCCCAGCTGCCGGGAGGGCGGCCAGTCAACAGGTGCGGGGTGTGGTCAGCACAGCGCCCTTCCACAGGGCACCCTAGGTGTCGGTTCCTACGCCCGTCTGTCCTTCCTGTTGTTCTCATTCTTCCCAGGGACCCGAGGGACAGTCTGACAGTGTGACAAAGCCACAGCACAGTGCCGCGCAGCCCTCACCCCGGCATCCCAGGAAGTCGTCCCGGAAGAGCACGCAGACACGCGCCCTGCGTCAGAGAGGACGGGCAGACAGCGGGAGGGAGAAGCCAAGCAGACCCCAAACCGCCGTTTGCTAAGCTCTTCTGAGGCGGTAAACTTCCCGCGGGACGGACACAGGGAATGAGAGAGAAGATGGGAAAGAAGTGTGGGGCCAGGAAAAGGGGCACCACGACAGACCCCACAGACCTCAAAGGATGAGGGAAGGGCAGCCGCAGCTTAGAGCAAATGCACCAACCCGGACCAAGCCAACCGGCCGCCAAGCCGCCCGAGGGTGACCGCGAATACACTACAGCCCACACTGCCCAAGCTCCGGGACTTGGGGCTGCGGACCGTCTGGAAAGAAAACCTCTGGGCCCAGCCGTGTCCACTGGAGAATGGCACCAACGCTCAAGGAAGCAAGAACACCAACGCTCCGTCCCTCGACCAAAACACGAGGGACGGGAGCGCGTCCCCACGGGTCCCACGAGAGCCATCGCCTGGGGATCCACACGGCACCCAGCAAGCCGCTGCACAGCGACTCCCGGGACAGCGACGCTCGAGGACCAGGTGGGCTTACCCGGGAGGAAGGGCAGGTGGGCCGGGAAGCCCGCGACTGAAGACAGCGGAGCCGGGCCGCGACCCCGGAACGCGACCCCGGAACGCGCGCAGCAGCCGGTCCACCGCCGCTCGCGGTAACGACTGTCGGCGAACCCGGCGCAGAACCGGCTCCGCACCTCCACGGCCGGAAACCTCGGGCTGCGCGCACAGTCCGCGGGCGGCACGGGCGCGAGGCGGGGACTCGGGCCTCACCGACGGCAGCGGGACCGCGCAAGCGGGGCAGCCGGTCCGGGCCCCAGCCCTCCTGCGCGAACAGCGGAAGGTGCGCGAGCGGCGGGGAAGGCCGCGACGGACACGACCCGCGCCGCACACGCGCCCCCACGACTGCGAGCGGCTCCCAGGGCCTCGGGCCGCAGAAAGGCCAGTGCGTGCGCCCAGGGCGCCCCGCGGGCCTGCAGCGGCGCCGTCCCCTCCAGCGCCTTCCTCCGCCTGGGGAGGGTCACGCCGCAGCCACGACAGGACCCGCCGCGGACACCAGCGCCCTCCAGGGCCAAGTCAGCGGCAGCGGCCGAGGGGAAGACGCCGGCCCCGGACGTGGGCACCGAGCGCACCCCGCGCGGAGCAGCGGGGACGGCGGCTCGCGGGACGGGGACGACTGAACTTTTCTTTGTGCTCGCGGGGCGGCCGCCCTGACCCCCGGAGCCGCCCCACCGCCGGCCGCAGCGGCCGTGTTCGCTCTGGAGGGACGGGGCGGCCGCGCCACCGGCGTCCGTCCTGCCAACTCCGCTATCCGCCGTCCCGGGCTGCGGGGCGGGGACGGGCTCCGCTCGGGCACCGGGGACCACCCGGCTGCGGGAGGGCTGCCCCCCGGGGACCCCCGCGTCCCCCGCGTCCCCCCCGCGCCCGCACGTCCCCCGCACCCCCTGCCCCCCGCGCCCTCCGCGCCCCCCGCGCCCCCGCCCGCGCGGACCCACCGTCCAGCGACACGAACTGGCCCACGGCCGACGAGCCGCCGCCGCTGTTCTCCACGAACTGCACCTCCGACACGATGATGTTGTCCTCCAGCACCGACCCGCAGCCGGTGCACACGGCGTCGCCGCGCGCCGCGTCCAGCTCGATGTCGGTGCCGCCGCAGCCGCGGCACACGCGGCCCGTCATGACGGCGGCGCCCGCGCGGGCCCGTCCGCCCCGGCCCCGGCCCCGGCCCCGGCCCCCGCCCGCCCGCGCGTCCGCCCGCCCGAGTCTCGCGAGGCCGCCGCCGCCGCCGAGCCCGCCGATTCGCCGCGGCAGATTCGCCGCGCAGGCCGCGGCCGCGCCGCCCGCAACGGTCGTGCCCGCGCGCCGGAGACGGGCACCGGGACTGCGGCGCGGCCGCGAGGACTCGAACCCGCCGCCTCCGGACGCCGGCGCCGCCGCCGGACCTCAGACCCACGGACCCGCAGGCCTCACGGGCCGCGCGCAGGCGCCAGCGGTAGGCGGGGCCGAGCGGTGGGCGGGGCCTGGGTGGGGAGCGCCGCCGGGGACGGACTGGGAGCGGCGGGCGGAGCCAGGAAGGTGGGCGGGGCCGGAGCGGCCGGGGCGGAGCCGGGACGGCTGTGGGCGGAGTCTGGGCGGCTGTGGGCGGGGCCGCGGCGGCGGGCGGAGCGCGCTCTGTTCCCGGAGTCCGCACGGGGCTGCAGGCCCGCCCCGGCTCCCCGGCTTCCGCCTGACGGTGCGCGGCCGCCTGCGCCCCGGCCCCTGTAGCGTCCCCGCAGGGGCCCGCCGTGGCCGGCACTTAGGGGCGCCTCTGGGTTCCCCTGGGCCCGACTCGCGACCCGCGCTCCGGCGCTGCAGGGGCGGCGCCCCCGGGCGGACGCGGACACGCGCGGGGCCGCGCTGCTCGGACGCTGAGGTCTGGGGCGTGGGGGACGCGGCCGCGCTCAGGCCCCCGGGAGGCGCGCTCGCAGCGGGAAGCCGGCGGTCGGGTCGGTGCACGTGGCCCTGGACGCGGATTCCCGCAGCCCCCGGAGCCGGCCGTCGCGAGCGCGGTCAGGACTGTGGGGCAGTGAAGGCCAAACGCCGGAGGAGGGGCCGCCCTGTTCCCCTGCGGGCGCTGAGCCGCGGCCGCGGCCGATCGCGCAGGGACTCCCCCACGGCACGACCCCGCCGGGGGCAGGCGGCCCAGCGCGCGCAGAAGCGGAGGGGCCTCGAGCCCCGCCGGACAGGGCGGCGGCCTCTCCTGCACTCAGAGTGGGCAGGAGGTCCGTGGAGCCCCGGCCTCCCCCTGTTCTGCGAACGGATTCCACGTAGCGTCCAGCACAAGAGTCCAGCCGGGCCAGCCGGATGGCATCGGGCGAGAGGAGGTGCCGGGCCCGGCTCTGTGCTGTGTGGGCCGCGGGCTGGCCTCTGAGCCTGGCCTTGCGTGGGCGCTCCGGCTCTCCTGCACTCGGCAGCGCCAGGCCCACTGCCCTACTGCGGCGCCGGCGTCAGGCCCCTGCGGCCCATGCGGCCCATGCAGGGCCCGGGTGAGTCCCAGCCACAGGCAAAGATGCCTAAGAGGCCAGAGCCCGAAGAACTTAGCTGAAAACCCTAAAGCACGGCCTTTTCTTCATAAAAAGGTTTCACTCGTGACCAAAACAGGCAGAAGATAGGAAAACATTGGGGAAAAACCACCGTCCGCACCGCAGCCTGTTCCCGTCCTGCCGGCTTGGCTCGCCTCCCCTCATGGGCCCATCTCGCTGGGACACCAGGGCAATCGCAGTGCTGCTGGGCTCACACCTGTCCCCTCCCCGCCTGCGTGGACGTGAGCCCGCCCCCACCCCCAGCCCCCTCCACCCAAGCGGATTTTGTGCTGCTCCTAAGCAGTGCAGTCGGGTGTCTGTGAGACGCACACGCGCCATCCTCTTCCTCCTCAGCACGGCTGGATTTGCTCACTGAGACCTTCTATTCGCCGCCGCTGCCGTGTCCTCGATGGTGCACACTGCAGAGGGGATTCTGCATGGCATCTCCTGCTGAGCACGTGAGGCTGTTGCAGGGGTGAACCTCGTGTTGGTGGGCCCCCCGCACGTGGGAAAACCCCACAAAGACCCCCGGGGTGCGTCTGGGGCTGCACAGGTCGCACACCCTCCGCGCCCCGGGAGAGCCAAGTGGGGCGGCTGTGGTCACTCTCTGCCTCCGCCACGCCGGGTCCTGCAGGGAGGGGAGGGCCGCCGCCAGGCCCCGGCTGCTGCCAGTGCGGACGGGACACACTTGGGCGGGGGGCGGAAGGGAAATGTCCCTGCAAGGACAGACAGCCGAAGGGGACAGAGCATTGGGACGAGCTGAGACCGCAGCCACGGCGCCCGGGAAGCAGCCTGAGAGCTCTTCTCTCCGGCCGCCTGTCCTGCGCGCCTGCAGAGAGGCCGCGGGCCTCCAGACACAGGGCCCCTCCCCCGCCGACCCTGAGAGGCCCCTGTGGGGAGCGGTGGGGAGCAGGGAGAGTAGGCGGTCGTCCCTGCTGGGCCCTGTGCCGGGGGAGGGGGCATCTGGAGGGGAGCCCACCCTCTGGGACCTGGCTGCAGACCTCACAGGCCAGATGCACAGCCCTGACGCGGGGGACAGGGAAAGGGCACAGGGTGAACCCGCGGTGTGGGGTCAGGTGGGGCACCGGGGAGCGGCTGGGCCACGGGCCCGGGAAGCAGGGCGGGCAGCAGTAGCCCGACCCTCATACAGAACTGAAGGCTGGGGGTCCTTCCATTCAGCTCTTTCAAGACATCCTTCCATTGTCTTCCTGCTCCCATCATTTCTGCAGAAAAATTCTGTGTTATCTCTTTCTGTTGCACCCAGAGGATAAGACACCAGTTTTCCTGGATGCTTTTAAATTTTGACTTTCAGGAGTTTTATTAGGATGTTCCTAGGTGTATTTCCTTTGTACTTACACCAATTAAAATTCATAGAATGTCTTTACGGTTTTTGTTTTTCATCTTTTTAAAAAATTCTTGGCCAATATCATTCAAATATTGCTTCTGCGCCATCGTCTGGGAACCCTCTGCTCTGGGTCGGGGCGACATCCAGGCCCCGTTAGCAGCGGGCACCGTGCCTCCCGCACGCAGCTCTGGATCTGTAGTCCCCGTTGCCCCCGCCCTGCCCCTGGGTATTTTCTACTCACCCAGGCTCCACTTCACAAATCCTCTTTTCTGCTCTCCAGAACCTGTGGTTGAAATCATCTACTCGGGGGAGGCCTGGGTGGCTCAGTGGGTTAAGCCTCTGCCTTCAGCTCAGGTCATGATCTCAGGGTCCCGGGATTGAGCCCCACATCGGGCTCTCTGCTCAGCTGGGAGCCTGCTTCCCCCTCTCTCTCTGCCTGCTGCTTTGCCTACTTGTGATCTCTCTCTCTCTCTGTAAAATAAATAAAATCTTTAAAAAAAAAAAAACCTAAAAAAAAATCCATTTAGTTGCTGATGTCACTTCTCCAACATATACTTGGTACTTTCTCTTTAGACATCCGTTCCCTGAATAAATTCTCCCTTGTTTCCATTTGTTTTCTCACGCGTATTAACATTTTACGGTTCGTTGCAGGGACTCTCCTATCTGGTGACCCATGGGTTCATGTTGACTGTTTATTCCTGGTTCGTGGGACCCTGTCTCCTGGCATAGCTGATCATTTTGAGATAAATGAGGTTCCCCCTGCTGGAAAACGTTGAGGCTTGGGGAGACGTCCTGCAATTCAGAGAGAAATCATTTTTATTCTGCCACTCAGCGAGGGTAAGGGTCTGCTCCTTGATACAGTCGGGCACTGAGGGGGTTCCAGCTCCGTTTCGGGCTTGGGGTGGATACTCTGTTTTCTTGCTTGCAGGCATTGCCTCCTAGGGGCTGGACCAAGCCTGAGGAGTCACGGGGGACCCCGGACCCTGCGGGGCAGTCCTGGACCTCCACCTACTGTGAGATTCCCCATACCTCTGCTTGCCTTTTCTTACCCCGCCCCCTGCCCCTTGACTTTTATTTAGGTCTTTCTTAATTTCTCCCGAAAATGCTTTTGGGTTTTGTTTACAGCTTGGTGGAGCTATAGCAGGGATGGAATACCCACACGTAATGATGTGTCTGATTTGATGAGTTTCCCTTTCGGCTTCTTGTTCGGCCCAGGGGCCACTTACTGGGTTTGGCGAGTGCTGCCACCCATAACCACAGTCACCTCCATGACCTTCCTCCTGGAACTGGCCCCTTTGCGTCCGCGGCTCTGGAACTGGCCGTTTCTGCCTTCTGTCTCGGGTCTCCGGAGGTTTCCCAGTGTTACCGACCCTCTCCAAGAACCACAGTGGGTTCACTGGATCTCTTTAATGCTTTTGTTTTCTATTTCACTGATTTCTACTCTTGATGTTTATTCTCTTGTCCCCTCTGCTTAAGTGAGGTTTATAATCAGTTCTTTCTCTGCCTGGTTTTGTAGGGGGGAGACGAGCTCATGGACACGGCTTCCTTGCTCTATGACGCGGGCCTTGCAGTGCTAGACATCTGCCTCTAACCACCACTTTAGTCGAACCCCCAAATTTCAACGTGTTCAGTTTTCATTTTGTTCAATCTGCTGTTCTTTCTACTTTCTCTCTCGATTTCTTGGCGGACCCAAGGGTTATTCGGACGCCCAGTGTTGAGTTTGGGGAACGGGATGGGGTGGTTGGTTTCTGAGCGCCCCATCTGTTACACTCCCTGGGCGCACACCCTCTCCGCACACGGCCGCACTCAGCCCTCGCGGCCACACTGTGCGGCTGCAGACCCTGTTCCCTGCATTTCGTGGAGCCCCTGAGAGTCTGAGGGGGGACAGCCCTAATCCACGTGGCCGACAGCAGACAAGCCGGAGTCGGGCCTGGATCCACTGAATCCTGTCCTCACTCTGTGAGCCGGTAGGGCTCACGGGGAAACTCCCAGAGGAGAGGGTGCAGAGACCCCCGGGGCCCTCCTGGCTCCTGCATGCGAGTGGGGGGTTTCAGGGAGCACAGGGGCAGGGGTTGGGCATGGCAGCATCCACGAGGGCAAGAGGTTTGAAGAGTGTGGCTGGTTTGGGTGATGGGGAGGAGGGGGTGCCATCAGGGTCAAGAAGATTTTTTTTTTAAAGATTTTATTTATTTATTTGACAGAGAGACACAGTGAGAGAGGGAACACAAGCAGGGGGAGTGGGAGAGGGAGGAGCAGGCTTCCTGCCGAGTAGGGAGCCTGATGCAAGGCTTGATCCCAGGACCCTGGGACCATGACCTGAGCCGAAGGCAGAGGCTTATTGACTGAGCCCCCCCCAGGCACCCCTGGGCCAAGAAGGCTCTGCTCAGACGGACCACAGAGCGAGTGAGCCACCCGAAGTTGGGTGCGGACGCAAAGAATGGAGTCAGTGAGCGAGAACGCAGGGAAGCTGCTCCCTGGGGCATCTGTCAGCACCCCCCACCCCGCCGGGCAGGCCCCAGCAGCTGGTACACAGAAGATGCTCACTGAGATCAGATGGCTCAGATGGGCTGGGCCACAAGCTCAAAGGGCCAAGCATGAGGAGACAGAGGGCATGACGCCCGCCCCCGAGCACCCACGAGGGCGCCCGTGTGAGCAGGTTAGGGAGCAGAAGTCAGGCTGGGGAAGGGCAAGTGGTGCCCTCCAGTCAACCGTGAGAAGGGCCCTGGGTTTTCTTCTGCTCTCTCTGATCCCAGGGACACATGAGCAGCCAGGCTGGGCCCCAGCCGGGGGCTCAGGATGTGACCGTTCCTTGGAGGGGACCCCAGAAAGCAGCGTGGCCGTCAGACTGGAAAGCCCCTGGCTTTAAGCTAAGCTGACCCGCCCAGGAGAGGAAGCAGAGAGGGTTTCCTGACCCTGGGGCCTGGCTAGTTGGGTTCCAGCGCCGGGCTCCACAGATGGCCCCTCCTCACAGCTTTCTGTGTCTGCCATGCCATTTCGTTAATTCTCTGCATTTTATGATGCTTTGATGCCGTGTGGCCATGCAGATCCAGGGTCCGCTCATTCCTCGAGACAGTGAACTGCTGGCCTGGGCTCTCCTTTGATACACAAACCAACGACCCCTAAACAGACACCGTCTGCCCCATGTCATTGCACGCCTGCAGTCCAGGACACTATCCCTCTGCCCTGGTTGACCCCAGGGCCAGGCTCCAGACCACTAGGGGCCACCCCTCCAGCCCAGAGACCAATCCTAAGGCTCCCATCACCTCGCCTTTCCACCCAATACACGGCCACGGGCCAGTTCTCCAAACCCCCCTCCTGTCTGCATAATAGGGGTGATGGTCCCTCCATCGTCATTTTGTAGGAGCACTTGGGGGAGCAACCAATATCCTACGGACACTGGTTTTGTTTTCAGACAGCTCAGAATACCCCTCCCTCTCCGTGAGGCTTGGTGGGGCTGCATCCATCCTCCTCCACGAGAGCTGAGGGCCAGGGCATGTGTCCCCACGCTGAGACCCAGCACGGTCACCCACCTCTGCAGCTCAGATCAAGAACTGGACTTCTCAGGATGTGTCCTGATATCTCCAAGCCTCAGCTGAATCCAGTGATCCAAACAAACGTCCCCAGAAGGGAAGGGCCTGGGGAGAGGGGCCATCACGGTGGAGACACAGCCCCTGAACTGGGTCATCTGGATTAGCTGGGCGACGGTGCAACATTAGTCGGTAGAACGCTTGGATCCCTATTCGCAGACCCCCAGTCTACTGCAAGATTTAAAATTATGTACAAACACATGATTTCCCGGCCCAGAGGGTAAGGGGCCCACTACTTACCTGCTGGATACACAGGATCTGTGCCTCGGACAAGGGTGATGCCACACCTGCTCTCCCCACCTCTGGCCTGGTCTCAGGCCGTGTCTGGCTCAGACCTGTGCCATCCCCCACCTCTGCCCTGGTGCCAAACCCAACGTCCTGGGCCCACCGCCATCCGGCCCACCTTCACTCTTCGACTGAAGAAACACCATTGCTGGCTCCCGGGGGGCTCAGTCAGTTAAGTGTCTGCCTTTGGGTGAGATCAGTCCTGGGATCCAACCTGCGTCCGGCTCCCTGCTCAGTGGGAAGCCGGCTTCTCCCTCTGCCTGCCTGTTCCCCCTGCTTGAGCTCTCTCTCCGACACATAAAAAAAAGAAAGAAAGAAATACTGTTGCCTTCAGATCACCAAGATCATTTTTGCTAATTGTAAAACATTAGGAAAATAAGGAAAGCCCCAAAGAAAACCAGAAGTCAGCCCCACACCCGCTGAGCTGCCCTGAGCTGGGCGGGTGGTTCCGAGGTCCAGCGGCCGCTGCTCTCCTGCCTCCAGCGGCTCATCCGGGAGCACCCTGCAGACAGCTGTTTCAGGGCCTCGCGGTTTCCGTCTCCAACATTTACTTGCTGGAGTGGCAAATGGTGACACTGTTTCCACTGCGGGAAACACAGGGAACGGGTAAGGTTTAAACACAAAGGTGGTCTCGCTCTCAGGGCCGAGAGCAGCCAGGGCAGAGGCAGCAGCGTGCGTGCGTCCTTCTTCCGTGCCCTGTGCCCAAACCCGGGACGCGCTGTGCGCTCGGCTGTGCGTGCCGCTGTTTCCCACGTGACATGCACAGAGCATCTCCCCATCGCGGGACAACTTCAAGGGTGTCCATTCTGCTGGCGACCCTGTACACCCCCATGCGGACACGTCCTCGGCTGTCAGACGTTCCTCTACCTGAATTCTGCTCTTTGAAATGTCACGCGCCACTTCCCCTACCCCTGCTGACATTCCCTGCATTGCCTGAAGACACCCGAGACCCGCAGCTGAGCGACCGTGCAGAGGCTGCTGGCTCCGGCCCCCGAGCGGCCGCTGCACTAAGGAGTGCGGTGGGCACCTGCCGTGAGCAGAGTGAGACACCACGGTGTCCTGGTGACCACAGGTCCACATTTAGTCCACGCTCACGTGTGTCCAAGAGCCGGGGAAACATGCATCTTTTTTTAACTTGCAATTTTTGATTCTGGTGCCAGTGAGCAATGCAGTGTCTCTACCCGACGTCTTTTTTGTTTGTTTGTTTGTTTGTTTGTTAGACACTGACGGGGACACATTAGCAGGCTCCCTGCTGAGCAAGGAACCAACATGGGGCTTGATCCCAGGACTCCGGCCGGGATCATGACCTGACCCGAAGGTTAAGCCACTGAGGCGTCCAGGTGCCCTCCATCCGACACCTTTTGTGACTCTTCTGCTGCTTTTCTGATCTTTTCGCACTGGGACCTTTGAACGGCCTGGTAGATTTGCATGATTCCCTTAGATACTGGGTGTTACCCTGGCGAGAAAGCACTCTTGCTTGTTGAGGGAGCAGGAGCTGAGGTGGGGGCCCTTTGTGTGGCTGCTTTCTCCGGGCCTGGGAGGAGCCCAGCCAGAGGGCACCCAACACCCAGCCGGCGGTCGGCTTGGTCTGCTGGCTTCTGATGTCGGAGCCGGCACGGTTGCCCTCTGCGTTCAGTGTCCAATTCACGCGTGTGCATTGCAGAGGAAACAGGAACCAAAGACAAGCAAAAAGGAGGAATCGAATCGAGTGAATGCCCAGCACGCAGGTGCTTTCTCCACATGTCGGATCCGTCTCTAACCCGAGCACACGTCCTCTACACACATCGCCTGCCTGGAAATACCTGTTCCACCTGCCCACGTGTTCATTAGCCAAAGATGGCGCCATGGATTCTGTTTTTAGGCATCTGCACACATATGGTTTCCCACGGCTGTCTCGCATTTGCCACGTTTGCTGGCCAGCTGTGTGACCTAACTGCACCCTGCTCTGTGACCCTGGAAGGCCCCTGCAGGGAGGCAGGCTAGCTGAGTCTGCAATTGTACCCCATTCCCTACTGGGCTGACGTCGACCTCAGGGTCGCTGGCAAGTGTCGCTGAGGGGTGCTGCCACACGCAGGGCCTTCTGACCGGCCTCCAGCAGTTCCCGGATGGGGGTGCTGATCCTTCCAGGTGCTGGTACCCACCCCCCACACCAGCACCAGCACAGGGACCCTGGCGAGGAACAGGAGCATCTCTCGCCCGCGACTCTGGCTGGTCCCCACCGTTGGTGGGGGCACCTTTCCCAGCCTCTCCGTGGCTCCTACCCATTCACGGGGGGCTAGCGTGCTGGGGACCACAGACACATTTCCCCCACTCACCGTCTCACTCTGCGGACAGTGGTTTGGCCATGGACATCTCTGACACGTCCAGCCCTCAGCCAGGAGTGTCCTTCGGTGGTTCTACACTAAGAGAGCTCAGGGGCTCTTTGCTGTGCTTCACGGGGAGGTCCGTCTGGGTCTCCCGCTGGCGTTTTGTCCGGGGAAGGCTGATATCTGATTGTCCTGGGGGCGCGAGGAGAGCCCGTCCACCTGCTTGCCCTGCCCTCTTTGTGTCCTTGTGGATTCCAGCACGGTTGTGGCCCTGGCCATTTCAGAAGACACTCACGTGGGTTAGGAAAATTGGTCTCCTCCAAGGTGCGGTTCCAGTGCTGACAACGAGCTCCAGCTTCACTCGGTGCACACCCGTGAGCTTGGCTGACGGCATGGCGTGGCAGGCCCCGTGTCTCCGCTGAGAGGACTCAGGATGGCCCTCCAGGACACCCAGGCAGCTCTCCTTCCAGCAGGACCTGTCAGCAGCTTCCCAAGGTCCTTGTGGCAGTCCGAGGTCTCCAGAGACACGGACCCCCACGAAGCACGTGGACAAGGAGATTCTCTGCGAGCTCGTGGGCCGAGGACCTGGCTCTGTGACCACGGGGCCTGAGAGTCCCGCGATCTGCCGTCCCCGAGCCGTGGCGGGGGAGCCCGTGCTGTGACGCAGCCCGAGTCCTGAGGCCAGAGAACCAGGGGAGCCCAGGGTGAGAGTCTCGGTCCGAGGACAGGACGGGAGGGGAAGCATCTCCCCTCAGCGATGAGGCGGGAAAAGGGGGCACATCCGCCCTTCCTCCACCTGTAGTTCGGCCCGGGCCCTGGACCGGACGGGGCCCAGCACCCTGGGACGGCCACCCACCCCCTTCACCGAGCCCCCACCCCTTGCCGGTCTCCCCGGGAGCCCCCCGCCCCCACCCGCCCCAGGAGGAATGTCTGACCCGGGCGCCTGTGGCCAGTTGTGCCCACACACAAAGGGGTCCCCACCCTCCTCCGTCACCGTCTTTGGATCCGTCTCCTCGCTGAGAAACGAGGTGTCGCTGACACACAGTCACATAGTCCTTCACAAGCCAGGCACATGCCCGTAGCGTCCACTGGAAAGCTGAGAAAGGAGGCTTCCCCTCTGGGGGGTGGGTCTTGTCCAGCCCTCAATGGAAGGCTCTGTCCCAAGGGAGAGGTGAGAACAGACGCGGGTCCCACCCAGCTCTCGCCACAAGATGCATTTTGTTGTGTTGTTCGCTGTTTGGGGGACGGACCTTCCCTTAACTCCCTGGAGCATGGAACAGTCCCAGAGCTTTCTGGGTTTCCTCCTGCTTTTTGTCAGAACATAACCAAATTCTCTTAATAGTGACAATACAAGCTCCTCCTTCCCATAGCCCTTACTAACGTTTTAGGGAATAATTGACTGTTTTAATCAGATGCTGGTAATGCTTTGCCACATATATGGTGTTGGTCTAAATGCACCGCAGGGACACCTGGGTAAACACGTTATAGTATTTCCACATCACAGACACCAAAAGGCTATTGAAAGCTACACTCCAGAGAAGCAGTCAAAGATATAAAAAATGCTCATGGTGTGTTATTAGGTGAAAAAAACCCAGTCCGTATACTTCAGCCCAGATTTTGGAGAAAAAACAAAGTATATATGTTGAGAAAGAGATGGTAGAGGCACAGCCGTGAGGCTGCCCGAGGGACAGTGGGCTGTCGGTTCTCTTTCTCCCCCTTTTATGTCACTCTGTGCCTCCAGTGCAGTGGCTCGAGATGATGGCAGCACATGACGGAGCAGAAGAACCAGCATCCCTGAAATGTCTACACTGCCCTGAGCAATCTGCACTTTCTTTGCCATCCCGATCAAAATTGCCAACAGCATTTTTCATGGGGCTGGAATAAACAATCCTAAAATGTGCAGGGAACCACAAAAGACCCCGAACATCCAAAGCAATCTTGAGAAAGAAAAGCAAAGCTGGAGGCATCACGATTCTGGATTTCAAGGTCTATCTATTACAAAGGTGCAGTGATCAAGACAGCATGGTGCCAGCACAAAAACAGACACACAGATCAAGGGAACAGAATAGAGAACCCAGAAGTGAGCCCATAGTTATACGGTCAATTTATCTTCAACAACGCAGGAAAGAATATCCAAAGGGAAAAAGACAGCCCCTTCCAGAAATGGTGTTGGGAAACTGGACAGCAACCTGCAGAAGAGTGAAACCGGGCCGCTCTCTTACACCACACACAAAAATAAATTCCGATTCAATGAAAGACCTAAGTGTGTGATAAGACGCCATCAAAATCCTAGAGGAGAACATGGGCAGTAACCACTTCGACATTAGCTTACACATTCTCACCAAGTATGTCTCCTGAGGCAAAGGAAGCAAAAGCAAAAATGAACTATTGGGACTTCAACAAAACGAAAAGTTTCTTCACAGCAAAGGAAACAGTCAACAAAAGTAAAAGACAACTGACAGAATGGGAGAAAACATTTACAAGTGACATAGCCAATAAAGGATTAGTAATCAAGATATATAAAGAATTTACATAACTCAACACCCAAAAAACCAAATAATCCAATTTAAAAATGGGTGAAAGGCATGAACAGACACTTTTCCAAAGAAGAGGTAAAAACGGCCAGCAGACACATGAAAAAGTGCTCCACATAACTCGGCATCAGGGAAATACAAATCCAAACCACAGTGAGATGCCACCTCACACCAGTCAGAATGGCTAAAATTAACAAGTCAGGAAATGACAGATGCTGGCGAGGATGCGGAGAAAGGGGAACCTCCGACACTGTTGGTGGGAACGCAAGCTGGTGCAACCACTCTGGAAAAACAGAATTACCCTATGATCCAGTAATTGTACTACTACTGAGTATTTGCCCCAAAATACAGAAACACTAATTCACAAGCATACATGCTTGTGTGTATAGTGGCATTATCTACAATAGGCAATCTGTGGAAGCAGCCCGAGTGTCCACTGATACATGAATGGGTAAGGAAAAGGTGATGTAGGTGATGTAGATAGACAACAGAATATCATCCAGCCATAAAAAGAACAAAATCTTCCCATTTGAAACAGCATAGATTAGATGGAGCTGGAGAGTACGAATGAAGTAAGTCAGTCAGAGGAAGACAAAGACTGTATGATTCTGCTCATATCTGGAACTTAAGAAACAAAATATCTAATTAAACAAGAGAAGAACAGGAAAAGCAGACTCAAATATAGAGAAGAGACAGATGTCCACCAGAAGGAAGGTGAGACACGGGAAGGATTAAGAGTGCACTGCCCACGATGAGCACGGAGGACTGTCCAGAACGGTAGGACCACTGCAGTATACACCTGAAACATAACACTGCTTTTTAATGTAACATAGTGGAACTAAAATAAAACAATAAAAATTCAGGGGAAAAAACACAGCGGCAGCAGGGCGTGTGGACTGGACAGGAAGATGAGCACAGTATCTAAATGTAGAAAATCCCGAAGAGTCCCTAGAGAAAGTACCAGAACCACCATCTCCAGAATCTTTGTTTGGGTAAAGAGTTCATGAATCTGGCACCAAAACCATAAAGGAAACAACTGACTAGTTGAACTTCACCAAAATTTGAAACTTTGCTTTTTCAAAACCAGCATTAATAAGATGAAAATACAAGCCACAGATTGGAGAAATATTTGCAAATTACAGTCTGATGGCTAGCTCCTTTCCAGAATATAGAAAGAACTCTTACAATTCAATAACACAAATGTGACCATCCCAACTAAGAGATTTGAGACATTTCAGCAAAGAAGCACACAAAGGGCCAAGAAGCACACGAAGAGATGCTCAGATCATTGTTCGTTAGGGAAATGCACGTCAGACCACAAGGAGATGCTGTTTGGCAACCACTAGTCGAGTGAAAAAGACAGACCCCGAGCGCCGCTGAGGACCCCGAGCGCCGCTGAGGACGGAGCAGCAGCAACGCTCACAGGCTGCTGGTGAGAAGGGAACGTGCTGAGTCACTCTGGAAGAAGCCCGCCGTTTCATGACGTTCCTCCACGCGTCTCGTTGGTCAAGGGTTCGCGTCCTACGCAGCTGCTCTTGCAGGAGTCCGCCCGACGGAAAACCGGGGTCCCCACGAAGACTCGTTCACGGATGTTCACGGCGGCTTTCGTCCTTGTAGTTGCCGCTGGAAGCAAACCCACGTCCTCCAGCCGGTGAATGGACGGGCAGAAGGCGGCACATGTCTGCGACGGGACATCGCTGGGCTGGTCGTCAGAAGAACGAAGCACTCCCAGGGCCGCGGGGAGGAACCCCGGGAGCCGCTCGCTGAGTGAGTGGGTCGCATACCGTCTACGTCCATTTGGGAGAAACGTCCAGAGAAGGCACATCTGCGGAGACAGAAAGCAGGTGGCGGTCGCAGGGGCTGGAGACACAACAGAGGGGACGGCCAGTGGGCTTGGGGAGGGGTCGGGTGCTGAGAAAGGCCTAAAGGTGGTGGTGACGGTGGCACAACGTTACAAAGGTACGGAGACCGTTTGATCGTCGCCCTCAATGGGTGGGTTCTGGGCGACGTCCTTAAGCGGATGCCACACCCAGCGCAGAGCCCGGTGCGGGCTCAACCTGGACGCGCTGAGATCAGGACCTGAGCCGACATCAGGAGTCAGATCCTTAATCCACTGACCCGCCAGCTGCCCCACGGGTTCTGTTACGGCTAATTCTACGTTAGTGAAGCTGTTCGAAAGAAAAGCCACCGAGGATGCTCCATCTCCTGGCCGGGAGGAGAGGAGGGATGCGCGGCCATTGGTGGGAGGAGCCAGGGGCCTTCAGGAAGCGGAGTGAGAGCGACCCGGCAGTGGGCAGAGCGGACGGACAGACGCCGTGGCCTGTGCAGGCATAAAGTCCGAGAGTGCTTCATACCCTCTCGCGTGTGCCCTGTCCACATCCCTCCGTCCTAGCCAAGACTGCCATCATCAGAGGAAAGCGGGGGTGTCCTTTGCTCATTTTCTGCTGGAAGAGGGACCTGGTGCGGGATCTGGGATCTCGGGCGGCAGGCTTGACATGGTGGGTTTGGGGGCGAGGATAACTCCAGAGAGGTGCTTGGCGCGGGAGGAGGGAGTAAGCTCTTCTCCAGACGCTTGTGCTGTTCCTGCCGACCCCAGGGCACCCCGATGTCTTTGTTTCACAACCTTTGTGTTTTGTCCTGGGAAGTGAAGCATCTGCCACGGGGCGTTCAACACTCTTGGGACAGGATTTGTTTGGAGGGGAGAAGCTTCCGGAAAGTAGACCATCACGAGTCCTGCGGGAGCTCCGGCAGCAAGACCCGCGAGGCCGAGGTTCCTAGCCGCTGCCGAAGGAAAGCAATGACTCGGGGCCCTTGCCCCCTCCCCGGGGGTTTGCCGGCGTCTGCGTCTGCGGTGTAGACCCTGCCACGTGGCCGACTTCCAGCTGCCCACGGGTGCTGCACACGTGAGCTCAGGAGTGCGGCCAGCGGCATTTTCGCCAGATGCAAACACACGAGGAGCACAGAGCGTCCTAAGAATGCATTACGCGTGGCAGCACGCCTCCTGTGTGTTTGTTACCTTTATATTTCGTGACATTTATTGGATTATAAATTTATATAATTTAATTTATAATGCTGGCTGTGAAACGGCGGTCCTATCTTTTGCAGATTTTTCTACTTGGTTTTTTTTTTTACTTACTGATTTGCAAGAGCTCTTTAGGGGTTAAAAAAATTCTTTTGCTACATCTTTTGCAAATTTTCCAAGTTTGTGGTCTTTTGGCTTTTTTTCGGAACATGAACAAAATGGTGAGGCTTCTCTTTTAGAGCTTCGTGGTTTGCTTATAAAAACATGTAAAGCATTCTTTCCAGTTTTTTTCTAGAGCCTTTATTGTTTCATGTTTCATGATTAAATTCTTGCTCTGTCTGGAATTTATTTTGGTGTAAAAAGCGAGGTAAAGATTAAATTGTTCTTGTTTTTCTTTTTTTGAGTCCAACCTGTCATCCCATAGCATTTTTGGGGTAACCCACCTTTCCCTGATAATCCCTGTGCAGCTGTGTCCACCCCCTGGGTTCCTGAGTGCCTGAGGCACATTTTTGGCTCTCGGCCTCCACCCCCCGCCCCCCCCCGCCCCCAGCTGGTCCCTACTTCCTGACACCCGTCACTTCATCCTTAAGGTCAATGCAGCCCTGCCTCCCTCTTCTCCTGCAAACGCATCCTGGCCATAGGCTCGCACTCAGTGTCCCGCGTACATCTGAGAATTAATGTGACTACATGCAAATCGACATTTTGGTGTAGGTCACAGTTCAGGTTCAAGTTAGGACTGAGTAAACCTCTCTTACTTTCCTCAGCAGAATTTTAACACTTTCTAACTTTGACCAAGTTTGTTCCCAGGTATTTTATTTTTCTTCTGTTCCTCTGAACAGGATCCCAGCTTTCCTGCCGGTGTTTTGGGGGGATGGGGCGGCTCCCCTTGGCGCACCGTCTCCTCCTCCCTGAGCTGCTCCTCACCCACCTGGCCACTCAGCAGATGTGCAGGGAGCTACTGCCCCTACTGAGTAGGGGTCCCTTGTCTCTGGGCTTCTAGGTGGGTCAGCCTTCGGGGGCTGCTCAGGGCCCTATCGCTCCCTCCTTCCAGGTGTCTATGACTTCCCCTCCTCGCCCCTTCTTGCCCTGTCTGGGCTTCCCTCATTCTTGTTCGCAGGTGGAGTGTTCGCTGGAAGCACTTTCCCAGATACGCTGTGGCCTTTATCAACATGGCGTTATTTACTGGCCCACTTAGACCTCCAGCACCTGGCTACCGGGGGCAGCCGGCCTCCCCTTTGTGCCCTCCTGTCACCGGCTGCACGAGCGACATGGTGGCCGCCAAGTTCGTGGGCACGCACACCCTCACCTTCCGCGTCCAGCCTATTCGCGCGTTAAAACCCGCACTCATTCCCGCCCCTTCCCTGCCCCCGCCCATCCATGCCCCCCCCCCCCCGGGGTCTCCTCCACCCACTTTGGCCTCCGGAGCCCATTCTCCCCAAAACAACCGGCTGCCGCGGAAGCAGGGAACAAGCGGCCTGTCCCCGCCGTGGGAAGTCTGTGGAGGTAGCCCACTTGGGGGGAGAGTAAAGCCCCCGACTGTGGCCGATGGGCTCCTCCCCCGGCCCCTCCGCCCGCCTCCCTGCCCAGCACCGGCTCTGACTGGGGCCTCCATGCTCTGCTCTCCTGCTCCAACGCTCCGTCCCAGCGCTGCGCGGCTGACGCGTCCCGGGGGTGAGATGGCCTCCACGCACTCCCCCGACTCGGTCACCCTGTTCCTTTTGTTCCGGAACCCGGGGTGAGTGCGTCAGACACCTTCGCACCTGCCTCCACACCTTTCTCCTCTCCCGGGATTTCTGTCCGCGCTGCAGTCTGGTGAATTTCTCCAGCTCGGTCTCCCGCTTCACCGATTTCGCCTTCAGCAGACCCTGATCTGCTGTCGTAACCCATTCACCGACCCTCACAGACTCTCCCGTCTCACCCCCCCACCCACAAGTGCCCCGTTTTTACGTGTGGGCTGACCTTTCAGAGTCCCTCTTTGGGAGAAGGTAAGCTCCCCGAGGGTAAGAGCTCTTCTGTGTTTTCTTTCCTGTGTTCTCGGGGTTTGAAACTGGCTTGATCATCATTTAAGTGAACAAATGAGCCAATATCTGAATCTTTGGCCTCAACCGTGAGAGGGTTCCCTGCCATGTGCCGCGCGGTGGGTTCTGGAGCCTCCGTGGAGGCTAACGGCTCGGGAGGGGCAACAGACGGCTAAGTGGTAGCGCTCTGCGCTCGCGCCCCAAGAGCCCACTCCCCACTCCAGTCCTCCTGGAGTATCTCAGACACACCCCGGGGGCTAGCAGCCCGCCTTCCCAATCACACCGTCCCCTGTGTACCTGCCTGCATCAGGAGGCTGCCTGCGTCCCTGGCGAGCACTCTTCCTCTCCCTGTAGGAGGCCTGCCTCCCTGGCTGCTCTTGGAGGCCTGCTGTGCCTTCTGTGCCAAGAGTTTCTGTGCCCACCTCGGCAATGTGGCTCGGGCACACCGCTGTTCCAACCAGGGAGGTGTTTGGGACGCAGGCCACGTGCAGGAGTTTCAAAGTCCTGTCCTCCTGCCGGGAGCAGACACCAGACAAGCACTGGTTCCAGCGACGGTGGCCTCCTCAGCCTGGCTCCTGGGAAGAGCAGAGAAGGCTGGCAAAGCTGCTGGCTGGACCAGGCAGAGGTCACCCAGCTGACCAGTGCCCGGGTCCTACAGGAGACCACCGACCCGAGAGGCTGAGTTGCCCCCCGATGCTGTGTTGGGGTGTAACACCCGTGAGCACAGCAGAGGTCTGCCAGCAGCGCGCCCTCTGTTGCCAGCTGTGCCCATGATCCTGTGTCTCTTCTGAAGGAAAGATGCATGCCCAGTTCCTGGACCAAGGGGAGCCTGGCAGCCCCCTCATCCATAAAGGAACCTCTTGCCAGCAGGGTCCACACCTGCCCGGTGCCTCATCATGTTCCCACACCTGGGCGGTCTCATCTTAAGTCAGGCTGAAGAGATGAATGAGTTTCCAAAGAGCCAGAAGTCCATACTGTCCAAGCAGAAACCCCAGAGCCCTCACCTGCAAGCAGAGGGGCTCTCAGTGATAGTGGGGGGGGCATAAAAGGGGCTTTGAGCCTGACCCTTCCTGTCTGCGACACAGCATGAGTCCATCACACCAGTTGGAAACCCGAGGCTTTAATTCATTTATTTATTTTTAAAATATTTTATTTATTTATTTGACAGAGAGAGATCACAAGTAGGCAGAGAGGCAGGCAGAGAGAGAGAGGGAAGCAGGCTCCCCGCTGAGCAGAGAGCCCGATGCGGGACTCGATCCCAGGACCCTGAGATCATGACCTGAGCCGAAGGCAGAGGCTTAAGCCACTGAACCCCCCAGGCGCCCTCATTTAAAAAAGCGGTGGCAGACCAGGAAAGTTCCAGCGGACTGTCAGGTCCTCAGGAAAGGTCGTCACGGAGCCCTTCTGGAGTTGCAGGGTTCTGGACAACCAATCCTCGAGGATTCCTCCCCAGCCACACCCAGCCGCCCCGGCTGTCCGGAGAAGTTCCTCTTGTACTAAGTTCCTGTCTATAAAGATGCAGCCGCCATAAAGCATTCGGTGTGCGTGTGTGTGTGTGTGACGGCACGCCAGGCTTACACGGAGGGACGCCTCCCAGCTCTGAGGCACTGATCCTGGGACAGTCCACAAGTGGAAGATGAACACAGACTCATTTTCAACTCTGAGAATAACAATGCAAATAACAGGTTCTGCCAAAAAAGTATCTCTGATCACCACTGTAGAAAATTTAGAAAACCCAAAAAGCCACAATCCCATGCCCACGAACACTGTGGTGTTCACCCCTGCTTTAAGAAGCTGCACAGACAACGCCACAGGTAGAGGCACAGGGAGGTTGTTCTGTCTCTGCCTCCCTGACTAAAGTATTTAAGAATTGCCACCGTGGTGCCCACCAGGGGTGGCTCTGGACCAGACAGTGGGACTCACACCCGGGTCCCCTCCCATAGCAGCTGCATAACGTCTGTGCCTCAGTTTCCTCAGTGGTCAAATGGGAATGGGGACAGGACTGTCACATCCCAGAAATGCTCGAAATGCTGGGAGTGTGCGGCTTTACTAGAATGACTGGTGTCAAGCCTCCATTTGCTTGGCGTGGTCACCCCGTATTTCCTCACATGGCCCCCACCATATTCCTTGCCTGGGCGCGGACGCTGGCCCACACGGACCTGGAGTGTCAGGCAGCCCGTCCTCCTCGCCCTGTCCCACAGCACGGCGTGCCAAGAGCTGAGGTCAAGGGCTGTCTATCTCCTGCCCGCCCACCAAAGGCTGCCTGTCCTCACCAGGGACTGCCGCGTGCTCCCTGAACACGGTCACGTCCCCTTCCCCACCTCATAGGTAGGAGGGCCCCAGGCGCTCTGGCTGGCAGGACCGGGTGTCTGTGACCATACCCAGTACGCCGTCAGCTGGTTGAGGACACAAAGGCCCTCTGGGCTTTCGCCGAGCCACCCCTGGGGGCAGGAGTGTGTGCAGAACACAGATCCTCCTGTTCTCTCCCAAGTGTGGCCTGGCTGTTTGCAGTTGCAGAGCCACCCACAGCTGGAGGGCCGGGCCTGGCAGGGAGGGAGCAGCATGGGGTCCGCAGAGGCGCCCCAGATGGCGGAGCCCCAGGGCCAGGGAAGGAGGGTTTGCTTGGACGGGACTTGTTTCAAGAAAACCACTTGTGCACAACAAAACACAGACAGGAAAGGAAAGAAAGCAACTGTGTAATAACTGCGGATACAAAGAAACACGTCGGAAAAGCTTTTCCCACCTCCCAGGGCAGCATCTGGTGACCGACCAGAACCACAGCCAAAAGGATGGGGCACGACACTTTTCCCTGGGCCCCCAAATCTAGATGGCCTTTCTTGGGGGCCTTTCCCCACCTTCCCTGACCCGCGGGCCCAGTGGGTCGCCCTGGTCACGGCCTCCCACCAGCCTGGGTCCCCAAGTGCACGGCGAGCCCCGGGGGCCAGGAGCCGCCCCGCCCCGGAGGCTTGCCGTCCA
Organism: Neogale vison; assembly: GCF_020171115.1. Lineage (NCBI taxonomy): Eukaryota > Metazoa > Chordata > Mammalia > Carnivora > Mustelidae > Neogale > Neogale vison. Next base: position 1,381,030 of record NC_058103.1, on the reverse strand, counting down.
CGGTCCCACTGCCGGGTGGCAGGGGCTCGGCGGGGAGAGCGCGATGCGGCGGGGGCCGGCCGAGGGTCAGCCGCACGCCCCGGCCGGTCGCGGCGCCCCGGCGGCCCCGCACGCAGGACCCCCGGCCGCGGTCCGCCAGGGCCCGGGGTGGGGGGCGGGGGCACCCGAGGCCCGCGGTGTGGGCGCGGGGGCGCACGGACACTCTGCGGCGTCGGGGAGCCTCCGGACACCGGAGGGGCGTGGGGCCGGGGCGCTAGGGCGTCGGTTCCGCGGACCCCGAGGGCAGGGTCCGTGAGCGGGGAGCGGGACCGGCGGAGGCCCCGGGGTCGGGGCGTGGCGACACGGGGCGCGCGGGGCGGGGTGCTGGGCGGCAGCGGGCCTGGGTCGCGGGCGCGCTGGGGCGCACGGGCCCCCGGAAGAGGGGAAAGAGGACGTGCGGGGTCCCGCTCGGCGGCTCCCGGGGGGCGGAGCGGGCGGGGCGGGGCCGGTGCGCAGGCGCGACGCGCGCTCTCGCGGGCCGCGGGCCGGGACGAACGCGGGTCGCCGGCAGGGAGCGCGCGCGTCCCCGCACTTCCGGCGAGCGCTCCGCGGGCCGCGATTGGGCTCGAGGCGGCGAGCGCGCGCCCGCCCAGCCAATCGGCAGCGGCGGCGGGGCGGGGGCGGGGCGCGCGGCGGCGGGGACGCGCGGGGCGGGGCGGGGCGGGGCGCGCGGCGCGGGGCGGGGCGGCCGCAGCCTGGTTGCCGCCCGCGGGCCTGTCCGCCGCCCGCCCGGCCGTCCCCGCCGCCGGCAGCCATGTGACCGCGCCGCCGCCCTCCGCGCGCCCGGCCCGCCCGCCCGCCCGCCCGCCGCCGCGCGTCCGCGGCCCGGCCGCAGCCCAGGCCGCCGAGGGAGCGGCGGGGCCGGCGCCATGGCCGAGCGGGGCCGCCTGGGCCTGGCCGGCGCGCCCGCCGCGCTCAACACGCCGGTGCCCATGAACCTGTTCGCCACCTGGGAGGTGGACGGCTCCAGCCCCAGCTGCGTGCCCAGGTACGCCGCCGCCCCGCCGCTTTGTTCCCGCGCGCACCTGCCGGACACCCGGGACCGGCGCCCGGACCGCCCGCCCGGGGCCGCCCGCCCGGGCCCTGCGCACTGCGTCGTCCCCGCCCGGGACGGGCCGCCTGGCCCCGTCCGCTAGGGACCTGCGCCCGGGGTCCCCGCCCCGCACTGTCCCTCGGGGACCTGCGCCCCGGGGCCGTCCCCACCGGGGACCGCACCCGGGCCCTCGCGCTCGGGGAGGGGGCAGCCCGGACAGTGCAGCTGGCCGTCCCCCGGGACCTGCGCCTAGAGCCCCCCCGCCCGGGACCGCGCGCCCGGGACCTGGCACCCCGGGCCCCCACCCAGGACGGTTGACCCGGGACCCGCACACGGGACCGTCAGCCCGGGGTCCCCCACCCGGGGCCTCGAGTTTGCGCCCCCCTCTCGGGCGTGCGCGTTCTGTGGGAGCGACCTCTGACGCGTGGAGGGCCCCCGAGGTCCTGGCGCGGCGGGAGGGAGTGACGCCGGCTCCTCCGAGGCGCAGGGCGCTCACCTGCTCGGGCTCCCGGGCGGCATCGTGCACCTGTCCAGGCTGCGGCGCTGGTGGAGTTGGCTCAGGTGTCCCCTCTCTCCACTGCTGTCAGATTTCCTTTTGTGGTCAGCCACCCAGTCAAGCTGGGCGTCCTGAGAGTGACCCGCGGGCCCGCAGTGTCTGGGGAACAACTCGGGCTGGGACCAGGATTGTACTGTTTCACCCAGCACACGCCTCTTTACTCGTGGTCTCGGGGGGGCCTGCTCGGTCCTGCTGGCCCCTTACCTGCTTGCACCAGGCTTCCGAGTCAGAGACACCTGCGTGTCCATGAGCAGGGCACTTTGCACCGGGCTGTCAATTCCACCTTGGTGAAAGACTGCCCACTCCCTTGACCAAGAAGCGCCTGGACCCCGGTGGGAGGAGCTGGCGGAGCTGTAGCCCCCAGGCCAGTGCTCTAGCCACATCAGGTCCGCTGGGACGGGCAGCTGCGTTTCGCTTGGCAGCTTGGAGCTCTCTTGGTTTCTTCCTGACTCGGTGGTCCCCCCGATGGAGCCCTCAAGCTGAGGAGGGGCCAGACTCGCACCAGAGTCTGTTCTGAGTGGACACCAGACCTCAAGGGCTGTGGGGAAGAGCGCTCCGTGGGTGAGGGCCTCAGGAGCGCCGTCCAGGCACAGGAAGTGGGTGGTGAGCTGCTGCAGGTGTCGCGGGGTGAGGTGTTGGGGTTCCGGTCTGTGGGGCTTGCCCTCCACGAGTGCGGGGCTGGGGGGTCAGAGCACTGCTGTGCCAAGTGGACAGACTGGGCCCTTAACACACCTGCCGATCTGTATGGGGCCTCCTGTGCGACCTGAGGGTCAGCGTTAACAGGGCTTGCGCCGGAGGACTCCTGATGCACCTGCTTGCCTCTGCTCTGGGAGGCCTCTGGGCTCGCAGCCAAGCTGAGGAGCATCTCCCCGGGCCCAGCCTCCTTACTCTTGCCCATCCTGGGCATTTGCCTTAGAGTCGAGACTCACAGCCGGGGATCTCTGAGGACTTTCCCCCTCACCCCCCATGCTTTTGTCTGTCCCCCTCGGCGTTGTCACCACCACCACCCAGTCCACCACACCTGTCCCCCTCCTTGCCTCCTGTGTCACTGCCCCCTTGCTACTCCAAGTGTCCCCAGAAGGGGGGTGCAGACAGTAGCCCATCTTTGCCGCCCCTCCTCAGCGGCTTCCTGGGGCTCCCCCAAAAGAGCACTGAAATTTACCTGGGGGTGGTGGGGGGTGGTAGCAGGAGAGGCCGGGAGGTAGGAGCTGCCTTTAGGGGCGTGCCCCTCCTGGAGCTGGTCTGGGAAGTGCACTCCAGTGAGTGTTGGGGGAGGGTGTGCGGTGGGATGTGGGGGCTGGGCGGCACAGTGCTGGGGTTGGGAGCTCCGTGGCTCTGCCTGGATGGGATGTAGGGATGGGGGTGGCAGGTGGCAGGGGGTGGCAGGTGGTGCCCCATGGCCATCCAGTTGTCAGGATAGGCCGGCAGAGTTGACGGGTTGACCGTCCAGAACGTTGGTTGGAGCGGATGTCCCCCTAATTTACTGGAGAGCAGAGACCCTCCCTGAGAGGGGGTGCTCGTCCCTTGCTTGTGCCTCCTGCGTGTGAGAGGCCTTGGACGGGCTGTTCTCAGCTTGCCCCTGGGACTTTCTCTGGAACGGGTCACACTTCCTCTATTCCTTTGAGTGTCTTGGTTTTGCCCGGTCTTTACGTTTTGGAGTGATGTTGCGCCAGTGGCTGTCACTGCCGTGTGGTCCCTGCGGAATGACAGTCCCTACTGTAAGGGGACCTGGGGCTTGTGTCCAGGCGGCGGCCAGTTTCGTCTGTGCTGCGGTCGGCCCCCGAGTGCCGGTCCTCTGCGCATGTGTAGCTGCGGGCGGCCGGCCTGGCGTCCGCACCGGCCCGTAGTGGGGTTTGGGGGGCTGTGACCAGTGTGACACTGGGCTGCTTCGTGGAGTGCGGTCGTGCTGGCTCCAGCCCCCGCTGGCGGGGACGCCCGTCCCCAGCGTGCTGCCTTCTTGCCAAGGTTTTGCCGGGCTTTTAATTTTTGCCAGTCTGGTGGGAGTGAAGTGGTGTTGTGGCTTTAATTTGAATCCCTCTGATCACTAACGCAGGCCGCTTGCACGTCCTTGTCACTTCTTCGGCCAAGTTTTCTTTTTGCTTCTCATTTTCGTTTTTCTCTGGACTCGAGTCTCAGCATCGTTTTCAGGGGACGGTAATCCCTCCCCGGCCAGAAGTGCTCAGTCTTCCAACGATGTGAATGTCGTGCCCGTCTGCAAGGTCTGTGCCCCTGCCTTCGGCTGGGCTGGCTCTTGTTCCCTGCTCTGCCCTTCTGATCGTGGTGGCAAGCTCCCTGCTCCCCCCAGGGCCTACTGCCAGGGGTCAGGGCTGTAACTCGAGGGAGGCCCGACTGCGTGGGTTTCCTCGAGGAAGCCTCCCGGCCGTGCTCCTCCCCAGTGACCATCGGCAGCTGTGTCCCACCGTTCCCTGCCGCCTCCTGGGCCCCCACCCTGCATCTCAGTAGGTTCTGGGTCCTTTTACACCATGAGCTTCCTACTCCTGCTGGACATTAGTCACCAGGTTCTAAATGCCGTGAGGCCGCCCGTCCTCTCCCGTGCGTGTTATTCACTCAAATCTTAGACGAACTTCCCTTGTGTGCATCTTTAGTGTGTTTGCGGGTCCTGGTTGTGGGTCTGCGTGCTAGAGGGATGTCCAGCCGGCAGTGCCTGTTCTGGCGATGCTGTGCCCGCCAGCCACATTCCAGCGAGACAACGCACTGCTCTGCGCCTGCAGCCGGTCCTGCGGTTCCCAGCCTGGCGCCGTGGACTCCGCAGCTCCCCCATCCCACGGCGTGGCACCCGGTGCCGTGGCTCTCAGCAAGCGGGTGGGTTGTTGGCAGTTGGAGGCTCTGGGGCTCAGAGCCGCTGCGACCGCCCGTCCAGGGCAGGACTTGGGAAGTCGCCTGTCGCCCCTTGTCTTCCAGAGGAGCGGCCGTGGGGAGGTGGGCACCTGTCGGGTTCGGGAGGAGCCGCGGTGCCCTGCGGGGGGCTCGCCACACCCCCGTGCGGGACCAGCCGTCTGACCACGCCTGTGCCTGACGGGCGCGGGTGTCGGCATGACAGACGGTGTCGTAAACACTTTCCTTGACGCGCTGTCATGTCACGTGGGGTCGCCGCAGGTAGACGGGTTTTCCAGCGTTACGCGGACCTTCCGTCCCGGACGAGGTCACGCGGCGTCACCCTTCTTGCTCGCTGGTGGGCTCGGGTGATCGCGACCGGGGACTCCGTGTGGATGCGTAGGGTCTGCGATACCCCAGGGATGTGCTTCAGAGCGAGGGCTCGTCCGCTGTGCTGTGGGCCGTTGCCGCGAGCCTGGAACCGTGCGCCCTCGCAGGGTTTGGGAAAAGTCTCCCGGGAAGTCACCGTACCTTAGGGCTGCTCTGAGGGCAGCGCAGCCTGGATTCGGGGCTGTCAGCGGGCATAGGGCACTCGCCCCGCCCGAGCTAGCTTCTTAAAAAATATGGATTCCTGAGAATTGTCCGCTTTGTCCAGATTTTCAGGTTTATTGGGATAAAGTTGTGCGTACTGATCTGTGTGCTGTCCCCTTCGGCTCCTTCCATTGCTCGTGCGGGTGGACGGGGGTGGGGGCGCTCGGACGCGTCTCCCCGGGGCTCCTCACTGTGGGACGAGAGCTCGTTCTTCTTGTTCTCGTTGCTGAAGACAAACGTGTGGCTCCTTAGTTTTCCCTTGTTTCCTCTCGTGCAGGCTTTTACGTGGACGGTCGTTCCACTGAAAACACATGTATTTCTTCCAACCTCCCGCCGTTCTTTCTTTAATCTGTCGGGATTTTCGGGGTTTCTCGGCAGACAAACACGTGGGGTCTTTTCTAGTCACTGTCCCGCGGCTCTTCTCTTAGTCGCTCTGCGGTCGGAGAAAGTGCTCGGTGTGACGGCAGGTCCTTAGGGTTTTCGGAACGTGCCTTCTGGCTCCGTCTGAGCTGTTTCCGAGCCTGCTCTCTTGGTGCTGACCAGGAATGTGTGTCCGGCAGTGGACGGTGTGTGAGGTCTCTCTGCGCACACCAGGCCTGCTTCGCTGAGGTCGGAGCTCTGCTCCCCTTTCTGTCTGCGGGAGGAGCCTGGAAACCCAACCTGGTGCGGGACGGACGTGTTTCTCTCCGAGTTCTGTCCCTCTGAAACCGCGTTCTCAGGCGTACCCGTTCGGTTAGAGCACCTCCCCGTGGGGCGCCTGGGGGGCTCCGTGGGTTAAGCCGCTGCCTTCCGCTTGGGTCATGGTCTCAGGGTCCTGGGATCGAGCCCCGCATCGGGCTCTCTGCCCAGCGGGGAGCTGCTTCCCTCTCTCTCTCTCTGCCTGCCTCTCTGCCTACTTGTGATCTCTGTCTCTGTGTCTAATAAATAAATAAAATCTAAAACAAACACAGAAACAAACAAACACCTCCCCAGGTCTTCGAACTTCAGGCACACGTGGCTCTGGTCGTGCTTTCCTTCCGACCGTGCGCGTTGGTGATGGAGGCTCTGGGTGGCCTCTGCCTCCTTCTTTCCCGTCCTTTTGGTCAGACCCCGCGTCCACACGCCACATGTGCTTTTGGTTCTTCGCCGCGGATCTGGAATCCATTTCCGTTCAATCCGACAGACTTAAGTTTTTAGCTAGAACTTTCCGTCTGTTGTCATTTATCAAAATTATTGATATTTGGGTTTATATCTATCATTTTCTTTCTGTGCTTATTATTTTCTGTTTTTTTATGTCTGCTTTTCTCTCGTCTTCCCTCCTCTCCCACTGATGTTTTTCCTTATTCTGTTTCCTTCTCATGTATTAGTTTGAAATTTGGCAGTATTTGTCTCTTCGGTGGCGACTTTGTGATTTGTAGCTGTACGTGTTCCATGGGGAAGGAGCAGAGGGAGAGAATCCCACGCAGGCGCCACAGCCAGTGCGCCCAGCGCCGCACCCCGCGGGTCAGTCTTGTGACCCTGAGATCAGGACCTGAGCTGAAACCAAGAGTCGGAGGCTGCCCTGACCGAGCCCCCAGGCGCCCCCATACTGGGTGTATTTCAAAGTTAATTTATCTTTATCCTGTTCCCAACAGACGCGGGGACGGACCCCAGAACCTGTTATTTTGACCCAGCCCTTTCCTGCTCAGGCACCGCGTTCGGCATTAATTGTCCTGCTGAGCCCACGAGGCGTTGTTGCTCCTTCGCTTTGTGCTGCGTGACCCTCGACCCTCGAAGCTCATCGCTTTTCTTCATTCTTACGGCAGCTTCGGACTTGGAATTGTTTTCTCCCTTTAATGTCTGAAGATGCATCTTTAGGGTTTTCTTTAGTGAGGGTGTGTCGATAGCTAACTCTTTGGTTCTCAAGATGCTTGCCCTGGTTTCTGGGGGGTGTCCTGGGGGTGGGTGCAGGCGGCACCTCCGCTCCGCACATGGACAGCGCGAACCCCTGACTGCTCGGTTTTGCTCTCGAGAAGTCAGCTGCGCATGTGGGGAGAGTCCTCTGAAGGTCTGTCCTTCTCCGTGGCGGCTTCGCGATCCCGTCTCTGGTGTCCAAGCGTGGCTTTCTCCTGATACTGCCGTGGTCAGGGTTGGGCTTTCCAGCTCTGGAGTGCTGGGCCGTGTCCACGCCCTCGGTCTGGTGCTTGCCCCTGCCCCGTGCTGTGTGTTCTCCCATCGCGGTGCGTGTGTAGTGACCACGGGGGGCCGTGGTGAGCACGGCTGCGCAGGGTTCGCGTGTGCCTCTAACGGCCGGCAGTTTTCAGCCCTTCCTTCTACTTCTGTCCACGTGCCGCTGCCCCTGCAGCCCGCACGAGGGCCACTGCGGCTGGCGGCGATGGCGCCGTCTCGAGCCCTGCCCCAGCCTGGCACAGACGTTGAGGGGCTATGGTGACCGCTCCTGGAGCTGAGTGGAGGGGCTCTGCTCCGGACCGTGGGTTCGGTTTCACGTTGGGAGGAAGCCGGCGTCGGTGTGTGCTGGGGGAGCGGGGCAGGCGGGACCCTGGGCCGCGTCAGCGGTGAACGTGGCCGGCGGCTGGGGCTGTCAGATGTGGGCATGGGGGGGCAGGCCCTGAGAGTGGGCCGGGGGCTTGCGGGTCTGAAGGATCGAGTCTGCTCTGGGGGAGAGGGAGGAAGCCGGCTCTGCAGCCTGCCAGCTGTGAGGTCTGTGGGGCGGCTGTGGGCCGTCACTGCGCCTTACGGAAGCTCGCTTCAGCCCGCCCGCACATGTGTGTGCATACGTGTGCGTACGTGTGCACGCCCGGGCCGCGTGGTCTGCTCCCGTGCCTCCCGCGCAGAGCGGGCTTCTGTGAGAAGGGAGCAGCGGCTGTAAAGGGCCTGAGCAGGTGGTCTGCTGGGGCACGTGTGTGGTCCTGTGCGGTGTCCACGGGTCCGTGAACTCAGTGGGGACCCCTCAGGCACCTCTTGGGATCCAGCACCCACCCCCTGCTTCTGCCCAACGCACTGGCCGTCCCACCAGCAGGGCGGAGGACGGAGAGTGTCCACGGTGCGGGTCGGGGAGTGGGGGGAGGCGGTTCCAGAGAGCGGCTCTACAGTGGGGAAGGACGGTCTTTTCGACCCTGTGGTGGGTCAGTCTCAGGGGTCCTGCTGGAGCGGGCACACGGCGACGGGCGCTCAGAGGCTGGCGGGCAGGGTGGGGAGCACTGGCTGCCGGGCACCTGGGCCCCCGCGTCGGGCTCCACGAGTCTCGTGCAGCACCGCAGCCGGCCCGGCCCCCGGACATCGGTGCGCCCCGCGGGAGGCGCCGGGCGGAGCGTGGACGTGGCCCAGAGCGTGGAGCTGTTGTGGAGCTGCTGGCCGCGGCCTGGCCTGTGCGTCGTCGGCTCCCATGGGTCGCGCGGCTCGGCGGCGGCTCGGGGGCTCGCCCTGACAGCAGCGTGGAGTGTTCCCGGGCCGCTTACGTCCAGGGTGCCAGGGCCCCGGCGTGCAGGGCAGGCGCTGCCAGGCACTGCGAGCGCCAGGGTCTGGTACAGGCCTCTGTGTCGCGCCGTGTCTCCAGCCTGCACTGGACCCCGGGCCCCTGGAGGAAGGCCGTGCTCCGTGCTCCGCCCCTGACCCGGGGAGAAGCAGATGCCCCTCAGGGCCTCCGTCAGCACCGTCCACGGGCAGAGCCCAGCTGCTGCTGGCCTGGCCCCTCACGCCCCGCGGAGTCAAGGCTGCAGCCCGGGGCCTGTGGTTGGTTCACCCAGGGTGGGTCCCCGGAGGAGGGGGCGCCTGGTAAATGATGTCGGCGGCACCTCAAGGGGCAGAGATGGCGGTGGGAGGCACCGGAGAGTGGGCGCACTGCCCTTCTTGTGGCCAGCCTTGCTGTGGCTGTTCTGTGCCCCTGCCACCACTGGCCTTTTCTCACTGACCCTGCCCCGGCCACACGTAGCCCCCAGCCATGGTGCCAAGACCCTGCGGTGCAAGGAGAGGCCCTGAGGCACCATTGTCCCCGTGGTGGGACAGGATGGGACAGGGTGGCCACAGGGGGCTCAGGGGACACAGACGTCGTCCGGTGGGCTGGGTGGGCCACGGGAGGAGCCTGGTCCGGCCTTTTCCTGCTACATGCTGGGTCTTGCCCTTGGCAGAAAGGGAGGTGCTTCGTCGGCCCCATGGCTGGTGGCAGCTGGCCGGGTCCTGTCTCATGTGGCCGTCCCACTGCTCCAGCACGCGCTCCCTTGCACACACGTGGTGTGGGCCCGGGTGAGCAGCGCGGGTTCAGGGGTCTGTCCGCGCTGTCACCCTCTGGCCTCTGTGGCGGTGGAGCCCTGTTGGTAGGGGCTGGCCCCGTCTCTGTCCCCTCAGCCCTGGGCAGGCCCTGGGAGGCCCTTCCCTCCACCCGGGTGTGGTTGTGCCTCCTCCAACAGGCCGGCTCTGCCCTGGGGGGCCCCACGGTCTCCGGCCTCCTCCGTGTGGCACAGGCTCCTCCCTGTCCACGGCCGCTCAGTGGAGAGGGCACATGTGGCCCATACTGGGCCAGTGGTGACGCTCCCCGGGGCAGACCCTTGGGTGGCCGCTGGGGTGATTGTGTGTGAGTCAGAGCCTCAGACCAGTGCCCTTGGGGGCGTCTGCATCTTCCACTTAACCTGAGGCTCACCTTCTAGGGTGACCGCTGCTGACCTCATGCCCCGTAAGGGCGTGTCTTTGCGTTGTGGCCGGTTAGCCCTTCCCTGGTCTTGGATGAGCTTGTGCTGGCCTCGGCTACCGCAGCGTGAGGGACAGCTCTGTGCAGGTGTCCCCAGGCCCCAGGAGGGCGGGTGTCCCCATGCTTCTGAACTTGGTGGGGCGCTCTGTGCTGGCTCAGGCCCCACAGCTCACCCCTGCCCACCTGGGAGTGGACACTGTGCATCCCCGAGGCACCTAGAAGTGCCTCAGGCCGGGTGTCCCGTGCGGGGTGGGCTCTGGTCAGTGAATCGTGGTGCTGGGGGGCATGGCTGGGTGCAGGCCGCCTGGAGGTGCTCTGCAGTGGGCCTGGAGACGGAGTGGGGCTTGGGGACCCCTCCTGTGCTCTACAGTGGCCCAGGCCTTCCACCTCAGCCCCTGCTCCAGGCTGGGCTGTGCTTGGCAGGGGGGCCACCTTGGCTGTGAAGACCTGTCCCGGGATGTGGGCTCTGGTGACCTGGCCCGCAGCTGCTTCACTGTTCACTGGGCGCCCCGCGGGGGCCTGGGCTGCGGCCTGTCCTCCGTGGCAGGGGGGCTCGTGCTTAGGCTTGATCACGTCCAGAGGGCACTGGGGAGCGGCACCAGTGCACCCCCTCTCTGGCCGGCTCGGACAGGAAAGGAACGAGCGGGCTGTGTGTTTACAAACACAGAGCTTGTCCAATGACGCATCCAGAGGCAGGATGATGAACTCATTTGTGGGTGTGGGGTCCCCGAGAGACAGGCGTGAGGACAGGGTGGGGGCTGATCTGTGGCTGGGGGCAAGTAGGGCCCTACTCGGAGCCGGCCCATGGAGGGAAGATGGTGGCGGCGGTGCAGAGGAGAAGGGGCGTCAGGGAGGCTGAGGGTCTGGTGGGGGGTGGGCACACAAGGGCTCCCTACCAGCCGCTGGGCTCCTGGGCAGCACCGTGGGCGCGGAGGCCGTCTTCGTGCTTTCTGCCCAGCCTTGTGGGTGCTGCTGCCGCCGGTCCCCAGCTGAGGCATTGGGGTCTGCGCGGGGTGGGGGGGGAGGATGGGCTAGACCTATCTGTGGGTCCCTGTGGCCCTGGCAGGTCATGGAAGGTTCCAGAAGTGTGTTGATTTGTAGCCCAGCCCTGGAGCAGGATTGCTGAGGACCAAGTCCCCGAGCGTCCCCCGTGCTGTTGGTCTTGGCAGAAAAAAGCCTCATGCAGGGGGCAGATTGGCAGCGGGGGCCGTGGTGAAGGTGTCCCAGGAGGGGCTGGTATGGGTGGGGGTGCACCCGTGCCCTCTGCCTAGCACTGAGGGCCTGCTCGGCCCTGCCCTCGCCTTTTTTTTTTTTTTTAAGATTTTATTTATTTATTTGACAGACAGAGATCACAAGCAGGCAGAGAGAGCGGGGGAAGCAGGCTCCTTGCCCAGCAGAGAGCCCGATGCGGGGCTCGATCCCAGGACCCTGAGATCATGACCTGAGCCGAAGGCAGCGGCTTAACCCACTGAGCCACCCAGGCGCCCGTGTCCCTGCCTTCTTGATCTAGCAGAGGATGAATTCCTATTTTGTCTCTTGGAGAATAGTTTCCTCAAAAAAGGATGATGCCCCTCCCCTCCGGGGTGCGTGGCTGCTGCGGGGAGAGGCAGGCTGCTGGGGCTCCGCGGTTAGAACAGGCAGCCATTTGGCACAGGGACCTGTCAGGGCGGGGACAGCTGTGTGCCTGCCGCCGCTGGAGGCACTCAGGAACCCGTGTCCTTGGAAAGCTGGGATGTCCCGCGTGCTCTCCGTACCTGCCTGCGGCTCCAGGCAGAGAGGGCTCTGGGGACGGTGCGATTGGCCGGCGGCGAGGAACCCACACAGACCTTCGGGCTCTGCCACCGCCACTGCCCGCCCTTGAAGCTGCCGCGCGCTGGGCCGCCGCACGGAGCGTTGTGTTTGCAACAAACAGGAGCGCGTCTGATTAGGCGTCTTTAGGAGACAGCGTCTGCGGAATTCCCTCCAGCCGGCCGCTAGTCCGGTTCCCACGAGAGGAAGGGGACAGGGAGATCCCTGCTCCCGAGTCATGCAGCCTGGTGCCCGACTGTGGGGCTGTTGGCCCAGGGGTCAGGCAGGCAGACCCAGAGTCGCACAGCAGGGAAGGGCAGAGTCAGTGGGCTTCGGTCCGACACCCTGGGCCGCAGTTCGACCCTCACAGTAGGGCAAGGTGAGGCCAGGGCGGGAGTTCTCATCCTCGCTGGCCCTGCGCTGGGCCCCTGGGGGGGCGCTCATGGTTGTTGAGGCCCCCAGCGCGGCCTCGTCCCCCTGTCCCTGCACACCCCCTCCCCCCGCGCCAGGTGCCCAACTTGGCATTCCCGTTGTCATTTGAGATTTGCTCCCTGGCCGCTGTTGCCTTTCCTGCCTCGAGGCGCAGCCCCCGGAAGCCGGCCCAGCCTGCTGTCCCCCGGCTGCTGCCCGCAGCCTCCAGCACCAGCCTGGACACCAGCCTGGCAGATGGTTTGGGGGGGACGCAGGGGCCTCCAGGAGCTCTGGGACAGTCTTGGGCTCTAGTGTGGTCCACTGGGGCAGGGGTCCTGAGTCCTCTCTGGGGGTCTCACTGTGACGGAAGCACCCGGAGCGCTGCTTGAACCGGGGGAGGCAGGCGGTGTGCGTCGTGGGGCACAGCGGTGGCGCTCTCTCCAGACCCGAGGCTCCGGGTGGCTGCGGGCCCACAGTCCCCCACGGGCATGTGGAGAGGCGAGGGTCCAGTGGCCATCCAGCTCTGGTCCTCGCCTGCCGGGCTACGAGGCAGGGCCCCCTGACCCAGTGCTGGGGCACCGTCCTAGCTCTTTCAGGCTGTGGGCACGGTGCTGGCTTTGCATGGGGAGCTAGGGGTCCTGAGCGGTGACCGCTGGGCCCATGGAGGATGCAGGCCATGACGTTGACCTGACGGCGGTGTGACTGTCCCTCGCTTGGTGACAGCTCAGGCGGTACCTGAACCTGCTCCCTCCTGGCCCCGGGGGCAGGGGTGTGCCTGAGAATGACTCAGTGCTGGGCGCTGGGCTCCCTGAGCAGAGGGAGGGGTGAGAACACCCCTGGACACGGGGAGCCCGAGACCCCGGCTTTCCGGGAGGCTGCTCCTGGGAGGGGACGTGTGGGCACAGACCCCTTGTTGGACCCCCCTGGGGCTTCTCTGGTGACCCTGGGTGGGGGCGGTTAAGAGAGAGCTGGAGGGCGTGGGTGTGTCCGGGAGAGGAGGTCGTGCTGGCAGCTGGAGGCCCGTCTGTGGGGCTTGGGTGGGCGGGGCAGGGGCAGGGCTGCAGGGGGCCGGTGGCTTCGGGGCAGGGGAGCCACCCTCCTGGCTCGACCCCCTGTTTCTCAGAGGAGCCAGTGTCAGAGCAGGGTGTGGGTCGGGGTGTGTGGCCTGGGGAGCGCGGCACAGCCCTGGAGGCCTTGGGCAGGGCCGGGCGGGCAGTTGGTGCTGCGTTCTCCGGGGCTGGGGCTGGGGCTGTGGGTGGCGTCTCACGACCGGAGCTGCTGGTGACGTGGGTGTGTCCAGGCGGCCTGGGGGTGTGGGGCGCTGGCGGGGGGGGTGGGGGGGTGGAGGGAGGGATGGGGGGCCGCTGCTGGCGGAGGTACTGTGGTCTGCATGGGGGTCAGAGTGTGGGGCTCCTGGGGCAGGACCCGGCCAGGAGGGCTGGAAGTGCCTGCGGGGTGGCCTCCGAGAGAGCTGGGCTGCATGTGCCCAGCATGTGCATGGGAGAGGGCGAAGGACGCAGCTTCCTGGAGCTTTGTCTGGTGTCCTTTCCCAGCCGAGGCCACAGCCGTGAGGACCACGGCCATGCTCCTTCCCTGCGGGTCTCTGTTCACGGACTCCTGGCCAGCGGAGCGAGCGGCATCTCCCTGTGGACCCTGGCCCTGGGGCCGGGCTGCTGCTCCCCAGGTCACCTCCAGCCTCCTGCCGCACTCGGGACCTGGCCTTCGCACCTTCCGTAGGAGATCGGGAGGCGGCCAGAGCTGGCCGTGGCTCAGCGACCTGGCGACAGGCCCCGGTCCTTTCCGCCCGCATCCTGCTCTCGGTCCTCGGTGCGTCTTGACATCATGTTGACATCATCGCGGCGCCTGCCGTGGCCAACCTGGTCCTGGCCAGCCCGAGCGCGCGGTCCCCTGGCGCTCACTTGTGAAAACCAGGCTGACCTCTGACTGGCAGTGAGTGATGTGCACTCACGTCTGTTCTCTTGGTTATGCTTTTCCTTTGCTGTTTTGGTCATTTTTTTTCAGAAACTGATCAAGGTCAATTGGCTTTTTTTACTTCCTCCAGGAAACGTGTTCTCTGGTCTCTTTCTCTGTTGCCGGCATATGTGGAAGAGACGCTTAGGGACCTTGAAGGGAAAACAAAACCGTCCTGCCGCCCGGCCCCTGTCCCCTGTGCATAGTGGGACCAGCCTTGGGGCTCCCGGATTCCTGCCCTCAGCCCTTTGAGGGTCCTGGCCTCAGGGCTCTGTGGTGGTTTCTAGAAGTTCCAGACAAGCCTGCTCCCGGTTCCTCGGTGGGAATCGTGTCTTGCCGGGTGCTTGGAAGGGCTTCCTTTGGGTCTGGTGCCCGGGGCACGACTCCCTGGATGGCGTCAGAGCTGCCCTGGGGACGATGACGGGCACGAGCGCGTGGGTCGCTCCTCGTCATCCGGGGGCTCCGCGGGCTGTTCCTGACGCAGTGGGGGGTGCACATGTCCCCCAGGCCTGCTCCAGGGGCCCCTGCTGGCCAGTGGGTGCTGTTGGGGGGCAACCCTGGGCACACTCAGGAGCCCTGGGCAGAAGCCGCAGCCAGAGCCGGCTGTGGGTGGAAGCAGGGGTGCGCAGCGGGCAGGTGGGGCACCCGACCCCGTGATGGTAGGGTTGCCGTCCCCTGTGGGCCTCCGGGGTACCGGGCTTCCTCGGGGGGGCAGCTCTGCAGGCGGCCGTGTGGCTGCCGTGGGTCCGTGCCCGCGGAAGTGTCCGCCCAGCAGCTGCGGGCTCTCCTGCCTGCGCCTCCTCATACCGTCACACAGCAGGTCGGGTCTCGACGTGCGCTTGGGGGAGACAGAATTTAGTCTGCAGCACCCACTGCCCCCCAGTGTTTTGGGTGGTGCCCCAGCGTGGGGCGCACCTCTCCTGCCCCGTCGCAGGTCCCCACTGTCCCTTCCCCCGATCGTGTCTGTGGGCAACATCGCTGCCCTTTATCCACGTGGACCCGGGGCCTGGCAGAGCCCGGGACTCGGCTGGGTCAGGCCCACGTGGACCGTACCAGCTCGGTCTGCTCCCAGCTCCCACCCGTGGGCTGCCTCGTGGGACCCCCTGCCTCCCTTCTCCTCTGGGGGCTCAGGCTGCCCCATGCACATTCCCGTTACCAGACAACCTGGAACCACCGGGTGCCCTCCTGGGTGGCCGCAGCCCATGCCCAGCGGGGGCTGGTTCTGTCCCTCCCCGGAGCCTGCCTGTGTTGGGGGCTGCACGCGGCACGGTACTCTGCGGTCAGCCGTGCGCCCCACACCTTGTGGCGGCCCCTCACTGAGGGCCGTACGGCCTAAAATGGGCTCGCTGTCCCTGCAGAGAATGTTCTTGCTCCTTCTCTGGGTTAGCCTGGGGACATGACCGGGCAAGCCTCCTTCCAGGACAGCGCTGGGCAGGGGCTCGCCTGCGGAGACAAGGTGGGGTTTGTTCCCCTCTAGTGGCTGGTGAGGGGCACCTGCATGCCTGGGGCTGGGGCGACCTGTGAGGCGTCTGGGTCACCGATGGAGGACGCAGCCCCAGGAGGAGAGCTCCTGATGTTTGTGACCCACGGCCAACGCTCTTGTGGAAAGTGGTCTCGTAGCTGTGGCTGGCTGGAGGTTTTGGGGTCCCAGGGCCGCTCGGAGCACCTCCCAGCACACACACGGTGCTCCCCGCAGGCTCCAGACTTCCCTTCGGGTGGCCACGCGGACCACTGACACCAGCAGCTCCCTCGGGGACTGGCTCCTGCGTCCTTCCTCTGGCCCCTCTGTGGGCAGGCTGGCTGGACGGGGGCCAGGAGGTGGGCTCACAGGGACCCAGCCGCCCCTCCTCCTCCCTTCACTTCCGGGGGCTCCCAGCCTCGTCAACAGAGGCCTTCCTGGCCCCATGTGCTGGCCAACGGAGACCCCTCTGGCCTTGCCTCCTGATCAGCAGGAAGCAGCCTTGTCCCAATAAGGCTCACACCAGAGACATCAGAGAAGGCTGAGCTGGCCGCTGGGAGCTGGCAGTCCCCAGAGGCTCCCGGGGAAGGGTGACCAGTGCTTCGGGACATGGGCAGAACCGGACCCTCAGCCTGGTGCAGAACTTCTGACGAACCGTCCGGCCACCGCTCTGTGTTGCTGGTGTGTCTGTACGGGAGCCGCTGGTCCCCACGCCTCACCTCCCCAGCCTTGCATGGACACCGCTCTGTGGCCTGGCACACCCGGAGTGGGGCGTGGGGGCCCGCTCTCGGACTGGCTGAGCTCCGAGGGGCGGCTGGAGCATGGGGGCCCCTGGCTAGCGGCCACCGCAGAGCCTGAGCTCCCACCAGGACGGGCACACGACTGCACGGATGGGTCAGCTTCTCTACACAAATGCCCCTTAGTTCTCCGTCCTACCAAACACACACTCAGCGCGTTGGGGACCCCGGAGGAATGTCCCCGCGCGTGGCTGCGGTGGCAACCCCTCCCCCGTGCCTGGAGGGAAACTGTACAAGTCAGCGTTTGGCTCAGTGGGCCCGCCCGGGTGCTGGTCTGTTCCGCAGAAACCCGTGATGCGTCCCGCTTGTGCCCTGTAGGCCCTGTGAGCCGTCCTCGGAGCCTGGCCTGGCGGGGCCCCTCCTTGGCCACGTGGGGTGCCCTGTGCCGGCCGCCCTGGAGCAGGGCTCCGTCCCTCCGTGGGTTCGTGGGGTTACTCGTTCGCCCCATGGAATCACCCTTCGGAGGAGCGGGGGCCGGGCGTCCGGCGGAAGCTTGCGCAGTGTCCCCTCCTGCAGCCTCGGTTCCCGGCCGCCCGCTGTCGTCAGAGGCAGTGGCCGCCTCAGGCTCGTCCCACGCCAGCGTTGCCCACGTCACCCCGGGCAGGGCGAGCGAGGCGCAGGGCGGTGCCCACGTCACCCCGGGCAGGGCGAGCGAGGCGCAGGGCGGTGCCCACGTCACCCCGGGCAGGGCGAGCGAGGCGCAGGGCGGTGCCCACGTCACCCCGGGCAGGGCGAGCGAGGCGCAGGGCGGTGCCCACGTCACCCCGGGCAGGGCGAGCGAGGCGCAGGACGGTGCCCAGACCACGTTCCCTCGCAGGGCAGCTGCACTGTCCTCCGATGGTCCACGGCTGGAGCCGTTGGGCCCGACGTGGCGTATCGTGTGCGTGTGGGGAAAACTGCCGAGGTTTGGGGCTCCCATCGGGGGTCTCGGAGCCGGTCCCCCTCAGACAGGGAGGCTCCCTCACGAGTGTCCACCACGGCGCCCTGCACAGTCACCAGAAGGCGTGAATAGCCCACATGTCCGTCAGCAGGTGAACGTGCGAGCACGGCCTCTGGGGTACGGGGCCGTTTCTCTGCCCTCTGCAACCTGGACGGCTCCGGGGAACGTCTCAGCGGAGACGCCAGGCACAAAAGGCCATGTGCCCTGTGGTTCCCGTCCCTGGGGCGTCCAGACAGGAGGACCCATGGTGTCTGCCAGGTCTGGGGCAGGACGGTGGGGTGGCAGCCGAGGGGCTGGGCCAGCTCTGTAGGCGATGAGACGTTTCGGGGTTGCAGCTGCTGATTGCTTCCCAGTGAACGTATCAAGTGCCACTAATTCGAAGACTTTAAAATGGCCAATTTTGGGGCACCTGGGTGGCTCAGTGGGTTAAGCCGCTGCCTTCGGCTCAGGTCATGATCTCAGTGTCCTGGGATCGAGTCCCGCATCGGGCTCTCTGCTCAGCGGGGAGCCTGCTTCCTCCTCTCTCTCTGCCTACTTGTGATTTCTCTCTGTCAAATAAATAAATAAAATCTTAAAAAAATAGAAAAAATAAAATGGCCAATTTTACGTTATATGTACTTCACCTCAACAACAAGTGACGTGGACGGGCAGTGAGACGGGTCTGGGCTCCAGCAGGTGGCTGCCAACAGCGGGGCCTCCGCAGGCTTGCGGGCCCGGGAGCACCTGCGGGGGGGTGTGCTGCGCGTGGCAGGTGTCTGGGCCCGTGGACATCTCGGGAGACAGCCCCCTCTCCTGGGGGCTGCTCCCTGGGGCCTTGGGGTCCTGCTGCCCTCACTCATTCTGTGTGTTTGGCCGAAAATCCTGGGTGTGCACAGGAGGTGTCTGCGGGTGCTTGGGGGCTGGGCCCTCCCGGACCACGGACTTTCCGTGGCTGAAGCTTTTCAAAGTGAGACAGTGGGGGATGGGGTGGCGCGGGCATGTCCTGCTCTGCCCTCAGCCTCAGGGCTCCAGGCAGCAGGGGCTGGACAGCAGCCCTGGAAGGTTCTGGAGCCTGAGGTCATTGGGGTTATGGTCTGCACTTCTGCGGGCCGCCTCTGTGGCTGTTGCCCACGTTCCGTGCCATGTTTGTCTTTTTGTTGTGCTTCTGTAAGAGGCTTTGTGCCCTGGACATTAGTCCTTTGTCTGCCCGCGGCTGTTTTCCTGCATCTGTTGTCTGACTTAGCTCGCACTAACGTCCACGTTTCCCATCTTGGGACCAGTGGGTCTCCTGCGCTGGGGTCTTGTGCCTTCCTCCCTGCGGCGTGGTGTACCTGGCCCCTCCTCCCCGGCGAGAACTGCCTGCCTGTGCCAGGCATGCCCTGGGCTCTGGGGCTGGTCCTGCTATTGGGCGGTGAGCTCTTCCCGGCCCCGAGCGCCCTCCGTGAGGAGGGAGACCGGCGGGGACCTTGCAGCTCGGGCCTGGTTGCTGCCGTGGGGGGACCACAAGCAGGCGGGGGACTGGCTTGGACCCTGGGCTGGAACACGGGAGGTCTTGGGTGGCGCCGCCCATCGGGCCTGCCCAGAGGCTGGGTGGAGGCGGGCACCGGGCATCTCCATGCCAGTAGGACCTGGGAACAGCAGGGCAGGTGATGGGCCTGACGGGAGCAGGGCCAGGAGGTCAGTGCTTCTAGGAGATGGAGAGGAGTCAGGGCAGGATGGCCGGGGCCTGGGTGGTCATGAAGACACCAGCCACACAGGGGAGAGAGGCTGCGTGTTGGGAGCTTGTCACCTTCGGCAGAATGTAGAGCACCGCAGCATGGGCGCAGCTGGTGACGTGCGCGCACACGGGCCCCGGGGCCTCCTCCCAAACCCAGCAAAGCCAGGAGGGGCTGGAGCCCCAGGAGGAGGACCAGGTCCGCTGGGCTGGGTGGGCGGCTGGCAGAGGAGCCCGGACACGGGGCTCGGGGCAGAGGGCGGAGCCTGGAGGCCTCCTTGTCCCCACTCTGGGCCGCAGCAGCCACGAGTCCAGGGTCAGCAGAGCGAGGGAGAGCAGGTGAGGAGGGGCAGAACTCAACGGGGGCGCACGCCTGCAGCTGGGAAATGGGAATGGGAGGCTCTGGTGAAAGAACATTCCGGAACATTCCGTCATGATGGCAGACAGGAAGCCTGGCACAGGGAGCAAGACAACGCTGAGAAGAACCACAGAATGGAGCGGCAACAGGGTGGACGTGGACAGAAGAATTAACAGCCTGGGGTCCCCCAGCAGGAGCCCCAATATTCTGCACGGAGCAGGGGGGCCCTTGGTGCTCCTTCAGGCGGGATCCGCCGTCTGGGCCCCGCTGCAGGCTGCTCGGGCCCGAGCCTTACTGCCTGCACCCACGGGCAGCGTCGCCTTCCTGCCCTGTCGGCGCCCTGTCTGCCCAGGGTCCTCGGCGGGGCGTGAGCACAGGTCTCTCACGCCCCGGGCGGCCTGGGGGGCAGTCGGGGGAGACAGCCTTGCCTTCCTCTCGGGGTTGTGGGAGGGCTCCTCGTGGCAGAGGTTTGTGGTCAGACGTGGAAAGCAGAGCCCTGCGCACCGTGGGCGGGCGCGGGACCTGGCGCGGGGCGGGGGGGTCGCAGAGGCGCTAAGCACGGGGTCCCCGGCAGTCCCGCTCCTGGTGCGTCGGCCCCAGGGCCTGGCCGTGGGGTCTGAACACGCACTCCGTGGCTCACAGTAGCCAGGCCACGGAAGCAGCCCAGGGGTCCAGCGGCGGGTGAGTGGAAGAAGTCCGTCCGCGCGTGGACGCCTCCTCGGTCTTCTCAAGGGGGGACGTCCCGACACCTGCCCCACGAGGCTGAACCATGGGGACGTCGCACGGACTGACCTCAGCCGCTCGCGGGAGGACAGGCGTCCTGTGACCCCTCACCGGACGCCCCCAGAGGAGTCCGTCCGCACAGACACAGTGGGCTGGGGCGCGGGGGGGCCGGGCGAGGCACGGAGCGTGCATGGGGCCAGAGTGGCCCTCGGGGAAGATGGAAGGTTCTGGAGCTGTGGCAGTGGGTGTGCAGCCCACTGGGTGTGCGTACTGCCACCGAGCCGCGTAAGTAAAAAAGAGTTTTATGTTGTGTTTATTTTTCCACAATAAAAACTGAGCTACACTTCGCCGTACCGTCCCCAAAAGAAGACCGAGGAGAGTCACACCCCACGGGGCAGGGGGCGGTGAGTTGAAATCAGAAGCCGTGGTGTTGGCCAGCGCTGACCCTCTCCGAGTCTGCTGGGCCCAGCTGGAGACCCAGGGAGTGGCCCAGGGGGTGGGGGTGGCTGGGGTCCTGCTCCAAGTGAGGCCGGTCTCCAAAGCGTCAGACTGGCCAGAGGGGCTCAGGTGGGGACTGACCTTCCTCTGTCCCTCGCCCTGGAGCCAGAGGGGCTCAGGTGGGGACTGACCTTCCTCTGTCCCTCGCCCTGGAGCCAGAGGGACTCCAGTCGTGCCCCGCCTGGACCCCCTACTTGCGAGTACCACGGCTGCCCAGGCTCTGGGGAGTGCAGAGGCTTAAAGGAGATTCTGGGACGCCGGATGCCTCCTTGGCCACCATGTACACACCGCCAGGGGCAGCAGGGCCCTGGGCTCCCGCCTCTGGTTTGTGTCACACACGTGAGGTTGGGGGGTGGTCCGTCTCGCCTGTGCTGTTTCCAGCTTTGTCTCCCGACTTGGGGTTCTGCCCTCCAAGTGTGGAGTTGAGCTTCTGCAGGTGGGTGGGCCCAGGTCTTTGTTTCGCGACAGGGCGTGGTGCTGGCCGGCTCTCTGGCAGGAGTGGGCCGTGGGGGACCCCCAGTGTTCCTTTCCTGCGGGGAGCATGCATGTGGGTCCCCAGGGTTCGGCGGGGTGGGCGGACGACCTCCCAGCAGCCCCCGCATGGCTTTAACCACATGACACTGAAGGTGGAAATGCCTGGCCCGTCTTGCATGTATGGAAAGTTTTGCAAAACTAGGTGTCGGTGAGCTTCCTGAAATGCCGCTTGTTCGGCAGCTCACAAAAAGCTCGCAAAACCGGGGCCTCCGGGACATCGCCTCTTCCCCACGGCTCACGTCACCACCTTGGGAGAGCCCCATTGACCCTGCCTTCCCAGGACACCTTCCCTGATCCCAGGGCAGAGCAGCCGGCCCCTCTCCCCTGGCTGTGTGTGTCCCAGCCTGTAGGGCCTTGTTGGGTGTCCCAAGGGGAGGCCTCTGCGACCCCACTCTCCCTCTCATGGGGTGCTCTGCTCCCCCCACTGGCCTGCCCACTGGCCACCTATCCCAGGGGCTCACCCCTCACCCCAGTCCCATTGGACTTGGCCCCTGCTTGCTGTCCAGGTCCTCTGCCTTCACTGGTACGGGTCACCTTGAGAGTGGTCCTGGCCCAGCCTCCGAAGTCCCCACTCCTCGGGTGTCGTCCTGTCCTTCCTTCTGCCCTCACTCCCAGCTGCGGTCCCCCCGACCCTGCCAGCACCTCCCTCTTCCCCCACGTATCCTCATGACCCAATGGTCCAGCCTCTGTTCGTGGCCTCGGCACGGGATGCTCTCGCAGCAGCCCTGGGCTGGGAGGACCTCCCCAAAGGCCTGTCCTCCTGCCCTCCGTGAGGACCACCGAGAACATGCGGAAGCCACGGCGCCCAGAGCCGGCACGGAGAGACAGAGGCCCAGGGGCGGGGGCTTGGCACCCGCCTCTAGCCCGAGGACAGCCCAGCCTGGGCGCCCGTTGTCCTGGGCTGCGGGCGCCTCTGCTGACCGTCACGGCCGGCTTCGCACAGGCCCTCCTCGGCCCCTGCCTTGCCGGGTCTTTGGGATGTGTGGCTGTCCCTGTGTGTCCCTCCGTGTTTGCAGCAGTCCTGCTGGCAGGAAGCAGAGGCCTCAAGGACTTAGTGTTTGAGGTGTCCAGGGCCCCTCATAACCCAGGCCCAGGCACGCCCTTCCTGGGACAGGGGCACCTTTCACGAGACGCCCTCTGTCCCCCGAGACACAGGGAGAGCTGTCATAGCGTTAGGTGGGGGACGTGGGACGGGACTGGGCTCTCATGGAACGGAACGGGGGCCGCCCTCCGGAGCCCCGAGGTGGCGAGGAGGTCGCCCTTGTGAGTGGGACAGTGGCCGCCACCTGCAGTCCAGAAGCCATGTTGCTGTCTGTCCCTTGGCAGGCCTCGTGCTCAGGGACCGAGTGGGTGTTGTGCCGTGGGCGCGTCTTCCAGCTCAGGCCACACCAAGGGCAGCGCAAGTCTGGAAAAATAGAGCGACCGAGACCCCAAACCCAAACTCAGTGAGACGGACACAGTGTGGACGACGCACAGGCCCGCTGCCGGGCAAGGGCGACAGGCTCAGGCTCCGGGGCACGTGGCCAAGGGAGACAGACGCACCCGTAACCGTGGCACGGGTGAGTGGACCCAGGAAAAGTCAGAGAGGGCGAGTCAGGTCAGGTGGCGCTTGATGGGTTGGTTTCGTGCGATTATAGGAGTAACTGGCTTGGTGCCAGGGAGGGCGGGACTTCCCCTGCGGTTCGGTCACGTAAACACCTCTTCTCCCAGACAGCATCCGACGGCTTTATTGGTGAACTTTGCCAGATTTACTTTTTTAAGATTTTATTTATTTATTTGATAGAGAGAGAGAGAGATCACAAGTAGGCAGAGAGGCAGGCAGAGAGAGAGGAGGAAGCAGGCTCCCCGCTGAGCAGAGAGCCCGATGTGGGCCTCGACCCCAGGACCCTGAGATCATGACCCGAGCCGAAGGCAGCGGCTTAACCCACTGAGCCACCCAGGCCCCCGAACTTTGCCAAATCCTGAAGAATTGAGTCCTGTCTCGCGTGAGGTGCTGCGGAAGTGAGAGGTTGAAGGTGGAGGCGAGGCTGTGCGTGTCCTCCGCAGCGGGACCGCGGCTCAGTGCCGTGCTGGTGTCCGTCTGCTGCAGCGTCACCTGCGGCAGAGAAGAACAATGTGGGGGCGCCCCGGGGGGCTCGGTGGGGAAGCCTCTGCCTTCGGCTCGGGCCATGGTCCTGGCGTCCTGGGGTCCGGCCACACATGGGGCTCCCTGCTCGGCGGGAAGCCTGCTTCTCCGCCCTCCCTCCACCGGCTCATGCTCTTTCTGACAAACAAATAAAACCTTTAAAAACAGAAGAAAATGTTATTCCTAAAGCAGCTGGTCGCTCCCTGGGAGTGAGGAGCCGCGTCTACCCTCGTTCGAGAACGGGACGCGGCTGAGCGAGGGGGGCGGAGACGCCGCGTCCCCCAAACACGGGTCGGGCGCACGCGGCGCTGGCGGGGCCGGGGGTCGGCGAGCGAGGGCGCTGGGGACGGCTGCCCCGGGACGGGGTCTGACGCCATGAGCCGCGCCGGCGGAAGCGCACGAGGCCGGCAGACGTGCAGGCCGCCCTCCGGGGCCCACGATGGCCCACCCGTGCCCACGGCGCGCTTCGGAGAGGACGGGACGCCCCGACCCCGCGGAGGGAGCAGGTGGCCGTCCCGCCCCTCGCCGAGCGCCTTGCTGTGACCGCGCGGCAGCTCCGTGGGGAGGGGGTGCCCGAAGCGCAAATCACGAAGGTGTTCGTCGCACCCCCCCCCCCGTGGCGGCCTCCCGCGGGGTGATCTCCGCAGTCGGTGGGGAAAGCGGACCCGTGGGAAGAGAGCGCGGGACACGCACACCCGCAGCCCGAGCCCGCACCCACCGGCACCCCAGACCCAAAGACTCGGTTCTCTCGGGCTCTCGCGGTCGGGGGCGGCGCGGCCTCAAGCTCGCGGGACTTGCTAACGCCAGAGGGTCCCGGACGGCGTGTTTGGAGCCGGCGGCCCCCTCGTCCGGAGATGGAGGGAAGTGAGGGTTAGGGTAGGCGCCAATCCGTGATGACAGGCGCGTTGTAAGAAGAGGGAGAGAGAGGGCGCATGTGCGAAGGGGGCCCTGCCCCGCTGGTGGCCACCGGAGGACCGTGACACGGGGCGTGGGCGAGTCCGCACCTCCCTGGGCCCGTAGGAGCCCCGCGCCAGGGCCCTGGCCGGTCCGAGGGCGCGGCGCTGGGAGCCTGCGACCGGGTCCCTCTGCGGGGCTCCCGCAACGGAGCAGGTGCCGTCCCGGAGCACGTCGGCCGTGTCGGGTCGCTGGCAGCAGCCTGGGGGCCGCCGGGGCGAGATGGAGAAGCTGCGTGTTGGCTCGGGCAGGAGGCCATGGCGGGCAGGGGCGTGCCCGGCTGTTCCATGCAAGGGACATGTCACAGGCGTGTAGACAGTGGGATGAACCAGACGCCTCAAGAGGCCGTGGCCTGGCCTTGTATGCCCCACGGCCCGGCACGCAGCTGCTGTTTCAGCGATGGGGAGCCCGAGCCGGTGCCAGCGGCTGCCTCGCGTAACCGTGCCGGTGTCTATGACCCAGGCCCCGAGGGCTCTGCTGGGCTCAGCGCCTGGCGTCCCAGGTGTGTCCCAGCGGCCGTGTGGACGGCGCCCTGCAGCCTGGAGAAGGGAGCCAGCCAGCGTGACTCACACACCTCATCCCCCTCAGTGGCCTCGCCCAGCTGCCCGCCTGGCAAGACTGGCCTCTGGCTGGGAAGTTGACCCCCAGGTAACACGGAGGAGGGCTGCTTTGGGGACAGCGGGCAGCCCCCTGGAAGGAGGCTCCTGCAGAGGGAAAGGGAGGGAAGGGGGGAAGCACACGGTGTATGTCTGTGGTTCTGGCCCCGATTTCTTTGAAAAGATCTCAAGTCAGCATGGAAAACACTTGCTATTTCTGCTGTGGGATACAGCAGAAACTTTGTGGCTTCGTGGCATCACCGAGATTGTTCTGTAAGCCCCACACTTCTCGGGCTCAGGAAACCTGGACGCTGCTTCTCCAGGGCTCGGTGTGGAAGCTGGCCCTGCACTCCTCTGAGCAGACGTCCTGTGAGAGGGAGGCGCGAGCCTGCGTGTGGGGCCGGTGCCCCCGGGACAGGAGTCGAGGGGACCGAGGGGCGGCGTGGTGCCCTGACAGTGCGTTTAGGATACGCGCAGCTTCCTCTTCTGTTGCTGCTGAGTCTGGTACAGTGACTGCGCGTGTTACACAGTAACAGCCCTGGCTTAGTGATGAATCATCGTTTGTGGGGTTTTTTAGTATATTTGCTCATGATTTCCTTGAGGGCCAAGTATTATGCAATCAATCTCGTCCTGGGCTCTGACCTGTACTGCGGCCTTCAGGCCTTTCTCTCGGAGCGGGTCTCGCATAAAAACAAACGTCGTGTGTTCTGCCTGCATGCGGATGTTGCTTTCTATGCTTTTTAAATATCGTTTGCACAAATAGCATCAGCTTGAATGTGTCTTAGAATTGAAAAAAAAAAAAGAGGAAGAAAAAAAGAAAGGAAAATCCAAGTGACTCATTGGTGTTTCTCCCAGCACACGGGCCGCGACTGAAGGAGGTGGGCGGGTGCTCGTTTAGACGGGCTCTGGGCCGCGGCGAGCTCGCCCAGGGCGGCTGCACGGAGACCCTTCCCGTCCGACAGAAAGCCAGCGGCTCTGCCCCGGGCTCTGGAGTTCTCCCTGTGACGAGGAGACGCCAGCCACCAGGCCTCCCACACAGAAGGCTCTGAGCAGCCGGTACCGGGACCCCCACGGCCCCTGCCCAGACAGATTGTCTCGAAGCAGGTTTTGCGACAGCCCAGGATGGCGAGAGGCCATCCCAGAGAAGGGACGTGCGGGTCTCCTGGTGACTGATACACTCAGAGCAGCCTCCTGTCTGCGGCCAGCTGGCGTATCCCTGAGGGCCTGTGGCTTTTCTAACTTTTGAAAAATAACTTCTTGAAACTCACAGCAGAACTCAGCTACCCCCATGGTTGTCTGCAGCCCTACCTGCCTGTTACCCCCTTAGCCAGGCTCAGGACCGAGGATGGTCCCACCCAGAACCGCATCCCCACCGCGCCGTGGCTGCCGCACCCCTGGGCTGCTGGTGCGCGCTTTCCGGAGCGCCGCGGTGGTGGGCTGACGTGCAGGGCCCAGCCTTTTGGATCTGGGCGCTCTTCCCACGGGGGGGGCCAGCGTGGGCCACGGTGCGTGTGTGCGTGCCTGTCTCCGTCGGTGCTTCGCGCCCCTCGTCCCCAGGCAGCCTCCTGGTGCAGGGGGCCGGTTCCCTCCTCTGTGCGCGACGGGTGTCTCCAGGCTGGGGCAGCTGCCACACAGCCACCGTGAGGGTCCACGTGGAGTCTTGGCGTGGACGTGCGCGCCGAGCGGTCCGGTGTTGGGGGCCCACGCACGGGAGCACGTCTAGTGCCCGTCAGCCACGCCGTCAGCATGAGGTGGCGAGTCCTCGCTCCCGATGGTTCGTTCACGTCTCCCGTGGGCTGGATTACTGTCCGTCTGTCTTCTTTAGTGACGTGTCTGCCAGTGTTTTGCCTATTCTGTAATTGGGTTCTTGATTTCCCGACTGTTGAGTCAGGAGGTTCTTTATATATTCTGGATCAAACCCTTTGTCGGATATGCACTTTGGCAAGTATTTTATCCCAGACTTAGCTTCTCTGGCTACTCACACACAAAAAATTTTTTAAGATTTTATTTATTTATTTGACAGACAGAGATCACAAGTAGGCAGAGAGGCAGGCAGAGAGAGAGAGGAGGAAGCAGGCTCCCCGCTGAGCAGAGAGCCCGATGCGGGACTCGATCCCAGGACCCTGAGATCATGACCTGAGCCGAAGGCAGCGGCTTAACCCACTGAGCCACCCAGGCGCCCTCCTTCACGAAATTTTGATGACGTCCGGTTTCCCTGATTTCCTGCGTCTGCGGCTCCCTGCCTGCCTTCCCTGGGTCTCCTTTTCAAAATCCTTTCGATTATCCTGGGTCCTTTGCCGCTGCACACACTTAGGAACCAGCTTGTTGTCATCTATGACAGTGTCGTGCTGGGGTTCCCGGGCTCTAAACTGTAGATCCGGCCTGGGGAGTGCTAATGCCCGGCCCCCCCTGTGCCTGCTGACCCTGCGCTGGCTCCTTTCCCTCGCTTGCAGGTCCTGCGCTGGCCTTGTTAAATTTAGGTATTTTCTTTCTGTTTTGGAGTTATAAATGGAAGTTTTTAAGAACTGACTTCTAATCGTTCATTGCTAGTGTGTAGAAATGGGACTGCTTTTTACACGTTGAATTTGTATCGTTGCTGTTGCTCAGCCCATTGGTTCTGGGGCTTGCTCTCACACCTTCCACATTCCTCGGGGGTTTTCTCTGTGAACTGTTGTGTCGTCTGCAGGAAGACAACAAAGCTGTGGTTTTTCTTTTCCTTGTGTCCTTTCTGTCTGTCTTTATTTTGGAAGATTTTATTTATTTAATGGACAGAGACACAGCGAGAGAGGGAACACAAGCAGGGGCAGTGGGAGGGGGGGAAGCAGGTTCCCCGCCAAGCAGGGAGCCCGATGCGGGCCTTGATCCCAGAATGCTGGGACCATGACCCGAGTTGAAGGCAGAGGCCTAACGACTGAGCCACCCCCTTCCCCTTCTGCCATTTATTTCCGTTTCTTGCCTTATTGCACAGGACAAGGCTTTAGCTTTGTGCCGTGCCATAGGGGTGTGAGGGCGCAGCTCTGCCTCCGGTCCTGGGGTGGGGGGTGTCCATCCTGCTGCCAGCATGACCTTGGCTGTTCAGGACGTTCTCCTCTGTCCCTGGCTCACCAAGAGTTTTAATCACAAGTGCAGTTGAATTTTGTCACAATGTTTTAAAATCATTTGAGGAGATATTTTTTTTTTTAAGATTTTATTTATTTATTTGTCAGAGAGAGGGGGAGAGAGCGAGCACAGGCAGACAAAGAGGCAGCAGAGGCAGAGGGAGAAGCAGGCTTCCTGCCGAGCAAGGAGCCCGACGCGGGACTCGATCCCAGGACGCCGGGATCACGACCCGAGCCGAAGGCAGCCCAGCGACTGAGCCCCCCAGGCGCCCCCATTCGAGGAGTTTTTATGATTTGTCTAAGTGAGCCTGTGGGGTTTCCAGCGCCGACCTGCCCGCGGCGCACCCCGCTGGGTCGGTGTAGGAGCCACTACGTTTACATACAGTGAATTCACTTTGCTGATATTTTCTTGAGGATCTTTACGTCTGTGTTCATAGAGGGATATCGGTGTATGGTTTTCTTTTTTGTATGTTTTTGTCTGTGTTGCAGTCAGGGCAATCCTGACCCCCATAAAATGAGTTGAGAAGTATCCCTCCCTTTTCTGTTTTCTGGAAGATACTATGTGGAATTAATATTGTTTCGTCCTTTGATATCTGGTTCAACCCCCCTGGAGTTTTGTTCTTCAGAAGCTTTAAAGCTGCTGATTCAATTTCTTTGGTAGATTAGGCTGTTGAGACGCGCAGGGCCTCCCCGCGCCCGGCCGGCCGCGCTGCGGTTACGGGTCGGTACGCCGTGGTCCGTGGTATCCAGGCGCCCGGCCTGACCCGCGGCGGCGGCTGCGTGGCCCCGGCCCCCCGCGCCCGTGCGGTCGTGGTTCTTTCCTTCCTGGTGGGGCTCATCGTGTTCTCTCTTCCGTTTTCTTTGCTGGGCGACAGACTTCCTCACTTTCATGGCTCCTCCGAAAGAGCCGGTGTGCGGAGCTCTTTGGATTCGTTCGCACGTTATCCCCGGGGTCCCTCCGCCTTCGCTCCGGCGCGGTTCTGTCCCGGCCGCTCCCTTCTGCGCTCGCTTGCCTGCTGAGGTGAGGCTCAGGCCGGCTGAGCGCGGGGAGGGCTCCGGCTGCCGCCCTCGGGGCTGGAGCTGCCGCTCCCTGCAGTCGGCACGAAGTCGTTCTGCATCCGGCCCGCGTGCTGCTCACGGTCCGGAGCGCTCGGGGACTCGGGCCTTCTGTCCGCCGTTGGTCTCTTTTTGTTTGTCCGTTGTCAGCGGCGCCGCGGCCAAGGTGGGCTTCGCACTCATGACCCCGAGATCAGGGGTTACGTGCTCCGCCGACAAGCCGGCCAGGCGCCCCACTATTGATTTCTAGATGAGTCCGTCGTAATCAGAAAACGTACTTCACACGACTTCAGTTCTCTCTCTTTTTAAATATTTATGTATTTACTAGTGAGGCCGAGCGTACAAGCAGGGGAGCCGCAGGCAGAGGGACGGGGAGACGCCGACGCCCCGCGGAGCAGGGCCCGAGGCAGGACTCGATGCCAGGACGCTGGGACCATGACCTGCCCTGGAGCAGCCGCTTCACCCACGGAGCCACCCCGGCGCCCCACGACGTCCGTGCTTTTCAGAGCGCTGGTGCTCGTCTGTGCCGGGCCGTGGTTGGTCCCCGCGGGCGCCCGTCCCCGTGGGCCACAGCCTTCACCACACTCTCTCCTGCCCGGCTCTTTCCTGCGGAGCCACAGTGGCCTGGCGGGCGGAGCGGGCTGGGCTTCCCGTGGGCACCCGCGGGTCAGGGCCTGTGGGCACAGGGCCGTTTGTCCCCAGCCTGGAGCTGTCCTTCTGCTCGAGTCAGGGGCCTTGCTGGCCGGGGAAGCCCCCGTGTGTGTCTCCTGGCTCCTCTGGGCTCCGTTGAGGCCACGTGCTGCCCCCGTCATCCTCGTGGCCCCGAGCGCTGCTCCGTGGCTGGCTGTGGGCCCGGGACGGGAGTCGGTGGTTGGCACTCGTCTTGGTTTGTGAGGGGCCTGCGTGATGGCAAGACAGGTCAGTGCCGGTGAGAGGAGGCTTTACTGTTCACTGCCTCCCAGGACAGGAGGCGCTGGGCCCGGGGCCGCGGGGAGGCACCGGGGCTGGTCGGGGACAGAGGGACCACAGGGAGGCCCAGACCAGAGGCGTCGCTGGGGTTTCTGCGGGCGAGGCATCGGCTCCGGATCAGCTGGTCGGAGTCACTCTGGGGGACCTTGAGGCACAGGGAGCCGGGAGCAGCTCCTGGTTGTCTGCTTCCTGGGCCTGGGTGTGCAGGGCAGGGGGCTGTTAGGTTGGCGTTGAGGCTTGGACGAGGAGGGGTTCAGAGTACGGGCCCTGGATCCAGGAGGGTTGTAAGCAGCCCTGGCCGTCTGTGGGTCATATAAGTACTGGACGTCAAGTAGATAAATACAGAATCTAAGAAAAACGCAAAACAGTGGGGTCTTCATTTCATGCCTGGGATGTCGGCGGGGTCTCCTTAGGAAGCCCAGGATGGGGGTGGGTGTCTCTGCTCCGTGGGCAGCCGGCAGGTGCTCACGGAGCCCATGAAACCTTCCAGAGCCACCCTGTTGAGTAGACCCAGGCCCTGTGTGCAGACCTGAGCTCCCGGCCTGGCCCTGTCGCTCCCTGCTGCCTGGATAGAGAATGGGAGTTGAGGGGGCCGGGGTCTTCCTTCTGGCGCCTGTGTCCCCATGCCTCCTCTGAGGCAGACAGAGGAGCATTGGGTCTCTGGTTCAGAAGAGGGGCCATGGCAGCATCTGCCCCGCTGTTCCGGGTGTAGACGCAGACCTTGCTCTGAACGCAGGTGGGCATAGGGTGTGCGGCCCCAAGTGGGACCTGTGTGACTCCGGGGCTTGATGCTGCGTGGGCGGGGTAGGGGTCTGCTGTCCCCGTATGGGCCCGGAGCTGTCCCCGTGAGCACCGGGCTGACATCCGATCGGGAAAGTGAGCGAGGCTTCCAGGAGCTGCAGGCGGGGCCCAGCCGGTTTGGCTGTGGCGTCCGCCCCGCACAGACCCCGGCTCCTCTTCCCCCGGCTCCTGGGCGGGTGGCTCTGCCGCCTTTGGGACCATGAAGCCTCGGCCGGCGAAGCGGTCCTGCATGCCAGTTTGCCAGGCAGGCACGGCCGCTGCTGTTCCCCAGCCAAGGACCGGGACGTGAGGACCAGGACCGAGGCCCAGGCCTCCCCTGGGCCCCACGCTTAGAGAGATGACGCCACGGACGCTCCCCGTGGGCTCAGGGACATGGGCGCTGCGGGGTGGGCGTGCGCAGAGGGGTGACCGGAGAGCTGCTGGTGTCTCCAGGGACCCTGCGCAGGCCGGGGAAGGGCAGGCCAGTTGGGGTCCGGGCTGCGATCCTGGCCTTCCTGGGGGGGGGGGTGCCTGCAGAGGCCTGTGCTCTGGGAGCTGGGAGAGGGGCTCCATACCTGGCACCCGGTCCCTGCGGGCTCCCGGCCTGCCTGCCCACAGACCTGCCCAGAGCCGCCCCGCAGGCGGGAGACCCACCCGCCCCCCACAGGGGCTCTTGAGGGGGCCACGTTGGAGGCCGGCGCTCCCTAGGATGGGGCCTTCCGGGGCTCCGGGAGGTGTGGGAGGGTGCGGTCCCCGCTGAGCCTTTGCCCTTGGCAGGTTGTGCAGCCTGACCTTGAAGAAGCTGGTGGTGTTCAAGGAGCTGGAGAAGGAGCTCATCTCGGTGGTGATTGCCGTCAAGATGCAGGTGAGGGGCCCCAGCTGCCTAGGGCGGGAGGGGCCAGCACACTGGCCTCTGGACCCTCCCCTGGGCCAGGGGCCAGGGAGCCTGCGGCTGCCCCGGGATGCAGGGGGGCCTCTGCCCCTGCTGCTTGACGGGGAAAATGGTCCCGGTGCGCTGGCAAAACTAGACCCACAGGCCCAGGCTCTAGAGCCCGCGTTCACGGGCCGTGGGGTGCTGGGGACGCGGCCCGGGCCTCCCAGTGCGGGCCCACCGGGGCTTGCGGCTCATGGGTCTCCGGGCCCCCGAGTCAGCTGAGCGCTCACGTGGGAGGCCCGTCTTCAGTTCCCCCATCGGTTGCCGCCGTCTTTTAAGATCCGAAGAAACCCTTTGCTGCCCTGAAGAGGCGGCTGTAACTTCCCGTCAGAGCCAGGCGTGCGAGGCTGCCGGTCAGCTCCACGGGCACCGGCCCCGCGGGGGACCCGCGTGCGGCCCGGGCTGTGCTCTGGGCCCGCTGGCGAGGAGGGCTCGTGGTCTTGCCAGGGCTTCAGAGCGAGGTGGAGTTCACGCACCCCTGATCTCTGAATCTGCCACCGCTGACCTCTGACAGGACCGCCTCCCCATCCTGCTCGCCCGAGTGCCCCCTTCACTGGCTGCCCCGTCCACTCCAGTGCCCGGCATCTCCCACAGACCCTCCGCTGGGCCACCTTCCCTGAGACACGAGACCTGCTCCTGTGCCCTCAGCAGCCCCCCCCCGCCCCTTAGTTCCCCGAGGGCGTGGGCCGGCCGCCTTCCCCGGGCCCCTGCCCGCTTGCCCGTGGCCGCCGCCCTCCCTCACCCCACCCAGCGAGGCCGGTTGGCTCCGTCCTCGGAGGGGTCTGGTGCAGAAGAGGCCTAGGGGGCCACAGCCAGACCCCTGCACAGGGTGCCATGTGGCCCAGAGGGCGTCCACTGGGCAAGGCACTGTGCCCGGGACCCTGCCCGTCGCTCCTGTCTGCCCGCACGTCTGTGCTCTGCCCTGGACCCACAGCCCGCTCCTGCCCTCAGCCGCTTGTCTGCCCGCTCACCCCGTCCGCCGCCTTTGGAGCCCCAGCCCCCACACCCTGGTAGCCGCTGGTCTTTGTTGCTCTGAATCTGATGGCTGCTGGTGCCCGGCGGGCAGGGGTCACGTGGTGTCCATCCATGGCCTCCTGCCCTGGCCTTCCGTCTCTGCTCCGTGGGTGTGGGGGCAGCTGTTCTGGAAGCTGTACTATGAGAAGATCTGTGATCCATTCGGGCTGTATTTTGGTATACGATTTCAGGCGAGGATCTGGACGTTTTGTACTAATGATTTGTTACTATTTAGTAATTTTTCCTGGTGACGTGAAGGGTCGTTATTAAATAGCATGTTTGTCTTTGATCCATGTCTGTGTTCTCGGGTGTGTTTCTAGACTTCTCGTCTCTGTCCCTGTGCCAGGACAGCTGTGCTGTCATTAGAACCTTCTTCTACCACACTGTGCTCCCTGGGGAGGCGGTCACTCACCGGTCCACTGTCGCAGGAACGCAGAAGGGTCCTTGCAGGCATTATCCTGTGACCCCTGCACCCCAGCGTTGTCCTCTGACCCCCCCGCACCCCGCTGCTGGGTTTCCGGGAGTTACATTAAATGTGGCAGGGAGCCTGGGTGGCTCGGTGGGTTGAGCCGCTGCCTTCGGCTCGGGTCATGATCTCAGGGTCCTGGGATCGAGTCCCGCATCGGGCTCTCTGCTCGGTGGGGAGCCTGCTTCCTCCTCTCTCTCTGCCTGCCTCTCTGCCTACTTGTGATCTCTCTCTGTCAAATAAATAAATAAAATCTTTAAAAAAAAAAATGTGGCAGGGAGCAGCCTGGACCACCTAAGGGAGGACTTGGAGGGTCTCAGGATGGGGACTTTTTTTTTTTAAAGATTTTGAGAGAGAAGGTGAGAGAGAGAGAGAGCATGAGGTGGGGGAGGGTCAGACAGAGAAGCAGCTCCCCGCGGAGCAGGTGGCCCGATGCAGGAGGCCTGATGCAGGACTCGATCCCTGGACCCCAGGATCATGACCGGAGCGGAAGGCAGACGCTTAACCCACTGAGCCACCCAAGCGCCCGGAAGGGGACATTTTTTTTTTTTTTTTAAGATTTTATTTATTTATTTGACAGAGAGAGATCACAAGTAGTCAGAGAGGCAGGCAGAGAGAGAGGGGGAAGCAGGCTCCTCGCTGAGCAGAGAGCCCGACCTGGGGCTCGATCCCAGGATCCTGAGATCATGACCTGAGCCGAAGGCAGAGGCTTTAACCCACTGAGCCACCCAGGAGCCCCGGAAGGGGACATTTTTAAGGCTCTTGACGAATCTCCCCAGGGGTGTGTTTGGGAACCTGGGAGCTTGTGCCTGCCGCTGCCTGACCTGTGGGTCTTCACTGTGGGGTTGGAGGGAGCGATTTCCGGTGCGAGGCCACCGTGGGAGCCGGTCCTGTTCTGTCCCAGGGCTCCAAGCGGATCCTGCGCTCCCACGAGATCGTGCTGCCCCCCAGTGGACAAGTGGAGACCGACCTGGCGCTGACCTTCTCCCTGCAGGTGGGCCTGGCGCGGGGCTGGGGCGGCGGCCCTCCGCGCGGTGTCCTCCCTCGTCGTGCTGGACGTTAGAGATCACACCTGCCCTCCCCCTCCCGCGCTCCAGAACGCGCGGAGGCCCAGACACACACTCGGGCCGTTGTGGGGGCGGCCGGCCGGCTCACTGGGAGAGTGTGTGACTCTTGATCTCAGGGTGGTGAGTGCAAGCCCCATGTGGGGTGTAGAGATCACATAAATGAATGAATAAACAAACTTTAAAAAGGCCATTTGTTCCCGGCGTTCAGAGATGGGGAGGAACACAGACCTCAGTTTGGGAAGTTTGCCGGTGCACAGGGGCTCGGTGCGGCCGGGACGCGCCGCTCCCAGTGTGACACAGACCCTCCTCCCCCGGACCCTCCAGGGCCTGAGTCTGTGGTGGGAGCAGGCCGGCCCGAGGCCCCCGCAGGCGTGCACCCTGCCCCTGTGCTCTCCGTACCGTGGCTGAAGGCGGGCACCATGTAGATCCGCAGACGTGCTCAGTGTCGACCCCCTGCACACCCCTTCGCGTCTTTGTCGCCTCGAGAGAGCGCAGCCCATCCGCGGGGATCCCACTGGCTCCCTCCTCCCGCCCGGGCACCTCTCCGAGCTGTGCCTGGGGCGGGAGCACGTGACCCCAGCTCTGCTCCTGCTGGAGCTTCTGGGGTCCGTGTGAAGGTTTCCTTCTGCGCACTCGCTTTCCTGGCATATCGTTTACACGCAGCTCCCGGTCTCGAAGCGCGGGGCCACGGCGCAGGGCGTGCAGCTTCTGCGCGTGTTAAGGGATATTTTGCAAGCCCTGCTTTGTGCCTGTGACCCTGCTCTTGCAGAAGGCTCTGGGGTCTCCGACCAGCGCCCCTTCTGGGGCCACGTCCGCTGCCATCCACGCCGTGGTCACGTGCACTGGCTGACCCTGCTCATGACCCAGGGGCCCTAGCCAGCTGCTCATGTCAGCCAGCGGCGGTTGCCCTGGGTCCCTGGTGGAGGCCTATGACAGCCCCCAAGGCCTACTGGTGCTGGGCAAGCGTGGCCGCGGGGACAGATGGCAGCTGTGACCCCCTTCTCTGCAGTACCCTCACTTCCTGAAGAGAGAAGGCAACAAGCTCCAGATCATGTTGCAGCGGAGGAAACGGTACAAAAACCGAACGATCCTGGGCTACAAGACGCTGGCGGCAGGCTCCATCAACATGGCCGAGGTGCGCGCATCCCCGCCCAGCCAGAGGCTTCCGTCCGGCCTGACCCCAGGCCCAAGCGGCCGCCCTTTGGCCGTGGGTGGGTTCTGGCCCAGCGTGGGTCCGTCCTGTGCCCTCGCAGGGAGAGTGTTCTCTGGGCCATCTGCGTCCCCTCCCGTGGGCACGGCCCTGGCCCGTGGGCTGCCTAGGCGGGCGGCATGCGTTTGCTGGTGGGGGATGGGAGGCATAAGGAAGCCCTGGTGAGGAAAGGAGGGGACGTTCGTGCCAACGGAACCAAGCGGCTGCCGCGGCTGAGTCTCAAAGGACCTGGTGTTCCGAGGCGTGCTCGCGTGGGGCTCGGGAGGAGGGTTCCGGCTCTGCCACTGCCTGCCACAGGGCCTTTGGGAGCCTTGGGGTGGGCCCTGAAGGAGGGCAGCCGAGAGCCCTC
This sequence comes from Neogale vison, assembly GCF_020171115.1. Lineage (NCBI taxonomy): Eukaryota > Metazoa > Chordata > Mammalia > Carnivora > Mustelidae > Neogale > Neogale vison. The sequence continues at coordinate 1,345,523 of NC_058103.1, read as the reverse complement.
CTGGCCTCTGTGCTTTGGGGCCTTTACCGCATGGGGTCGTGTTCAGGGCTGTCTAGGCAACGGTGACGCTGTCGCTGCCCAGCTGGGGGAGGGCAGGGCTGACCCCCCGCCCCCGCCCTGCTCCTCTGGCCCAGGAGCCCCGTGCCCACGGCACCAGGTCGAGCCCACCGGCCTCCTGTTTCCCCTCAGACCCCACCTGCCTAACACTCCCGACAGCGTCCCTCCAGGCAGGTGGCACGGGTGTGGGGTTGTGCGGAGAGAGGCCGGGCACCTGTCTGTCCAGCTGCGCACGCGTGGGCCCGGGGACGCGTCTGGGTGCTGGCTAACCTTCCTGGCTTGCTTTCTGAGATGGTAGTGGTCACGGACATTACCTTTCCCCGAAATTTCATGTCCGCACTCAAGAGTTGGCACCCAGGTCAGGCTCCCCAAATTAAACATAATCGGGTGCTAAAGTCCCGACACCTGGATTTGGTCCAGTGAGCCCCAAGGCAGAAGGTCCGACCCACAGGGGCGTCCTCCGCGACGTCAGCGGGCAGGGCGCAGGGGGCGCTGCGCAGCGTGTGAGCCTGTCCCCGGTCAGCTGGAGTCTCTCACGACCGGAATGGTGGCAAGGACTCTCCGGCCTGGGGAGATGTTGCCTTTGCCGCTCAAGACCCCCCAGTCCGTGCTGGTGGTTGGTCCTCCTGGGGGCCCCACGGACACGGGTCCCTGGACGCAGATCCCGGGGCCTAGTGGCCCAGAGTCACAGCCTCACACACAGTCTGCTCCTGCTGCAGCCTCTGGACAGACCCTCCCTCCCTGACAGTCGTCGGTCGCTGGTGGCTGGGCCTGGCACTGACCCCTAGAGTCTCGGCCAGTGTCCTCCTGCCCCACGGACGTGTCTCCCACCGCCCTCCCAGCCCCAGCCCCAGCCGTTGGCCCTGCCCCTGCCCCACGGCCCTTTCTAGCACTGAGCCCCGCCCCCAGGTGATGCAGCACCCCTCCGAGGGCGGCCAGGTGCTCTGCCTCTGCAGCAGCCTCAAGGAGGCCTCCGTGAAGGTGGCCGAGATCTGGATCTTCTCGCTGTCCAGCCAGCCCATCGACCACGAGGACAGCGCCATGCAGGCGGGGCCCAAGGCCAAGTCTGCAGGTGAGTGTGGCTGCCGGTGGCCCCCGCCTGCTGGGTTGGAGAAGCCGGGGAGGCCCGGGGTGTCTGGCCTCCAGCCCCGCCGGCAGCACTGTGGCCGCCCTGGGAGCCTGGGCCGCAGGCGCGTGAGCTCAGCCGCTGGCAAGTCTGGGCTTGACCGCGGTGCCTTCCAAGGTCGGGCACAGGTCCTAGCATGGCTGTTGCCCCCGTCACAATGGCAGCTGCTGTCCCCCGAGGTGCGGGAGGGCACGCAGGGGCCCACTTGAGCAGGAAATCTAGGCTGAAGCATCTGAGGTCCACAGAGGCCACCGCGGGAGTGGGGAAGCGCAGGCCTGCTCCCCGCTGAAGTCCGCCTGGGGGGCGGGGACTGCGCACGGCTCCCGGCGGGTCCAGGGGCCCCGAGCTCCGGGCGCCGCCTCATTGCCGGGACACCAGTCGGAACCTCCGGGTCCCCCCCCTTCCGCTTGCTCGTTCCGTAGATAACTACTCCGAGGAAGAGTACGAGAGCTTCTCCTCTGAGCAGGAGGCCAGCGACGATGCCGTGCAAGGGCAGGTAGGCCGGGCGTGGTGTGCGGGACCGTGGCCCTCAGACTCTCCGTGCGCAGACGAGGTGTGGACGGCCAGGGGCCCCCGAGCTACCGGCGTGAGGGAGGGGAGATGGAGGCCGGGAGCCGGCCCCTGTGTGCTGCTGGCGCACGCTTCCCGTCCTGGGGGGGTCCTGCCGCAGGCCCAGCAACGCTCGGGGGGTGCCCTTGCCAGCCCTGTGCTTGTGTCCCCAGGACTTGGACGAGGAGGACTTTGATGTGGGGAAACCCAAGAAGCAGCGGCGATCGATAGTAAGAACGGCGTCCATGACCAGGGTCGGTGGAAACTGGTTTTACTAACACTGGGGAAAGGGGGCTGGGGGCTGGGGGCCCCGAGTGGGGGTTGGGATGTGAGGCAGCCGTCCGGGACCCCCATGGCCTGGCCTCTTTGGTGAGGCGTGAAGGCGGGGAGACTGCACAGCCTTGTGCCGACAGGCGGGCCACGAGGCGCTGGCCATCGTCCGTGGGAGGGTCACTGGCGGGGTCCTCGAGCTTATCCTGGGCAGCCGCCCCCGGTCCAGGGGGCCGGGCATGAGGGCAGTGATGGCTGACCTGCGCAGGCTGCTCCAGGAGCAGAGCTGGGGAGGCCGTCTCTGTCCCGAGTGTGCCCAGACACGCTGTCTGAGGCTGGTGCCTCGTTTCTGCACTCGGCATCTGAGCCGCGCGGCAGGCACGGTGGCCCACGGGCTTTGGCGGGGCCGTCCCGCTTCTCATCTGGGGGAAAGGTCCAGGCAGAGGCCTTAGGCCATCATAAGATGCCTACCACTGGGCACAGAGCCCTGCGGGAGTTCCCAGAGCTGAGCTGCCCTGTGTGCACGGGCGCGGCCTGGGCCGCACACTGGCAGCCACGGATCCCGTGGGACGCAAGCTCAGCCCCAGGAGCCCCCGCCCCTCTGCCAGCAGACCCGGGCCTGGTCCCGGTGTGGCAGGGGGAGCGTGCCAGCCCCTCTGGGAGCCTCGCTTCCGGGTCTAGAGCCCTGATGCCCGTGCAGGGCTGTGTGGGGCTCCTTTCTGGGGACACCCCCTGAGGGGGGCGGGGGCGGCTGGCTCCAGCCTTGGAGACCCAGGGCCACGCTGGGTAGTGGGGCTCTGGCTCCCCGCTGAGCCCTACCTTCCCTGCCCACTGTGGGCTGGCTGCCGGGTGCTGCTGAGGCCAGGTGGGGCCTTGGGAGGAGCCGGCAGCCTTGCTGACTCGGAGGCCCTGGAGGGAGATGCTGCCCGCCCTCCCCTCCCCCTGGGTCTGGGCCCAGCCCCAGCTGTGTGTCAGACGCTGGGGAGGGCCCGGCCTCCCTGTTACCCGACTGCGTATCCTCCGAGGGGGGCTGCCCCCTTGGGTTCTGAGTCTGTCCCGATTGTCTCGCAGCAACAGAACTTCAAGCAGAAGGTCGTGGCATTGCTGCGGAGATTCAAAGTGTCGGATGAGGTGAGTGACCGCGCCTGGACGGCGAGGCCCTCGGTATCCTGTGTGTCCTTTGTGTCCTGTGTGACCAGGGTCCTCGGGCACCTGGGCCGTGTCTTGGCTCTGCGGCTGCCTGTCCCGTGGCCCCCACGCACCGTGTCCTTGTCTGCGAGAGTGGGCCGTCCCAACCCTGGGGCACCGCAAGGCCCGGGCTGAGGCCGTCCACCGGCGTCTGGAGTCGCAGCCCCGCGAACGGCCCGGCGGGGGGCTGGGTGTCGCTCGGCCGTGTGCCCGTGCGTTTGTGCTCTGAGGGGATTTTCGGGCCGTTCTCGGTTAGTCCCACGTGCCCCATGGCCAGCGCACTCTGTCCTGCGGCGTCCTTCCGCGGCTTCCTGCTCCCCAGATGTGCCCGGAGGGGCTTGTGCCGCTCTTACAACTGCAGGAGAGACGCCTCCGCTTTCTTTCCAACGCTGGCAGGGGGAGTTAGTCCAAGGTCCGTGTCGCCGCCGCGCGTGGTCGTGGCCGCTCATCCACCCGCCGGGAGCCCTCTCGGGGGCGTGGCCGCGGCTCTTCTCCGAGGGGCTCAGCCTCGGTTTCTCTAGGTCGTCCGCAGCTTCTGTAGGGTCCCTCTGACCCCCGGCTGCCTGTCTGCGGACCAGCTCGTCCCCGGACTTGCGTGGAAATGACAAGGATGCCGAGGCCACTCAGTGGGGAGGGGAGGCCTTTCGCAGCTAGTGACCGCACGGCCACATGTCCACACGCGAGACCTGCACCGTGTGCGGGATTAGCCCCGGGGCTCAGAGACCTACACGCAAGTGCCTGCACCGCGGAACTCAGGAGAGCGATCTTGGCTGCGGGGCCCGGCCGTGGGGCTTAGGCAGGACAGCAGACACAGGCCGCCAGGAGAGCCGGGCGGGTCCGTCCTCATCCAAACACGGACGCTCCTGTGCTCTGAACTCCCAGCAGGAAGATGAACCGGAGGCCGTCACCTCGAAGGTGTTTACAAGTTACAGACCCGTAAGGGAGCTGTGCCCGCCAGACCGGAGGCGCCTCACAGCCCCAAGTAGACACTCCTGACGAGAAGTTAACGGTCTGGCGCAAGAGTCGGTCAAAGGCCCCGACTAGAGGTTTTCTCTGAGCAGAACCCGAATAGCCAGGAAGCCCCGAGACGCTGCGAGGCCACCTCCTGAGCCGCAGAGGGTCGCCGTGACCTCGCAGGGTGGTGTGCAGAGGAGCTGACGGGTGGGGAGCAGCCGGACCGCAACGCCGGCCGGAACGGCTCCAGGGCAGCCGCTGCAGAACACAGCCGAGCCGCTCCTCCGGGCGTCAGCTTGACCCTCCCCCGGCCATCCCACGGCCGGCCGTCCCGCACCTGGTATCAGCTCACAAGATCCAGGGTGTCCACACGAAGACTGAGGGGCGGCCAGTGCCAGGAGCTTTGTCTGCAGCAGCAGAGCCTGGAGTGTCTTATCCGCTGGCGGCCAGCTAGGCCGAGGCCGCATTCAGGGATGGGCGGGCAGGGACGGCACGTGGCTGGAGGCAAAGAGCAGACACCTCTGGATACAGCTGCCCGCGTGGGCAGAGCCCCATGCCGAGGGCTGCACACTGTGTAACCACTTTCATGACGTTCTGGGGGAAGCCCACACGTGGGGACAGAAGTCAGTTCGGGGTTGGGAGGAGGGAGCAGTGAGAGGGTGGGGGGCCTCTGGGGAGGGAGGCCTTCCAAGCCCTGAGCCCCGTGCGGGCCTGTCCCAGGAGGCACTCCCTGCCCTGTGTTCCTGCTGTGCATTTCTCTGTGGAAGCACGAGCCACGAGGGCAGAATGACCCTGCCATGCCCGGCACCCGGTGACCGGAGGTTCCCAGGGGTCACCCCAGTGTCTGGCAGGACTGGGTTGGGGGCGTGTGCTGGAGAGAGGGTATTTGGTGGCTCTGTGTCATCTTCCTGTCTGTCCTGCCAAGGGGATGCCCCCCCAAGCCTGCCCTCCCACGTCTGACCTCACTGTAGGTCCTGGATTCGGAGCAGGACCCTGCAGAGCATGTCCCCGAGGCAGAGGAGGACCTGGACCTTCTGTATGACACGTTGGACATGGAAAACCCCAGCGACAGTGGCCCGGACCTGGAGGATGACGACAGTGTCCTCAGCACCCCCAAGCCAAAGCTCAGGTGAGCGCACACGCCGCCTCTGTCTGCCCCCGGCCCCAGGCCCGGCGGGCACAGCCCTGCCATCCCACATACCGCAGGGGCCTCAGGCACCGTGCTGCTGGGACGTGGGCTCTGAGTCAGGGAGGAGAGGCGTGCCTCCTAGCAGACAGCCTGGTCTGCAGTGTTTCGGAGGGAGAGAAGTGGCAAAGGGACAGGGTCAGGCTTGCATTCTGGAAAGATCTCTCTGGAACCCACTGGGAGTGGGAAGACAGGAGACCCGTTAGCAGGCACTGGGGTCGTCCCTGCAGGAGGTCATGGCGTCAGAGATGGAGGGGCGAGAGCTCTGGGTGGGGAAGGTGGTCCAGGGCTTCCCCAGGGCCCCAGCGGGGCTGAGCGAGGCACCGGACACAGGAGGGGGCAGGCAGGGCTGGCCGGTGTGGGGCCACGGAGCTCTCCTGTGCTCTGGGGAGATGGGGGACTGCAGAGTGTCCCCGTTGTACGGGTGGGAGGGGCGGGTGAGCAGTGCCAGCGCTGGTCCCCGAGGAGCCGGGCGTCGGCCTGGCTGGGGCAGGAGACCACAGGGGGCCCCGGGCTTGGGGTCGGGGGAGGCTTGGCCACGGGACCCAACACTGTGTGGCTGCTGAGTGGGGGCCGTATTGGAGTCCAGAAGATCTGTGGCTTTCTAGTTTTGCTTTTAATGTTGTTTGTTTGTTTTTTTTAAATGTGAGAGAGAGTGCACACACACACACAAGCAGGAGTGGGGGAGGGGGAGGGGAAGCAGACTCCGCGCTGAGCAGGGAGCCCAATGCGGGGCTCAGTCCCAGGACCCTGGGACCATGACCTGAGCCAAAGGCAGACGCTTCCCGACTGAGCCCCCCAGACACCCCTTAACCTTTCGATCCAAGTCAGTGGGACAGAGATGCACACGGGGAGGGCGGGCTTTCTGTGCAGTTGGCTTCCAGCCCCCCACCGTGGCCAGTCCCGTGGTGGGCGTGCCTGTGGCGGCTGTGGGCTCTGGTGTAGGTGTCGGCCGTTGGCCTTTGCTGCAGGTGCCTCTGGGGGTCCGCGTACCGTGTCGGCCCACCACACGCCGCCACGCCTACCCCCAGCAGAGCCGGCAAGGCTGCCGAGGCGCTTTGGGCTGGGGCGCCTTCAGCTCGGCCGCCCTTGCCGGTGGCGGCCCTGCAGAGCCCGTCGTGGGGCTGTGCGTGGGCATCTCGGGCCCTGGTCCCGCCCCTGCGTTTCCCTGTCCCCAGGCGGCACACACCCCACCCCCCATTTCGGCCCGCGCTGTGTTCTGAGCGTCTGAGTTCCCTCAGCTCCGCCCTGCTGTCTTGCAGGGGGCGGGGGTGTGGACTTGCCGGCCGGGGTCGCTGGGCCCACTGATGCGGTGGCCTCGGGCTGCTGCTGTGCTGCCGCCGGCTGGCCGTGGGGCCTGAGGCTCCCCGCCCACCCGTGCCGCCGGCCACCCTTCCTGGGGAGAAGGCCGGGAGTGGCTGGGTTTCAGGGATGCGAGCCGCCTCCTGCGGGCGTCTGAGCGGGTGGAGGAGCCAGGAAGGGCTGCGGGCGGCTGGCGCTCAGGGTCCTCCCCGGGCCCATCGTTCCCGCCACTGCCCAGCACCCCCAGCTCTGCGTGGCTGCCGGATCCCAGGAGCTCGGGGGCCGGACCTTCAGGGTGGGGAGGGCCCTGGAGGGTGACGTCTGTCCACCCCGCGCCCAGGCCCTACTTCGAAGGGCTGTCGCACTCCAGCTCACAGACGGAGATCGGGAGCCTGCACAGCGTCCGGAGCCACAAGGAGCCTCCGAGCCCGGTGAGCAGACGCGGCGGCCCTCGCTCCCCCTGGGGCCTCAGGCAGGGGCAGCTGTCTCTTCTGGGTCGTGCCGAGGGGAGCTTGTGCACGGCCTGACCCGTGCTCCCGGTCTGTGGGGCCCCAGCCTCCTGCTCAACGCCTGATTCCCGTCTTGTCCTCACAGGCCGACGCGCCTGAGAAGACCCGGGCCCTGGGAGGCAAGCAGCCCAGCGACAGCGCCTCCGACACGGGGACCCCCGTGAGTAGGCGTGGGCTCGTGCCCTGGGTCAAGCATAGAGCCGCCGACGTGCTGCCTCTGGGGTCCTTAGCCCGGTCTCCCAGGGCCAGAGCACAGAACCACAGTGAGGGTGCCCCCACCCCGAGGGACGGTCAGGGTCCCCCGGAGTCACCCTAGTTCCAGGAGGATGGGGGCGTCCCCCTGCTTTGCTGTCAGCTCAGGCTCTGTGAAGGCTCTGGTTGTCTCTGCCCTCGTGGGGGTTCCCAGGGACAGAGTCCTGGGCTGCGGGCAGGTTCGCGGGAGGCTTCGTGCTGGGCTCCCCGGCAACCAGGGCCGGGAGCCCCGTGGGTGGGAATGGAGGTCGGCTCAGCTCCCCGGGGGGAGGTGTGTCTGTGCCCCATGCGGAGAGCTGTCGGCCTGAAACCAGCCCACACACCCCCACCCAAACCAGGGCCTCCTCGGGCCTGAGACTGTGGCCTCAAGGGGAGGGCCCTGTAGGATGTGCTCTGCCTTCGGGCCCCCTTCTCTGCATCTCAGAGCATGCCCGCCCCTGGGGAGCAGCCGGCACAGCCTGAGGACAGCCCGGAGGCAGAGACCTCGGCTCTGGACCTGTTTGCGGAGAAGCTGCCGCCCAGCGGGCGGATCACCAAGACGGAGTCCCTTGTCCTCCCCTCCACCAGGTGATGGGTCGCCCTGGGGAGGCGGGCGGGCGGGCACGGTACCCGTGGGCCAGTGTGCGGTGTGGGCCCCATCTGACTGCATGGGAATCACTTAGAAGCCTGGGGATTTCGGGGCCCACCCCGGAGAGCCACGTGGGACCCCCCACCCCGTGTTTGTAGCAGCTACCAGCAGGCCTTTGGGGCTGAGGGGAAGCGGCGTAGCCCTGGGTGCCGGTGTGGAGGGGGCGTGCCCAGCCGGGCCCAGAGCCTGGTGTGGTTGGCGCGGCAGCCCCAGGTCGTGGTGGTGCTGGGTCCGCCGTGGCAGCTCTGTGGGCCGGGACCCTGCCCCTCGCGGTGGGCGTCATGGAGGTGGGGGTTCTGAGTGGCAGGGACCCAGGCAGCTTCCCAGTGGAGGAAACTCCCGCAGCGTCTCTTACCCGCCCCCGCTGCCATGTTGGTCCGTCCGGGGGTCACCTCGGATCCCCTCCTGGAGATGTGCTCTCCAGCCTGTCCTGTCACCTTCCTTGGGCACCCGGCCACACCCTCTGGGCCACCACACATGGCCACTGCCGCCCTGCCAGCCTGTGTGAGTCCGCCACGGCCCCCGCCGCCAAGCAGTCCCCTTCCCGGGGTTGGTGAGCACATGGGCCGGCCCCAGCCTGTGCTCCTTCCCTGCAGGTCTGAGGGGAAGCAGGCCGGCCGCCGGGGTCGGAGCACGTCCCTGAAGGAGCGGCAGCCGGCGAGGCCGCAGAACGAGCGGGCCAACAGTCTGGACAGCGAGCGGTGCCCGGACACGAGGAGCCAGCTGCAGGTGTGCGCTCCGGGAGGGGCACGGGCAGAGGCCGCACTGCCCAGGACCGACCCAGGGCTGCTGGCTCCGGGGGGCGGCGGCCCGGCCACCTCGTGGGCTGTGACGGTCCCTCAGGGTCTTCGACCCAGCGACCGCTGTCCAGGGCAACGCTGAGTTCCTGAGCGAGGACGGGGCCGGCCTCTCCTGCCCACTGCTGGGAGCAGGAGGGGTCCGCTGGGCGGCTGAGGGGCTGCAGCCTCCTACCCGTGCGGGGGCCTGTGTCCCCAGATCCCCAGGAAGACGGTGTACGATCAGCTGAACCACATCCTCATCTCTGACGACCGGCTTCCTGAGAACATCATTCTCGTCAACACCTCCGACTGGCAGGGGCAGGTGGGGACGGGCCGGGTGTCCTCCCTGTGGTGGGAAGGGGGGGTGGCGCGGTGCCGTCCCCGCAGCAGGGGTGGGGGTGCGGTGCTGGCGGCCGGCCGGGGGCAGCGTTGGGGCCCAGGCCGCGCCCTCCTCGCCCGCAGTTCCTGTCAGAGGTCCTGCAGAGGCACGCGCTGCCCGTGGTGTGCACCTGCTCTGCCGCGGACGTGCAGGCCGCCTTCAGCACCATCGTCTCGAGGATCCAGAGATAGTGAGTCCGCCCGGCCCGCGGCGGCCACGCCCGTGGCTCTGTCCCGGGGGTGGGGGCGGGGGCGGACTCCGGACGAGCCGCACACAGCCGAGGGCAGCCCCGTCTTCTGTCCGGGTCTGGCGGTCGGGCAGGGACGACCTGGGTGTTGGCGGCCGTCTCGGGGTCATGAGTGGGGTCGTGGGTGGGCCGTCGTGGCCCGGGGCTCAGCCGTCCTCTGTCCGGGGGCGGCTCGGGTGCGCGGGGCGGTCCTGGCCGCGGCGGCTCCCTGAGGCGTCCGTCCCGTCCGTCCCGTCTGTCCCGCCTGCGGCCACAGCTGCAACTGCAACGCGCAGCCGCCGACGCCCGTGAAGATCGCCGTGGCCGGGGCGCAGCACTACCTCAGCGCGGTGCTGCGGCTCTTCGTGGAGCAGCTGTCCCACAAGACCCCCGACTGGCTGGGCTACATGCGCTTTCTCGTCATCCCGCTGGGTGAGGGCGGGGGCGCCGGGCCCCCCGGTGCCGGCCTGGGAAGCGAGGCAGGGCTGCGTGGGAGTCCCCACACGATCCAAGCCCGGGGGACGTGGCTCCGAGTCCGTGGGCTCGCCCTGTCGGTCCCTGGGGGGGCGCCGGGTCCTGGGGGGGGGAGGCTCGCCGGCCCCGTGCACCTCCGCGGTGGCCCCTGCGCCCCCCGGGAGTGGGGCAGGGCTCTGAGGGGCACCGAGCGGCCCACGTGGCCTGACGGCCCCCCCGTGGCTCACAGGCTCCCACCCCGTGGCCCGGTACCTGGGCTCCGTGGACTACCGCTACAACAACTTCTTCCAGGACCTGGCCTGGAGAGACCTGTTCAACAAGCTGGAGGCCCAGAGCGCCGGTGAGGCCTGGGGCCCCGGCCAGGTGGGGCCTCCCTGGGGGGACACGGGGCCTCTGCCCGGTGCTCCCCGTCGGCTGTCGTGGGCCTCAGAGTGGGCTGGCCGTGGGGGCCCCTGGCGAGGGCTCCCAGGGATTTGGAGACACCGTGAGGGCAGGAGGTCCCTCAGCGCTGCCACTGCTCCTGGACGGGGAACCGGGCAGCCCCGGAGGCAGCACGCAGGGTAGAAGGGGAGTGTGGCCCCCCACGGACCCCGCCTGGCCTTCTCGTGCAGTGCAGGACACGCCAGACATCGTGGCAAGGATCACACAGTACATCGCAGGCGCCAACTGTGCCCACCAGCTGCCCATCGCGGAGGCCATGCTGACCTACAAGCAGAAGAGGTAGCTCGCTGGGCCTCGGGCGGGGCGGGGGGCGGGGAAAGGGGAGAGCCCCCGCTCCATGCCACGGACACGGCCGCCCGCAGCCACCGCCCCCCGTAGGCCTCCCCACCTGCTCTGGTCTCAGAGCCTTCGGGCAGCACGGTCAGCGGGGACAGACCTGGTTGGCCAAGGGACCGACCCGAACGGGGCGTAGGAGGGGACCCCGGGAGTGGGTCTGGCAGCCCCAGGTCTCCGAAGGAGCCCGTCCGAAGGAGCCCGTCAGGATTCCTCTCCGTAGTGGGCTGGAATTTCCCACAACCAAGGTTAAGGGAGCCCGTCACATGGCCCTGTCCCGGCCGCGACCTGCTCTGGGAACGCAGGCCCAGGCTCCTTCAGCCTCCTCGGCTTCCCAGGCTGGAGACGTGTTCTCGGCCTGACCCCGGGCACGACAGCGGGCAGGCGCGGGGGCCACAGCCGCGGCCAGGCAGAGGGCTCGCAGCCAGGCCCACAAGGGCAGGGGGCCCCTCAGGGAGGTGGGCTGAGGGCCAGGTCTGCGGCTGGTCGGAAGAGGAGAAGTGTCTGGGGTCCCGTCTGCGGGACCGTCCCAGCTGTCCCCGCACGAGATGGGAAACCGCAGTGGCCGCCTGGCTCACAGCGCTGGGCTCTTCCCGCGCGAGCCGGATGTGCTGCTGAGCCCGTGATAACGTCTCTGTGTTTTCTCTTTTGGTGGCTTTCCGAAAAGGAAAAAGAACTTTCACTTTGACTTTACCCTCAGGTACCGCTGTCCCTGGGTCTGCGCCCGTGTCCCCGTGCTGGTCTTTAGGGCTGTTTAGCAGTAAGAGCCGGCAGGGGGCATCCCATATCCTGCCACCCGGCAGGCAGGGCCCCCCTGGCCGAGCGGCAGGTGGGTGGGCACCCGGAGCCAGGACTTGGCTCTCCGTCTCCGCCCAGCTCGGAGGAGCGCAGAGCCCCGTGGGCTGACGTCATGGCGGGCAGGCTGTCCTCCGTGCACCGCAGCCCAGGGTGCTTCTGGCAGCAGTGCTGAGTGGAGCCCGTCCACGGAGTCTGTGCTGAGGCCTGGCATCAGGTCCTGCAGGAGAAGCAGGTGGCTGGGCCGCTGATGCCACGCAGACTGCGTGTGGACTTTCATCCCAGCGCAGCGTGTCTGCCGACCGACTCAGGGGCTCGGCACCCTGGGAGGGCCGCACCACGGCGGCTTCTGCGCGCGGGGTTGTGCAGGCCACAGGCGGGGGGCCTGCCCGGACGGCGCGCTCCGAGCCTGGCTATGGGCCCTGCGCCCTGGGTTGCGGAGAGCGGCACAGAGCGAGCAGTTCCTAGCTGGGCAGCGGCTGAGCCGCCGTGACCCCCACGCTCAGTGAAGGGCTTTTCACCCGCGTGACTCCCTCCTTCAAAACCTGCGCTCTGGAGCCATGCTTCAGGGTGCCCCCAGAGCTGCCCTTTTTGGGGGGCTCCCCTTGCCTGTCCTGGTGGCCTATGTGTCGGGCCCCCACCAGGGCGCTGTTCCACTCTGTGTCTTGGGTTCTTTCTCTCCTGGGCGAGCCCACCAGCCCATGGTCTCTGGGCCCCCGGCAGCCTCCTTGCTGGACACATTAGGAGGAAGGGCCTGCGTTCCTCCACGGTCCTGCTAAACGAGCCTTTGTGAGCTAAAGAAAGACCAGCTGTGGTGTGCCTGTGACTGCTCCAGCCGCCCCGGGGGGCCGTGCCGTGGACACCCGCAGCCTGCTTGCTGCCTGGCACCAGTCTCTCGTCTCCCCAGCCCGGGGTTAGGGGACCCTGGCCCTCGTCCTGTGTCCCTGCCCCCACCTCCGCGCCACAGTGGTGACACCAGCACCCGGGTGGGGCCCAGGGAGGCCCAGCGTGTTGGCCGCCCTTAGAGCCCGAACAGGAGGTCAGGAAGTAGCCTCTGTTGGCTGGACAAAGGACAGAGGGCTTAGGGAACCCAGGAGACGGTGGGCAGTGGACTTGGCCCTCAGGGCCCCATCTCCTGCCCCTAGAGAGCGCCTGCAGACGGTCTACACTGCCCACAGCTCCCGGCCTGCCCTCAGACCCACACCCGCTGCACACAGCCCCAAGAGCTCCCCGGGGGCACGTCCAGGGACGGCGTCCTCTGCGCCCCAGCTCCGCGCCCCCAGCGACGAGCCGAGGCACAGCTGTGCTTCCCCCGTGTGGTCTCGTGGGCCGGGGTGCGGGGGCCCCACCACGGAGCCACACGTGGGAGCCTGCGGAGTCCTGATCTCTGCCCCACCCAGAACAGGTCCGGAGTGCAGGGGCCTCGTGGCAAGCCGGTGTCCCCCCTGTCCCGCGGGCGCGTCATGGGCTGAATGTTGTCTGCATGGCCAGAGGCTCAGCTTGCGGCTCAGACCCAGCAGCGTCCCCGTGTGGTGGCATCTCCCGGCGGCCCCTCCAGCCCTTGTCCGCCTCCCTGCGTGCTGCTTGTGGCGAGGGTCCGGGAGCCCTGCGGGTGGGGGCCCCCCGAGGAGCTCGCATGTGCCAGCGGGCCTGGCACAGGGTTCGAACTGCCCGGGGATGAGCTCTGTCCCCTCGGGTCCGAGCGGCTGGGCATCCGGCGGTCCTCAGCGGGATGGCTCTCATCTGTAGGTGGTTCGTCCAAAGACAGTACCCAGGACTTCCTCGGAGGTGTGGTGGGCGGTGCCAGCTCAGAGGCCGGGGCCCTGTGTCCAGGGGGCACCCAGGAGCTTGCCACCGCCCTTCCCTCAGGCGCGTGCTGAGCCTCTGGGCGAGGACAGCGCCTCCTGCTGGCACTGGCCTTGGCTGCCGGGTGCCAACACTTGGTGGGGCGCGCTGGCCGGCTGCCCGTCTCCACCCCCACAAGAGCAGGGCCCTTGGGTGGGGATGCTGCCCAGGCTTCTCCCCAAACAGCCCTGTGCCTGGGGGGCACCATGGCAGGCAGCAGGTGGGCACCCCAGAGCCCATGCAAAGCCGCCTGCAGAAGGTCTGCTCTGTGACGCCAGCTCTGATGTTCGGGGCCGGAGGCGGAAGAGGCAGAGCTGGGGGGAGGCTGGGCAAGCAGGCGCCTCCCTCCTCTGAGGTCCCAGGAGGCCCAGCACTGGCCCTGCCCGGTAGGTTCTCCCAAGGGTCAGGAGCAGGGGAGCCTGGTGCCCGAGCGGCTTGGGCCCTGTGGCAGAGAGCGGTCACTGTGTGGCCATCTGCAGAGATGAGCGGCGGGCCACGCCTGGCCCATGCAGCTCGGGCATGGTTTGCGTCCCCTTGGCTGCTGCCCACGTCCCCCACCCCCAAGGGCCTCTGACACGCAGGCCTTCACCGGATCTCGGGAGCCAAGGGTAGGCCAGCGGGGCCCAGTCCAGACAGAACCTCACGGCCACCGTGCTGGCTGGCCTCCACCAGCAGCACGGCCCCAGAGACTCCGTGTCACCTTGAGGCTGCCCTTGGGGTGGTGCTCTGCCCCAGGACTTGGCGTGTGCACCCCGCACCCGAGGCCAGAGGCCTGGGGACCACCCCTGCCCCATCCCTCTGGCCGGCAGAGACTTCACCTAGCCTGCCGAGGACTAGAGAAACTGTGCAGCCTGGCTTTCGGTCAGCCCCGCATGCTGAGGGTCCCAGGGGTCGTGGGCCACCTGCCGCAAGCGGTCGTCCTGGGGCCGAGTGGAAACAGAGGCCTGCAGGGTTAGCGGGCGGAGAAGCTGGGCTCGTGCACGGCTCCCCACAGGCCTCTGGTCCCCCGCTGCAGAGTGCTGAGCCCAGGGCCGGAGGGCAGGGCCGGGCGCTGCGGGGGTGGGCGTGGGTGGGGGGTGGGCGCCGCGGCCTGCTAGCGGACAGAGGTGACTGACCGGCTCCTGTTTCTCCTTCTCAGCCCTGACGAAGAGTCCTCTCAAAAGTTCATTCCCTTCGTAGGGGTGAGTACTGCTCTGGGGGGCTTTGGCCTTCCCCGACGCGTCCCTCCCGTGTGGCTTCACCCACGTGGGGACGACCCACTTGCCAAGCTTTTAAAGCGCCTGCTTGCATTAACTTGGTGTGTTCCAGAACCTTCTTTGCCAGTTTGAGGGAAGGACTCCTCAAGTCACCCCCATCTTAAAGCTCGTTGCTCAGTGTTTCTCTCCCACGTTGAGCAGGGCCGGGCTGGGCCCGGAGGCGGTCACTGCTCCAGCTCTGCCTGGTGCAAGCTCCCTGGAGGCGAGGACTCTGTGCTCGGCACGTCCTGGGCACACGGGCTGGGTCAGACTCGCCTGTGGCTGGGTGCCAGGGGCAGCAGGGTCTTGGGACCCGTCCTACAGGGGTGGGGCGAAGGGGTGCTTCTGTCCCTTGGGAATTACAGGGCAGGAGGGCCCTCCCGTGCCAGCCTGCTCAGCCGGGGTGTGGCTTGTAAATGGGAGGTTGTCTTTCTTCCACGGCTGCTCCCTGCCGGCTGGGCCACGCGCAAGTCTCCAGAGCCCGGAGGCCCCCAGCCCTGGCAGCCGCTGCACAAGCCACAGGCAGAGCACGGTGCCCATGCCATCGCTGACCCTGGCCAGCCGTCAGGGCAGCGAGTGGCCCTCCCGGGATGGAGTTAGTGCAGGGGCACCTGTCTCAGGGGACCTTCTGACCCACTGGATGGGGACAGCGCCAAACCCCGTGGACACTGGAAGCACCCAAGTGACTGCGACGGAAGTAGTCACTTGACTGGTTTAATGTCACGTGGCTCACACGCCCATCAGCGCCCTTGGTGCCTGGCACAGGCCCTGAGCGGGGCAGGGGTCCCTCACCCCACACCAGGCCAGCCGCAGGCTCAGGGTTTGTGGAGGGCCAGAGTGTGGGCCCCGTGCCCCCTCCCCGGGGTGCAGGCTGACCTCGGAGGGGGCCACCACGGCAGCGGGAGGAGCTAGGCCACCCTGGGCTCAGCTCTGCTCCAAGGACGGGAAGAACTAGGGCCCTGCTCCAGCCCAGAGCCCCCCCAGAGGGCGGGGCATGGCAGGAGGGTGCCCGCAGGGAGACAGCCCTCGGCGTGCACAGGCGGGAGGGGGGCAACTCAGCACGTGGCCGCCAGCCCGCATCCCACTGCCTTACAGGTGGTGAAAGTCGGAATAGTAGAACCGTCCTCAGCCACGTCAGGTAACCCCGTGCTCCCCGCCCTCAGGGCTGGAAAGGGGAGGGACACCCACCGTGGGAGACCTGGCAGCTCCTGCCGCTCTGGGGACAGAGCCAGAGGGGAGCTCAGCACCGCCCAACTCCTTCCCGAAGGTGACTCTGATGACGCGGCCCCCTCGGGCTCCAGTGTGCTCTCATCCACCCCACCGTCCACGTCTCCCGCGGCCAAGGAGGCCTCGCCCACCCCGCCTTCCTCCCCGTCGGTGAGCGGGGGCCTGTCCTCCCCCAGGTAAACGTGGCCACGCGAGGTGGGCGCCCCACTTCGTCCTCAGTGAGCCCCTGATGCGGCGGGTCCTCGGTTAGCACGGAGGACCACTGGTGGCCGTGACCATACCAGCCAGCGGAGGGTCAGCCAGAGGGGACACTCCGAACAGCCCTGGGGAAGACACAGGCTTGCGGGGGCCAGGCGTCCCCTTGAGTGGGGGTGGCACAGGTCCTGGCTGGCTTGGGAGACTTATCCCCTTCCCAGCCCTGGGGGCGCTAGGAATAGAAACCGCACAGACTAAGTGAACGTAGGACCCTGCCTGCAGACGGGGTCGGGAGACGGATGTGGGTAACCGCTGTGGGAGCCAGCCAGGGAGGTGTTGGCAGCCCCTCCCACCCACCCACCCCTGTGGGCCCCAGGGTCCTAGGGCTGCCCCCGACTCCCATGGGGACCACACCTCCCATGGAGCTAGTTGACCTTGGCGCTCCAGACTCGAAGGGGTTGCTGGAGAGAGCAGGCGAGCGGCCAGCCCAGATGCTCGGGGTGACCTCTGTGTGTCCCCAGAGGCTCCAGGACTGGGGCTCCCCACCCCAACCCTGGCGGCCCCCTGGCGACGGGCAGCCCAGGCGCCAGTGGGCCCCTCCCCTGGCCTGTGCCAGCCGCCGAGGGGGGACAGAGAAGTGAGGCCCCTCTGCTTTTGCAGCCAGGGCCTTGGCGCCGAGCTGATGGGGCTGCAGGTGGACTACTGGACGGCAGCCCCGCCCGCAGACAGGAAGAGAGAGGTGGAGAAGAAGGACCTGCCCGCCACCAAAAACACGCTCAAGTGCACCTTCCGGTCTCTCCAGGTCAGCAGGCTGCCCGGCAGTGGTGAGGCCGCAGCCACACCCACCATGTCCATGACCGTGGTCACCAAGGAGAAGAACAAGAAGGGTGAGGTGGGGGGTGGCCCGGCTGGTGGGGGAACTGGAAGAGTACAGGCCCCGAGTCGCCACGGGTCTGGGGGCCGCTTCTGACCCTGGCCACGAGCGGCGAGCAGAGGCCACCTGGGCAGGTGGGGGGGCTGGCGGCTGTGGTCCCAGTGGGGCGTGGGCGGCTCAGGTCAGCAGGGCCCCAAGGGCTGTGGCTGAGCCCTGCAGCCCTTCCCTCCTAGTGATGTTTCTGCCCAAGAAAACCAAGGACAAGGACGTGGAGTCCAAGAGCCAGTGCATCGAGGGCATCAGCCGCCTCATCTGCACAGCCAAGCACCAGCAGAACATGCTGCGGGGTGAGCACCTGGGGGCCCCCAGGACTCCGGGGCGTCTCTCGTCCACAGGTCCTGCCCTCTGTGGGGAGCCCGCGGGAGGGGGTCCTGGGCCCAAGTCCCTGTCGGCTCTGTCTAAAGCGCGCAAGTGAGGGACAGGCGGCTTTCTGAACGTCCCTCCGCAAACCGTCTTCTGCGCAGTGCGTGTCAGGCAGCTTCGAACCCACCTGGATGAAGCATGTGCGCGCACAGACAGCTTTCTCGTTCTGAGAGAGAACTTCTCAATCCTTACCCTTCTTTTAAGATTGATTTTTAGATCTTAGACCTTTTATAGACGATTTTCTGCAACTTGTTAATTCAGAAAACGGAGCCCAGCACGGTTTTCTCTTCAGGAGTCTGAGTCTGATGACCACCGTGGTCGAGAACGGCTCTGCCTTCCTCCGTGGCTTTTCCAGTTCAAGCGGAGGGTGTCTGACCCAGCACAGCCCCGTGGGGGCTGCGGGGCTGCGGATGGCACATGCCTCCCGGGCACCTGGGGTCCCTGGGGGAAGCCGGGGCCCGGTGGGCCGGCGGGTCAGGTGGTCTTGTCCTCACAGTCCTCATCGACGGGGTGGAGTGGAACGACGTGAAGTTCTTCCAGCTGGCGGCCCAGTGGTCCTCCCACGTGAAGCACTTCCCCATCTGCATCTTCGGACACTCCAAGTCCGCCTGCTAGCCCCGCCCCGAAGCCCTGGACGCCGAGCGCAGGGAGGGCCCAGCTGCTTTTCTGTTAACATTTCAGTTTACTACAGAGACCCTTAAAAACACAAAGAAAAACAGTCTTAAGTACGAATGTGCTCTCCACCCGGAAACTCGCCAGGAGCCCCCCCACCCCCCCCCCAGCCCGTTAACTGCTCTGCCCATTAACCAGACGTGCCGGGAGGGCGCGGGGAGGGCGGGCAGTGCTGAGCTCGGAGAACCACGAGCTGTGTTCCGGCCTCAGGACCTCCCGGGCATCCCAGCAAGAAGGGTCCTCACCTTCGCGTCCTTCCTGAAAGCCAGGACCCTGCTTGCTCAGGGAGCTGGGGTCAGGCGGGTGGCCGCACAGATCCGCGGGCGCCTGTGTGCGCAGGCACCGAGCCGGGTGGCAGGGCACCGAAGGCCGGCCTCCCGTCGGGAGTGCCCTGAGCAGAACACGGAGGCTGGGCAGCTGTCCAGCGGCCACGGGACGCCCCAGCACCGCCCACTTGTGGTTCCCAATAAACTCCAGCCTCGCAGGGCCGCGGAGGTTTTACAGTAGCAGATATTTTCAGTGCTTTTAAATACGTGTTGTAACGTAGCTGTCGAACAGACGCTGCTCTTCCGATGTCCCAGCAGCCGCTGGGGCTGGGGCAGAGCCAGCCAGTGCGGTCCCACATCCCAGCCCCCCAGCCCCCGACTCACGGTCCCTCTGGCCACTCTGGAGCCATCATTGTGCTTCCACTGGTCATCCCTGTCCCAGACTTTGCAAGCACAGTGGCCCCCATCGCTGGCCCTAGCCCACTCGGCCGCCTCCCCCCGGCCTCCCCGGGCCAAGCTCCCTCGAGCAAGTTTGTGGGTTTGGGTCCCAGCCCAGGGGGCCAGCATCGCCCCCTGCCTTCCCTCCTCCGGCAAAAGCCCAGCCAGGTCCCGCTGCTCCCCCCACAGCCCTGCAGCCCGCCGCGCACGGGAAGAGCCCACCAGGTCCCATGCGTGGCAGCTGTGGCCCTGGGACCCTGGTAGCCCCGAGGGGGCCACACCAGCTATGCTCAGAACACAGTGCCGAACGCAGGGCGCGGGCTACGGCACATTCCTGCTCTTCCTGAGGACGGGTGTCACCAACAGCCCAGGGTACCCACAGGTCTGCTCCCGGAGGATGAGCCATGGCCCATTCTTCTTCCCCGTGACCCAACTTACTTCCTCCGCAAGGCAGTACAGGGTGTCAGCCTCACGTTCAGTGCCCCTGGGCGAGTTAGGGAACAAGGGTACTCGGGTCTGGCCTTGTGTGTGGCCCTGCCTCAGGGGTGCGTTCGGGCAGAAGACCTTCCCCGAGGGCCCAGACTCCTCCCCTGACAGCTCCTGTCTTGGAAGGACGGGGTCAGGGTGCAGGCCACTGTGCCCCGGAGCCTCTGGTGGCCTGGTGGCATCTGCCAGCAGCTACCCTCAGAAGCAGGCACTGGGGACCTGGAGCCTCCCTGCCCTGTTCCCGCCGCTGGGCCTCAGGGCCTTGGTCACTGGTCCTCGAGGTTTCCTTTCCAAAAGTGACTCAGCAGGAAGGAGGGACAGGGGAGACTCCTGACTTCACTTTCTACCTGCAGAACTGACTTGAGAGAAAGGAACCAAAGTGGGGGAAGTCATGTCCACGCCGGCTGTGTGGGGGGGGGTCCCTCTGCTGGGACCACGCCCCCCAAGTCTACTTCCATAGCTAAGTCCTCAGACACGCAGGGGAGCACCTATGCCCCTGGCCTACAGAGCCCGGCTACAGTCTGTCCTGTTCTATGTGCCACGGGGCCCGCCCCAGGCAGGAGGTCACGCACACAGTCCCAGCCACCGTGCCTCCCTCAGAGACCTGGGCTGCGCTCATCCTGTGTCTCAGTTTCCCCAGTGGCTAAACAGGGCGGGTCCCGTTCCCCCTGCCTACCTCATGGAGCTATTCTGAGGATCCACGGAAAAGCACTTTGTCCCTCCGAGGAAGAGGACTCAGAAGCCAAAGCCATCTGTGACGGAGCCAGGGTGCAGCGGTCAGCTCGGGGCGCGGGGTCCCAGGCAGAAGCGGTCCCCTCAGACCAAGGGTTCTCAGCCCATTGGGCGACCAGATGTAACCTGGGACTCAAGGGGCAAGCCACCCATCACCACTGGGCAAGGCCCAGGCCAGGTGGGGTCCCACCGGCTCCTCACTGCTCCCGTGCCCTCCCCCTGGGTCCCTGTGTCCTCAGGGCATGCCAGCCAGCGTCCTGAGTCCGGGTCATGGCTGCAGCTCGGGTAGCGGCCGCGGACCGCCTTGCCGCCGTGTCCTCACCCCCAGCGGGCAGACCAGACTGCTCTCAGGGTCTGGCCTTTGTCCTGGAGCAGGTCCCTCCTCGGCCGACGGGGCCCGCTTCTGGGGTCAGCTGCCTGAGCTCCCATGCCGACCCCCGCCCCCTTCCAGGCCGGCCTCCAGGGGCGCAGGAGCCTGTGGGCGGGGCGGCCTCCGCGGGGGCCTCGCGCTGTGGCCAGGGGCCCCGTCTGTGCACCCTGCCCGGTCCCCCGCGCTGCTCGGTCTGCAGGACGTGCGTGTTGCTCTGGCGCTTCTCCCTCCCACGCGGAAACCAGGATTCATGTCAACAGCCTTTTCGGGGACGGGTCTGACCGCGCGGACCGCTCTAAGGTGCTGATGCGACACGAATAAACCCGGGGCACCCCCGGCCCTCGTCCCTCCCTGCTGTGTGCTTCCTCCGGGCCCGGGGACCGCGGGGGGGCCGCGGGGGGGGCACGTGCGGTCGGAGGTTCCGCCGCGGGGGGGGGGGGGACACGTGCGGTCGGAGGTTCCGCCGCGGGGGGGGGGGGGGGACACGTGCGGTCGGAGGTTCCGCCGCGGGGGGGGGCACGTGCGGTCGGAGGTTCCGCTGCGGGGGGGGACACGTGCGGTCGGAGGTTCCGCCGCGGGGGGGGGGACGCCGAGGGCGGACGGGGAGGGTCCCGGAGGCCACACAGCCCGTAGGCCGATGGCTGCGGGCGGGGGGCGCGAGCGCAGGCCCTGCGGGGCTCCGGCCGGGGACCCCCGAGCTCCGAACTGCGCCTCGTCGCCCCCCAGAGGCCCCTGTGGGGGGACCCCTCTGCGCGCGCCCGGTCCCACCGCACACAGGCCCGCCACCAGCCCCTCGGGCCACAGCGCAGGCGCAGCGCAGGCCGGAAGCGGAAGCGGCGGGGCGGGGACAGCCCCAGCGGAACTTCCGCCGCGCTCGGCTCCGCCCCCTCAGGGCCGCTGGGGTGGCGGTGGGCCGCGCCCCTGTTCCTCGCCCGCCCGCGCCGGGGAGGACCCCCCCCGTCCCGCCCCCCGCCCGCCCCGCCCCACCCCGCCCCACCCCGCCCCACCCCACGGCCTAGCGCACGCGCTGCCCCGCACCGCTCTACCGTCAGCCCTTCGCCCCGCCCCGTGCCCCCCGACCCGGAGCCCGCTCCGCCCTCGCGTCGCCCGCAGAGCCCCCGGGGGTGAGGCGCGCCCGCGTCGCGGTGAGGTCACAGGAGCGGGAGGAGGGGGAGGGAGAGCGCCGGGGCCCGCGTCCTGCGGCGGGTCGCGGTCCTCTGTGCGGTCGGGACGCTCGGGCCGGGCCGCTCGCCCCGCGGGCTGGAGCCAGGTGGGGAGCCTGGGCCCGGGGCAGGGGGCAGCGCGGGGTGACCCTGCGGACAGAAAGGGCGGCTGCAGCGCCGCTGGACAGCCGCGGCGCCCCCCGGCCTGCGGCCTGCGCGGCTGGAGGGCCGGAGCCCGACGCGGCCCCGGTGTCCGGGGGGGCCAGGGAGCGGCGGGGACCTTGCCCGGAGCCCGGCGGCCTGCGGGGCTGCGATGGACCGTCGGGAGCCCTGGTCTCACGGCCCCGCGGGGAAGGCGCCCCGGCGGGCCTCGCCCGTCCGGAGCCCGAGCAGGGCCTGCGGCCGGCCCGGCGCCCAGAGCGGAGGGCAGCAGGTGCGGACTCAGGACTGGGTAAGCGGCGCCCCGGGAACGGGCCCTGCAGGTGGGCTGGCCCGGGCGAGCGGCAGCGGCGGCGCCTCTTCCTCGGGCGGGGCCCCCCGGGATGCGCGCTCTTCCCGCGGCCCCGCAGTCTCCCCAGCGCCTGCAGCCTGGGCGGGAGGGCGGCGGCACAGGCGGGCGGGGGCCCCGCGGGACCCCAGCAGTGGTGACCGGGGCATTCCCAGGGCCTGCGCCTGCTGGAGGCGCCCTCCGCCCTGCCTTACGCGGGATGGCTGAGCAGCTGCCGGTGCCCCAGGCCGTGAGACAGGACGGCGGATCCGCCCCGGGGTGCTTCAGGAGCAGAGAAGCCGGAGGCCCAGAGCTGTGTGTGGCTCCCTGTGTGTGGGGGCGGCGGAAGCAGTGGCTGTCCTGGCGCTGAGCCCGGGTCTGCCGGGTCGCTGTCCAGCCTGCCCGCTGCGCTCCATACAGTGGACGCTGGAGGACGCCAGACGTCGCCGGGAAGCTGTGTCCCGACGGAGGGTAAAGCCAGAAACAGAGCACGGCCGGGCCGAACAGAGCAAGACGGAGTTGCAGGTGCGCCCGTCCTCACGGTGGCCTGTGCCAGACCGGAGGGACGTGAACGCAGGGGACAGCAGCACCACGGGGGACGTGATGGCCTGTTCCGTGCGGCAGAATGGACCGGAACCGGTGGCCGGGAACAGGGTCCGCGCAGCTGCGTGCAGCGCAGTGGCCCGCACGGTTATAAACAGACTCTGGAAGATGAAGGAAAAAAGCCAATCAGAAAACGGGAGTAAACTTGGCAGGAAGTAGGCAAACGAACCTGAAAGAAACTTTCAAACGCCCCCAAAGTGTTAGCGAGAGGCCCGACAACAGGAAGAGACGCCCAGTCCCCGGAGGAGAAGACGCCGGCCGGGAGGGTCCTCCACAACAAAGGTGCTGAGTGCTGGGGCGCCTGGGGAGAAGAGCTCAGCTCTTGATACCGGGGTGGTGGGTTCAAGCCCCTGGTGGGTGTAGACATCGCCGAAGAAAGATACACTTCAAAAAATGATAAACGTCTGTCTTGTCGTTTTCGGTATGCCAAACCGGTAAAATAGAAGCAACCATAAGTCGGTCCAGTCATAGCAGACGTGAATTCTCATCACGAAGCCAGAGTCCTGACGCGTGACGCGTGAACATCAGGACTGAGAAGAAAGTCTGGAAATTGACCCAAATGCCCACAGAACTTCGCGTAGGATAAAGATGGCCTCACATTGGTGGGGGAGACGGACTGCAAGTGTCTCGTGGGGCAACCGTGCCCATACCGGGAAGACAGTCACACCTGTGCCTCTCCCTGAACACCAGGGAGAACCCTGGGTGCAGGGGTGGCCTTTCTAGCCTCCAAGTCCAGGAGCAGGAGAGGGCAGACGGTCACGTTTAACCACATGTGGAAAGACAGCAGAACTTTCAGAGAGGGGCACCTGGGGGCTCAGTGGGTTAAGCCTCTGCCTTCGGCTCAGGTCATGATCCCGGGATCCCAGGATGGAGCCCCACATCGGACTCTCTGCTTGGCGGGAGCCTGCTTCCCCCCCACCCCTCGCCTGCCTCTCTGCCTACTTGTGATGTCTGTCACATGACTAAATAAAATCTTAACACAAAAAAACGGAGACACCGGTGACAACAAAGGAAACTCTCAGGTGGCCCCAGAAACTGGCTCAGTGAAGGACTTAGGGTGGGCAGTTCCAGACCGTTAGGAAGTGAGTCCCCCCGGCTGTGCGGTGAGGACCGTCCAGAGTCGCTTCTGGCTCTCCCGGAGCCGCTTCGCCCGACACCACCCGTGCCGCGGGGGAGGGAAGAAAGAGAACGCCGTGCGTTTGCACCGGTGGCACAGACCGAGGAGTCCTGCCTGTGTGGTGCGGGGTCCAACCAGGCAGCGCCGAGCTGACCCCCCAGCCCCCGCGCCTCTGCCCCCCGGGAGCGGGGACTCCGTCTCTTCCCCGCCCGCCGAGGAAGGTGTGCGGGTGAGTATGGGACATTGTGTGTGAAACGACGAAGGACTCGGGGGCGCACGGGATGAAATCGTCTGTATTCGCCGGGGGAAGAGCACGTGACCCTCTCACCAGATCCGGAAAATAACGGTAGCAAACTCCAGCATCTTTCCTTAAAACAAGCATAGAAACTATTGATTGTTCTTTTAATTGAGGCATAACCACCACGGGGAAAGCCACCTGGTTCCGAGTCCGGCAGGACGTGACACGGTCGCTCTGGGGAGCCTCGGTCCGACCCTCACAGGCGCCCAGGGTCGCCACGACGATGGGCCCGTCGGACGCCGAGCCTGCGCCCCACTCGGGCGGTGGAGCGAGCTGTAGGTGCCTGAAAGCGAGACGTGCAATGCCGGTGTCCGCGGCTAACCCGTCGCCCGGCTGGAACCCGCGTGAGCCGCTGAGACCACCACCAGGAAGAGCACGGCGGGAGGCGCCCTCCCTCGGAAGCTCGGGAGTTGCTGGGGTCCCTGGGTGGCTCCGCGGTTGCGCGTCTGCCTTCGGCTCCGGTGGTGATCCCAGGGTCCTGGGGTCGAGCCCCCGTGGTCGGGCTCCCTGCTCGGCGGGGTCCTGCTTCTCCCACCCCGCTGCCCCCCCCCCCGCCCGCCCCACGCTTGTGCTGTCCGGCTCACTCGCTTCCTCTCAAGTAAATAAATGAAACATAAAGTAAAACTTACTTTCTCAATACACCGAAAATAACCGAGCAGAAAATGTCGTGGGGAGAGAAGGGCTCATTCCCTTTCACAACGGAAACTGCGAAGTCCCTAAGAATGAATCCGTTCCTGAGACCAACCCTGGGGCCCAGCAGCGCCGGCAGCAGCTGGCCCAGTCCGTGCCATCTCGTTTCACGGGAAGATTCAACGCGTCAAACCTGCCACATTTCCCCCGAGTACCTTCTTCGGGGCAATACTGGTTTTTCAAAAAAACAGAACTTTTCACGAGTGTTGCCATCTTACCCTAAATGTGCCTGCGTCGCCGTCCAGGTGTCAAGTACCGGCTGCACCGGACAAAGGTCCCCCAGACTCCGTGGCTCAGCACAACAAGGACGTCTGTGCCAGTGTCCGTCGGCCGGGGATGTGGGCACTAGACCGGGCTGATGCGAGCGGCGGTCGCCGGAGAGCCACGCGGCTGGCACAGCGGTGCCGGCGCAGGCAGGCAGCCTTGCCCCTCACCAGCTGCCACCGGAGGCCAGCGGGCACGGGCAGCGCGGCCACAGCCACAGGCCCCGCAGGCCCCGAGAGTACCAGTGACAGGAGTCTGTCCCCAGGGCCGTCACCGCGAGACGCGGGGCCAGACGCGAAGCTGAGCTCTCGGCAGCCGTCGGAGACGAGGGACGAGAGATCTCCGTACGGGGGCGTGACCGTCGTCCTTCGTTTCCTGCCCAGCAAAATGGCATCTGTTAAGAAGAGGGAAATAAGGACGCGCGGGTGGCTCGGAGGGGTAAGCGCGGGCACGTTCCGCGCCCGTGGGACCGAGACCGCCCAAAGCAGCCTCCCATCCGCTCCCGCTTTGGTGCCAAACTCTGCCTTTGGGTCTGGAGTGAGAGTGGGAGGGCCCTGCACGGGCAGCAGGGTGACCCGGAGGCCCGGCCGTGCCGCGGGAAGCACGCGCACAGCGTGTGTGGAGTGTGGCGTCCCAAAGATGCACACCTGTCGCTGCACCGTACAGATGTCATCTGAGTGAATAAGGATCTTCGGTCTGAAAATTTACTTGGAAAAGAAACCGTGCAACGATTTAGAAAGACAAGAGCCGGTCTCGCTTGTCGGTTCTAAGTTCCAGCGACCGACGCTGCGGCACCAGGCGCCTGGGGGCTCTGTCCTCAGCTCAGGTCATGATCCTGGGGTCCTGGGATCTCGCCCCGCGTCGGGCTCCCTGCTCGGTGCGGAACCTGCTTCCCCTCTCCCTCTGCCACGCTCCCTGCTTGTGTTCTCTCTCGCTCTTTCTCTCTCAAATAAGTAAAATCTTAGAACCGTATGGCGTGGGGAGAGACAACCGCAGTCCGGGGCAAACAGCTGGAAAACCAGTGCCTGTGTGAGTCTGGGGCCTACAGGACAGCGGGGGACAGACTTCCCCAGGACCGGGGCAGTGGCTGGCTGCCCATTCCGCAGATCGAACAGCGCAGTGTCACGTGAAAACCACACCACAGTCGGGCCAGGACAACGCAACGGCGGCGTCGGAAGCTCGGGGGGCGGGTGGGGAGGTTCCTACTGGGGGCCCCACAGTAAATCCACGCTGGGAAATCCTACAAGTCGGACAAAGTCTTTAAAGGTTAGTGCAAAGACACAGAAATCTGACGAGACGGTCTGGAAGAAACCGCTCGTTCTGTGCACAACGTTCGAACGTGGACCAGCCGGATTCTCCGGAGACGCTTTCGGGCCCTGGGAAGGCGGTTTTCAGCGTGGGGAGGAAGGCGTGTGAGCGACGGACTCTGTTCTCGCAGGAAGCGGCGATGCTCCGCAGGAGGGGGGCTGCGGGGCGCGGTGCACTGACCCCCGAGGCCTCTTTTTTCATTTAACCTCATTAATCTCTTCTCGTCCCGCCTCTAACTTCCGGCGAAGTCACTTTGCTGTTCTCTTCCTCGTTGCTTGAATTGCTTGCTTTCCCCATCCTGGGGCTTTTTCCTAATTTTCCAGCATTTGGGGTCCTGTCTTTACGGGACGGCGGAGCCGGTGCGCCCTGCACCTTGCTTGTGTCTGCGGGAGGCGGCCTGCGGCCTCACTTCCCCTTTCCCTTGGGGCGGATTAGGGGTGCTTTGGAAGGTCCACCCCAATATGGTCCTGCTGTTAATTTTTAATTGTGTTGTCTTGTGGCCGCCCAGTGCGACCCGGACGAGTCCTGTGCCGGCATCTCTGTTTGTTGGCGGCCTAAAGTGCATCGGACGTGTGCCATGTTCCTTCCCTTTGGGGCCAGCACGGTTCCCTGCGGCCGGCGGTGCGTGTGTCTGTCAGAGCCCACAGCCTTTCCACTTCAGACTCTGTTTTTAAAAATTTGGGCTATTTTTTTTAAAGATTTTATTTATTTATTTGACAGAGAGAGATCACAAGCAGGCAGAGAGAGAGAGAGAGGGAGAAGCGGGCTCCCCACTGAGCAGAGAGCCTGATGCAGGGCTCGATCCCAGGACCCTGAGATCATGACCCGAGCTGAAGGCAGCAGCTTTAACCCACTGAGCCACCCAGGCGAACCCAACATTTGGGCTATTTTTTTAACACATGTGCTTGTGTAACTTAGGACGACAGCCCTGCCCTAGCTCTTGGGGGTCGCAAGGGGCACAGCCTGGTGCCCACAGCTTCCGGCTCTCTTGGCCATTCCCACCACGAACTGGGATTCTGGGATTCGGGCCTGTCCTCACCATGCACCCTCTCCTTGGGGACCCCAGCCGCACCCGGAGCTGCTGCGTCACTGGTGACAAAGCCCCATGCTGAACCCACAGCTCAGTCCACCTCCGAGCCCGAGGCATGGGGACAACTGCCTGTGGCTGCTCCGGGGCCCCGCAGGCCACACTTGGGGAGCCCAGAGGCCAGCTCTGCTCCCGGGGGAGGCTGCCCCCCAAGACCTCGCGTCTGCAGTGCCCCCGCTGGCCTCCCCTCTGCAGGACCCCAGTTCCTGGGTGCATGTCTCCGTCCTTGCTGGTTTACTCCCATTTTGGCGGAGGGCCTTGGAAGGAGGGCCCCGGAGGTGTCTGAGCTCCGGACTGTGGAGCTGCTCAGACGTCCTCATTCTGCCTCTGCACTCGAGTGGTGCTTTCCTGGGAAGAAACTCTCCGTGGAAAATCCCATTCTTCCAGGACATGGATTACTCTATCGCCCGTAACCCTTGCTGTTTCTGCGTGATGCCGGAGACCGTGAGGCCTCGGGTCCTCGGCACGTGCCCCGCGTCAGTCTCTGCAGCTCCCACACGCCCCCGTCTGCTTCCTCCCGTGGTCCGCCGCACCCCCTTGTCTCTAGGAAGCGCGTGTGCGGGTTCATTTTCTCGACTCCTCAAATCTGCCTGCCTGGATGCTGGCCTACACGGTCGAAGTCTCCAGGTTTCCTCTGGTGCCCGCTCACCCTGTCTTTGCTTCTGGCATTCGGCCAGTCCTTGCCTGCGCGGTCAGCGTTTGCTGTAATGACCGGTTCTGTGACGACTTCCGTGCGCTCCCGCTCGCCCTCCGTCAGGGGCCCGAGGTCAGCAGGATCTCTGCGTCCCCCGCTTGCCGCGCTGTCTCAGAGGTCCTCCGGGGACCGTGGCAGGTGGCGGAGACTGAGAGGCGGGCTTGGGGCAGGGGCTCTGCTCCCAGTCACTCTGCTCTGCGGGGAGCGGGGTACAGTTTGGTGGGCAACGCCGCAGGGCTACCGCCGGACAGACGGAGGGACCCCACGCCACCGGCCGTGCCTGTGGGGAGCTTTCCATGTGGACACAGTCCCGTGTTTAAAGAGCTCCTGCTTGCCGTCTGCGTGGTCCTCTCCCACACACACCCCCTTTTTCTCTTTTGGGGACCTCCGTGTCTAGGAGAACAACAGCTATGGGACGGGGGCTCTTTCCTGTCCCCCGAGTCTCTCATCCCTGGCAGAGGCCACACCTGCTCCTGGTCAGTGCAGAAGAGCGGAACGGGGGACTGGCCTGAGGCTCCACGCATGGGGGCAGCCTCACTAGTGGTCAGGCGCTTGAGCTGTGAGTGGGGAGGTTTCTGGGGGTTCTGGCCTGGACGCCGCACCCGCGGGTCTGGCAGGCTGCCTCTTTTCTCCAGGAAGGAATCTTCCTCTCCTGGAAGGATGGGGGATAGCCAGGCCCCATGGATCTTGGTGCAGACTGGGAAGAGGGGCTGGGGGCTTCACTTTCTTTTTTTTTTGCGGTTGTTGATGGTGGGGGTGACGCTTCAACCACAGAAACGTGTTGTCTAGAGGTCTGCAGGCTGCGAGGTCCAGACCCAAGTGCCAGCAGCGCAGCTTCCCTCTCCGGCCTTCCTCCTCGCGTGTGGCTGGCCCAGGTCTCTGTGTGCCCTCACGTCCCCTTCCGTGGGGGTCTCTGGGCCCTAATGTCCACTTTGGGGGTTTGCTTCTTATTTTTAAGTGTATGGCTTAGCGGCACTGAGTATGTTCACGTTGTGAGAACCCGATCTCCAGGACTTGCGCTCCGCGGCTCTGATGCTGTCCCCGTCTACTGGGGGGGGGGCAGCTCCCCAGCCCTGTTGCCCCATCTACTTCCCGTCGCTGTGGTCTGACTCCTCTGGGGACACCCAGAGTGGAATCACACAGGGTTTTTCCTCCGGTGACCTGCCCGTGTCATACGGCGTAGTGTCCTCAGGGCTCGGCCACGTTTCTTCCTTTTTAAGACTGAATTGTTCCACGGTGGGCACCTGCCCCTCTAGGGAACACAGGCACCCAGCAACGGCCGTCTGGGTTTTCCCACAGCCTTTGGTCTGTTGTGGGCCGTGCTGCTGTGACCTGGGCGTGCGGTATCTCTGTGAGGCCTGCGGCCGGTTCCTGCGGCGACACACCCACCGGGGCCACCGGGGGATTCTTCTTTGAGGAGTCGGGACTTCACTGTGCACGTGTCTCAAGCCTCTGTCCTTAGCTCCCTGCGGCGCCGCAGCCGTGACCAGCTGTCCCCCCCCCCCAGCCCAGGGAGGGAGCAGGGGGCGTCCCCAGGCCTGGCCAGAGTCTGGGAGGGTCTGTCGCATACAGCCCACCTGGGAAGCTCTGCCGGGGGTGGGGGGGGGGCCGAGACGGGGCTGCGGCTTCTGGTCTTTCCTGGTCACGGACGCCGTGCCAGCCTCCTGCCTTGTGCTGAGCCTCCACGCTGGCTCCTGGCCACCTCTCGCCGGTCCTCACAGTTCCCGCGGCTTTTTCTTGACTTAGCGGGGCTCGAGGAGGAGCCCCTTCCACCCCATCTCTCCTGAGGCTCTCGCAGGCCAGCCCGGAGGACCGCTACTGCCTGCCACCTCCTGGCCCCAGCGGGAAGGGCCGCGGCCGCCGCTGTGAGGACCTCCCTGTCCGGGGGCGACCCTGGCACAGAAATGTGGCCGGCGGTGGGGCCGGGGGCCGGGAGCCGCTGCAGGCAGGGCCGGATCCTGGGGACGCGCGGGCGGGCTGCTCTCCGTGCGGTGCAGAGGGTCGGCGGGCGCGGGAGCCGGGAGCACAGGTGTGGCCGGTGCCGACTGCGCCCCTGTCCGCGCAGGTGTGCGAGCCCCCCGGGAGCAGGCCCGCGAGCCGCCGCTGGAGCGTCAGCATCGAGGAGCGCCGGCAGCTGGCCACGCCGGACGGCGGGGAGGAGCCGGGCACCGGCGGGCCTGACTCCCACTACAGGGTGTGCAGGGGGGGCGGGGGGGCACCGGCGACACACAGCCCCTGCCCGGACCCGGCCCCTGACCCCGCCGTTGCCCGCAGGACATCGTGCAGCTCGTGGCGCAGCTGGTGTCCGAGGACGTGGACAAGGACGTGCTCCTGCCCCACCCACTGAGGTCCTCGGAGTCCGCCGAGGCCTTCCACGCCTTCCTGGCCCGGAGCTCGCCTTTCTGGCACACGGCGACCTCGGAGGCGCAGGTCTCGAGGCCACTGCCCTCCTAAGAGACGACTCAGCCCAGTGTCTGTTCCAGCGCTTTTCCTGGGGGCTCTGGGGTAGGCGGCGGCGGCCTCTTCACCTCCCGTGGGAGCTCGTGAACCCAGGCCCAGGAGGACCCCGTGACTGTCCCTTCCTTAGAACACGCAGCCCTGAGGCCTTGGAGGCCACCTCGGGGAGGGGTGCCTTGCCCCAGCCCAGCCTCCAGGAGGCCGCCTGAAGGGGCCTGGGGGACAGGGCCATGGTGGGGGGTGCTTGCAGAAGAGCCGTCTGCTGCCTAGAGAGGCCTCGGCCTGGGCGTGATGGCTCACGGGCCCCTACAGAGCCCAGTTGATGAGCAGCTCCCTGCTGGTCCTCCAGGAGGGTGGAGAGTGGGGGGCCACCAGCTGCTGGGCACGGATGCTCACCCAGCCGGGGGCCACCGGGTCTCGTGCTGGGCCTGCCTGCGGGAGGTCCAAAGGGGCCCACGTAGCCCTGGGGGAGCAGAAGCCAGGGGCCGCTGAGCACGGAGAGGCTTCCTGAAGGACGGGTGCCTCCCCACCTCCGCACAGTGGTTGGCAGGCAGAGGGCACGGGAAGCTGTGAAGAGCGGGCCCTGGGCCCATCCCAGCGTCTGCTTTTGGGGGTTGAGGGGTGAGCAGAGGGTTCTGAGCCCCAGCTGATGTGGGGGGTGCACTGGCGGAGCAGGAGCTGGAGGGAAGGCGGGGTGCTGGCAGGCTCCCAGCCCTCAGGGCCCTGGAAGGACAGCAGCACAGGTGGGACCGTCCCAGGACTTGGCCACTGACTCTCAGGGGCTGACGGGCTTGTGTGTGTGGACAGCTGGGTGGTGGGGACTTCAGGCTAGATGAGGTGAGGAACCCCAGGCCTGGGGTGCGGGCAGGAATAGGCCTGCACACACCGGCCCCCCTGGGGCCCGGAACCTGTGGCCTGTGTCCTGTGGGGCAGGCTGAGGTTGAGGCCTGGGGGACAATATGACCCCCTTCCCCCTCTTTAGGGATATCTGATGATGAACTAAGGGTGGGCGTCCCGGGCCAGGCTCCATGCTGGGCAGGAAGGACCCCCGCCCCCACCCAGCAGTGCTCCCAGTGCAAAACGGGAGCTGAAGTGCCAACGGTCAGGTCGAGGTGACGAGGGCTTTGGAGTTCTTTGTCACAGAGCGGGGATCCGGAGGGTCACTGGGCTGACCTACCGGTTCTGGTCTGGCTTGGGGCTGGTCACAAGGCTGCAGTCGGATGGCGGGGAGTCCAGGATGCTGCGACGGCCCCCCTCTGCCTTCCACGTGGTCTCGGCACCTCTGCTGCCTGGGGCCCGGCACTCCCACCCCTGCAGCATGGCAGAGGGGCCTTGGGGGGGTGGCAAGACCCCGGCCAGGCAGCGTCCTCAGCTGCCTCCTGCGTGGTTACCATGGCTAACCAAGGCCTCAGGACCCTCCCAGTGGCCCCGTCCGGTAGAGTGTGGTGCCCAGGACAGGGGTCACTCACCACCGGGGGATGGATTTGCTGCCACCCAGAGCTCTGCTTTCTACTGCTGCCCCAGCAGAGCACCACTGCAGACGTCCTGTCCTCACGTTCCCTGGCTGGGGCTCCCCAGAGGTCCCAAATGGGCCTCACCAGCCTAGAATCAGGCTGTGCGCACGGCTGCCCGTCCTTCTGGAGAACCCGTTCCTGACCTTTTCCAGCTTCGGGAAGCTGTCTGCTAGCCTTGGCGTGAGGCCGTTTCCTCCGCCTTCAAGGGCAGCTGCGTGGCCCCTGTGGGCCCCATGCCTCGTCTTCTCTGGGGCCTCTGCCTCTTCTGTCGGCCCCCGGCGCTGCGGGCCGCTGCTCCACCGTCATGGCTGAGCCGTCCCGGGCCCCACGGGCACATTCTCAGCTTTGGGGTGAAGATGTGGACATCTTTTTGGGGGTGCTGTGCCTTCCACGGGGCCCAGCACTGACGGGGTAGAACTGGGGGTGCTGTGTCCCATCCCACAGAACACGGGACTGCCTCCAACAACCGGGACTAGCAGCTGCGCGGAGCCCCTGGGGCAGAAGAGGCCCCAGCAGCAGAGCGGGAGTCAGCAGGATGAGTGGAGTCAGTCTCAGGCAGCAGCAGTTGGCGGGGACGTCTCCTGGGCCACCCCCACCTATGTCCCTCCTTTGTTTTTATTTTTTAAGATTGCATTTATTTTGAGTGCAGGTTGGGGGAGGGGCGGAGGGAGGGGGGAGAATCCCAAGCAGCGTCCCCGCTGAGCACAGGGCGCCCCCACAACCCCGAGTTTGTGACGCGAGCTGAAACCTGAAGGGAGATGCTTCAGGGCACCTGGGGGCCCCGTCGTCGGGTGTCTGCCTTTGGTTCAGGGCATGATCCCAGGTCCTGCCTGCTTCTCCCTCTCCTGCTCCCCCTGCTTGTGTTCCTTCTCTCGCTGTCAAATAAATAAATCAAACCTTAAAGAAAAAAGAGTTGCTTTACCGACGGTTGCCCCAGGCGCTGCCCCCTGCCCCCAGTGTCCATTCTTCACTGCCCGTGCCCTTCCAGCCAGGTGGGGGTCTCCTCATGCTCCGGGAGGAACAACACCCCGCCCCCCGCCAGATCACAGAGACATCCCCATGTGGGGGGCCATGTGGGGATACCCCTGAGGAGGGATGCCCTTTGGGGACATCCCTGCCGGGGGCACTGGAGTGCTCTGGCGGCAAGGTGGACAGTGTCCCACCGGCAGGCTTGCCCTGCTGGCCGCGTGAGGCCCTTGCGTCCTTCATGGTCTGTGCTCATGAGGGAGGTCAGCTTGGAGCAGGCAGCACAGGTGGCCGTGGACACCCCGAAGAGGAAAGCAGGTGTGCGCTGGGGGTGTCGTTTGTGTCCTCCCGAGGGCCAGCACCGCCCCTGCTGAAAAGAAGGACCTCGTGGGCTCTGCGAGAACCCGCTCACTATTCAACAGTAAAGTTTTAAAAATCTCACCCACAATCGCACCAAGATCAGGCTGCAGACGCACGGCAAAGGCTATCCAGGTACCTCCAGAGACCCAGGCGGCAAGGAGAGAGCGTGTGGAAATACAGAGTAAGCGCAGAGCCCCTCCCTGCCAACCTAAGAAATTTTAATTTTAAGGGAAAACAGGATTGCTGAATTAATGAATGCATCTTCCCCCCAAATTTAAAAGCTTCTCCTAAGATTATTTTTAGAAATTGCAAAAATCAAGAGACGGCGTCACGTGGCTCTGGCAGCGCGTTCCCCTCACACAGCGCACGGCGCGGAGGAGCTGGTGCTGGGCTCCCCGCCCCCGCCCGCCGCGACCGTCATTCCCGCTCGGGGCTGGCACGGGGCTCAGGCCTGCACCCACGCCCCTCACCACCCCCCCGGACCCCGCAGGCCCAGCGAGCTCCCCAGCCCCACGTGGCTGCTCGGTCTTCGCTTTGGTTACACCCTTACTGGCAGCACGTGAGGTCAGCCCTTGGCGGCCGGAAGAGCTGCATTTCGGGGGCTCCTCCTGGTGCTGGCCGGTCTCCCCGCAGGAGGGGGGGGGACCCTGCTTTCTCAGCAGGGGTGGCTGGCCTTCCCTCGGAGCCCGGTCTCCGTGCCCCGCGGCTGCAGGACTGCAGGCACAGCTGCCACTCTGCCCTGCATGTGACCTGCTTTCCGAAAGCCAGTCCCAGGGACCCTTGAAGTCCAGCGACTCAGGGGAGACGGGCCTCCGTGCAGACGCCACTCTGTCGGGATTTCTGGAGCGTGCAGGCCCCCCGTCACCCGGCCTTTCCTGCAGAACCCTGAGTGCACTCTGCAGTCTCGGCCCTCACCGTGCTGCTGCCCGGGGGTGCCCCGAAACCCCCAGGGCACGCCTGTCCCTCCGAGGGGCGGCCTCCTCCACCAGCGTCCTGACCCCTCTCCACAGCTGTGCCCCTCACCATGACTCCTGTCTCCTTCCCTGCGTCCTCTGTGGCGTGCATTATTCACAGCTCTAGCCCTCACCCGCTAGCCTGCATGTCCCCTGGGGGCAGAGACCTTGTCCCCCCGCCTGGCCTGCCAGGTGTGTCACAAGTCAGGATTGAGTAAGTTACTGTTTTAGCTGCTTTGTCTCGTTCCCCAAGTATCTCGAGCCCGTCCTGCACCTGTAATCCCACATTCTGCCCCTCGCTGCTCCTGGCTGATCCCAGCAGCCATGTGGCTTCACACGTTAACGCTCGCTCCCATCCTGCCCTTTGGTCACCCAGTCCTGGGGCTTCTGATGGATGAGGGACCGCATATGCGGCCCAGGTTCCCGTGGCCTCCTGCACTCCTGTGGCTTCTGGTGGCTTCTCTCCGGGGTTTCCAGCTGGCCCTCGCCCCCTCCCTCCCTCCTCCAGTTTCTCTGTTGCTGGATGTGTGGAGGTGGCCGCCAGGCCTTCGTTCCTGTTCTGACGCCAGAAGCTGGCTGTAAGTGGGCGGGTTCAGTCTCTCTTGCAGCTCACCTGAGATCTGCCGCCTGCTGGGAGCAGGGCAGGGCGCTGCTGGCAATGTCCCTTCTCCTCGTTAGTCTAGAAAGGGCAGGAAGCAGGCCCCAGCTGGAGCAGCTGTGTGCTGTGGGGTCCCAGGCTGGAGCAGCTGTGTGCAGTGGGGTCCCAGGCCTCAGTAAATGTCACTCGGCTTCGGGAGGGCCATATCCCTATTCTTTGTGGGGAAGCCCGGGGCCTGGATGTCTTCCCTGAGACCCTGGACCCCCTCGGCCGGGCCGCCCACCCCATGCCGTGCTTGTCCTCCGTCCCGCTCCCAGGGAGGAAGTCAGCCTCCACCTCTCCGTCAGCCGCCCTCCCCGGCTGGGCCAGTGCCACACTTCTCAGGACAGAGCCGTCCTGTTTCTGGGATGGAGGCAGAAGCAGGCCCTTCCAAGGGAGGAAGTTTCAGGCTCTCTCATGCCCAAAGGCTGCCGGGGAATTTTTTGGTAGTTCTAACTTTCTCATCAGCTTGTCGAGTACTGGAAGGTTCTGTGGTGCAGTGTCACTGTCCAGGTGAGGGGGTTCAAGGTTCAGACCAGGGCATTAGGAAGGGGGCGTATGGGGAGGCAGGGACACCCTTCCCCCACCCCACAGCCATCCACCAGGGCTCCCTGGGCTGGGCTTACTCAGAGAGTGGCCATGCACCGCAGAGCATTTCCTTTCCTGGAGCCTGGGGCAGGCTCCGCTTGCAGCCACTGCCCTCGCTGGAACCCCTGGCTTTTACCCCAGCACCTGCTCTGGGCTCTGCTCTGGGGACCTCCGGGTCTGTCCCTGGGAGCCTCCCCCAGGGATAGGGGGCCCCCACCCCTTGAATGCTTCCCTCCAAGCCCCACAGGGATGTCCCTCAGCATCATTTCCCTCGAGCCACAGGTCTGCCCCCTGGGAGGAAAGGGCATTGACCCACGGTAGTGCTCAGACCAGCAACCTGGGGGTTCAGACACGATGTTTCTCTTGGCCCCCAGCGGTGATGTCCGGCCGGCTCCAAACTCCCGCTGGGGCCTGCTTCTCTCCTCCTGGGATTCCACCCTCTACCTCATGCTCCTCCCGACAGGGCCACCCGACAGGGCCACCGGGTCTTGCCCGCTCCACGTGGTCACCACAGTTTCCACAGTCCTTGCACCTGAAGCAACATGCGTGTACACACGCGCGTGCATGCATAGGCACATGCACACGTGCGCGCGCGCACAGGTGCGCGTGCACGCAAGACACGCGCGCGTGCACGGACGCGTGCATACACAGACGCGTGCACACACAGGCGCACACGCACACGCACATACTTAGGGATCCTGACGGGTGTGCTGGGTACGTTATAGCCCTTCCGGCCTCCCTATTCCTGGAGTATGTCGCCTTCCTCCTCCCGAACCTCATGGGTCTCAGACGGCTTTCCAGGGGAAGTGGCACCCCCGCCTCTGGCTTTTTCATCAGGCCACAGTTCAGGGCGGCCGCCGTAGCTGGGGTGGGGAAGTAGAGTCCATGGAGGTGGCTGGGGGCACCAGCACTATCCAAGCATGGCTGGGGGTTGGGGGCTGGGCAGTGAGGGCGGGGGACAAAGACCGCTGGGGTGAGTGGACAGACCCAGGCCCTGAAGGGAGGTATGCGGCGGGGCCCCGTGGTCAAGGCTGGGCTGCTGAGCTTCAGGCCAGTGGGGGACGTGGAGAACCTCCGTCCCCAGGGAAGGGAGAGTGGGACCGAGGGGGCGGGCGGCCCTGGGAAGGCCTCTGGACCAGCGTGGAGGGGGTGATGAGAGCCCCTGCGGGAAGGGGCAGCAGGGACGCCGGCAGGACCCAGGTGTGGACGCCCCGGGAGGGCCCACCTGGGGAGAGGGGGCGCGGGTGAGGCTGAGGACCCTTCCGGGAAGAGGGCGCCGGGGACGGCAGGAGGCCCCAGGCACAGGGAAGCCCTTGCTAGGGGGGCTTGGGGGGGGATGGGAGGACGCACCCAGGAAGGGGCGCGCGGGGAGGGCTCACCCTGGCAGGCGCGCGCGGGCGCGCGGGGAGGGCCCGGCGGGGGCTCCGGGAAGGACGCGCCCGGGGGAGCGCGCAGGGCCGAGCGCGGGGAGGCCGGGCGCGCGGAGGGGGCCCCCCACCCCCACCCCCGGCAGGGGCGCGCGGAGGCGCGGGGAGGGCCGGCCGGGTAACGGCCGCGCGGTGGGCGGCGGCGCCCGAGGCCCCTCCCCTGCCCGCGGCCGCTCCTCCTCTTCCTCTCCCGCCCGCGCCGCGGCCCTCGGTCCCTGCGCGGCCTCGGCGGCCTCGGCGGCGGCGGCGGCGGCGGCCCCTTTAAACCGCCCGCCCCCCGCCCGCGCCCGCGCCCCGCGCCCCGCGCCTCCGCCTCCGGGCCCCGCGCCCCGCGCCCCGCGCCCCCGCGCGCCCGGCCCTCCGCCGCCGCCGGCCCGGACATGGCCGCCAACATGTACAGGGTCGGAGGTAAGGCCGCCGCCGCCGCCCGCCTTTATGCGCCGCGGCCCGGCCCCCCCCCCGCCCCGGCCGCCCGGCCGCCCCCCCTCCCGCCCGGCCGCGTCCCCCTCCCCGCGGCCCCGCCGCCCCCGCCGCCCCCGCCCCCAAACCGCCGCCCCGGGCCCGCGCCATCCCTCCCCCACCCCAGACCCCCGGCCCCGGCCCCGGCCCCGGGCCCCGCCAGCGCTGCCCGGGCCCCCGGCTCGCCCCTCCCCTCCCCCACCGCCGTCCGTCCCCTCCCCCACCCGCTCCGCCCGCCGCGCCGGCCGCACGGCCCCCCCGCGGCCCACTTCGGGTCCCCTCCCTCCACCCCTGCGCCCCTCCCCCACCGCGGCCGCCCCAGGCCGACCCTCCTTCCTCCCGCGCCGCGGCCCCCCCCGCCCGCCGCGCCCCCGCCCTCGCCGCCGTCCCCCGCCCGCTCCATCTTCCCGAGCCCCCGGCTCGGCCCCGCACCTCGGCCTCGGCCCTGCTCGCCCCGGGCCGGCGACCCGAAATGGCCCCGGGCCGGGCCCCGACGGGGGCCAGCGGGTGGCGGCGGCCGAGCGGGCTGGGGGGGGTGGGGGGCCCGGGGGCTCTGCCCACCTGTTGGGGGCCCGGCCCGGCCTGGCACGGAAGCCGTGCGCGGCGCCGGGCGGCCCGGAGCATCCTGCGGGCCTGAGCGCCTGGGTCGGGCCGGCGGGAGCCCCCACTGCCCGGAGCTGGGGCGCGTGGCCCTGGGCGGTGCTCGCTGCCCTCCGGGGCCGAGCTTCCGGGCTGTCCGGGGCGCAGCGGTGGGGAGCGCCGAGCTGGGGGGCGCATTCCTCCCCCGGAGCCGGGAGCCCCCGGGGTGGACCTGGGGGCTTCCCCCGGCAGGTTGCGCGGCGCCCCTGCGGCCGTCCGCCTCCCCGCCGCTCGCCCTGCGCCCCCGCGCTGTTACCACCTCCACCTCCGGTTGCCCCAGCCCAGCAGGGAGGTGCTTTGCGAGGGGTGGGGAGAGCTGAGGAGCCCTGGGGGGGGTGCGGAGTCGGCTGGGGCCCTGGGGGGCTTCTGCCACTTCCTCCTCTGCTTTGGGTCTTAGGAAGCCCCCAGGCTTTTGGGCCTTGCTCGGCTGTGTTCGTGGGGTCCTGGGCCAGTCCGCCCCGGCTCCTCCACAGGGAGGGGGCCTACCCTCCCGGTCCCCTCTTCCCATTGGTGCCTGCCGTCCCTGTGTCAGGGGCGGGAACTGTCCCAGTCGCCCGTTGTCACGGCTTGGCTGGCCCCCCAAGAGCCTGGGACTCACCTCTCCAGCCAGCCAGGCCTGCCTCGTGACCTTGGGCTTGCCCTCATCTGTGTAGTGGGTCAGCACGGCACCCGTCTGCCATCAGGCCTGCCCCCCACCTCCGGCTCAGAGGCAGTCATGGGAATGGGGGCCCGTACCCCGTGGAGCACCAGGCCCCTAGTGGACAGATGTGGTCCGCAGGCAGGGCTGCAGGGGCCGGGCAAGCGAGAGGCCCTTCGTTTCCCACCTTAGGGGCAAGGCGGGAGTGTCACCCCAGAGGCCCCTCCCCAACACGCAGCCAGCGAAGCTCTTGATAGATGCCGGACCCCAGGGGCAACTCCCCTGCCTCCATCTAGCACCCCCGAGCCCCTTCCTCAGCCCCCCTCCTCCTGCTGCGGCTCAGGGCTCCTCCCTGTCTTGTAGGCAGTTTCTCTGTTCTGCTCCCCCTCTGCCTGCGTGCTTGGAACCACCTCTCTACGCTGCAGACCCCCTCTTTCCTGGTGGGAGGCCGCATGGCTCCCACCAGCGGGTGACAGGGCCCTGCAGGCCGTCAGCTGGTTCCCACATGCCGTCGGGGCCGTGGGCTTCATTGAGTAGATGAAGACACCGTCATCAGAACAGGGGCACCCGCTCCTGGAGGGAAACGAGAGGGGGCCAGGCAGGGTGGCGGGCCGTGGCCCCCGGGCATTGCCTTCCTGGCACAGGGCCGGCGGCTTGAGCAAGGCCCCCACCCAGACCCTGGGCCCCCTTGCTGTGTGGGCTGTGCCGCTTGGCTTTTAGGCCTGTCTGCCTGTGAACTTGGCGGGGGCCTGGCCTGCCCCACATCCGCTGGTCCCCCTCGGAGCGCCGCAGGTGGGACCACAGGCTCCCACTCAGAACACCGATGAGAAGGAACTGTTTGCTCTCTGTCTGTGCGTGGGGACTCTGGGGCAGTGGCCCAGGGGCCTGGCAGGGCCGCCTGGCCTCCTGCCCCGCGGAGCTGCTTGCTTAGGGAAGGGGCCCCTCTCTCTGGAGCTGATCGCGGC
Source organism: Neogale vison (assembly GCF_020171115.1). NCBI lineage: Eukaryota > Metazoa > Chordata > Mammalia > Carnivora > Mustelidae > Neogale > Neogale vison. Next base: position 1,305,999 of record NC_058103.1, on the reverse strand, counting down.
CCAGGGTTTGCCCCATCTGAGCGGCTCTGGTCTGGGGGGAGTGCCTCGGGAAGGTTCTGAGAAGGGGGACACTTCCTCCACCTTCTTACCTCCACTCAGGACCCTAAGAGCAGAGTCTTTTCCGACGGTGTTGCATTCGGCGAGGGAAGTAAAGAAGGCCAGTCGGGTGTGAGTGTCACATAAGCACTTTCTGAGTCTGAATGTGTCCCAAACAGCGCGGAGGACACACCGGCTAGGAACGCCGTAGCAGCAAGCCCGAGTTATCTGGGCGTCCTGCGTTTTACCTGGCAGGCTGCTCCGAGGCCCTGCCAGGACGTCTGGGTGGGGCGGGCGCCGGGGGGCGGCCCAGTGCCAGCTGACCCGCTGGGTGGAGTGGGTCAGCCTGGGAGGGGACGGCCTGCTGCTTCCCAGGGAGGTGACCTGGCTGCCGACAGAGGCCTTCGTTGGCCGCTCCGAGTGTGGCAAGGCGGGGCCTGACTGTAGGTGGCTGGGTCAGGGTCCGTGACCTCTGCTCCTTTGGGGTCTGCCTTCCCGCGCCCTCTGCAGGCTTCTGGGACCCGCGGTGTGCCGCCGGTGCTGTGGGGGGACTCTTCCCGGCGCACATTTCAAGCAGAGGGGTTGGGGAAGGTTTCGGAACCCGCAAGCCACCTGCCAGCACGGTCACTATTGGACAGACCAGCTGTTTCCCGTGGGTCCCCCCTTTCTTTGCTCTCATTGCTGGATGCCAACACCCGTTCTCTTGGACGGTAATTTGGGTTTTATTTATTTATTTGACAGAGAGAGAGCCAGTGTACAGGTAGGCAGAGTTGCAGGGGGGGGAGCAGACCCTTGCTAAGCAGGGAGCCCGATGCGGGGCTCGATCCCAGGACCCTGGGACCATGACCTGAGCCGAAGGCAGCGGCTTAACCCACTGAGCCAGCCAGGCGCCCCCCATGTCTTTTTTGAGAGAAGAATTTGGGCATTAAACTTTAGGATTCATAAAAAAGAAACTGTGGGTCAAGGATGTTGGAGGGAGGGGTCCAAAGCCAGGCGCCTCAGAGGGGCCGCCAGCTCAGAGCAGTGCGGCAGGCGTCTGGGGGTGTGGATGTGGGGCCGGCTACCGCGGGGGCCGGGGCAGGGGCCTGGGGGCGTCCGTGAGGCTGCACTTAGGCCCAACCTGCCGACGCTCCCGAGTGTGGCTCTGGCTGGCCTGGGACCCTTGTGTCCCCATCTGTGCCCCCCGTGCATCTGCAGCAGACTCGGGGTGCAGTTGCCCCAGGGCTCCCGAGGGCACTGTGCACGGACGGGACAGAGGTGCAGCCTCCACAGGGGCCGGGGGTCCGGACTGGGCTGTGCAGACGCTGTCTGCCGCCTGCCCTCCCGACATGCAGGCCGGCCTCTTGGAGCCGACAGGCCTCCTTTCTCCTCCGTGGGGTGGGGTGGGCTGTGCCTCTTCTCAGGGCCCGTGTGCCCCCTCCCTGGCCCTTGGCGTGCTCGGTGGCCCCCACACTGGGCCCGGCTGGGTGGTCTGTGACCGGCCTTAGGAGGCGGCTCTTCTAAGTTGTCTTCACTGCTTACAACGGCTTAACGGCTGCTGCGGAGCCGAGGGTCCCGTCGGAAGCCTCAGAGAGCTCGTGACCCGTCCCGGCGCTGCGCAGTGACCCTTTGCAGGGTCCCAGGGCTGGCCTTTGCAGGGCAGGGCTTCCCGAGTGTCCCCTGTAATGTGGCCCGGAGAAGCCTCAGCCCGTGGTGGGCCGCTATGCCTGTGGTTCCCACTGACCGTTTACTCAAGGCGGCTGAGCCAGCAGGGTCTTCAGAGAAGGGGAGGGCGGAGGAGGTCCCATGGGAATAGTGAAGGCCCTCCCCCAGCACGTGTGTGCCCACACAGGGGCCTGCCCCATTCAGGCCTCTGCCCCTCCCCTGTCCTGCGTACCTCCCCCTCCAGGCAGGCTCTGGTCCCGGACTTCTGGGGACGGTGACGTGGTCCCATGCTGCTGGCTCTCCTGGCAGGGCCGTCTCCATATTCTGGGGGGGTCCTCTGGAGTCCCCTTGTGCCCCAGCCCAGCAGGGTGGGTGGGTGGGAGGCCCCGTGGGCGAGGGCGTGGGAGGGGTCCCTGTTGGAGGGGGTAGAAGTACCGGGACCCTTGGACACCGTTTGGGGGATGGTCCGGCAGAGACGTGAGTCGGGTTTCACTCCATGTCCTGTGCTCCAGGACTGTGTGCCCAGCCCCGGCTCCCCCCTTGCCAGGCCGGGGTACTGGCCACTGCTTGTGTTTCTTTTGGTTCCATCCCCAAATTTGAAAAAGAAAGAAAGAAAGAAAACGCTAGGCTTGCCGTATCCCCACCGTGGGGGAGCAAAGCGGAAGCCTGGAGCTGGGGGTCCCGTCCCCAGCAGAGCCGGTGGGCGTGGCTTCTGGAGGGACTCTGACAGATGGGGTGTGGCGCTCGGGGCCGCTGGGCATGGCGTGGCACGGCTGCGCTCTCTGTTGTCGTGGGACCCTTGTTGTTCGGCCGCCCATGGCCCCTGACCCCGTGGGCTGGTCTCCGCGCGTGACCGCTGTCTGCCACGCGGGCTCTGTTCTTGCTGGGGACCGTCCCCGTGCCTCCCGCAGGTCCCGATCTCCGCCTGCTCCCCACCTTGACCTGTGACCCACGTCGGGACTCGGGGCTCCCGCTCTCGTCTCTGAGGCACGTGTCCCTGACGGGCAGGCCCTGCTGCGGTCGAAGGGGGCGGCGTGCTGCCTCCTGGTCTCGTTCCGCACCGTGAGCAGGGCTCCTCCCCGGCCTGTCCAGAGACGCGTTTTCCACGCTCCTGTCCTCCCGTTAGGCTGGTGTTCGGAGCGCTGTCTGGAGTGGCGCGTCTGCAGGGAGGCCGGGGCGCCGCCCGCGGGCACGCCTGGGTCGGGGGGACTCCTCCAGGTGCCGGCCACATACGCCGCGTCGGGCGTCTCTGACCGGAACCTGCACGGCAGCGGGTCACGTGTCGGTCAGGCCAGCAGACCGTGACCCTGGGCGGTCGTGGCTGGCATCAGCGGGGACAGCAGAGTGCACGCGCCCTGTGCCGCCCCGCGGCTCTGTGTACTCGCGGTCAGGCTGTCCCGTCCCGCGGCTCTGTGTACTCATGGTCAGGCTGTCCGGGTCGGCCGTTGCCAGCCGTGCCCCGGGGTGCTGGAGAGCAAGTCCACAGCCCCCGCGGTTGCCGGCGTCCGCGGAGCAGAGAGCCCCGGAGGTGGAGGCCCCAGACGCTGCCCTGCGAGGCGGGCTCCGTGCCGGTGGCCGGTGCGCGTTCGGGCACATGCCACAGGCCGGCCCGTTTGTGGACGACACGCTGAGTTTTCTCGGCCCTGGACGCCGGGACGCCGGGAGGCCCAGGCTCCCCCCGTTGCTGAGGCCGCCTTCCAGGGTCGCGTGAGGGGGACTGTCGTGACGGGGGGAATCGTGGGGGGAGGCAGGGTCTCGGCCCGAATCCTGGAGATGCAGATGAGGATCCCGGCGGGCCGTCTCCGGTCTCTGGTGAGGACGGGGGAAGCTGGCGTGGACTCCGGCGCTGAGTCCGTGGACACGTCCTGGTTTCTCGAGGATGACGACGCCGGGCCCGGGTCGCTCGGCTGCACGGCGGGCATCTCGGGTCCCTGCACGGCGGGCATCTCGGGTCCCTGCACGGCGGGCATCTCGGGTCCCTGCACGGCGGGCATCTCGGGTCCCTGCACGGCGGGCATCTCGGGTCCCTGCACGGCGGGCATCTCGGGTCCCGCTGGGCGTGCGGCGTCGGGTCCCTGCTGGCGACGAGCGGCCTGGGGCCTGTCCTGCGCGCGGGCCTCTGTCCTGCTCTGAGAAGCGGGTGATCTCCTCTCTTGGCCTGGACTCGGGCGGCTCGTCGGGGATTCTGCACTCACGCGTGAGCCGTGCAGAGCTTCCTCCGTGGTGATCTGGGCCCGAGTCCGCCTCACAGAGATTTTGTCCTGTTTCCTTAAAATGTTTGTGGTTTTGTGTTTTTTAAAATTTTTAAAGATTTTCTTGATCAGAGAGTAAGAGAACGTGCGTGCGCTCAGCAGGGAGCCCGACACGGGGCTTCGTCCCAGGACCCCGGGACCGCGACCTGAGCCGCCTGTGCCCCCGGCGCCGGCCGTGGGTTTCCCTGTCCGGCCTGTGATCCGCGCTGGGTGTTGTGGGGTGTGGCGTCGGAGGCTCCGTGTTCTCCCGCGCGTTCACGAGTGCCCTGTCGTCCGTCACCGGTGTTGAGTCCTGGGTGTCCTTTCTCACCGGACGGGCCGGCTTCCTCGTCATTCTGGCTTCCTCCGGCTCTGTGCGTCCCGCCGCTGGTCCCCCCGGGAAGCCGCGAGGCCGGGTCCGTGTTCTCGGACTCGCCCGCTCTGATGTCTGCGTCTCCCGCGCGGCTCTGGGTTGGCTCGTGGGGTTTGGATGGGGACGGTGCGAGCTCTCCGCGGGCTGTTTGCGGACAGTGGACCCCTGTGGCGTGTCCCACACGCGAGAATTCCAGGAGAGGCTCTTGTCTCGGCGTCGCGGTTAACTCTCCCAGGTGCGGCCGAGGTCACCCGAGCCGTCCCCGCGCTGCCCCGGCCCCATGGACGCAGCCCTGCTCGGCAGTGCTCAGAGCGCCGGTCTCCGTGCCGTGACCTCCCCTTGCGGGAACACGGGGAGGCAGTGTGCACGTGGACCCCAGCGGTGTGCGCGCCCCTGTGCGCTCGGCTCAGGTGGCAGAGCACCGCGTGTCACTGGGCCACGGCCGCTGTGTTGGCGCCACCGGTTCTCCCGGCTCCGAGCGGACGGCGGTCAGGAGAGGCGCAGGATCGAAGACGGAGCCTCTCGTCCCAGGGCAGCTTCTCCACGGAAGGAAGGAGACGAGCTGCCGGCCGGGAGCCGCTTCCCGACGGACGTGACCGCGCGGAGCGGAGTGTCCGCGGGCCGTGTGGGACAGCTGGCGGCATGCGGGGACACAGGGTCCGAGGGCCGTGCGGGGACCGGCGCGGCGAGCTGTCGGGCAAGTCGGGAGGAGACGGCCCGGCGCAGACGCAAGCGGGGCCACCGGCTGGCGGCAGTGACGCTGTGCGGGGGGGGGGGGGCTGCCGTGCGCTGTGGCCAGAGACCGTCCTGTCTTGGGACGCCACTCGTGGGTGCCGGTGCGGGGCTGCCCCGGCCGTGTCTCTGGGACACCCCGGCTGGCACAGGTGGGCACACGGGACAGAGCGGAAGCCATGGGAGGCGCCCGACCGCACGAGGGCTCAGAGACGTTGTGCTGGGGCCTGGGGGCTTCGTGGGGGACGTGGGGTCTCCTGCTCCTGGGACCCGCGGGTCGGCGGGACCTCCGCCCTCATGTGCGTCACCGTCCTCGGCTCTGTGGGTTCCGAGCGGGGGTTAAATCTCACCGCGATTCCGTAACTCCGGGGGAGAAACTAAAGTCCTGGGGAAGGAGATGGGCCGCTGTCACCCACTGCTCTCCCCGTGTGGCTGCGGAAGATGCTTGCTGACCGTCCTCTGTGAGGCTGCGCGACCTGGCGCGCTTGCCCCCGAGCCGCACCTTGACCAGGTGAGGCCGCTGTGGTGGCCGCCAACGGCGCCGGAAGCTCTGGGTGCCCCGTGGGGCGACCGCGTGGCCTGTGTTCCGGCGGGAGGCGCAGCTGGGCCTGACCCCGAGTGCTGGGACGGGGCCTCATCCAGGGCTGCGGCGGCCCTCTGGACCCCGGGCACGTGGGGGCCCTGCTTCCCGATGCGTGAGACGGTCAGCGCCGCGGTCCGCGCAGGCCCCTCGTGGCGGGGACCGCCGCGCCAGGCGGACAGCAGGAGGGAAGGGTGCACAGGGCGGGGCCCAGGCTTCGGCCGGCCTGTCGCCGGGGTCCACGGGTGCCGCGGGGCAGGCGCTGAGCGGTGATGCTGTTCTCGCACTCTGACCTTGGATCCCAGGGGCCCGGACGGTCCGTCCGCTAACGCTCCGTGCCCGTGACCGTCTCCCTGCAGCATCACCGATGGAACGAGCCCGCCTGCCGTCCTGGGCAGAGCCTCCTGCCCCGTGGGCCCCGGACCGACTCTGCGTGGGGCCCTGTGGCCCCTCGGCGATCCTGTGTGGGCGGCTGTCCCTTCCTTCTCCTGCTGTTGTCTCATTGCCCCCAGGTCCCTGCCCAGGACCGTGGGCCCAACCTGCTCCTCGGTGCCACGCGTGTCCCGCGAGCTCAGGCCCCGCCCCCCGTGTCGGTCACCTCCGCGTAGCCTCGGGATTCCTGCACTTGGGGGTGCTGCCGGGCGGTGCCTGGCTCCTGCTTGGGAGGAGGGTGACGGTGTGAGGGCAGCCGAGGCTCCCGGGCGCTGTGGCGGGCCTGGCGGTGTCCCACTGTCCAGGCTGCTGGAGGGTTCCTGTCCGCGCCGCGTGTGTCCCTGCGTCTGCTCAGACCGCGCGGCCCTCCTTCCTCGTTCCCGAGCGGTGATTTCCGACCTTGACCCAACCTGCGTTCTGGGACAGACCCGGGGGCTGTGGCGTCGCGTTGGTTCCCGCGAGGTCTCCAGGTCTGCTCTCGGGTACAGCGGGCATGGGACGGGCGTCGGGTCCCCCTCGGTGTTGGCAGGGTTCCCCAGCAAGGCCCCCTGGGCCGGGGCCGTTTCTTCTCTTTCCTTTCTGTGCCTGTTTCTACTTTGTGCTTACAGTTGGAAAAATTTTTAAATCCATGGGCCGATACCCCCTTACTTTTTTCTTTTTTAGATTGTTATTTTAGGGAGAACAGAAGCGGGGGGAGAGCCAGAGGGGGAAGCAGGCTCCCCGCCGAGCGCAGAGCCCGATGCGGGGCTCGATCCCAGGACCCGGAGAGCATGACCCGAGCCGACACCCAGCGGACCGAGCCCCTCGGCACCCTGGAGCCCGATTTCTTCAACGGGCACAGGGTTGCCTGTTGTCCAGCATGAGCTTGGGTTGGCCCCGTTTCCCCTGAGCCGCAGGCTTCTGGCCCAGAGCCGCCGCGTCCCATCCTGCCCGGCCCCGCGCCCAGCGCCCCGCGTCCTCACAGCGTCTCTCGCCCTCCCTTGCCTCCCAGTCGGAGGCTGGGCCGCCATGGCCCGTTTTCGGGAGCAACATGGCTCCCTCCGGCGTTTCTCTGTTGCGCGTGTGTCCGCGTGTGTCCGCGCTGGCGTCTGCGTGTGTCCGTGTCTGTCCGCGTCTGTCCGTGTCTGTCCACGTGTGTCCGTGTCTGTCCGCGTGTGTCCGCACTGGCGTCCGCGTGTTTCTGCGTGTGTCCGCGTGTCCGTGTCTGTCTGTGTCTGTCCGCGTGTGTCTGCACTGGCGTCTGCGTGTCTGCGTGTGTCCGCGCGTGTCTGCGTGTGTCCGCGTGTCCGCGTGTCCGCGTGCGTCTGCCGGGCTCACTGTCTTCTCGTGTTGCTTTTGTCATCGACCGCGGGTAACGTACCCGCAGCCAAGCCTGCTCCCCCGAAGCCTGTAGTTCTGTGGATGGTGGGGGCGCTCGCCGGGCTGTGGCCGGCCGCGGGGACCGGTGGGGGACGCGGTGGGAGGTGCACCCACTAGGACGGCCGGCCCCGGCCCCGGAGGCCTCGGGAGAGCCACGTGCGTTTCTTAGAAGAAAAGTTTTATAACTTTGCATAGAAATGGCTTTTTGGGCAACGATTTACGAGATAAAAGTCACGCGTTCAAAGTGTGCAGGCAGGTGTGCAAGGCAGGTGCTTGCTTGGGCCCCCCCAGTACCTGTAGGACCTCTAGGGGGGAGCTGGGTTGGGGCCTCCGGCAGAGGCTGCTCTCGGTGTGGGCACTTGGCCATGGCCTGGCCTTAAGAGGCCACGAGTCTCCTCCGGCCTTCTGCAGAGCTGCCGGGGGAGGGCCTGCGGGCCTTCTGTGTGGGCAGCGGGGGACAGGGGGCCGGCGTTCCTGGTGCAGGCAGGTAGGGACCTCAACCCAGCCCTTCCTGGCGCTGACTCTGCCCCGGCTGCCGTGGAGCACCTGCAACATCAGGGCGGCGGGCGGCCTCGTGGCTGCCCTGGGCTTTCCGTGGAGCCTGCGAGCCTCCCCGAGACGGAGCCCAGGCCGCCCGCTGCGGATCTGGAGGGACGCTCACAATGACATAGTGTTCTGGGGGGCCTGGCAGGTGGCGGCAGGATCTCTGGACCTCGTTTCTCTGGCTCCTGCCCTTGCCCCCGTCCCAGTGAGCTTGGCCTCTGCCCAGGAAGCTCTGGTCTCCCCGTTCACTGCCAGGGGTGCACAGGGCCGGGGGAGGACGTGCGGGGGCCCAGCGGCCCCCCTTGCGCTGACGTGGGCTCCAGACTGGTTTCTCTGTTCGCTTGTCTGCCGCGCCCTGTGTGACTGGGGGCCCCCCTTTCAGGCCGGCGGCAGCCCTAGGAAGCTGTCCCCAGGGGAAGCTATGTCTGGTTCCCACAGCGTGTTATCAGGAGGGACAGAGGTCTCAGGGGCTGCTGATGTGGGTCCCTGGGATAGAGGGGGTGGCTGCAGGCCTCTGCTGGGGGCGGCCCCTCCCCCTCACCGTGGATCCGTGCCTGGCACCCACGAGCACGTCTCTGGTTCCCTCGTTTTCCCACCGAGATGCTGGGGGCATGAGCTCCTGCACTCCCTCCTGTGGCACGGCTGCCAGAGCTGAGGGCATGGGGATGGGGGCCAGGGCCCCGCTGGTCTCCAGGACCGCGTGCTCTGGGTGACGCTCTCTCCTCCTCTTGCAGACTACGTCTATTTCGAGAACTCCTCCAGCAACCCGTACCTGATCCGCAGGATCGAGGAGCTCAACAAGGTAGCGTGTGCACGTGCGGCCTGAGGACTGGGGCTCGAGTGCGGCCTGGGGTCTCAGGGCTGGCCCCAGGCCCTTTGGTCCGTTTGTCCCCAGGGTCACTTGCGTAGACCAGGGTCCTTCTCCTTGGAGAGCCGGACAGGGAGGTCCCCGCGACCTCATACAGGGATGTGTCCAGCAGGGCCCTGAGCAGGGCAGGGACGTCTGGCACACGACTGGGGTGGACGCCCTGTGGGGTCCCGCCGGCTGGGGCTTCCCTGCCCCCCTGCTGCCTCTTTCCCACTCCCTGAGGCACCCGCTTTCCCCTGGTTCCGGGCCTGCAGACCGCCGGCCACCCTCCCTGCCTCTGCTGCTGGCCTCCTGATCGGCGGCGTCCTGGGCAGCGCTGGGGGAGAGGCAGGTGCGGCCCTGGGTCAGCGGACTCCCTGCGGCTTCTCCTTTCCCTGAGGTGCTGGGGTTGCCGGGGGAGGGGCCCTCCCCAGGGAGAGGCCTGTTGTCCCCCGCTGTGGTCCGTCCTGGACCTCGGGCTGTGCGGCTCTGTGGCTGGGGATTCTTGGGTCACGCAGGACGGGGCGGGATGATCAGGGTGCTGGTCCCCCGAAGACCAGACTGGGTCGCAGCTGAGCCCTGACTCGCTGTGTCTGCTCTCCAAGAGCCTCCTGCTGCGTGTGCCACGTGGGGCCGGGGAGCCTGTGCCCTCGAGGCCGATGGCAGCAGCTGGGCAGTGCCTGGAAGACCCGGGCCCAGGGCTGGAGGTGGCGGGGCCATGGGAGGCCGCCGGGACATCATGGGGCCCCGGCTGCGACACATGCCCTCCACGTGCCTTGTTGGTGGGACACTTTTGGCCACCTGCGAGGGACGGCATCCCAGCTGGACAGGAGCCCGTGGTCACCCACCCACCTGCTGGCACCTGCTGACTCGGGGACTCCTACCGTGGCAGTGGAGAGCATGCTGGGGGGCCACTAAGGGCCAACCCTGCAGTCGCCATGGACGCTGGGTCTCAGGTGGCTAGAGGTGGCCCCCCTGACCAGGCCAGCCTGGCCTCTGACCCTCGCGGTGGCCTGATGCCGAGAGAGCAGGTCGTACCACTTGTGGGGCCAGTGAGGCGCAGATGGCCAGGGCCCAGCCCGGCAGTGGCCGCAGCCGACACTGTGTCTGCGTGCCTGTAGCCCCGCTTCAGGTCAGGTCAGGGCGGGCAGCCGGGGGACCCTGACAGGGCGTGAGATGCCCCAGCAGTGGGTGCCCCAGGCGGGAGGCCTCGGGGAACCCTCCTGCACCAGAGAGTGTGGAGAGGGGGGGCGGCTGAGCCGGGGGGGAGGCCCTGGTCTGCAGGCACAGTGTGGGCTGGCGTGTGCTCGGCCCCCGGGCCCCACCAGCCTCCCCTGCTGCCCCGTGGGACGTGGGGCTCAGTCCTGGCTGGAGAAGTGGACTCAGATCCACCTCGCGGGCCGGGTTCCAGCAGGGGCTGCCAGGAGGTTGGTTTGCAGGCCCTCCTCGTGGGGCCACCGCGCCCACGGGCCCCTCAGGCACAGGAAGAACGGCTCAGAGGTGCCACGTGTTCAGAGGACACCTCGAACGTGGAAAGCCACGTCCTCGCGCTGTAGGAGAAAGGAAGGGTCTGGCAGGAGTGCGGGTGCTGCAGAGACGGGGGCCTGGGACGTGGTGGGCGGCGGTCCAGGGTGCGAGGGAGGACCCGGAGCTGTTGGCGGGAATAAAGCCAGAACCTGGGCTTCGCTGAGGAGCTGAGGGTGTCCCCGGAGACCCAGAGTCCAGCGTGCGGTCAGCAGGAGCGCGGGAGACGGGGCCGGGCTACATGGCCGGCGAGACGGGGCAGAAGTGGCACCTGCGAGGGTGTTGGCGGCAGGGGGCAGGGGCCCCGTGTTCTGCCCCTTTTCTGCAAACGGGGAGTCTGTGCAGACCCGTCGCGGTGGTCCTGCCGCGCTGGGTCTCCTTTCACGGCCGCCCTGCGGAGCTGGCTTGCATCCGTGCACTGACCCTGGGCTGTGGCCTTCAGGGAACTGGTTGCCGTTTCTCCTCGGAGCTGGGTGGGTCTGCACAGCGCTGGGGATGTTGCTGTTTTGGAAGAAAAGGAGCAGGGGCCTGGGGAGGGACGTGGGGTGGCGGCCAGGCCAGAGGTGCCCATAAAGGAGCAGAGGCTGGCAGGGAATCCTGGAGTTTTAGAAGATCGGCCTCTGGCCTGGTGCACGGGATGTGGGAATCTCAGAAAAGTAAGGCAGAGCACGGAAGGCAGACCATTCGGGGCTGTGGCCCCCACCGGGAGGGTCTGGAGACCCACCCAGAGAGCCTGCCCCGGCTGGCAGGCTCCCCTCCTGTCAGGAGAAAGTTGCCAGCCTCCTGCCTGGGTGTGTGCAGACCGCAGGCTGGTGGGGCCCCCGGGAGTCTGGAGCACCAGCAAGGGGAGCTCCTGGGAGAGGGAGTCCTGGGTGTCCTGGGTCTCCAGGGCCCGGCTCGAGCCGGGCCTCGCCCAGGCTGTGCAGGGCAGCGCCTGTTGCCAGGGCTGGGGTGCAGGGACCCCAGCAGGGCCCAGAGCGGGGGCCGTGGGCTGTGCCCTGCAGACACAGGGTGGCCGTCCCACCCCACCCCTGGGATGAGGCTTCGGTGGCCATGGGTCCGACCTCGTTCTCCATGCCCGTGGCCCTGATGACCATCCTGGGCGTCCCCAGCCCGGTGGACGTGGCTCGTCTGGACCCCAGCGGGCAGTTTCTGGAACCGTTCCTAGGACATCTGTGGTGATCGGGGGTCCTTCACGGGGCAGCCTCAGGAAGCCTGTGCATGCAGAGTGTCCCCAGGTCTGTAGCTGTCGCGGCAAACGGCGCCTGTAACAGTTTGGTGCCTGTGGGCTGCCGACTGGGTGCCCCCCCCACTCTGATACCCGGTAGGCGGGTCTCCATTGTCCCGCTGGAGGGGCCCAGCCCTGCGCGTGTGCAGGCGTGTGGGGCCAAGAGCAGGTCCTGCCGGGCCTTCGTGCGCACCCGCGGGAAGTCCCAGACTTCTTGAAGGATTGTCGGCTTCACGGAATTAAATCACTCAAACTTTTGAGTCGTAAAGACGATTTTGTTTAATGATAGAGATGCCGGCGCCGAGTTGTACGGGGTCGTGGTAGAGAAGCCTCATGTCCCGTGAGTTGAGAAACGGTCCCTCTTCCCATGAGACTCCCTCAGCGCCCTGTTCTCGTCCCGTATCCGTGGAGCTCCGTGCAGGTCCGTAAAGGCCTCTCCCCAGGGCTGGGGCGTCGACGGCTCGCTCCCAGTCTCTCGCGGGCTGCCTCTGCGCGTATTTTCAAGATGGGTGTATTCGGGAGAGGGCGAGGGCAAGCAGGAGAACGGGGCAGAGGATCCCGAGCAGACGCCCGCTGAGCATGGAGCCCGATGGGGGGCTCGATCCCACTACCCTGCCATCAGGACCTGAACTGCACTCCAGAGTCCGACGCTTACCAGACTGAGCCCTCCGGATGGCCCTGGCTGCTTCCGTGTCGACACCGGGGTCTGCTCAGGGGTGTGCTGGCCTTGGTCAGGCCCAGAGGGGTGCCGGAAGGCAGGTGCCCCAGGGGCCGAGGGCACGGCAGGCTTTGGCCAACCTTGGGGCATGGTCGTCCTATTCTGCTGACCAGATGTCCCCCAGGTTCTGGCCCTGAGCAAGCAAGATCTATGGGAGGGACACAGAGGCCACCGGGAGTGAATCTGGGCCCGTGGGCTAGGGTCAGCTGTGTCCGCAGATGACACCAGAGGTGGAGGGAAGGTAGACCTAGGGTGGATAGGAGCCCAGACTGGGCTTAGGTCCCTCGAGCATCCCCTCCCTGGGTCACAGGTCCCAGCCCAGGTCCCTTCTGGGGGCCGCCCCTGCTGGGAGCGGCCCGGTGGGGGCGTGTGTTCTCAGTCCCTGCTTTGCTGTTGCAGACGGCCAACGGAAACGTGGAGGCCAAGGTGGTGTGTTTCTACCGCAGACGAGACATCTCCAGCACCCTCATCGCTCTGGCCGACAAGCACGCCAGTGAGTCTCGGCCGTTCCCACGGGGGTGGCCCAGGGCGCCGCTGGGTCTGCGGCTCCCACCTGCCCTGTGCCCCCCACCCCCAGGGTCGGCTCTTGGGGTCCTGGAGGCCTCTCTGCGCCGCTGCCCGGGCCCTCTGCTGCCTTGCCACGTCCGGGCCGCCGGCCTGGCGCGCCTCCCTGGGGTTTTTGGCTCACAGGACCAACCTGGGGAGCCCTGCCTGGGTGTTGCGGGGGTGGGGGGTGGACGGGGCTCCCACTGGAAGGTTGTGGTGCTGCTTGGAGCTGTGCTTTCGAGGCAGAGTCCGTCTGTAGTCGGAACCTGAGTCTCAGAAGTCGCGGCGTGAGGTCTCCCAGCAGCTTAGCGTGAGCCCCTCCCGGCCAGGGGCCAGCGTCCCCGCTTGCAAACAGAAAGCCACAGTCTGGGGACTGGGCTGCACCTGCTTCCCTGCCCCAGGGTCCCGCGTGGCCCCTCCAGCCAGCAGTGAAGGGGGGATTCCCAGCGTCCCCATCCTTGGGGTGGGAGCTGCCTCAGCCTGGGCCGGGGTTCTGGCCTCTGTCGGGGGAAGACGGCTCCTCGCGGGCGTGGAGTCTGCCTGCCGCGGGGCCCCCGGTGCTTGCCTGAGAGGCCGTCCCGCCTGGGCACAGGCGCTGTTCTCGTGAGCTCATCCGGGGTGTCTGGGCACCTGTCCCTCTGGGCTGGGGATCCAGACACGGGGCAGCCAGGATGGCCTAGCTGGGGGGGGCCCTGCCTGTCCCCCATCGTGGTGGGAGAGGCTGCACACCCAGGCCACACCGGCCTCCACCGTGGGTCCTAGAGGGGCCGGAGGCAGTGGGTCCGGGACCGGGTCTGTCAGGGATGAGGGACGGAAACACTGAGGCGTGTTTCGGGGCCCCCGGCAGATCGGCACAGCTCAGCAGGGCCCTGGGACAGGCCCCTGCACTGCGCAGGGGTGCACAGCCAAGCTGGCCTTGCCTGGCTTCCCAGGGGAAGGGCCTCCCGGGTGACAGCGGGGCCGTGTCTGTGCTCGTGGGGCGGCTGTGGGCCTGGACCTTGGTGCGCTTTATGCCCCCCTCTGGTTTCATCGGCCACCGTGCACTCACGATGCCGGTGGCCTGTGTCCAGTCGTAGATGAAGCATAAACGGTGGGACCCAGGGGTCACTGTTGACTTGGTGTGTTGATGCTTGAGGATCTCCTCCCCTGTGTCCGCTGCCTGGCCCAGAGTGGCTCGGTCTCCAGCCCCGGCACACGTGGCCCACGGTGTCCCCAGGGCCGGGCTCTCCCGCTGTGGGGCACCGTGGGGGTCAGCTCCAGGAGGGCGCTGGGCTCGTGTTATGTGATGGGAGCTGGTGGGGGGGAGGCAGTGGCCCTGAGGGTCCCCAGAGCACTGTAGTGGGGTGCGTGATGGGGTCCGTCCCCGGGCAGGACCCTCCCTCTGCGTTCTGGGAGCCGCCATGCTTTGTGCTGGCCGCTGAGTCTTCTGCTGGTTTTCCCAGCAGCCACGTTCCGTGGAGCCAGCTCTGCTGGTGCAGCCCAGTGTCAGGCGGGTGTGTGGTCACTGCGGGCCCTTCTTCCAGCAGGAGGGAGAGACCCGGGGAGCCCACTGCTCAGTCAGAGGCCTCTGGCCTTTCCCGTCCGTCAGCTGACAGGGTTTCTTCAGACACAGAAGCCCCAGCCTAGGCTAGATGCCCCCGGGCCACATGGGTGACCCGCAGCAGTGACGCCTCCGTGGGACGTCCCAGCCGCTGTCCGCTCTGTCCTGACCCCTTGGAGGGAACCGGGACTGTCTCCACAGGTCGCAGCACACATGGCCACAGCCCCTTGCCCCGAGCTTTGCACGCCCACGCAGAGCTGTCCTGAGAGCAGGACCCTCTGTGCTGGGAGAATGGCAGGCACAGCGGACCTCCCTAGATGCCCGGAGCTAGCTGCTAGGTCAGGTGGGGGGGTGGAGCCCCTGACGTGGGGTCCCGGACCGGGACACGGTGGTCCAGGACACACAGGCTGCCTCCCCAGCCGTGACTCCCCGGGCTCCTGGAGGCCGAGCCCGCAGGAAGGCTTGGAGTGCTGAGGTGGGGGGCACGGGGCTGTGGGAAGCTCTCCCTGTGTCCTGGGGGGTGCACATAGGACCCAAGACCTTCCCACTCCTGGGGCCTCTCCATACCCCTGCTGAGGGCGGCCCTGATGGGCCATGGTGGGCTTGTGTCTGGCTGGGGGATGTCTGGACATGGGTGATGTCCGCAGGCTGGGGTGCAACAAGCGGGCAGGAAGGCGCAAGGCCGGCAGTGTGGACTCTTGGGCTCCGGGGCCCACACCCCTGGAGCAAACAGGAGACCACTTCTCCCTGGCAGCCCTGGCCTGTGTACCCGGGGACTTCCCTGGTCACCACAGGGGGGCAGCAGAGGGCCATGTGGCGGCTGAGAGACCCCGGATAGGGACCCGGGACCGGGGCTGCCCCGTGCGGTGGCTGACCTCTGCACGCCCCTGCCCTTGCATGGCCCCCCACGGCCGGCACACCGCCCCAAACCTTCACTGTGCCTTCAGGGTCACTGCACCCCCAGTGCCGTGTGCTGGGCTTCCCGGTACCCTGACGCGTGTGCACACGCACACACATGCGCACACGCACACGCACACATGTGAATCCTGGGCGCTCCTTGCGGGATCATTGGTCCAGCCCTGCAGGTGTGGCTGAGGCCCACTGGGCCGGCGCCGTGGGACGGTGGACTCACCGCGGACCTGACCCGGGCCGTCCCTTGCCTGTTGCCCCCTCTGAGGCCCTCGGCCCCGTGTGCACCCCGCTCCCCGCTCCCTCTCCCCACGGCCCGCGGGTGGCCGGTGCTCCGTCGCCGACCCCCGTCCGGGCGCGTCTGTCTGTTTGTCCGTTTAGCCCTGTCCGTCTGCTACAAGACCGGGCCGGGGGCCGACAGCGGCGAGGAAGGTAAGAGCCGCCCTGGGAGCCGCCCGGGCCGGGGGGACGGGCACGCGGGCAGAGCGCGGCAGCTCACGGGACCCCCGCCCGTCAGGAGAGCTGGAGGAGGAGATGGAGAACCCGGAGATGGTGGACCTGCCCGAGAAGCTGAAGCACCAGCTGCGGCACCGGGAGCTGTTCCTGTCCCGGCAGCTGGAGTCGCTGCCCGCCACTCACATCAGGTAGCCGGCGGCCCGGAGGGTGCCCAGGGGCCGCCCTGCCCCGCTGACGCCGTGCCCGCTCTTGCAGAGGGAAGTGCAGCGTCACCCTGCTCAACGAGACCGAGTCCCTCAAGTCCTACCTGGAGCGGGAGGTGAGGCCGGCCGCAGGGTCCCCGGGGCCGGGTCTGCAGCCCTGGAGGATGGGCGGGGGCACAGCCTGGAGGGGTGTCACAAGGACCCGCACCTTCGTGAGCCGCAGCCGTGTTGGCTGGGCAGCGGGAAGGGCTTCGGTTTCTGTGAAGCCAGAAACGTCAGCCTCGGCAGGGGCTTGGGGCCGTGGCGCGTTCCTGCACCGCAGACAAGAGCGGGGACCTCGTGTATTTGTAGGTTGCTACTCCCCGAGCCCCCTCCGCCCCGGGTGTGGCCCCCGAAAATGTCTCCAGACACGCATGTGTCCGCGGGGGCAGATGGGGTGTGGAGGGGCGGGTGGCCTGTGGTGGCTCGCGTGTTCCCCGCCTCACCCCTCCCTGTGTGCAATGGGGGGGGATGTGAGGCAGGAGCCTGCAGAGCTGCCAGGCGGGGACGGGCCCCCAGACAGTCCTGCAGAGCAGGCGGGCAGATGCTCAGAGAAGGCGCGGGACGCTGGGGGGCAGGGTGTGGCGTGCCGGGGGCGCCCGTGCCGGGGCTGAGCCCGGCAGCCTACGTGCGTCCCGGAGGCGAGGCCCGGCTGCTCTCGCCGGTGTCCAGTCGCTGGCTCCGGACGCACCTCGCTCTTGCGAGTCTGCGGCCGTGCTGAAGGTGCTGTAGTCGTGTCTGGTCCGGCCTCGGGGGGTCGGGCAGCGGAGGCTCGTGGCAGCCTCCGGGCTGAGCCAGAGGCCCAGCGCCCAAAGCCCACACGGGCACCGGCCAGCTCGACGTGGTTTCTGGGAAACACGGCTGAATGTCCGACGCAGGCAGCAGGGGTCAGACTGGCTGGCCGCCTGGGCATCGGGTCCTGAATGTTCTGTGGCGCATGGACGTCTCTGCGGGGGCTGCACGCGAGCAGCCCACGCCCCTGCGTTGCTCCCCGAGCGTCCTGCGGGGCTGTGGCCCGGCGACGGCCAGCAGCGCAGGCGCGCCCTGCGTGGGGTGGGCTCCAGCCGGGGCCCCGGGCGGCCCTGCTGACGCCACGTCGTGTGCTGTCTTTCAGGATTTCTTCTTCTATTCTCTAGTCTACGACCCCCAGCAGAAGACCCTGCTGGCCGATAAGGGCGAGATCCGCGTGGGAAACCGGTACCAGGCGGACATCACCGACCTCCTGAAGGAAGGTGGGCGCGGGGGCGGCCGGCGGCTCTCTTCAGCTTCATCTCCAAAAAGCCTTTTTTGAATGAATTTGCCCGTGTCGCCGGCTCCTGCCCGTGGGAGGTGCCGTCCGTGGTGGTGCAGGGGGAGGCTGTGCGCGTCTGTCTGGTGGGTGTCGCAGACGCGGGCAGCTGGGGCGTGGGGAGTGCGGCTGCGCCTGGACGGCCGCATCCTTCCTCCTGGAGCTGGCGCAGGGGCGCCGGCCGGGGGCATCCGCGGCTGGGTGTTGCTGGGGCCCTTGGCCCGCTGCTCTCCCCAGCCCCTGCCCTCCCCCAAGGCGCACTCCCGTCCCGTCGCCCCTCCCACCCCTGCTTCTGCCTCCGCCGAGGGAGCTGTGAGTTGTGACGTGGGACCCGGGGGTGAGGCTGTGGCCAGTTGCCGCGAGCGTCTTTCTGGGGGCTCCACGGTGAGCGCCTCCGTCCCGCGTCCTTTGCTGCTCTCAGCGCTGCAAGGTCACGTCCCTGCTCCCAGCCCAGCCGGGTCTGTGGGCCCGCGGCTCCGTCGGGCCAGCTGGCCGAGGGCCCGGCGTCCGCTGTTCCCGGAGGACACGCGCCCTTCTGGGGCCTGCGGCCCTGCTCCACGTGTGTGAGGCCCCCTTCTCCGAGGCTGGTCTGGTGTTGCGGTGTGTGCTGCCTCGTTGCACGTGCGTGTGCCCATGTGCCCCCTCCACGCACACACCCGACGCCGAGTACGTGTGTGTGCTCGCACACCGGCTTCCTCCCCGTGTCGGCTGGTGGTTTTTTTTGTTCGGGGCGGTTGGTCGTGAGGAGATGCGTGGGGGGAGCCACTCCAGGACACCAGGAAGCACACGGGGTCCCTTTGTCCTGCCCTGCGTCCCCCCTTCCGGCTCCGGGCCACGTCAGGGGGCTTCCCTGAGCACGCGCCCCGCCACGAGCTGCGCCGTCCTCTGAGGGCAGCCGGTCTGACCGAAGGGGGCTGAGTGGCTTGTGTCCGAGGCCCTTAGTTTTCCGGGCAGCGACCTGGGTGCCAGGCCACGCGGGCAGCCTCAGGGGTGCAGGGCCCGGGCCTGGGCCGAGCGAGCTCCTGGGTGCTGGAGCGAGGGGGTCTCACCCCTGGAGCCCAGGACCCTCCCAGGGAACGAGACGGCACCCCGCCTGCCGCGCGTCTGAAACTGAAATGGGAGCGGCGTGGTGCCCGCGGGGCTTCGCGTGGGCTGGCCCCCAGGCTCGGTGGTGGGAGGCGTTGGATCCCAGGCGAGGGTCTCCACACGGTCACCTGGGGAAGGACGCCACCCGCGACACCGGGAGCACCCCGCCCGTACTCCGCCTGTACCTCCGTCCGGGGCAACCGGGAGGGGTGTCCGGATTCCCGGTCCCGGCTCTGTCCCGCACCCCTGTGCTGGGGGTGCCGTGACCCCGGCTGGGCCCACGAGGCCTGCATTTCCCTGAAGCGAGGGAGCACGCGTGTTCCTGGCGACTGTGAGCCCGGCCCGAGCCACCTGCTCACACAGACTCCGTGGTGGGTGGGCTGGGCCCGGATGCAGTGGGGGACACGGCGGTGAGGGTCCCCGACCTCGGTCTGGACTTCGCTGCCCCCACAAGCAAGGGGCACAGAGCGGCTCACCGGCACATGGGCAGCTGCAGGCCGGAGAGGTTGTGGCTGTGGCCGTGGGCCAGGGAGTGCCTCACTCAGGCTGGCCGGCCATGCAGGGGCGTGAACCCTCTCCGGGTGTCTCCTGTGCCGTCCGTGCTGCCCTCTGCCTGTGAGCTTCCTCTGCCCGAAGCCGTCACGTCCACCGGACCGCGGGCTCCAGCCCAGCTCTGGCGTCTGCGGGGTGAAGCGCGGCCAGGGGCAGGACGTCGAGCAGATGCCCGAGCTGGATGTACCGTGTCGGCATTCCGTGTCCCAGCTGCGGGACCTCGCGCTGCCTCAGGATCCGGAGCTCGGTCAGCAAACCCAGAACGAGCTGTCTCTGCCGCCGTCCAGCCCCGGCGGCCGGCCCCGGCGTGCTGTCGCAGAACGGAGATGCGCTGGGCGCTCAGCACGTCAACAGCAGCCTCGCCTCCTGGGCCCACCAGGCAGGGGGTTGTGTGGCCCTCTGCCTGTCCCCCAGGGCCCCAGAAGCGAGCAGATCCTTCGTTCTGAAAGGCCTTGGTGTGAGCCTGGGGGGGTCTGAGGGTCTCGTTGGCCTCACCCTTCTGTTCCTTGCAGGTGAGGAGGACGGCCGTGACCAGTCCAGGCTGGAGACCAAGGTGTGGGAGGCACACAACCCACTCATAGACAAGCAGATTGACCAGTTCCTAGTGGTGGCCCGGTGGGTCCCTTCCCTTCCCTGGACACGGAGACTGCTATTGGGGTCCTGGGGCAGCTCCGGCTTTGAGAGGCGAGGCCTGGTCGCCTGCCCGCACCCCGTGGGGGCCGGTTACCTGCAGAGGCCGAGCTGCTGGGCACAGATGGGGCTGTTCCTGGGGCTGGATGACGGCAGAGATGCGTGTCCCTGTCCGGACGGGCTGTGGGCTGCCGTGTGCACACAGCACGGTGGGGCTCGGGGGAGCTGAGAAGGAAGGACACGGCCCCTGAGACCCGGGCCTTTGGGCCACAAGGGAGGCAGTGGTCCAAGAAGGGCACACGCCTACTCCTGGTCCCCGTGGAGCCCTGGGGCTGGGCGAGTGGCGGGGGGGCCTTGTGAGGGTGCAGGGGGCCCCCGTGGTTCTCAGCTGCACCCCGAGCCTTCAGTGTGGAGGGGGGGACCCTGCCAGGAGCTCGGGAAGCAGAGGTGCACACGATGTCGCCAGGGCCTGCCGTCTCGTGTGCTCTGGTAGGGCCGGGGGGGTCTCTCTGTGCGTCAGGCTCAGTGGTCACTGTCCCCACCCCCAGCTCTGTGGGCACCTTCGCGCGAGCCCTGGACTGCAGCAGCTCCGTCCGGCAGCCCAGCCTGCACATGAGCGCCGCAGCCGCCTCTCGGGACATCACCTTGGTAAGTGGGGACCCCGGCTGGTGCTGGTGGGGCCTGTGGTGGCCTGCCCCGTCCCCGCCCCTCACAGGGCACATTTCCCTGCCGGTTCCCACGCTAGCAGGGGTGGGCAGGGACAGGAGGGGGCGAGGAAACAGGTTGACTGTTCGCTGGCTCCACGTGGGACGGGTCTGCCCCTGCTGTCCGCGAGAGCCCCGCGGGCTCGTCCAGGGAGCAGGCCCACCGGTGTCCCCGCGGACCCCCAGCTGTCTCCCGGGCCCCTCCTCCTCTCCCAGCGGGGGGTGGCCCTGCGTGACCCCTGTGTGTCCCGCCGCAGTTCCACGCCATGGACACGCTGCACAAGAGCGTGTACGACGTCGCCAAGGCCATCTCGGCGCTGGTGCCTCAGGGCGGGCCCGTGCTCTGCCGGGACGAGATGGAGGAGTGGTCCGCCTCCGAGGCCAGCCTGTTCGAGGAGGCCCTGGAGAAGTACGGGAAGGACTTCACTGACATCCAGCAAGACTTTGTGAGTGCCGGCGTGCGCGCGGAACGCCTCCCCGGGGCAGCACCAGGGTCCTCCTGGCTCCGTGGCCGCCGATGGCTTCTGTTGAAGCCGCTGAGCCTGTCCTCACGCGTCCTTGTTCCGTGTCCACTGAGGACTGTCCCTCCGTGAGCCCCTGGCCGTTCCAGCGTGGGCAGCGCCTGTGGCCTCGCACGCCCTCTGTCCCTGTACCGCGCCAGACCACACACGCGCTCCCACAGGGACGGCCGCGTCGAGCGCGGCGAGCCCCGTGGGGAGTGCACCGGTGGAGGCGGCAGGGCCTGGGTGGGGCCGGACACGGCAAGCAGGCCGGCGTCTGAGGAGGAACGTCCCAGGTCGCGGGTGGGCCTCCCAGCGAGCCTCCAGGAGGCAGGGGGACGTGCCACAGGTAGACAGGCCCGTGGAGGGCAGAGAAG
Organism: Neogale vison; assembly: GCF_020171115.1. Taxonomy (NCBI): domain Eukaryota; kingdom Metazoa; phylum Chordata; class Mammalia; order Carnivora; family Mustelidae; genus Neogale; species Neogale vison. The sequence continues at coordinate 1,284,922 of NC_058103.1, read as the reverse complement.
AGGGCCAGGTCCCCGCGCTCCGGAGTCTGACATAGGAGGGACTTGCTGAGGTCCCAGACACGGTGAGCGAGTGTAGCCAGAAGGTGGCCCACAGGGAACGCTTGGCCAGACATGTGGGGCCGTGGGGCTGGGACCCCACCGTGAGCTGTGTGGCCGCCTCGGCCGCAGGTTGGGGACAGCGTACAGACGGCATCTGAGTCCCGCAAGCCATGAGGCAGGTTTCCACGTTGCGTCCACACCACAGACGTGCTTCGTTCATGCCCAGAGCACATTGGTCCCACAGCTGGCGCGGGCAGGGCTGGCGGGAGCCCCCTGCACCGGTTGGGGAGGGCCGCATGGCGGCAAGCCGGCCATCCTCGGGAGGGGGAGGGGTCCTGTCCGGCGGGGCTCAGCGGTGCCATGGTGGGGGGCTCCTTGCTCGGGAGGCCCTGTGGCCTGACGCGCGGCCCCGTCCTGTGCAGCTGCCCTGGAAGTCCCTCACCAGCATCATCGAGTACTACTACATGTGGAAGACCACAGACAGATACGTGCAGCAGGTGCGTGCCCCCCGCCCGCGCCCCGTGCCCTGACCGGCAGCCCTTCCCTGCCCGGGTCCCTGACCTCCGTTTCCTGTTTCCAGAAACGCTTGAAAGCAGCCGAGGCGGAGAGCAAGCTGAAGCAAGTCTATATCCCCAACTAGTAAGTGCGCCCGCTCCCCCCGGGGGCCGTGGGCTGGGCGGCAGGGGTGCGGTCCTCCTCTGGGCCGAGCAGAGCTCTGCCAGCCAGAGCTGGGGTGCAGACGGGGCTCGGAGCCGGCCGCAGCTGCGCCCAGGACCGCAGGGGAGAGTGCCTGCGCCCGCCCGGCGCGGATGGGGCCACTCGTCTCCCGGAGCTGCGGCACGGCGCCCCGTGACGGCCTCCCTCTCTCCCTCACCCTAAGTAACAAGCCAAACCCGAACCAGATCAGCGCCAGTAACGTCAAGGCAGGCGTGGTGAACGGCGCGGGGGCGCCGGGCCAGAGCCCTGGGGCCGGCCGGGCCTGTGAGAGCTGCTACAGTAAGTGCCCGCCCCGGGCCTCGGGGCCCACCCGCGCGCTGGGCGCCCTGTGCCGCCCTGGGGTCCTGGCGGGGGGCGCTCGGCGGGCAGGCGACGCTGTGATGCTCTCTGCTGTTCGCCGGTTCTGCTTAAGGACCCGTCTGTCTCCAACTTTGTTGTCCGTAGCCGCCCAGTCTTACCAGTGGTATTCTTGGGGTCCCCCTAACATGCAGTGTCGCCTCTGCGCGTCTTGCTGGACGTACTGGAAGAAGTACGGTGGCTTGAAAATGCCAACCCGGTTAGATGGAGAGAGGCCGGGACCAAACCGCAGCAACATGGTAAGTGGGCGCCCCTCCCCGCCCCCGTGTCCGGCCGGGCGCGCGGCCCGCGGTCATGGCGCTGTGTCGGGGCGGCGCGCCCCCTTCCGCAGAGCCCCCACGGCATCCCAGCCCGGAGCAGCGGGAGCCCCAAGTTTGCCATGAAGACCAGACAGGCCTTCTACCTGCACACCACCAAGCTCACGCGCATCGCCCGGCGCCTGTGCCGAGAGATCCTGCGCCCGTGGCACGCCGCCCGCCACCCCTACGTGCCCATCAACAGTGCGGCTATCAAGGCTGAGTGTGAGTGTCGGTCCCCGGCCTCCAGCTCCCGGGCTGTGCTGTGGGGGCGGGGGATGCGTGCGGGGGACGCGGGGGTGGGGTTCCCGCCCTAGGCCCCCCTGACCTGCACGGCCCCGCAGGCACGGCCCGGCTGCCCGAAGCCTCCCAGAGCCCGCTGGTGCTGAAGCAGGCCGTGAGGAAGCCCCTGGAAGCCGTGCTGCGGTATCTCGGTGAGCCTGCCCCTCCCCGCACCGCGTGGCTGCTGTGCTCAGGGGCGCCTGCGGGGGTGCCCTCCGTGCTGCTGCAGACCGGCCCCCGTGCTCCTGGCCTGCCCCTCTGGGACCTCGCACCACACCAGGCCTGGAGGGGCGATGGGGGCCTGAGCTGCCGGGGTCCCTGCACCACCCTCCCCCTCCATCCTGCTGGTTTTGTACTGCTGCGGGGGGGACCTGGGGGGACTCCAGGGTTTGGGTCGGACATACCCAGGATGGGCGTCCACGGTGGGCACCTGCAGGATGGTCCCTCACCCCTACCCCGGAGGAAGGCCCATCACCGTGTGAGCGGCACGGGCACCGGTCAGCAGCGGACAGGGCGCGCCCTCGCGAGCCCCCGCTCAGCCGCCGGCCGCTAGGGCAGGAAGGCGCAGGGCTGGCTCCTTCGCTGGGCCCAGGGCCGGGTTGTGAGTCAGCCCCTCCCGGCACGGAGGTGGTTGACCTTCTAGAAAGGACATTCCAGAGCCGTGAGCTAAGTGTGTCCGTGTGCACACAAGTGTGTCCAAGTGGGTCTTGCGTCATCCGGTGTCCAGGTCTGGGTCGTGGGTCTGGGCCTTGCCCCGTTCTGAGAGCCACCAAAGGCTGGGGAGCCTTGGCAGGTACCAGCCTGAGCCGGCTGTGGCCCAGCCCTCGGTGGGACATGTCCCTGGCTCGGTCGCCCGGCTGTTCATTCATTGCCTGGCCGGCGGCCAGCCTCCTGCCGTCCGCTCCGCTGGCCCAGACCTGGACACCTCTGATGGGCCTGCTTGTTTGGGGGCCGGGTCTGGAGCTTGGCAGCTCCTGGTGTGTGCCCAGTGATCGGTGGGGCCCGGCCCCCCCTGGCTTCCCCTTGCTCCCAGAGCAACCTGAGGTGCGGGCCTGGGAGGGGGTCTGCCCTAGCGGGCCCCGTGGTCATCCCCCGTCACAGTGGGGCCTGGGGGCGGCTGTTGCCCTTCGCCTCCCACAAAGCGCATCCTGTGCCGCTCCCGACAGAGACCCATCCCCGCCCCCCCAAGCCCGACCCCGTGAAGAGCGTGTCCGGTGTGCTCGGCGGGTTGACCCCTGCCAAGTCGGCCCCCGTCATCAACAACGGCTCCCCCACCATCCTGGGCAAGAGGAGCTACGAGCAGCACAACGGCGTGGACGGTGAGTGTCCGCTGGGCGGCCGGGCGGGGCCTGCGTGCTCGGCCCGAGCGACCTGCCGGCCGTGGGCTGCCCTGCCCCGGCCCCGCCCGGCCTTCCCCTGCTGACCGTGCTCTCTCTCCTCTCTCCCGCCGCCGGGCGCTGGCAGGCAGCATGAAGAAGCGTCTCTTGATGCCCAGTAGGGGTAAGGCCTGGGGCGGCCGCGGGCGTGGGCGCCGTGCAAGCCCCCAGGCGGTGCCTGCGTGTGCTGTGCTCTCGCGTGCATGGTGCACGGCGGGCGGCTCGGGGCCCGCTCACGGGGCAGTCCACGCGGGCCGGGCCGCTCCCCGCGCTCCCCCCGCTCCGCGTCACTGGGCAGGGGACCCTCGCAGGCCCCCACGTGCCACGTCCTTCCCTGGGGCCTCCGGCTCACGGGTCGCCCCCGCCCTCCCGGTGCCCGGTCCGTGGACTGTCCGTGCTCGGGTAGCCCCGGCGCCCCCGCCCGCCTGTGCTGTCCGCCGTCATGCTGTGACTGCCCGCATGCCGTCAGCCTCCGCTCCCGTGGCTGCCCGTGCTGTGCCTCCAGCCCTCTTACGTGCCCTGCCTGGGGTGAGGGGGGCTTTGGGACGCTGGCCTCTCCGGTGGGGACAGATAGGCCCGCGCTGTGGGCGTGGTCCGGGCCACGGCCCTGCAGGGGTGGGGCTCCCAGGGGAAGGGACCAAGGCTGGCTGAGAGGGCATGGGCAGCAGGTGCCCCGGTGCCACGGTCACGCGTCCGGGGTGTCCACGCGTCCAGGCCTGTCCACAGTTGCCCCTGCAGCGGCTCAGGGTCTTGCTTTGCTTTCTCAGCTGGGCAAGGGGCACCCATGGGCTCCGGGGCTGCTCCAGAGGGAGGTGGTAGCTGTGGGGGGCCTGTGGGTCCCAGTGGCTCTGGCTGCCCCAGGGTCAGCCGGCAGCCGGATCCATGAGGGAGGCAGGCAGGGGAGGCAGGCCGGAGGGAAGGACGGGAGGAATGCACTCGTGGCCCCTGGTGATGGGAGGCTCAGGGGCCTGGATGGGCACTGCGGCAGCATGGGCCAGCGAGCATGGACGTGCCCGGAGTCCCCAGCCCCCATGGTGGCGGGCCAGACCCAGGGACCTGGAAATGGCAGCAGGCAGCAGCCGTCCAGCCTGGCCTTGCCTGGGCCCACCCACTCTTCTCTTGGCTGTCCGCCGCCCCCCCCCCAGCCCTCCTGCCGGGGCCTGCCTCCTGCCCTGTGTCAGCAGTGGGGCCGGCCCTCTGGGCAGATGCCCCGCGGACCCCCGATTACGTCTGGCCGAAGCGGAAGCCCATGCTCGCACCGCTGTGGGCTTGGAGCTTGTTTTGTAAAAAGCCGTTAGCCCGTGTGGTGAACGAGGTTAATTTATTAACCTTGATTTCTTCAGTTTATCCAAATGGGTGTGTTTCTCCACTTCAGCCCTAGCATGCGGGTCCCCAGGCTGTCGTCCGTGCGCCCTCCCCCCCGCCCAGGGGCACGGGGGCCACGCGCACGCGCCCGGCACAGGAGAGGCCACAGCCGGCCCCCTGGGTCACCGCGGGGCAGGCGTGAGCTGAGCTCTGGGCCGGGGCCGCACCCTTGGGGAACTCGTTCACTAACCGGGCCCCGCCGGCACGTCTGCTCCTCAGCCCATGGCCGGTGGCCGTGCGTGAGCTCACAGTCTCCCACTAACCGTGTGTTTTCTTCCCTCCGCGCCCGGCGCTCTGATAGGCACTTACCTGGGTAAGTAGCACCCGGCCGGGGGGCTGCAGGCCTAGTGCGGCGGCCCTCCCTCTGCCCTGCCCCCGGGCGCCCCCAGCTAGCAGGTGGTTTGCGGGGGGGCTGGACAGCTGCTCCCCGAGACACAGACCTTGGCCGAGAAGCGCGTCTGGGCAGAGCTAGTCCCGGCAGGACACGTTCCTGTGCCGGGAGAACACTCCCGCGCGTGCACTCACTGCCGCCGGTAGAGCAGGGGCGGCCGTGGCGGCCCGGGGTCGCCGGGCCAGGGTCCGGGGGCATGTGAACTGCGACCTAGGACAGGGCCTTCTCGGTGGGGGGCCACTGGCACAGGCTCGCAGCTCCAGGCCCAACCCGTAGAGTGGAGGCCTGTGGCCTGGTGTCTTCTAGAAGCTTCCGTGCGTTTCTCCAAGGCAACCAGCCCCAGGGTCAGTGAGGGATGCTTGGACGCCCTTGGGAGAAAGCCACGCATGGCTTGGCCTGCTGGGGTCTGTGCAGCGTGTCTGAGCAGGGGCCACCTTGCAGGGGGCTTCTGACACCGCAGTGTTCACAGCCGGGCTCGGCGTTGCTTGGCTACTCCGTAAACCCGGCTCCGTCTGTCTCGTGCACTCGAGGGCGGGCGGCCTGCGTGCCAGGGAGCGGGCTGTCAGACCCGAGACTCCGGGCCTCCTGCCTCGAGCCCACGGTGGTGCCTGTCCTCCAGGCTGGGCCAGAGGTGGTCCTTGGAGCCCCTGCAGCTGTGGGGTCAGCTGGGGGCTGCTTGGACTGGGCCGGGGCCAGGGCAGGCCGAGGCACCCGTGTCCTCCGCCCCCGCCCCCCATCCCCCAGGGCCCCGGCTGCGTGTGACTCCAGGTCCCTGCCCGCCGGCTGCCGGGCCTCACGTTCCCTTCTTCCTCCCGTCAGGTTTGGCGAACCACGGGCAGACCAGGCACATGGTAAGAGGGTGAGCCGGCGACGAGGCGTGGGGGGGCCTGCAGGACCCCTGCCCGAATGTGTGCGTGCACACGGCTCCCTCGTTCCCTGGGGCCCCCCCTCACGCCTCCCCCCTGCCGCAGGGACCAAGCCGGAACCTCCTGCTCAACGGGAAGTCCTACCCCACCAAAGTGCGGCTGATCCGAGGGGGCTCGCTGCCCCCCGTCAAGCGGCGGCGGATGAACTGGATTGACGCCCCCGACGACGTCTTTTACATGGCCACCGAGGAGACCAGGTGGGGGCCTCCCCAGGCCACGGGTGAGCGGGGGCAGCCGCCACGCCCTCGTCACCCGCGGGCCTCGCTCTGTCCACAGGAAGGTCCGCAAGCTGCTGACGTCCTCGGAGACCAAGCGCGCGGCCCGCAGGCCTTACAAGCCGGTCGCCCTGCGCCAGAGCCAGGCCCTGCCGCTGCGGCCGCCCCCGCCGGCCCCCGTCAACGACGAGCCCATCGTCATCGAGGACTAGCGCCTCGTGGCCCCGCGAGGCCTCTGCGGCCACAGCCCCCGCCCGCCCGCCCGCCCGCCCGCCCGCCGCCCGGTTTTGGTCGCCCCCTCCCGCCCCACCGCAGAGAAGCCGCTCCTTCGGGGAACGCCGGGGGAAGAAGTGCCGTCTGGCCGATTCCCCGAGTGCCGAGGAGCCGTTTTTAGCTTTGTGTTTACTTTTTGGCCGGAGCGGAGCTGAGGGGCCGTCCCCGGACGCCTGCACCACTGCGGGCCTCGCGGGACGGCCAGAGTCCCGTTGTGTTCTGTGGAAGGTGCCATTTTAAATTTTATTTTTATTACTTTTTTTGTAGATGAACTTAAGCTCTGTCACTTACATCTGGAATGTTAGGATCGGCACGGCCAGTGGCTGGCCGGGCTGCCTGGTGGGGTTGGCCCCTGGTCTTTTCAAGTAATTTTCATATTAAAAAAAAACAAAGAAAAAAAAACTCATAAAAAGAAAAAAACCAACCAGCCCTTCCCGTGTCTTCTGTCCCCTGTCCCTCCCCTGGCCTGGGGCCTTCAGGCCATCCCAGGCCCACCTGTGCGCCGGGCATGGCCAAAGCCGCCGTGAGCACCGGTGACCTGTGCCTGGGCTGGGGTTTCTGTCCTTTTCTGTCTCTGCCCCACATACCTGCCTTGTGTAGGGTGTGGCGCCAGGACCCCGTCTCTCCCGTGGAGGTCAGGAGAGGGCTGTCCAGAGCTCGGGGCCTTCCCACTGTGGAGCTGAGACCCCCTGTGTCTGGCTGGGAGGGTGGGGGTGGGGGTCCCAGACGTGCCCTGGGACCCAGACTGGCAGGTGTCTGGCTCCTGTGGCTGCGTGGCTCTCATCCCACCGGGGCAGCCGGCCGAGCTGGGTCAGGCCGGCCCACCTCCCTGCTCCTGGCAGAGCCCTGCCCCAGCTGTCTGCGGATTTCTGCCCAGAGCCGCAGGGCCAACCCCCAGCAGGTGTGGAGTTTCCAGAGTGAGGATTTGCTCAGATTTCAGCAAGTTGTTCTCAGAAACTCTACCTCTGGCCGTCCGTGTGCACCCACCCCTGCAGGCCGGCGAGACCGGTGTGAGCTATCCGGCCGCCGAAGAGCGGGGTCCAGTGGAGGGGGACACCTCTCCATCCGTGCCTCCCCAGCGGCCCGCAGAGGCGGGGCTCCCTCCTATCTCCCTGAGCTGTGCCTCCCGCCCCCAGTCCTGCCGTGATGTGTGCATCTCAGCGGGGACTTAAAATAGCAACGGCTCCTGCTTCCCGCTGAAAACAGATAAGGGAGTCCTGGCCTCCCACCTCCAGCCTGGAGGGGGCCGGGTAAGGTGACAGGCCAGGGTGTTGGAGAAGTGGGCCCTAGTCCTCATGTCCCCACCCTGCCCCGAGGCGGGTTATGGTGTCTCTGCGTGGAGATTTTGCCTAGGACCCTTTTTCCAACCTGGGGTCTGAGGGTGGGGCAGGGGTCTCTTCCCTCCCCGCCAGGCGCAGGGGATTTGGGGTACAAGAGTCATCCCCAGGAGGGGCCTACACCTCCAAACCCCGCCCCCCCCCCGCCCTGCCCGGGGGTCCATGCAACAGAGCCAAGATGGTCCTGTGTGCTAGTTACCAACATGGCCAAGACGCCAAGCCACTATGGCCCCAGGGGACAACGGACCTGCCCCCACACCTGGCTGGCTAGTTGCCCCCGCCATCTATGGGCCCTATCTGCTTCTCTGGAACCGTGCTATTGATTGGGGACCTGTCCTGCCCTGTCTCTGCCCACCCTGTAGCCCTCTGGGCTTTCAGAGGTGGACAGTGCTATTCAGTGTCCACTGATCCAAAAGAGTCCTGTCACACTGGGGATCTGTCCCCCACTGTCAGAGGTGCCGGGCCCATGCCAAAGCCTTGCCTTTACTCTGCCCTGTCACTGCCCCGTCACTGTCCCGTCAGGGCTGGGCCCAGGCTCCTCCCACACTACCTTATAGAAGACACCCGAGGTCCAGCCTCGGCAAGGAGCTGGGTGTCAAACGCTGGACCCTCTGGCCCTGGGAGAGAGAGGCCTGCTGAGGCCTCCCCACCCCCATCTGCTGCCTTGCCTGGCAAGGGGCCAGAGTCAGGGTGCAGATGGGAAGGGGGGGCTGGTCAGGCTGGTCAGTCAGGCTGGAGGAGGGACCACATGTTTCTGGGCTGTCCTCGCTGGAGCAGCTGTGGCTATAGGTTGGGGGGCGGGGCCCCGGGAGCTGGGCCAGGGTGGGGCTGGGAAAGTCCAGGTTCTGGAGAGCTGTGGGACCCAGATTCTCTCACTCCTCTAGTGTGCAAACACACCTGGCCCAGGAGCCTGGCCAGTACTTGGGGCAGAGGAAGGGGTGCTCAGGGGGAGCTGCCCAGACTGGGTGGAGTCATTTGGGCTGGAGGCCCAGGGAAGAGCTCACCGGCAGGCAGAGCCTCAGGGAGATGAGGGGGTTCTCCTGGACCCCCCCCCCCCACTCCAGGGCGGGTAGGACCAGGTTCTTCCGGCTCCTGGATGGAGGGGTCCGGAGTGCCCCCGTTGGGAGAGGACCCCGAGTGCTTGTCAGCTGCCTAGCCCTGCTGCTTTGAAGCCAGGCGGCTGGCGCTCTGGACCCGCTAGACCCTGAGCTAGTGGGTCCAGGAAGGATGCACGCCGCCGGAGCTGTGGGCAGGGACGCGGGCAGATGGCAGTGCCAGCCCACTGGGGCACGGCGCCTGCACCGCGAGCACGCAGGGGCTTCCCCGCCTTCTGTCCCATCCTACTGCCCCTGGGTGGAGAGCTCGGGGCAGTGCCTTCTGCGCCAGCCAGCGGCACGCCCGGTCCCCCCACGGCCTGGCGCCCTCCCCCTCTCCCGCTTCCAGCGGTTTCTCTCCCGCTGTTTCTGGACGTGTGGGGCGCCCAGCCCCCCACCCACCGAGACTCGAGCACCATCGACTGTGTCAGGCGGGGGCGGGCGGCGGGGCAGGACCCAGACCCCGCCAGGTGGCCACGCCCGACGGGAATCCGGATCCGATCCTGTCGCGAGGCTGTCGCTATGGAAACCGAGCAACAAAGGGACGCGGGGCGGGGGGGCGCGCGGCGGGGTGGGTGGGGTCCCCCAGGGGTGGGGACCAGGCGCCGCAGCCCGGCGTCCGTCTGCGTGTCCGGGGGTCGGCCTTCCGGGCCGAGGCCCTTCCAGCCGGGAATGCCCCGGAACCGTGGGGACCGCGGACCCCCGCCCCGCCCCGCCCCGCCCCGGCTCCGGCGTCGCCATGGACACGGGCGAGGCACCGGCGTCGGGGCGCCGGGCGGGTCGGGCCACCCCCGCGGCCCCGGCAGGTGCGCCCCCTCCCCCGCGGCGCCCCCGGCCGGACCCGCGGAGCGGGCTCCCGAGGCCCCGCCCCGGCCGCGGAGCCAATGGGTGCTCGGGCAGCGGGCGGGCGGGGCGGGGCGCGGCGCGGCGGCGGCGGCGCGGAGACGGGCGCGGGCTGAGGGCGCGGGCCGACGGGCGCACCGACCATGGCCTCCAAGTGCCCCAAGTGCGACAAGACCGTGTACTTCGGTGAGTGCGGGGCCGGACCGGCGCCCGCCGCCCTTCGCGGTCCGCCCCCGGCCGCACAGCCGCGCGCCCCGCCCCGGCGATGCGCGGTCCCGGGATGCGCGACCCCGAGCCCGGCCCGCCGCGCTGCCCACGCCGGAGCGGCCGGAGGGCGGAGCTGGGTGAGGTGGGGGCGGCCACGCCCGAGCCCCGCGGCGGCCGGGGCGGCCGGCGGGGGTGCGCGTCTTCCCGGGATGCGGCCGGGTTGGGGGTCACGTTGGGGGTTCGCGAGCGCGGAGCGGGGCGGTGTGGGGCGGGGCGCACGCACGCCGTGGGAGCCTCCCGTGCGCTCCTGCTGCGCCCGACCCTGCGCCGCGGACACGTGGCCGGGACGGCGTGGCCCGGAGCAGTGACCACCCCCCAACCTCCACCTCGACCTCTGCCCACACCCGGCCAGGCCAGATATGTGCTCTGTCTGGACTCGGTCCATGCGGGGGCGACCTTGGCCTCTTAACTCCTGCGTGTCCCAACGCGCTCTCTGGCTTGGCGCGAGTTTTCCCCAGGACTTTCTTGTGGGCAGGTGGGATGGCGAGCGAAGCCCCGCCAGCAAGAGAGGGCTCTGGAGCCCAGGTGGCCGAGAGCCCTGCCTCTTCAGGGTCACAACGGCCGGACTGGAGGGGGCAGTAGGTCTCTGCGGATGTGGCCCTGGGGCACTTACCCACCCCCTGGCACCCGCGCAGCGCGCTGGTGTCTGGCTCACTCCGCCACTCTTCTCTTGGCTGACCCTCTCCCGACTTTGTCCCCTGATACTCCTGCTAACACCTTTACAGACGGACACAGTGTCTGAAGGGTGGGGGCAGGAAGGGGCCCCTTCCCTGGTCACTGTGGGAGCAGGGTTCAGGGTCTGGAATGGGGACAGGCCAAGGTGAAGGAAGCCACTTGGCTACCCTGCTGAGGGGAGGGAGGAGGAGGTGGACGGTTGTTTGCTGTTCCCAGAGCAGAGGGACCGGATTTGGCCTGGAGTGCTTCTGGCCTGGCCGGGAGCCTAGAGGCTTCCGGCTGCCTCCCCAGGAGCTGGCCCCGTCCTGGGTCCCCAACCCAGAGGGGGCTCATCCCTGCAAGGCTCAGGGTGGGGGACAGCACTAGAGTCTTCCTGCCAGCCCCACTGCACATGAGCAGCCAGGCCAGCTCAGGGCTCTCCAGGGCTGGGGCTGACAGTCCTGTGGATAGCCTGGAAAGCGCTTCTGCCTGCTTGGGCGGTCGCTGCTCCCAGCAGAAAACAAAGGCAGCTCAGACTGGGCTGGCTTCTGTCCTGGGCAGGAGGTGCAAGTGGGGCGGGGAGGTGCGGGCGCGGGGTGGGGGGGGTGGGTGTTGGGGCTAGAATCCTGCCCTTCCCCCAATCAGGCACCCCCCCCCCTCCAGCAGAGTGGAACCTGGGCCAGGACACCCCAGAGTGACCTCAGCATGCCTGGCTTTTGTGTCCTTAACAATGGTGCAGCCCAGTGGGGAACCAGCTCCCTTCCAGGACAGCAGACCCAATCAGTTCTGTCTCCCCAACTGGGCTGGTAATGTGCGGCCATCTACCCAGCCAGTGGGTCTCAGGGTCGCTCGCCCGCCCCCCGCCTGGCAGGGCAGCGCAGCTGTGGCGGCCCTGAGCTGCAGCTGCCATGGCCGCCGCTGGCCAGCAGGAGCCCTGGGCGGGAGCCTGCGGCTGCCAGAGAACCCAGGCCTGCCGTGGACACAGGACGGCTGACCAGCCTGTCTCTGCACCCTTGGGTAGAGTGGCCACAGGGATCTAAGCCTGTGCGCCTCTGGGAAGAGGGTGTGGGGTGGGGCGTCCTGGACGCTGGCCCTGACCTCGCTGGGCCCAGCAGGTTCTGCCAGGGCCCTGGGGAGCTGGGGCCACCAGCAGCACCCATGGGCCTCTGCGGCTGGGGAGTGAGCTAGCCAGACCCTCGCTGCCCGCTCTGCCCAGGCCCTTGGGGAAGCCTGGCTTGCAGCCTCTCTGTGAGAGGACCAGAAGATATCTGCCGGCCCTTGGCCGCCTCTTGGGGCTCTGCCAGCGTGGAAGGGCCCAGCCCGCCTGACCTCCTCCTCCCTGACGCTTCTGCTCAGACCCTTCCCTGCGGAATTCCGGCTTGGCTCTGGCCTTTCTTCCTGCCCTCTCCTCCACCGCCCTTTTCCTGCCGGCTCTCCTGGGGAGGCCCCCCACTTCCGTCCGTTAGGAGGTGGCCCAGTGGGCAGGGGAGGGATGGGGGGTTGGGGGTGGTGACTGGGCCCCTAGCAGCTGTCCTCTGACCCTGGGTGTCAGTGCAGCAGCTGGAGGCCGTGGGGTGGGGTGTTCCCAGGGCTTATCCTGAGGAAACCAAATGTAGACAGGTAGGCATTCTGTCCCATGCCATGAAGGGGACGGCACTGGCCTCCCCATAGGGGGTCTGGAGGCTCATCCCCCCCCCATTCCCCTCCGCGGCCGGCTCAGCCAACTCCTTCAGGGCCCAGTTAGGAGGCTCAGGAGTCTGTGGGAGGCCGAGAGGCCTCACAGGTGCTCGGGCAGGGACCCCGTTCCGAGAGTGGGCCTTGGGCTGGGAGGGTGACCAAGGCCCAGCAGGAGAGCAGGGGCCCCGAGGGGCAGAAGGCACGCAGTGGGGGCTGGCGGCTCCTGGGTGGGGCGGATGGAGGGGTGAGGAGGCTGCCACGGGAGGGCTGTGGGCCCTGACTTCCCCTCGTGTCCCCAGCTGAGAAGGTGAGCTCTCTGGGCAAGGACTGGCACAAGTTCTGTCTCAAGTGTGAGCGCTGCAGCAAGACGCTGACCCCTGGGGGCCATGCCGAGGTGAGCCACCTCCCCGGGGCTGAGGGGCGGAGGGGGCGTGGGCAGGGCTGGAGGCGGCTCAGCTCTCCACACCTGGGGCCGGGCCTCACTCTGTGCCCCTCTGCCCAGCATGATGGGAAGCCGTTCTGTCACAAACCCTGCTATGCCACACTGTTTGGACCCAAAGGTGAGCTTGCGTCCCCCTCCGCGGCCTGTGGACCGTTCCGGCCCTGGGAGCGGGGCCAGCCCACAACCCTGGACCCCCACGGCCCCCTGGCCCCTTCTCGCCCTGCCCACTCCAGACCCAACAGTCCCTTCCACCTTGAACTTCCGGCCTCCTCCACGCCCGGCCGGCTGGCACCCTCGGGGTGGGTGGGGGGGTCCTGACCCTATCAAGTGGGCCGTGGAGGGCCCTTTTCTGAGAAGCTGGGTGTACTGTGAGGGCTGGGGTGGGTGAGGCCACCGCCTACAGCAGCGGGCCCCTCCAGGTGTGAACATCGGGGGCGCCGGCTCCTACATCTACGAGAAGCCTGCTGCCGAGGGGCCTCAGGTCACGGGCCCCGTCCAGGTGCCCACGGCCCGGGCTGAGGAGCGCAAGGCCGGCGGCCCGCCCAAGGGGCCCAGCAGAGGTGCGCCGGGCTCGCCGGGGGTGGAGGGAGGGGTCGTGGCGGGCCCGCCCCGACGGCCGGCGTCACGCGCCGTTTCCCCGCAGCCTCCAGCGTCACCACCTTCACGGGGGAGCCCAACGTGTGCCCCGGCTGCAACAAGAGGGTCTACTTTGGTGAGTGAGTCCGCCCAGCAGCTGCCCGGGGCGGGGCCGCCCGCGAGGGTCCCCAGCTTCACCGTCTCCCCTTCTTCCCAGCCGAGAAGGTGACCTCTCTGGGCAAGGACTGGCACCGCCCGTGCCTGCGCTGCGGGCGCTGTGGGAAGACGCTGACCCCCGGCGGGCACGCGGAGGTGAGGGCGGCGGGCGGCTGGGGCGGCGGGGTGGGGGGGCCGGGGGCGCGCCCGCCGGACCCGCCGGACCCGCCGGTGCGTGCTGCCCCCTGGTGGCCGGACGGAGGTGCGCGGAGGCCCCGCCCTCTCCGCCGGGCGGGGGGACTCGGGGTGTGGGAGGCCGTCGCGGGGCAGGGGTGCTGGGGGGAGGAGGGCTAGAGCGCGCGCTCACGCCTCGCTCTGCCCCAGCACGACGGCCAGCCCTACTGCCACAAGCCCTGCTACGGGATTCTCTTCGGACCCAAGGGTGAGTGTGGCCCGGAGGGCTGGGGGCTGGGGGCTCTGCTCCCCGCGGCTCCGCGCCACTCGCCACTCGGCTGCCTCTCTCTGCAGGAGTGAACACCGGGGCCGTGGGCAGCTACATCTACGACAGAGACCCAGAGGGCAAAGTCCAACCCTAGGGCTGCAGCCCCTCTGGGGGTCGTGTGCCCATCCGCCTCCTGGGCGTCCTCAGCAACCAGCTGCCCCCTGCTGCCCGGCCTGTCCTGCCCTGCAAGTCTGGGGCCTGAGTGTCATGCGGGAAGAGACCCGCTGCGCTGTCCGCAGACCAGGCCCGCCTGCCGCCCCCGTTTCTCCCGCTGTGTCTGCCTTTATACCCACCCCCCATGCCCTTTATGCTCTTTTGTGTCCTCATGGACCCACGTGTCCCCGTGTGTGTCTCGTATGTGTGTCTCTGTGGTCCCGGTGGGTCTCTCTGAGGCGGCCATCCCACTCTCCCCCCCCCTCCTGCTGCCCCAGGCCCACCCCCCAGTGTTATTTCCGCTTCCCTTGCCGGTGATGGCCACAGCCAGCTCTTCACGGTGACCTTCGGGCGGACCTAGGGCGTCCCTGCCAGGAGCCCGCCGCCTGCCTCCCACACGGCCTTGCGAGCGCTTGTCTGACACCCTCACACGGCTCACCTGCCTAGCCCGGCTGTCAATAAAAGGTTTGAGGATGGGGGCCGAGCGCTGTCTCTGGTTGGGAGATGGCTGTGAATCTGGGGCAGCAAGCCCTGTGCCAACCCCAGATGCTCGGACACCTGTGGACTGGCCTCCGGTGGGAGCGGGTCCTGTCCCCAAGGTGGGGAGGGGTCAGTCTCAAGTAACAGCTCATGGCCTGGCACTGGGGGGTCGGGAGGGCAGGGCGTAGGTGGCCAAAGGCGGGTCCACTGCGGGAGTGCAGGGCGCTGGGGAGGGGTAGGAATGAGCTTGGATGGGGAGAGGTGCGGTCCGATGGGCCTGGTCTCCTTGCTTCAGCCCTGGCTGGGGCTGGGGGACAGAACGCCGACGGTCTGAGGCTCCAGTCCGCCTGTCCAGGTGCTCCCGCCCGGCCAGTGTCCCTGCGTCTGGGTCCACACGGACAGTGAGTCACCTTTCCCAGGTCCTGGCTTTGCCCTTTGGAGCCCTTTGAGGACCCCTGGCAGCTGCCAGGAGCTCCTCCTCACGGCGTTCCCGTTACCGGCCAATCCTGGACAGCCCACCAGGGGGCGCGCCTTGCCCTCCCCGCTGCTCTGGGGCAGAGCAGGGGCTGGCCCTTCCCGCCCCTGTACTCTGCTCCCCAGGACCAGCTCCCTGGGCCCAGCCCCTGGCACAGGCCCCTCCCTGGCCCACCCTCCAGTCCACTGGGTCAGGCACAGCTGAGCTGGGTGCTGTGGCCATTGTCCTGCGAGCAGCCTTCCGTGTCCCTGGGGGTGCATCGGCAGGCCCCCATGACCAGTAGTGCCCGGCCGCCTTCCTCCCAGGCAGTGCGGTCCAGCTGTGCCCACTGTGGGCAGCGGTGTCTCCTCCCACCTGGCCAGCCTGGGGGTGCAGCCAGCATGCGCGGGGCAGGTGGCCTGCAGTAGGGGGGACACCGCAGCAGGTACCCCAGGGGCAGCCAGCGCCCGCCACCCACAGAGGGGAGGCTCAGGCAGGCTCCGGCGCTCCGCGCAAGCTCCGCGGAAGGCCCCCCACCTCCCGCCCAGGCCCGACCCCCGGTGGGATGGACGTTTCTGACCACGGGCTGCCCACCCTGGCTCTGGTGTTGGATGGGAAATGCCTGCCCCTTGCGGCGCAGGGAGCTGTTAAGGGCACAGCTCGGGCCCTCCCTGGGGAGCCTCCAGTGGAAACTATGTGGGGAGCGGACGTGGTGGCAGCGTGCCCTTTCCCGGAGCCTGCTCGGCCGCGCCGGGGTGAGGGGCGGGGACCGCCCGGGGACACAGTGCACCCCGGCCCCGGGCGCTGGCAGGGGAAGGCGCGTCCCATTTCCTGCGGGCGGAGGAAGACGCGCGCCTTGTTTGTTGCCAGCGGTTGTCATGGAAACCGGGGCGGTGCCGCCACCCTCGGTCAGGCGCTGGGCGCTAGGCGTGGCGGTGGGGCGGCCCGCGCTCCGGGAAGCCCCGACAAGCTGCGTGCCTCCTCCGACGCCCGCACCCCCGGCCGCTCCCGCAAGAGGCCGGGGAGGCGGGAATGGGCCCGTGTGCTCCCGCGCCGCGCTGGGCCCTGTCCCTCGCCTGGCCTCCACCCCTGCCCCTCAATTTCGTGCGAGCCGGTGGGGAGGCCCTGCAATGCCATCTAACGGCCTCCTTCCCGGTCCAGAAGCCCAGGGCCACGCGTGGCGTCCAGGCCTGCCTTCACCCACCTGCTCCCCAACTGAAGGCCGCCCCCTCCCAGGTCCAGGCTTCCAAAGCTGGGGAAAGCCGGGCCCTGCCAAGGTCCTGTGCCTTCCGGCTCCGACCTGGGCCGGGGTGGCCCAGGCTAGTGTCCCCGGTGTGCTGTGGGGCCAGCCCTCCCTGCCCTTCCCTCTGTCTCCACTTCCCCAAAGTCCAGATCCTGGATTCCCATGTTCTGGACCTCCAGCCTGGCTCCTTGCAGGGGAAACCCAGCATCACCTTTCGGCGCCCATGCCCCAGATGGAGGCTCTCTGAGGACCCTACCCAGGTTCAGGCCAGCCTCCCTGAGTTTCTTTAGGACCGGTGGAGGGGGACAGGACTCCTTCTTGTCCCTGGTCTGAGCTCCAGCTCACTGGCCACTGGCTGTGGTCCCAGGGGCTGAGTGTCAGCGCTACCCCAGGTGCAGACTGGCAGAGGACAGGGGCAGCCAGGTGTAGGCAGCACAGGGCTTGGCTGGCTTCCCGGAGTGGGGGGAGGGGGCTCGGGGCGCATGAAAAGGCTCAGCTGCTGGGCTGGTGAGGCTAGAATTTGAGGCGGCTCTGCATGGGCTTTGGCCCCAGGACAGATCCTTGGAACAAGGCTCAGCCTTCAGGGGGAGGAGGGGGCCGCAATGTGGCTGGGCTGTGGACCCCAGGCAGGGCCGACAGAAGGAGCTCGAGGGCGCATCCGCACGCCAGTCCTGCTTCCAAGAGGGCAGGAGAGGAGCCGCCCTCCGTCCTGTCCTGGATGAGGCCAGGGCGGACAGGAGCAGAGTCCTTCCGGGAAAGTGCAGCGTCCGACGGTCCAAGGAGAGGCCGTCGAGGGCCCAGCGGTCCCACTCTGGGGCAGAACCTCGGAGCAGACAGGGGGTCCCGGGGGAAAAGCTGCTGAAAATAGGCCCTGGGAATGTCTGAGTGTCCATGACTCAGCTGAGCCTGGGGAAAGGGCAGGGGTGGGCCCTGCAGAGGGAGGCCAGCAATTGCCCTGGGGCGTTTGGCCATTCAGCCTTAGGAGGGAACAACCTGATGCTTGTCCACTTCCTTGCTTGTCCACATTGAGGAAGGGGCCTGGAGCCTGGGGCACTGCGTGGGGGCTTCGAGAACAGTGGGGGGAGACCAGAGCATGAATCACACACCACGGAAGGAGGGAGGGAGGGAGGGCAGGGAGGGCTGTCCAGCTCCCTCTGCCAGTGCAGGTGGGTGGCCGGCCACACGGATGGATTCCTCAGGGGTCACTGGGGTCCAGCCCCGCCTTCGCTGGCTCTCAGGTGCCTGGACCCCGAGTACTGCTGGCGAGCTGCCTCTGGCCCTCTCTGCAATTGTCCTGCAGGGAAGGCCCCTCCTGGTTCCCACATGGGTCCCCGGCAAGGCCTGGGCGGTACATGGACAGGCAAGGGCATGGGGATGTGGGAGGGAAGGAATAGCAGATGGAGGTGGCCTTGGACAGTGCCCCCTGAGCCCCACCGCGGCCTCCTCCAGCTTTCAGGGTCCTGGGGTACCCTCGTGCCGTCCCAGTGCCAGGTGGGGCGTTCTGAGCAGAAAGACCGTCTGGGGCAAGCAGCTGAGCTGCTCGGTGCCTTGGTCCTGGCCACTTAGTCCCTTGGGCCCCAGACACAGCCCTTGTGCGCTAGGGGGTGAGGTGTGGGGAGGCTACACCTCACTGTGTCCTCCATTTGTTCAGGTAACAAAGGCCAACTGCGCCCACAGAAGAATGGGGCGAGGGGTGGAAGTCTGGGCAGGGCAGGTCTGGGTCTTCCTGGTCAGCTTGACCCCCTGGGCCGGGTCAGTGCTGCTGCTCTGGTGCCACGGGAGCCAGATGAGTCGATGGGAGTAGGAGGCCTTGCAGGGGGCCAGGCCCAGGTCTCCAGGGAGGCTGTCCAGGCCCCAACGGGTACCCAGCCAAGCCTGAGCCGGGGGTGCACCTGGACATACAGTCTGGGGGCTGATGGGGACCCCGCTGCCCGAGGGAGGCAAGTCGGGTGGGGTGCTCAGGGGAGCCGGAGGAGCCTGCCAGTCTGTGGCCGGAGGTCTGGGAGCGTGCTAGGGAGTGTGTGTGTGTGTGTGTGTGTGTGTGAAAACCTGTGCTGTGGACCAACCAGCAGGCCAGTCACATGGCCCTTGGCCCCCTTTGACATCCTCCTTCCACTCTGCAGCCCCGTGACCATGGCAACAAGGAATCACAGCAAGGAAAGCTCGCAGGAACCTCGTCATCCCTGTCTTCAAGGGGGGGGCTCCCCCATGGTGGGTGGGGCTGGAGTCACAGTGAGGGGGCATCCCTGGGGTGAGGCGGCTGGAGGAGAGGCCAAGGCTGGCTCTCGGCCCCACCTGCCTGGAGCCTGAGGGTGGGCTGGAGGTGTGGGCTGCACGGGGAGCCAGGGGACCCAGACCAATGCACTCAGACACAGCTGAGTCCGCGGGCACCAGGACACACGTGGGCGCAGCCGGGCACCCCCTGTGGGGCCCAGCATCCTGCCCCGGAGCTCAGGCCTCTGCCCTGCAGGACGGCCTTCTCAGGAAGATACAAGGCGGTCCGTGCGACCTGTGTGGAGCCGGAGCCCCGGGATCCACTGGGACAGAACCCCACCCCGCATCACCACTGCTCTTGGCCCTCGGGCCCTTGTCCTCCTGCTGCCGCGCCTGCCTCTCTGGCCTGTCCACACTGCTGTCCCCTCCTGTGTGTCCCCGTCTGCCCCGCCTTCCACGCTGCTGCTCTTCCCCCGGTCTGGAGCCAGGCCAGAGAAGTCAGGACCCACCCCCAGCCCCGCGCCGCCCCCCACCCCCGTCTGCAGCGGCATCGTCACCTGCCAGGAAGACATTGAGGGACGAGGGACGGGTGGGTGTGCTGGGGGAGGTTGGGCTCATGGCCTTACTTCTAGAACCCATCCTGCGCTGTGCCAGCGCCAGGCAGAGGGGGCGGTGGACCCAGAGGCGAGTGCTGAGGCTTCGAGGCTGGAGCAGGCCAGTGACCGCAAGTGGGAGTCTGGGGATCCCCCTGTGCGTGGTGCGCAGCCAAGCTCCTGAAGGTGATGGACAACCGGCCACTCAGTTTCATGGATGTGGTGTGGGTCATGGGGAGCAGGGCTGACTACAGGGAAGCGTGAGGAGCAGGACATAAGGACGTGGGGTCCAGTGTGTCGTCCGCCCAGGGGCTTGGCTCTTAGACCCCTAGAGTGGCCACACTCACCCCAAGCCAGGCCTCCCTGGGGGATGAAGGATCGGGTCACCCATGGCTTCTCTCCTCTCTCCCAGTGCCAGGCAAGGGGGCTCTGGGGGATAGGTGGGCTTTGGGGAGGGTGAGGTCGGGGGGCACTGGGTGCTGTCAGGGCTGAGTGCCTTTGTGGGGAGGCCGGGAGCCCCTGGGACCTCTTGGAGGATGGTCTCCAGCCCCTTCCATGAAGATGGGGCCTGGAAAGGCGCAGGGACGGTCTTGTTTTGAGAGATGGGTGTGTCAGGGGGAGTTGAGGTCGCTGGCAGCTGAAGGGAGGGGCCGCGGACACAGGGGAGGAGGGCAGGAGGAGCACGGAGGCTGGCCTGGACTGAGGGAGCATGGAGTAGGGGCAGGGGAGCCAAGAAACTGGGTGCGGTGCCACCGAGCGGAGAGGTGAGGGGTCCACAGAGGAGGGGACGGGCCCTCCCCAGCGGGGAGAGAGGGAGGTGGAGAGGCCAACGGGTCACCAGGAAGGAGGACGGTCAGGCGAAGCAACGCCCTACAAGCAGGGATTTCCAAGTGGGGGCAAGGAGGCCGGGACTCCACCCAGGCCTGGGCTAGAAGGAGGATGGGAGACTCCACCCGGCGCCTGGGCCCCTCCACTCCGGGGGTGGGTGGAGTCCGATGGTCTCTTCCTGGCACGGCCCCCACTTGCCCTGGGCGGTGGAGGGAACCACTCCCGCCGTGCCCGCTCGGGCCCTTCCCGCGGAGATAAGGAGCCCTCCCTCCCTAGATGAGATGCCCTGGACATGGCCGCCTCCACCTGCCCCGGCAAAGCCCCCCGCCCCCGCACGGATCCCTGTTATCGCGGAGGGAGGGGACGCCCCGTGTCGGAGTCCCCTCCTCCAAGTTCCCCGGGCTGCTGTCCCGTGGTCTTCTCGGGCAGCGGCGGGGGTGGGGGGCCCAGAAGAGGCCGGGATGTCCCGTGGGGGCGGGAAACTGGGGAGCGCCGGGCCTCCTGGCTCCGCGTGTGCTTAAAGCCGGAGGGGAGTTTTGGGGCACTACCGGGCTGAGACGTCCCCGGTAATCTCCAACCCTCTGTCTGGGACGAGAAGTCCGCCCGCGCTGGTTTCCATGTATTTGCATTTAAGCGTTGACTGTCCTCTCCCTGGCTCCCGAATGCCTGGGGGCTCGGGCACGTGTCGGGGGCCTGGGGTACGGCTGGAAAGCCCCTCCCTAGACCCTAGACCTTAGGCGAGGGGCAGGGCTTCAGTGCATCCGCACGGGTCCCGCGCTCTCCCCGGACAACCCTCCCCCCCGACCCCTCCCCGCCGGCGGTCGGCCGGGCCCGGGCGCTGCCGGAGGCGGGGGTGGACCAGACGACCTTTCTTAGCGGCTTGGCCTGGAACCCAGGTCCTTGGGTCCACAGCCAGGACTCAGGGGGCGGGGCTCGAAGGGCGGGTCTCAAGGGGGCGGGGTCTTGGGGTCCCTGAAAGGCGCGCACCCGGCGGGACCCACCCAGTCCCGGTCTCCTGTTTGCTCCCGCTCAGTGGTCTGCGCCGGACCCCCAGCCGCCATGCCTAAGTGCCCCAAGTGCGACAAGGAGGTGTACTTTGGTGAGCGTCCCCCGCCTACCCCAGCTCAGCCCCGGCCGGGAGTGCGCGCCCCGCGCCGCCCCCACGAGGAAGCGCGGCCCAGGGGCGACCCGGCCAGGCCCCTCCGGAGGGCCGCGCGCGCCGGGGGGCCGGGGGGCCGCGTGCCGAGAGCCGACGCTTCAGCCCTGCCGGCGACCGCCTGGGTGTGCGGGTCAGGACCCCGGCGTCGGATGGCCCTGTCTCTGCTGATTCCGGGTCTCCGCCCAGCTCTCTTCCTGTCGGTCCCGCTGGGTCTCCCCTTGTCTGGGTCCCCCTTTCTTCAGGTGTCCCCGTCGCTGGGTCTCCCCCGCTCTCCCGTCCCCCCTCGGCGCGCCCCGGGCGGGGACCGCGCGGCCGAGGGAGAAGCGCTGCGTTCTTGCCGCCCCTCCCATCGCTAAGCAGAAACAGACGCGGAAACCGGCGCCCGGGGCGCTATCCGGGGCGCGCTCGGAACCGGGTGCCGCCTCCCTGTCCCGCGCCCCGGGGCCCACCCAGGGGAGGAAGTGGGAAGTGTCTCTCCCGCCTCCGTCCCCAGAGAAGGGCGCCCTGCACGCCCCACCCGTACAGCGCCGCGGGTCACCCATGCCCCCGCCCCCGGCGCTCCGGGTCTCCTCCAGCAGTACCACCCCGCGCCCCATCCCGTTTGTTTGGCCGGATTGGCGCAGGGGACTGGAGGTGCCCCCCACCCCCCACTGATGGGGCACAGGGCTGAGACCCGGGGTGGGCCACCGGGCGCCCCGGGTGAGACCAAGGGCAGAGGGAACTGGAGAAGGCTGCTGTGAGTAGGTGGCAGTGCCCTGTGACCCCAGAGCAGGGTCTTACACTGGGTGTGGGGCACCGTCTGTGCCTCTGCAGCTGAGCGGGTGACCTCTCTGGGGAAGGACTGGCATCGGCCTTGCTTGAAGTGTGAGAAATGTGGGAAGACGCTGACGTCAGGGGGCCACGCTGAGGTAGGTGGGGCCTGGAGGGCCGCAGGGGCGCGGGGTGAGGGCGGTCAGCCCCTCATGGCCCTTCTCCCTGCAGCATGAAGGCAAGCCTTACTGCAACCACCCCTGCTACGCCTCCATGTTCGGGCCTAAAGGTATGCTTCCCCCGCCCCCACCCAGACCCCCCACCCCACCGAGCCTGCCCTGAAGGTGTGGTTCCCCGGGCCACCCGTAACCTGCCTCCTCTTTTTTCCTGCAGGTTTTGGGCGGGGTGGAGCTGAGAGCCACACTTTCAAGTAAACCCAGGTACCAGCCCAAACCATCAGGCCTTCGGGATGGTCCCCTCACTCCCGAGGGAGGTCTGACTGCTCTCTGGGTCTGCATTCACCTCTCTCTCTGCGCAGGTCATGGGAACACTGTCCCCGGCTGCCCACCGGGCCACTGCCCCTCCAGGCTGATTGCAGGCCTTATCCTCAGGCAACCGGGGCCTCCTGTCGACTCCCATGCCCTCAATAAAGTTGAACACTCAGAAGCCTTGCCTGTGTGTGCAGAGGAGGGGGAGAGGATTTGGGGGGGCACGGTGGTGGGGAGCTGCCGCTGGCCGCTCTGATGGCTCTTCCTACCGCACC